>NC_138167.1:58177745-58793544 GCF_964165515.1 Mesoplodon bidens | reverse complement strand
GAGTGCCTTAGGAATGAAGCTGGTGAGGAGGAGAGCAAGTGTCAGTCCTCACACCGGGCAGGATTTTAACTCCGGCGGTGAGAGATCCTCCAGACCAGGGCGTCCAGGGAAGGACCCGAGGAAGCCAGGGGATGAATCGTGAGCACAGCTGGGAAAAGCTCTTGGCTACAGGGAGCGAGTGCGGGGGTCCTGTCCACGTGTGCACACCTGCACACACACAGGGAGCAAGCATGTGCACACACGCATACACACACGGAACACAGGTTCACATGTGTCAGCCAGGGCTCTCCAGAGACACAGAACCAATAAGATACAAGTATACAGATATATAAATGCATATGATAGATAGATAGATAGATAGATAGATAGGGGACAATTACAGGGAGCTGGCTTACACGATTAAGGGGCTGGGAATTCCCACAATCAGCCGTCTGCCAGCAGGACCCCCAGGACCACTCACGTGCTGAGTCTGAGACCAGAGGCCTGAGACCCAAGGGAACCCGCAGTGTGAGTTCTCATCCGGGACCAAAGGCCTGAGACCCAAGGGCTGAAGATGTAAGTTCCAGTCTGAGGACCTCTGTCCCAGCTCAGCACGAGGCAACGAGTGCCCTGTGCTGACCTCACAGGATTGGACGAAGGCCCTGCATTCGGGCAGGGCCTCTGCTGTACTCGGTCCACCAAGTGCTACTCTTACCCAGGACGTCCTCACAGACATACCCAGAAATAATGTTTAACCAGATATCTGGGCACCTCGTGGCCCCGTCAGGTTGACACAGAAAATTAACCATCACAGCGAACACACACACACACACGCACACACATGTTCACACCATACACACATGAAATAAAGCATGGACTGGGGGGACGAGTCCTGATCTGGCCTCAGTCTGGACAGCAGCCTCGTTACCCTAGCTGTGCTGGGCGGAGATGAGGACCCTTCTCTTTGGCGACAGAGGAGCCAGGAAGTCTTTATTTAGTATATAAACACTATTTCACTTGACCTTTTTAAAAATGAAATATTTCAAACCTAGAGAAAAGTCAATAATATACCAAACTGCCGTTTCCTATCACTCAGATTTAGTCATTTTTGAAATATTTGCTATAAATATTTTCCTAAGAAATAAAACCTTACCGTGTGGTGGAATCCTTGCCCCAAATCCCTGACTGCCTCTGTGACACCTGCCTGGAGCTGGGAGACCCCCAGGGACCAAGATGATCCCAGAGTAAGCATGTGGCCTCATCTCCCCAATTCCCTGTGTCAAATTTTAATATATACTCTCATGTCCCTAAGCCAGGTGGAGTTATGTTTTTCGTGTTTTACAAACCAGATAAATGGTTTCGTTTTGTACCTTTCATGGTACACTTTGCTTTTTTTAAATTCAACATGCATTTGAGATTTACCACTATTGTTATATACATATTCGTGGTTCATTCATTTTAACTTCTGTATAGCTTTCCGTTTGAGGAATAAACCACATTCAGACTGGTCTGTTTGCTTTACGACAGTTACGATTCTGCAGAAGCATCCTCTGGCCTGTTACTCCATCCACGTGTGGAGATGCTGTCCACGTCTCTTTGGGAGGCTCGCTCTTATGGCCGCTTCTGCCTGGGGGCCCCATTTCCCCATCTCAGCCAGGTCTCGGCACTGGAGATGTGCCTTCCGCTAATCCCGGGCTATGATAAGGTGTATCTTTATAGTTTTAAGTCCCTTGATTAACAAAGAATGCTTTCTGTGCTAGATCTTCAAGTTCCCTTTTTTGTAAGGATCTACCCTTATCCTTCGCTCAGGTATCTGTTGAGACGACTGGCTTTTGCTTAATAATTTATAGGTGTCCTCTGCATGTTTTGAATAAATTTTATTGTTTATTATATGTTTTGCAAACATCTCTCCATCTGTGGCCTGTATTTTCACTAGTATGTTGTGCGGTGCAGGGGGTTTATTTATAAGGTGGTCATTTTTATCCCTTTTTATTTCTCAGATTGTCTATAAGAAAACTTCCCATGTTCTTAGGTCATGAATACAGTCTCTGATTTCTTCCACAATTTGTAAGGCTTCACTTTTCACAGTGAGGCAGTTCATCCCCATGTCTGCTGGGTGGAAGCCCAGAGCAGCTGTTGGCTGGATCGGATCTCAGGGGCCACGCAGGCTGAGTCAGGGCCACACAGGCTCTGACAAGCTGCGTCCAGTCTCTGGCTTCCACGGAGTGCCAGGCCCCTGCTTCGAGGGGAGGAGTGGCGCCCTGTATTTTAAACACCCACGAGGACTTGTTTTTAATTGTTATCTTCTCCTCTATTTCTCTTCCTGTGCTCCAGCAGTTTTGTGATGTGGCTGGGCTCCATCCCTGGCTTGAGGGTGTAGTAGGTCCTTTCTTGCACTTGTCATAAACACAGGCTCCGCTCGGGGGAGCAGAACTGGTGTCAACCCTGGTCAGTTTCCAGGGTGTGGAGGCATGGGGGTGACACTGAAGCAGAGGATGAATGTGCCTGTGAGTCCCGAGGGCGGGGATTGAGACACAGAGTTGCTGGGTCAGTGTGTATACATCTTATTAAAGACTAATCCTTAAAAATAGTCTTTTAATTTGATATTTAAAGTACACAGGAAAATTCAGAAAACAATTTAACAGCATCTGCGTGTCCACATCAAGAATGAGCCCGTGCTAATATTTTGCACATTTGCCTTCAAGCTATAATATTCCAGCTTCAGCTAAACCCCCACCCCGTGTCCCCCTCTCTTTTCTGGAGTGCTGATGGCTGTGAGGGGGGTTCTCTCATTCCCCACATTTCCCCACATGCTTTACATCGTCTGTAAGTGTCTAGAAATATCTACAGCTATGTTTGCTTTTAAAGATTTACATAAACTGCCTGTCATCCTATTTAATCCTCTGCTACTTTTCTTTCATTGTCATCATGCCATATTACCGTGTTGCATGTTCTCCATGTGAATACACATATATCCTGCATGTTCATTTTAAGTTCTGTTCATTATCTATCACCTGAATACCCCGATTCATTTTTCTGTTTCCCAGTGAGGGATGCTGGATTGCTTCCCCTTTCATGATGAATAATCCCTTTGCATACCTCCCATATCCAGTTACCTTCCAAGTGTTTTTCTGAGGCTCCTGTGACCCAGGGCACTGTGGCTGTTTAGTTAGTGGTCAACCAATTATTACTGCACCTGGCATCTCTTGGTAAACGTTGATTGGCTATTCTTGATTCTTTCTCTATGAATTGCCTGTTCATACATTTTGCCCATTTTCATTGAATGGTTAGTCTTTTTCTTACTAATTTTTAGGAATTCCTTTCTATATTAATATTCTAGTCTCTTTTTGATTTTAGGCTTTGCAGATATTTTCTCCCAGCCAGGAGTTTATATTTTCACCCCATTCATGGTATCTTTTGCCCTGTAGGAGTTGTAAATACAATCAAATTCATCAAATATTTCCTTTGTGGTTGACGCTTACTGTGTCTTGTCAAAGAAACACTTCCCTATTCCATCATCATAAAAACAGTCTCCTAGATTCCTTTTCTAAAATTATAATTATGTCTCTTTGTCCACTTAGATCTTTAATCTACCTGAATTTTGTATCTGTGTACTGTGTCCTTAAGAAGCTTGAAACAAATATGGTAACATTGTTCTCTTCTCTGTGTTGCACCTGAGCCAGCCTCATGTTCACTGTATCCTTTACGCTCTCACAGGCACAAATCACACTGCACATGATCATACCACACACTCAAAGGGAAAACCACGTTTCTCAGAATAGCCGACAGTTGCCCACCTGTCCACTCGCATCGCCGAGCCCTGAGTACCAGCTCCCTCCCCTGCAAGGGGGCCCCATTTCTGCTCCCTGGTCTATCTCCCACCACTCATCAATCAGAAGAAGCCTAGAACAACCCTACTGTCTGCTGTGTCCTTTCAACCCATTCTCGTGCACTCTTTGCCCTCACTTTTCCAAATTAAATTTAGCATCTGCTTTTCCAAATTCATGAAAACCCTTACTTGAATGTTTGCTATCATGTTGGTGTACTTATAGATTCATTTTGAGAAGAAATGCAGTGGTTTTGGTGTTGATTCATCCAATCCATGGACTATTTATTTCACTTTATTTTCTAACAGTTTTCACAAACTTCTATGCTCTTTCTGGGGTATAAATCTCTCTGTCACAAGATTTTCTTCTTGTGATAAATGATATATTTTTCAAGTTATATGTTATATTTTTTGGCTTGTTTATAGAGACATCATTGATTTCTGTCTATTAATCTATATCTTGCACACTTGAGAATTTGATCATTATTTATTCAGCAGATACTCACTGAGTACTGCCACTAGTCAGGCACTGTTAAAAGTGCTGGAGAGGCATCTGTGAACAAAATGGGGATAGATTCATGGTGCTCACATCCTAGTGAAAAGACTCAGCAAAAGACATTAATAAATGAGTCAACATGCTACGTTAGTTTTGACCATTTTTCCATAGATGTTTCTGGACCCTCTAAGCAGATAACTAGGATGCCTTCAATGATTTTCTAAGCCTTCTACAGGTGGTTTATTTCACTTGTCTTATGGCACCGGCTAGTATTTCTAGTACCATTTAGGCCAAATTTGGCTTTTGTTGATATCCTTTATTTGTACTTAATTTAAAAATATATTTCTAACACTTCACCTGAAATTGAATATTCACCCACTGGGAGGTAAAGGAAGTCTCTTCCAAGGTGAGCTGACCAAGAGTCCCCTTTCCTTTCCTGTTATCATGACAGAAGGATAAAATTATTCCAATACTTTCCTGCATGGATGGGGGTGATCACATGACTACACATTTCATCCCTTAAAGAAGAAGCGGTGCAGTGGCCAGGGGCATTGAAAGATTACAGATGTGAAGAACACAGCCCAGGCCAAGCCCAGGGGAAATGCCATATAAATGTTCACTTTGCTATTATTAAAATAGGAGGTGTATATAAAGATTTTCTAATATTAAACAATCTCTGCAGTCCTGGTGTTAAGCTTTCTTGAATACCATAGTACTTTTATACATCCCTACGTTTGGTTTGTTTATAGTTTATTAATGAATTTTGAATTTACGTTCATAAATAAACTTTTTTTCCCATATTAAATTGACATCTAATTTTGATATCAAGGATAGAGTAGCCTCATAAAAAGAGTTGATAATATTTCTTTTTTTCTAAGCTCTTGAAAATTTGATGTAAAGTGGGAATATTCTGACCCTTGAGAAGGTTTTTTTTTTTTTTTTTTGGGTTGGGAGGCAGAAATGCCAGTTAATTTAAAATCATATTTTACACCTGTTTAATGATGATAAATCTATGTACTTAATATCTGTTTGAAATGGTTTTGGTACACTGTATTTTAAATTACCCACTCGGATTAGGTTTTTAAATTATTGAGTTAAAGTTTTTCATAGTATTATCTTATTTTTAAAACTCTATTTTATTTGCATGGCTGGACTTACTTTCCCTTTTAGTAATGTTTGTTTGTCACCCGTTCCCTCCTCTCATCAATCTCGCCAGAGCAGCATCTATTCTGTTGTCTAGATAAAGTAGCTTTTGGTATTCTTGACCCTCTCTGTTTCTTTGTTTCCCGTTTCATTAGTTTAAGCACGTAATTGTTTATTTTTTGTTTTGGTTTCTCTGGGTTTATTTTGTTATTCTCAAATGTTTTAGTAAATCCCTATTTTTTATTTTTTTACTTTATATATATATATAAAAATATATAATATAATATATATGTAATATAATATAATATAATATATATATAAGGTTTTACCTCTAATGAAGGCTTTCTGCGAACTACAGCCCCTGGAACAACCCCAGCCCACACCTGCTTTTGCAGACCAGGTTTCACTGGTACACAGACACACCTGTCCACTCAGGTGTGGTCCACGCTGCCTTCTGTCCACAAGAGCAGAGACCAGACCATAATGTCAGGAATAGGTCCCGTCTGACCCCTTGCAGAAAGCTCACTGCTTTGTCTGCACACCACAGTCTTGATGTAGAGCATTTATGTTGTCATCCTATTTAAAATTCCTCTAGAAATAGGTTTTTATAGTTCCATGCTTATGGGACTCTTTTTCAATTATGTCTAATTTTGATGTGTGATGTTTGGAGAAAGTATTCTGTAAATATTGACTCGTTAGTAATTGTTGAAATTTATCTAATGTCCCATGAACACTAATGTATTCTTGATGTTTTAGGTGTGCAATTTCTAGATAGTTATTATATCAAGCTTACTAATTATGTTGTCAAAAGCCTCCCCTACTAATTTTTGGTTTCTGCAGCATCTCTGCTACTGAGAGTTGTGTGAAGCCTCTCACTGTGATCATGTATTTGTCCATTTCTCCTCGAGAGTTGAAGAATAATTCCTTTTCTTATGATGTAGTGATCTTTTTCACTCTCCATAATGTGTTTTGGATAATGTGTATCCATCTGATATAATTGGCTATGCCAGCCTTGTTTTTGTTGGTCTTTCGTACTTTCTGTATCTTGCCTTCCGTCTTTCTAAGTCATGCTCTTTTTGATACGTGTCTTGTCAACAGCACTTGTTTTGTATGTACATCTATCTATCTATCATCTATCTACCTATCAACAATCTATATCTATTTATCTATCTATCATCCATCAATAATCTATCATCTATCATCTATCTATTTATCTATCATCTATCTGTCACCTATCTATATATCAGTCATTCTATCTATCTTTCTAGCTATCAATCATCTAGCTAACTAGCTATCATCTATCAACTATCTATCTACCATCTATCTATCTATCTTCCTATCTATCTGTCCATCTCTCAAGGGAGATTTTCTCTAGTACATGTATTTACTTGCATGTATTTTCATCAATGACGCAGTAACTTATTCAGTTAGATCACCTGGCTGAGGGTTTTGTATTAACTACCTTCTCACTCATCACTTTCTTCTTCCCTTTCATTTGATGGATTTGATCTTTTTATCGGTTTAGATACCTCGTTTCTATTCTTTAAACAGTTATATCTAAATTGGGTAATATCTATACTAAAACTAACACAGTATACATTTACTAAGTATCTCTAACTTCCTCTAAAACAATACAAACTGTACAAAACATCAGCTCTCACAATCTCCTTCCCATTTCACAAGATCTGCTTGTAGAGGTCCCATGGAAACCCAATAAATAATCCCCACTGCTCCCATGCAAGAGCTGAACCAACTACAAAGTAAGACAAAATTAAGGAATATTATGAGAAAGCTTGGGGGACTCCCTGGGGAAATTATGATGGATTTGGATTTGGAGAAGGTTAAAGGACTGAGGCGAAGGGTGGGCGGCTATCAGAGGAGGAATGAGAGACAGGGGTTGAGAGGCGGCCAAGGAAAGAAACCTCCCTCTTCTCTCTTTTTTTTTTTTTTTTTGCGGTACACAGGCCTCTCACTGTTGTGGCCTCTCCCGTTGTGGAGCACAGGCTCCGGACACACAGGCTCAATGGCCATGGCTCATGGGCCTAGCTGCTCCGCGGCATGTGGGATCTTCCTGGACCGGGGCACGAACCCGTGTCCCCTGCATCGGCAGGTGAACTCTCAACCACTGCACCACCAGGGAAGCCCCCTCCCTCTTCTCTTTAAGTCCCTCCCCACCTTTAGTAAGTGTCTATTAAGAACCATCACGTTCAATCTCACCCCTTGGGCACTCAGGACAGGATGGCGAGCAGAAGCCCCCGCCCTCTTTTCTGGAAGCTTGTGTTACAAGGATGCTGTGTGGTCACAAGGCAGGGCACTGCACGCCTTCCAATAGACGCTGCAGCTCTTCAGACAGAAGTGTCTGAACACGGGACTGCCTCGAGTTCTGCTCAACCTGGACCCCTTAGCCCGTGGGGCCCATCTCCGGGAGCCCCCACCCCAGGACCAGGGATGGTACCTGCCTTTCGGTCTCATCACCTGAGTGCAGGGCGTTGGTGCTTGGGGCTGCTACCAGCGTGAGCTCTCCTGACTGAGAGAAAGAAGATATGCACATGGTCCAAGAACAAGATTTTTGTTGATTGGATTTCATGGATGACAAGGCGTCATCAATCAGGGCGACAACATGTAAATTGAACCTCTCCTTAAGCAAAGGTAGAAAGAGTTACCCCATTAGCTGAGCTCTGCTCGGAAAGAGCCAGGCTTGTTCATATTGTATCGGATGCTAAGTGTGTCTGTGGACCGTCTCCCTCCCTTCCCCTGCCCCTCTCTTGATGCAGCTTCAGCTACAGATTTGGATAAAATATCAGCCATTGTGGGTGTGACACTGGGTGATTCCCGCCTTCCCATCCGTACACCACAGACGTGGAGTGGAGCTCAATCTACTCTATGTGCCCAGCCAGGACCTCAGGGTCCCCAACGCCTCCTGCCCCGGTGCTGAGGTGGTGACACCATGGGACGCGCTCACTAGTGTCTGAGGCCGTCCCCAAGACAAATGACGCTAGGACACTTTTCTTTTATGACCCTTCAAATTGTTTTTAAAAACCAATGGCCTTCCTCACCCCTCTTCTCACTGCCTTCTCCTCACTGACGTGAGGGATGGGCAGGTATCAGAGGAGGAAAGGGAGACAGGGATTGAGAAGCGGACAACGAAAGGACCCTCCTTCTTCTCTTTATTAAGTTCCTCCTCCTTTCAGTAAGTGTCTAAAAGGAGGAGGGGACGAAGGTGCAGCCTGTTGGAACCACACTGGGGTCAGAGTGAAGGCCCAGAGGATGGCATCCGGGGGCTCGCTGGGGACGGTGTGCTCCTGGAACCTACCCTGGGGGCCAGGCTGGGCCCCCCCGCCCCCCCCGGAATGCCGCCCTATCACTTGCCCTGAGTGAGCGTCTGACTCAGCCCTAGACCAGGAGCTTCTTTCAAGGTGGTTTTGGGCTTGGGATGAGCATTACTGCTCCAGCAGCGGACACTGAAGGTATAAACCTAGGAACTGTCAGTTGCACCCTGTTGGAGACAGAAGGACACTGGTCGAGGAATGAAGGAGGGATGCAGCATGTGGAAGGACGGGGTGGCCAGCGCCTGGATCCAGCTGTTCCTGCACCCTGCTGTGTTCCTGCTCTTCCCCAGCTGCCTTGGGCCTGTGACTGGTTATGTCCTCTGATTCCAAACAGTCTCAGTTGGCACTTAACTGCCTTTAGTGCACAGAGCGGACATTTCTCTAGACTACTCAGAAGCCCTTTCTGAAGTTTCAATCACGCAACCTGTAACTAAGAGAGATGCTGCTTAAGACCCATGCATGCCAGCTTCCTCGACTCCACAGCTGTGGCCCTTTTCTGTGGGTGGGGACCTTCCCACTGGGGGCAGGGCACGGCCAGGGCTGGTTGTCTGAGTGCTCTCATGGGGTCTCACATAACAGCCAAGGAAGGAGAATCCAGAGACCATGGGCTCCTCTCCGAGTCTAACCGTCTGCCGGCCACCACATGCTTGCCACATCTTGCCTGTTTCAGGCCAACTACCAGGTGTCTGGAGGTTCGGCGGTGACCTAGATTTGGGGTGGGGGACGCTTCTCACCTCTGGTGCCTCTTCTCCGTGGAGAGGGACCCTGGCTCTGCCCTCTTATCCTTGACCCTCCCCTTGGTTCCCCTGGGGGCGCGGCTGACCCGGCTGATTGGAATGAAACCCTGGGCTCATGTCGTCCAGCCCCTCTGCTGTGTCTCCACTTCTGTGCCCAGTGGCTCGTGCTTTGCTTTGCTCCTCGGGAAAGAGCAAGTTTGGGGGTGGGAGCCACCCACTCAGGTCTGCAGTGCCTCCCACGGTCTTGGTCTGGGCAGAAGGCAGGGAGCCGATTTACGGATGGACTAAGGGGCTGTGTTTCCGAAGCACATTTTCCAAAAGTCAGCTTTATTGTAGAGGTGACAGTAATTTGATCTATAGCCAGCAAATTCCTTTTCCATCTTCTGGTCAAATTCAGTCGAAGAGAAGAGGTTGACCCTTCCAGACCTGCCGTCCAGCTCCGCACTGGTGTGTGAGGGTCGTGGGAAAGCTGGAACAGTCAGCAGTGATCTTCATTCCCTAATTCAGGGGTTCCTTCTCTGAGATATCCATTCCTATCCACAGCTAACTGAACCTGTCTCACTGCTTGGACCATCCCTGCCTCCCTGTCCTGTAGGAAGGAGAGCCTGGCCCGGGGGTTTAAGTCTGCAGCGAGGAAGCACAGGGCTCAGATCTCCTCCAGCTGGAAATGCCTCCCATTGTAGCTCAGCAGGATGACTTTGCTCACTCGATGAAGCATTTCTAGGCCACAAGCCTCAGTCCCTATGAGCAGGGGCTGTGGACCCCGATGGGGCTGGCCTGTGAGAGCCCCAGGCGTGGACAAATGGGGGTTGGAATCAGGGTCAGGCAGTACCCCTGCACAACCCCTGAGCTGTTCGGTCTGGAGAGACTCTTCCCCACCGGAGGAGGAGCACGTGCTGAGCTTCTGGCATCTCCTTTGGTGGGACGCTGCCTGGGGCCTTCGGGGACTAGAGGACAGGCTTACTCTGCCCAGGAGCTGCCAGAGGAAATGCATTTCCTCACTGCTGCATTGAATTGCACCAAGCAGTGAATGATTGCTGAATCCCTCCCTACTGTTTTGAAGGAGAGTTTCTCATTATGGAAGAACATTTACTGAGCACACAAAACACTCGGACCTGACTCAAACTGTGGGTTTCCCGGAGCCTCAGAGAAACAAGCCATGGGCATGTCGTCCTCTCCCGGGAGAGCCTATCGTCAACTCTGTCCCCTGTGGGATGTGAGTCTCCTTCCGCCGCCCCTTGTGCAGTTTGGGGTTCCAGCACCAGACCTTTTCAAGAGATACATTTTCTTTGGGAAGATGATTCAAGGCAGCGTCGTCTAACTTGGCATAAGGAGATAACACTGAAAGCCCGGAAGTACTCAACCAAGAAGCGGATTGAGAGCAGGGTGGTGGAGTCAAGCACACGTCTCTGGATGGTCCTCCCACAGAGCTGCCCCAAACCTGCGAGCTGTGAGGACGGGGCTCCTAAGGGTCTGGTCCAGGGCACTGAGGGCCATAAGATGCTCAAGGCCGTGTTCCTTGGATGAGTGATGTTGACAGAAGTCCCTCTTTGGCTTAGAAGTTGGATCAGATGATCACCCAACATCTCCACCATACACCTGTGAGGACGTCTCCAAGGATGAATGTTTATGTCCCTCTGTGTGAGGTTTCAAAAGGGAATTCCAGTCCCTCTCTTTGTCTTATTTTATATTGTTCCAGATGTTAGGAGGGGAGAAGGGTGAGGCTTCTGAACCCACCTCAGAGGAAAGAGCATCTACCCCCAGGGTCTGTGTGGTCGCTAAGTGTGGCGTCTGTCAGGTTCGGCCCAGAGCTTCACATAGGAATTACGAGGTATGTGGAAATGCCTCTCGTTTCCAGGCATCCTTGATCGGAGAACCTGGTGAGGTTTTTTGCTTTTATTTTTTAATTAATTTTTATTGGAGTATAGTTGCTTTACAATGTAGTGTTATTTTCTACTGTACAGCAAAGTGAATCAGCTATACGTATACATATATCCCCTCTTCCTTGGATTTCCTTCCCATTTAGGTCACCACAGAGCACTGAGTAGAGTTCCCTGTGCTATACAGTAGGTTCTCATCAGTTACTATTTTATACGTAGTAGTGTATACTGTTTTTAAAAACAATTTAGCTTTTCTGTGATCAGGCCATGACTTTAAAACCGAGGAGAACATTTAAAGGGATTGTTCTCATGTGCCGCCACACCCAGCCAAAACTGCATCTAGATTTTGCCTTTTACATTAAGACTCTCAGAATTGAGTGAGCAATGTTATTCTTATGTTGAAATAAACAATGAGCAATAAATTAAAGGGCTGAGACATTTTCCTAAAATCATACTTAGGTGCAAATGATTAATCAACCTTTGATGTTTTCTAAAACACTGAACACAGTAGGACCAGAGGAGAAACGGCACCTGAGCTGAGAAAAGACATTGTGAAGAAAGTGGGTAGAAGCCATGTCATCGGATGATTTACCTGCACAATTTACTGAAAGTTTCCGGAGAGCCTGTGAAAAACAGCACTATGAAAGATGGGAGTGACCTTGAGAAACTTCTGGAAAGACTTTAGACCGTGTTCTGATTGTATTCAAGGGATCAACTGACCATCACTAATAATATTTGTTCGACTCCCTGCAGCCAGATTTAATGCCAGAGTTTCAGGGTGTATGACATGGTGGAGACAGCCCAAGTTTTTGGAAGGCACAGGTGTCAAATTGAGACGTGTGACCTAACCGTGGTGGCTGCCTCTGAGGTCTGGAAAGGACACTGTCTTCCACAAAGTGAAGATGCCCATGGAGAGAGAGGCCCACTGCAGGCACTTCCTGGGCACAGAGCACATCCCTGGGAGGGTCTGTTCCCAATGACCCTACATCTGGAATAAAAGAACTCAGCTGACCTGTTGTGTGAGTTTGAAGAGTGCAGAAATGGTCACAGAAGGAGTATCTGAAATTGTTGAAAACTTAATTGTTTCAGACAGAACAAACAATTGAACTGATGACACTCTTCCTTCATGCCTTGCAGTGCTCGGGGAAGACAGACTCTCCTTTTTTGCACACAGCACAGAGGGTGAAAAGTCTCTGCAATGGACATTAAACTCAGCTAATGTCCTCTTTGCAGGAGTCAAGTTTCATTCCATCTCTCCCAAATTTTTGTGTTTCCCCATCATATGTGCAGCAAAAAAAAAAAAAAAATGCCAATAAGAGAATTTCCAAGAGATATAACCAGGTAAAAAGCATATGTGGTGAGACCGTCTTTATTCAGAGTGTAGGAATCAAGCAGTGAGGACTCTCCAGGGCCTGGTGGGGACGCCAGGGGAGGATGCCCTTTGCAGTGGACTTGGTTCCAGTTATTTTGATGCCTCTTGCCCGCTAAACTTGAATGATGTGTGGTGATTTTAATTACATTGGCATGAAATGGGATGGAAGGGGAACAGGGCACCCGGTGCTGAACGCAGCACCATGGGGAAGGGACAGCTTAACCCCGCTGTGTTTCCTGGGACAGAGTTGACAACTGAGCAGCTCGGAGGACGACACAGTTTATGTTTTTAGAAGGGTTCCTTCTCTGATTTGCTCCATCGCCTGTGGTGAGGAAGCATCAAGGTCACTGGTTTGGGGGCCTTCATTCTCTCCCCTCTCCCACCCTCCAGCACCGGCCCCGCGGAACTAGCCATACGTCCTCTTTGTCTGGCTTAGCATTGCCTCCCTGCTCTAAAATAGATCCAAGGAGGTCACTTCTTTACTACGTAAACCTCAGACTCTGGGTTTGCCTATGTACACGTGTGTCAACTCAGGGATAGTTTTCTATGAAACATTGATTACATTCTGAATACAGTGTCCTAGATCATTTTCATTTTTACTGGCTGTATCAGAAACACATGTCGGTGTCAGTGACTACCCTGCACCATTGTTTTTAATACCCACGTGGGACTGGATGATGTAGGAGGGCCATCATTCACGTAACCACTCCACTACTGCTGGCTATTTCATTGTTTCCTAATTTTTCACTGTGAAAACATACACTTGTAAACACATCTCTTGACGCTTATCTGATTATTTCCTTGGGATAAATGGGTGAGCGAGCACCGGGTCCTGTCTCGCCAAAGGTGCTCAGGTGAGCTTGCCAGGCTCACACGCCAGCAGCTGCGGGAGGAACGAGAGGGGTGGCTTGCACACACACAGCTCGGGGACCATCGATGGTAACCATGGACGGTCTTCCGTAGGAGACCAGTAGCTTTTGCATGTGGCTTTGACATGGACATACTTTATGTGTCTATTTTCACTTGTATTTCTCCTTTTGTGAATTGCTGATTCCTTTTCTTAAGGATATTCGTAATTACCCCTTTGGAGACAAAGGTAGTTTATACTGAACACTTTTATCTGGATGGTAGCAGCAAACACATAGTAGAAACTCAATAAATGTTTGCTAAATCCATCCACTGGTATATCTTTCATTTGAAAGTTGAGTTTTGCTCTAAGGTGTTAACTGTGTGGCTTAATAATGATTTCTATTAATTAGCCTCTTCACTTTCTGAACTCAAGCGCGGGGCCAGTTTGGATATGGTTCCTGTCCTAAAGGAAGCCAACTAGCATCGACCTTGGGATTCAGTGAGATGGAGGGAGGAGAGAAGTGATCTCCCTTCTCATTAAATCACTCCAGGGCAGAATCGGGCTCAATAACCATTAGGAGGTAACGATTGTGAACTCAATGATTTTAATGGTTTTGGATCAATGCCTCCAGAAAAAAGAAAATCTTCAGTGTATTTTATTTTGCAAGTTTCCCCCACACACACCCCGAAGTAATTGATTGGAGACATATGAATAGAAGCAACATAAAATAAAAAGAAAGGGAGAATTTGATGATTTGCCTTATTTAATTTTAAATTTTACTCAAGGGCATGGCAATACTAGATTCTGGGACTTCACATGCACATTCTATGCGTTAAAGGAAGGTTGAATGAAAGACTACTGTAAAAAATTCTAAGAATTTTATCATTAATTCTTTGAATTTATCAGCGGAGCATTCTCTGCTTCCAGGAAGTGAACTGAAGGCTTGAGCCTGTGTTGGGGCAGCAGCTGTGAAAGGACCTTGGATGCAGAAGCACCCGCTGTGTGGAATCTGCTGTTTCCCGACAGTCCCCTGGACAATGTCTGAACCCCACTGAAAGGATGCCTGGGACCTACGTTTGCCCTTTTCCGAATCTTGGACACTTTCTCCTGACACAGCTTTGACGTTAAAGAAGGTTTGGAAGAAGCATCTGAGAAGAAAACCTGGGGGAGCGTGGGAGCGGGGCTGGGTCCTCGGTCTGGGGGATTCTTGGTGGAAGAGTTGCCTGGATCCCATGCGTTTTGTCTGTTCCTTCTGTGATTCTTGCCTGGGGAACCACACTCACAAAGAACAATAAGTAATGGAGAAAACTATGGTTTTCTAAGTGATAGAGTAAAGGTCTGATAAATTCTCCTCGCCTCTAAATTCAGTGCCAGAGCAGGAGGCTGAGCTCGGATCTGGGAGGACCCGCTGCTTCCCCCTGCTGCCCAGGCTCCACTTTGCACGTGGGTGCGGGGACCAGGCCTCCATGCCGGAGACAAGGCTCACAGATCCACCAGTCCTGATGCTCTGCCCCCAGCACAGTGAGTCACAGCCAATGAGTCCCAGGCTTGGATCCAGAGATGAGCAAATCTTCAGCTGCAAGGAGCCTGGGGAGTACTGGGGACCCCTCCCAGCTTCCTGGCTGGGGAGATGAGAGACTGTTCCCTAAAGACAGAGGCAAAAATGCGAGGAGGTCTGAAGCCACATACCCCTCCCCTGGGAGTGAACAACACCAAGTGCACAGAACAGTGGGGAGGGGCTGGGGGGTGGCTCCAAGAAACAAACTGCCCAGATTCCCAACCTCCTGGCCACACTACAAGCTCCTGAACCGGTCTCTGCCTCAGTTTCCCCTTAAGGGAGTCAAGATCATAAAGCCATCAAGTTCATGGTGTGGTGGTAACGGTATTTAGGTAAATCACGTAACCCAGGGCCTGCCCCAGAGTAGACCCTAGGTTTTGCAGAATAAGGCTGAAATCATGCCATTTTGGAGGTAACAGAAAGCACACTGGGTGCTGAATAGACACAACCACACATGCAGCAGACAACTCTGAACATCGCCACAAATACAAATGAAACGGGAAAACAGAAAATGGGAGAGAGGAGATGGAGCTGGAGGAGATGGTGGACACTGTCCTTCCCGAGGGGGAGCCCAGGACAGGCGCCTGCAGCCGGGACACCGAGGACAAGACGGAGGAGCCGAAAATAATGCACTTTTATGTGTAACATGTAGAAAACCAAAAAAAGGAAATTAATAAACAAAGATAAAGAACAGATGAAACAAAGATATAAGAGCAGATGTCATTAGAAACATGACACACAACAGCTATGCCCAGAATAGAAGTGCTTTAAACCCCCTAGTTGATAAATACAGATTCAGATAGATTCAAAGTGGATCACTATTTAGAAAACATAAAATGAGGCAAAGTGAACAGGTTAGAAATAGAAAGATGCACAGTTATAACTTGCACATTTATGAGAGGTGTGAAAGTGTCAGTATTATCTTGCATTAAACAAAATGACCAGGGCTGGCTAATAAAAAGTTCTCCAGATTGAGGACATTATTTAAGAGTTTTCTATGCTGCAATCAACATATTGTCCCATCCCCCACCCCACCCCCAAAACTCAAGTTCTATTTTAAACACTTGTGGAAATGGTCAAGACAGATGCTAACATGTTGTTATCATAAAACTTGATGTTGGATCATATAGACCGAAAACTAAAATGATGTTAAGGGCACTGGGGTCTTAGTGTGGAAGCTTCCCAACTGCAAAGCCAGTGACAGGGCCAGGGAGTGCCCAGCTCTGGAGGGATGTTTGGAAGCCCCCCTGGACTCTATCCACTGATTCCAGCAGCATCTTCCCTGTTATGGCAATAAAAATGTCCCCACCTTTGCCAGATGTGCCCTGGGGACAAAATTGTCGCAGTTGAGAACCACTGTGGTGACGTCACGGATAGACCAGCTCGAGGTCCTAAAGAGAGGAGTTTCCCGCAAGCACACAGCAAGGTGCTTGGTAAGTATTTGTCAAATAATAGAATGAATTGGCGCCAATTCTTTTTCAGTGTTAAAAAATGTTTAAGAAAACATCACCAAGAAAACTTCAGTAAATTGTAAAAACAGAAATTACACAAACAACATTCATTTACCAGGATACAATAAAATTTAAATCACAGGCTAGAGTCATTGGAGACAAAGGAAACACTATAATAATAATAATATTTTTTAAATGATGAAAAAAGAATGGTATATATCCAAACTATAGCCGAGGTGGCCAAAGCTGTATCTAGAGGTTAATTACTTTTTTTTCACATAAAGGACAGGAAGAAAAGAAATGAACTAAATATTCAACATAAGAAAATTGGAAAATGGAAAAAAACGCTCAATTTCTAAGGGCATTAGAAAAAAACTAATTCTCTTTGAGAAAGAAATTAAACATATTTCCTGCAAATTCAAGTCTATTCAAGGCAAAACGAAAGGACTAAGAAAGGAAAAATAACACAGAGATTTTAAATAAAATGAGACAATTCTAAGTATCCAAGAAAATGGTGGTCTCTCACAGACTGACCAATTTCACAGGTTCACCCCATCTCTGTCTTGGTTTATCTCTTCCCTCCACATTTTCTCTGAACACACACACACACACACACACACACACACACCAATAGATACAAAATAACCCAAATCAGATTTTCTGGCCAGGCAAATAAGAAGGAGGAACTGAAGGATGAAATCATGACATTTATCCCTCAAAAATGTTAGGATGTTATAGAAAAAACATATTGTTTAATTTTCAAGCAATGAATTGTTTCTGTATATTTGTTTGAAAGCATAGATTAGGGCAGAAAGCACAGAAAAGCATGATTCCAAAATCAGAAAATAAGGAAACAGGGCTCTCTCATTTCTGAACACAGATACGAATATTTCACATATAATAACAGAAAATCAAATTCTCTGGCATATTGAGAATATTCCACCATTGCCAAATAAAGTTCCCTTGTAATAAAAATGTCTTGGTATTAAAAACATACATCCAACAGAACACTGATCTGGTGAGGACTGACAGATGACCATCCTGACAGAGGTTGAGACAGCACATTTGGGGCCAAATGTATCTCCTTTCTTAGATGTTTATATCTTTTACTTTTTCTATTGATTTCTTCTTATTTTTATAACAGTCTTCTCCACTGCTCCCCAAGATTATGACAATTTTTACCTGCACATATTGCTGGAACTTATGTGGATTTGCTTTTCATATTTATATGTTGAATCCACATGAAATTTACATGGGTGTAAGCTCCAAGCAGTGACTGAAATTACTGGCTCTCATTTCAGGACAGTGCATGGAATTCCTTTTTGTCCTGGAATAAAATGCCCCTGTGAGTCCTCATGAGTATCCATTTAGGTTTCTGTGTGTGTTTCTATTTATATTTTTTACCTCTAAGGTTTGGGGTATCTAAGTACCTTCTGAAGGACTCTCTTCCCAACTTCCTACAGGACCCTCTAACTTCTCACTGTTTTGCCCCCCACGTTTCCTTCCACATACACTTTTCCAAATAATCCTCAGAATCATTTTTTATTTCATTTAGTTTTTCCTTTCACTTTTCTGTGTTCTCCCTAAGAAATATGTAATCTGTGTGATGGTTCCTTTATGTCAACTTGACTGGCCATGGGGATGCCCAGATATCTGGTCCAACTTTATTCTGGGTGTTTCCCAATGAGGTTAGTAGTTGAAGTGTTGGACTCATGATGCAAATACCCTCCCCAGGGTGGGGGGCCCATCCAATCCATCCAGGGCCCGCATAGAATACAAGGCTGAGTAAGATAGAATTCTCTCTCTGCCTGTCTTCAGAGGAGGACACAGGTCTTCTCCGGCCTTGGCACTGAGACTGGAACACACACCAACATCTCTGCTGTCTGGATCTCTCACGCCCCATATTCAGGTGAGCCAATTCCAGATAGTAAATCTCTGTACACACATACACACACACATATCCCCTATTGGTTCTGTTTCTCTGGAGAACCATGACTAACACATTTTGTAAACAGTCAAGTTGTTTATTATTTATTAATTTATTTAAATTCAATCAAATCTGGTCATAAAAAATATAGAAAGTATAATCCCGATTTCAGGGGAAAAAAATGGCACATTGTCATAGAAAGAGCCTCAGAGAATACGTATGAGGTGTTAAGAAGGTCTGCTGAATCACTATTGGTTTATGTTCATTTTGTGTACAATTCTGCATTTTAAAGTTTTTCTAGAATAAATATGTGACTCTTTCCCAATTAGGAAGCGATCTATTTCTTTAAAATGAAAGTATAAAATGCTGCAGGAGGATGAATTCTCTGAAAACATCACCTGACGAGGTCCACCAATGTCAAATGAGGGCGACAGCACAGGGTTCAGTCCCAAAGTGGATACATTCCGGTAAAATGCTCACTGCCCAGAGCCACACCTGTCATCCCTGTGCACAGTCAGCCCCGGCGGGGGGGGTTAGGAATCTTCGTGCAAAACGTCCTGTGGGGGCTTCCCTGGTGGCGCAGTGGTTGAGAGTCCGCCTGCCGATGCAGGGGACACGGGTTCGTGCCCCAGTCCGGGAAGATCCCACATGCCGCGGAGCGGCTGGGCCCGTGAGCCATGGCCGCTGAGCCTTCGCGTCTGGAGCCTGAGCTCCGCAACGGGAGAGGCCACAGCAGTGAGACGCCCGTGTACCGCAAAAAACAAAACAAAACAAAACAAAGCAAAACGTCTTGTGGCTCCAAAGCTGCACAAGGACCCCGTGGGGCTGTGGAGGCCTCCACAGAGCTGTGTCTGAAGAGCAGGGATCTGGGTATGCTCGCCCCTCCCCTCTGAGTTTGACCCCTGCTGATTTTCCAACAGTTCTTTAAAGCATATCTTATTTGTGTAAAGAGGGTTCTGAGCAGGTCTGGTTCCTGAGACCAGTTCTGGCCTCTCTGTGCGGGGCTTGTGAGGGCAACTCTTTTCACAAGGGTTGAGTACAGATACCACAGATGACCTATAGGAGTGACCAATGCAAATGACCTAAGAACACAGATTACAGTGAAAAGTACTGGAAAAATTAAGACGTGATGAGTTTGAATTATTGCCTTCTAACTTTCTTCTATTAGGGTAACATACACATGTATAATATGAAATACAATATAAAGTTAGTCATTTTTAAGTGTACAACTCAGGGGCATTAAGTACATTCACACTGTTGTACATTCACAACCATCACCACCATCCATCTCCAGAAATTTCCCATCTTCCCAAACTGAAACTCGGCCCCTGTTAAACACTCCTCCCATTCCCCTCCCCCAGCCCCTGGCAACCACCCTTCTGCCTTCTGTTTCTAGGGGTTTGACTCCTTTAGGGACCTCATATGAGTGGGATCATACAGTGTTTGTCCTTTTGTGTCTGGCTTATTTCACCGAGAGTGATGTCCTCAAAGTCCATTCCTTTTTAAGGCTGAATAACATTCCCTTGTATGGATGGACCACATGTCATTAGCCATCCATCTGTGGATGGGCACCTGGGTTGTGTCCACTTTTGGCTGTTGTGAAGAGGCTGCTGTGAACATGGGTACACTAGAATCTGTTTGAGTCCCTGCTTTGAATCCTTTGAGTATATGCCTCTAGTGGACTGCTGGATCATGGGATAATTGTTTACCTTTCTGAGGAGCCACTAAACTGGTTTCCACAGTGGTTTGTCCACGTTACATTCCAACCAGTGATGTGCCCCAACTTCTCCTCGTCCTCATCAACGCTTGTCATTGTCACCACCATCATCATCCTTTCAACCAGGGGACCACGACGGGTAACTTTATGTGTCTACCTGACTGGGTTAAACATGATCCTGGGTGTGTCTGTGAGGGTGCTTCTGGACGAGGTGAGCATTTAAAGGGGTGGACAGAGTAAGGAAGGTGGTCCCCCTCGGTGTTGGGGGATTTCATCCCATAGATTGAGGGTCTGAATAGAACAAAAAAAGGAAAGAAGGGAGAAGTCACTCTCTCTCTGCCTTACTGTTGAGCTGGGACATTAGTCCTCTGCCCTCAGACTAGGACATTCACCACCAGGTCCCCTGGATCCCAGCCTTTTGGGATCAGACTGGAGCTGCACCCCCAGCTGCCCTCAGCTGCAGCTGGCTGACAGCAGACCATGGGACTCCTCAGACTCCATAGTCATGGGAGCAAGTTCCCCATAGTAAGTCTCTTTACATATCCCTATCTCTGTTTCTATCTCCATATCTATCTATCTATCTATCTATCTATCTATCTATCTATCTATCATCTATTTATCTATCTATTATCTATCAATCTATATATCATCTATCTATCATCTATCTATTATCTGTCTATCTATTACCTATCTATCTATCATCTATCTATCTGTCTATCTATCTATCTATCTATCTATCTATCTATCTATCTATCTATATATCTGTTTGTTCTGTTCCTCTGGAGAGTCCTGACTAACACAGGGACTGAACATCCTTTGGATAAAACGACTGAGCAGGGCTGGGGTCATGGGGGAACAGTGGGCCGGGGCCAAGAGTCTGTTTCTAGCCCCAATTCTCCCTGGACTGGGGGAGGCTGGGGGCTGGCACCATGCTGCTCTCCGTGACCTCCAGTTGCCCTCATATTTCACTCACAAAGGTGGCTCCCCCGTGACCCCAGGTTCTTGCAAACTCAGAAATTCTCTTGGGGAAAGTCATCAGAACGAGGCACCAAGTCTTGAGAGCGGCTCAACCATTCTGAGCCCCTGTGACCCCCCATCCGAGTGGTTTGTCAAGCCAACAATTGCAGGGGATTTAATAAAAGATGTAAAGGAAGGGTCCCTGCTCATGGTTAGCTGCTTCTGGTCTCCAGAAGAGAATCAGCACAGCCCCCATCGCATCCCCCGACAAGAGCACCTTCTTCCCAGAGACTCAAGGCTGAACCCCAGGGCCCGGAATCAAGGACTTTGGTGACACCGAAACAGTGAAAAGTCTCCACGTGCCCTGTGAGGTGGGTGGGCGTTGTCTGGCATGGACAGTCCTGCTGTCAGTTGTGCATGAGTGTGGCAGATGTGTGGAAAGCACACTGTGTCCTATTACATCACCACTCCTGATTCTTCACCCGTCAGAGGGTGACAGAGCCACTGCGCAGGTTAGGAGGCCTTGCAAGGAGCAGCCGAGCCTTGTGTCCCAGCTGTGGCAGGACGGTCCTGGAGGGGCCACCGTCCACGTCTGGACAGAAGCCAGGCCTGAAGAAGGCTGTGCGGGCCACGTCTCTTCGTGGCTCTCTGCGCAGGGCTTTGCCAAGTCACTGTGAGTCACGCTTGATTATTTGTGAATTCCTCTCTCCGTGTATTTATTTGTGAAGGTGTACATTGGACCCAATGCCTTCTGTGAAGTGGGCGTGATGCCCCCCCGAGGGTGAGGCGGGGGGCAGGGGACAGGGAGTCAACCTGGCCGGGACAGAGGGAGCCGCCGGGTGACCGAGGGAGAAGCGAAAGACCCTCCCAGGATCCAGTGACGCTAACATCTCTCTGCTGTGAGATCTTACGTCCCAGGCCTGGAAAAAGCCCTAATGACTGTACCACTAATGGCTGAAATGACAAATCGAGGTGGGTTGGGGCTGCTGACAGTGAGAATTTCATTTTCAGAAACCTCTGCGTGGGGGGCTGGGCATGTCCGGGCAAGACGTCCCGAGCCAGCCTCTCGGGTCATTAACGGTGTCAGGCGGATCCTGCCACCCACCTGTGGACTCTGGGGTTTCTGCCACCTCAGCTCTCCTCTGGTTGACCCCCGCGCGATGCCTGAGCGGCTTTATGCTCCACATTCCGAGCGAGGGTGTTGTGTGGTCCCTTCTCCCGAACCCAGAGAGCTGCTTTCTGCTAATGGAAGAGACACGACTGAAATCAATTAGGGCTTCTCTTCCGGATGCTCTCGGAGGCGGTATCTGCCATCTGTGGACTTGTTGTCCTAAGGCCTCCAGAACAGCAGCTGGAGTGACAGTCATCACCGTGCTATCCGCAGCTATAATAATATAGAGAATGCATTTAATGCTTCAGTGGGCAACTTGGTATAACAGTTTAATTTTTCACTGAAATCTAAATTTGCTCCCAGACTGTATATTTTTCTATCACATTAGGTAATCAATCTGAGCAGAAATCCAATTTCACCTCAATCAACACTGAGTAAACACTCCTCTGGAGAAGGTTCCACAAATGGGCTGCCCCCTCCCCTGGGTCATCTGAGGCTGGGAGATGGCGGCCACACCCTCGGTCTGCAGAAGCATGTGGAGACTGGTCCCCAGGCTGATCTGCAGCTTCTCCGCAACCGGCTGGGAGTCCCCGGGGAGCCAGGACCCATGGCAGAGGCAGGGGTTGCCTGGAGCCCAGGGTGCTGAGGGTCCGAGCTTCTCCCGTACATCAGCCTCGTGACCCCAAGGAAGAGGCCAGTCTGCAGAGAGGTGGCTGGACAGGTGGGACCTCAGGGTCGTCCAAAGATCCTGTGTCTCCTGGATCATCTTTTATTTTAGTGTCTCCCACAGGAAATACCAGAATAGCATTCGAGGCCATTAGACCCTCTGTGCCTGGGACCCCCAGCCCCTGCCCACTCCCCACTCCTGGAGAGTGTGTGTCCCCAGAGGGCCTTGGTGGCCCGGCTCCTGTTCTTGGCCCCAAGTCTTCATGTGGAATCGGTGACAGGGTGGACGCATCCCTGGGGATTTTATTTCTTTCCTCCCTGCCTTTCCTCCTGGCAGGGAGCGCATGTTTACTCAGTGGCCTCAAGGGTGTAATCTGGGGGAGAAGCCAGAAAGCGAGACAGACGGGGTGCCCGCCACCCCCGTATCACCTGACACCACATCAGTGTCCCCGTGGGGGGCTCTGCAGCTGCCACACCCAGACATAATTAACGGCAAAGAAACATGGCCAAGCGTGAAAGGCAATTTTTCTTCTGTAAACAGGAAAGTCTTGCTAATTAGGCCAAATGAGAGGGAGTCTGCTGGAGTTTATGAAAATCTTCCAGTTTTTGAATTACTGGAAGGCAAGCCGGCTTCCTGATGTGCAGGTCTCAAGCGGATCAGTGCTTGCAGACGCACGAAAGTAACAGAGCAAGGATGCCGGGGCCTGGCCCATCCTCGTCATCCAGGGCCGGGTGAGCTGAGCCCTGTCCCAGCAGCACAGGCAAGAACTCCAGGACAGACGGAGCCGCACCCTGGTCATGCGGTGGCAGTCGTGCCCATGGACGTAAAGCGGGACAGAGAACGCTCAGGGCTGTAGCAGGAGTCCGAGAGAAGCCCAGCATGGCGCTGTGTTAACCTCACTTCCCATTTCTGCATCTGGTGCTGGACTGGGGGCTGGCTGACCAGGGAGGGACGGCCCCTCTCAGAGTATCTGACCCTTGGCGATAGCGAAGTCCCCTCCTGTGAGCCCACCTCCCACGTGCCCGGAGCCCACACCCATCACCTCCCTCCCACCCGCCACCTGCTTTGAGCAGGGCAGTCTCCCCGCAGCTGCCTTGCTCCCTCTGCCTGTGGCTGACCTGTGCATCCCCGTGGGCCCCGCAGCATGGCGGCCCCTCCTCTGGGAATGGTGGGCACTAAGCCTCCTCCTCTGTGGCCGTGTCCTCCTGATCTGTCAGCCTTGCAGACCTGAATGGTAACAAACCCGCACGCAGAGGGCTCTCCGTGCAGCGCTGGGGCGGGAAGTTGGGTCAGGGAGGCCCCGGTGGGTGGGCAGGGCGAGCAAAGCCCGGGGGTCAGAGGGCACCCTGAGCCGTTCGTGGGAAAGGGAACCTTCACTTAGGTAGACCCCACACTCCCAGGGTGGGCAGCGGTGATCAGAGATGAGTCCGAAACTTCTTTCGGTCCAAGTTCAGGGCCCTACCCCATGGAGGTGGCCTCTGCTCAGGGGTCCCAGGCTGGGGTGAGTGTGGGGCGGGAAAGGCCGGTGTGGGGGTCAGAGCTGAGATAGAGGCCTTTCACTCTGTCCTTCACAGACGAGTGGGCTCCACCAGGGGCAAAGTCAGTACAGACCCACTTACCACGAGGGTAGAGCTATCCCCGGGGCTCCTACCATTTCAGTTCCAGTGGACCTGCTATTAAACAGGGCTCAGGCCCCCATTTACTCATCAGTAAGTTGTGGTGGAGCCCAGGGGCTGGGTCTGTGTAATAAGGCAGTAACTTAGGGTGCTCTGGGCTCTGCCCAGGCTCCGGCTGACACCGAGGCCCCCTCGAGGCCTCCAGATAGAGTCCACGGTTGGCCTCTGGTGGGGGGGCCTTTGGCCCAGGGGTCCTTCCCGAGCTGCGGTGGGAGGATGCAGCAAGGACTTGCCCGGTGTGGTCCCAGCTGGGGTGGCCGCTACAGGCCTCAGTGAAGACCCCATGCGGAGCCGGTCCCCACTCCTCCAGGAGGGCTCTGGCTGTCTGCACAGATTTTGAGTGAGGTCAGCAGGGCAGGAGACAGATGGAGCTTCCCTTTGAGCATGGAAGCCTCCGTCACCACCTTCACCTGGCTGGGTGGCTGGGCCTGCATCTGGGCCCTAGGGAGGAGGCTGGGGTTTTGGGAGAGGAGGGAAGGGGACTCGTCAGAGACACATGGAGGGCAGGGGCTGTCCCACGGCGGGGCAGCAGTGCACACGAGCAGAGTCGGGGCAGATGGGAAGCAGAGGGAGGGACAAGGGGCGGCTCACCAGGCCCTCAGCCCTCAGCTTCCTCATGGAGCAAAGGGTTGTGGGCACATGACCAGGGGACTGTCCACTCACTGCCCGCCCCCGTGTCCACTAAGCAGCTGCTCGGGGCCAGCCAGGCAGAGGAGGGACGAACAAAGCTTCCCCACCTCCCAGGAGCTGGATGGTGGGCTTGCAGTCACCGCCGTGCCGGCGCGCTTGCCTGCGGGTGGCCGTGCCTGCGTCCTGGGCCTTCCGTTCAGGCGTCCCCTTGGATGTCGGCCCTGGGTTCTGCTCACAGGACGCGGGGGCTGAGCGACCCCGGGCGAGGTTCCCGTCCACATCTACAGGCGGCCGGGCTCCCAACCGCCCGGGCCCGTGTGGGCCTGCGAGAGAGAGGGCCCACCCTCCACTGTCCTACTTCACAGTCCTTCTTCACCAACGCCCTGAGCAGAGGAAGCAAAGGACGCCGGAAGGTTCAGGTACAGAGCAAGAGGTGCCACGCTTACTTTGTGCAGGAAGCAGCCTCATCCTGCAGTGACCAGGAGGCCGCCTCCACTGTCCATGGGGGTCTGGGGTCTAAGAGCAGGGTTCAGCCACCCCGGACGCGGGTCGGGAAGTATCTGAGCTGAGAGCGGGCCTCAGCCCAGCCCTCCTGGCCCAGCGCAAGGGCTGCTCCAGGTCCCCACCTCTAACCGTCGCCACAGCCGGCGCGCGGTGGGCAGGTGTACGCCGTGTCGGGGGACACTCATCGCCCGCCAGCGTTCCTCTGAGAAGAAGAACCACATACCCCTCACAGCTGCATCACCGAGCGTTTGTATTAACGGCCCCTCGACGGGCGTGAGAACAACCCAGTGTGTGTGTCTGACACGGCAAGAGACGTGTTTTAAGCGGGAAAAAGAGAAACCCGACACCCACGGCACAGGACACAGTGGATGGCGTGACGTGACGGGATCCACGTGGTAATGGAGACATCCCTTCGGGTTTACGCAGGCACGTGGCATATACACACCCAGAGCAGGGATGCTGCAGGGAAGTGGCCTCTGTCCCCTGAGACGCCAGCCAGGCCTCCGTGCCCAGCGGTGTGTCAGGCACTTGTCCTGGCTCTGGGGACAGCAAGGCCACGCAGCACAGCAGGTTGTGAGGTGGCCGCAGTCCCCGCCGTGACATAGAAGTCCAAGGCCGTGACCGACAGCCAGGCGAGTGCTCAGGTGGGCGCGAAGGATCTGGACAGCTGGACTCTCTGGACTGAGAAGCTACAAACACAGCGGACAGCAGTGTAGACAGCAGTCCCTCCCGTGGCCCGCCGGTGACACCAGCACAGACGCACGGGGCCGGGGGGGGCGCTCCCTGGGGACTCCCGGGGGGGCCGGCTTCTTTCCCTCCTGAGCCAGAGCACGCAGGCACCTCTGTGCGGAAGGGACCAGGTGGGGCAGCCCAGCCCCTCCCGCCCCAGTTCAGGCTGCAGAGCCATCGACATGGAATTCTTCTCTATTTTGTTCGCTTCTGATGGTTCAACCAAAGCCATTTGGAGGAAAAAAAGGAAAAACAAAATTCTCTGAGCTGCCATCTCCACATCTGGAGAAGAGGGAGACCCGCCCCTCTCCACCTAAGGCCATCATGAGATGACACCCCTCACCTGATTCAGCCCAGCAGCCTTTGTGATCTCAAAGTAAAACAAACGGAGGCACACAGGGACCGGAAGACACTGAGAGACTATTTCGTAATCGTGGAACAAGCTAGGTTTTCTAAATCAAAACCTGAAACCCAGAAGTCATAAAAAAAAAATGTTGGCTACGTAATAAAGTTTCAACAGTGTGATAACAAAAACCACCATAAATTAAGTGGGAACACAGGTGACATGCAGGAGAATATATCCCAGCATTTAAAATGGAAATCAGACTAACGGAAATCAGAATAAATTTTAAAACGTCTATAAATCAATGAGAAAAGAAGACAAGCCACATGCAGCGGGCATTTCCAGGGAAGAGATGTCTCCATGGCCACAGCCGCAGGAACCCGCACGGGTGCTCCGAACAATGTTCCCTGACTCTGGGTAATTAAGTTGGGGGAGCTTTCAGGGGAACGGAGCGTCAAGAAACATTTGGCCTAAGGAGCGACTGGCAAAGCCATCTCGGAAAACATCAGTGTTGACACAAAAAGTGACAACACAAGGGCTAATTCCACTCAGAACTAAATTAAGAGGCAGGAGATCCAGCTGCAGACTGTGCCGGGGACATCTGTGGGCCACGCTCACGACACCTGATGAGAAACAAAACAGCAACACTCAGCAAAGAAGTGGCCAAACGAGCTTAAATTATGATACGTTCCTTCTAAGGATTTCTAGGCTCATATTTAAATAAGAGAGACAGAGAGAAATACATTTGTCCTGAAAGAGCCCCAAGACGTCTCCCAGTCGAGAAAGCCCATTGCAGAGCCAAGCATCGGATAATCTGAGGAGACGTGGTGGGTGCGTCTGTGTGGTATGCATGCGTGTACCTGTGTCTGTGCCGTGTGCATGGTGTGTGTGTGTGTGTGTGCGCACGCCTTTGTCCTGCTCTCGGGCAGACCTCCGAGGGGATGTGAACTCCAGGGTCAGGGCAGCGAAAGGAGGGGGTACCTGCTCAGAATTTGTTTAAAAGTTTTACGGATCACTTTGTGCAATTCCCCAAAATGCAGGGAAAGTGAGTGACAGCAGTGACTTAAAAAGGCCTTTGCGGGAAGGCCAGGGCTGCAGGGACCAGATGCAGCAGGGGAGGTGGCGGAGGGAGAAATGCCCAAAGAAGAGTGCCCAGGAGTCGGAGGTCCCAGAGGTGACCATGAGGGGCCCCAGGGGACGCTGCCTGGAGAGGACTGAGGCCGCTGGAGGAGCTGACAGAGGGAGGGATGAGCAAAGCCCCCACTGGGCCACATCCTCGGGATCCACCTCCTCCTCCAAATTCCTGGGCGCTGGGAGAGGAGGTCTAGCACCCCACGTGCCTCAGGGACCTGGGGGCGGCCACAGGGGCAAGTTTTGGCTCAGAGGCACCCAGCCGTGGGGCTTTCTGACCATCTGTTTAGGGGGTATCCTCCCGTCCCCCCTCCTCGGCCCTCTCCCCGTGTCCCTACACCCGGAGCCAAAGCCCAAACCTGTGCTGCCCCTGAACCTACGCGAGATAAGTGCGTGCGGGGGGTGGGGGGGCAGACGCATGCTGACCTTCGCAGGGAGTGAATGTCCTGAGGACACAGACGTGGAGGTGGCCGTGCCGGGGTCCCCTGCGAGGTCGGGGGGTCCGAGCCGAGGAGGGTCCTGGGAGGTGAGTGCCTACAGGATAAACAGGGTCCGTCAGCTGAGAGAGGGTGAGATGTACCTCAGGTGTTAGAGACACTTAAGGGTGTGATGAAAGGAAAGAGGCAGGAAAAAGAGAAAGCAGGGCAAGAAAACCCAAAAATAGCCTAGTGAGAAAGGCAATGTAATCATAGCATTTTCCTTGGCTCTGGGTCTGGAAATCCGCATGTTCATCAATGATGCTGGCATAGCACCTGAGTTTTGGCTTTTAGAACCACCTGAAAACTTAATAATACAGAACAGAAAGTAATGCTGGCCTGACAGCCAGCCAGGGCCGTGTCAAGTCAGGAGTTGGGGGGCTGGATGCGGGAGGGGTGAGGCTGAGGAGGGGTCTGGTGCTTAAACAGCAACCTGAGGGGAAGGTTAGAGAATCGATCCAGAGTCGATGAAACAGGAAATAAAGGTGCACCGTTTACAAAGGCGACGGTTATGGGGGTTTAGAATAGCAACCTGGTATCATAGAGAGGCAGACATAAGTGAGCAGAGTTACTCTACAGCAGAAAGTCAGTATTCAATGTCAGAGCTGGTAAACGAAAAATCAGCACAGACCTGGTCCCTAAACAGACGGCAATGACCACCAGGAAGACAGGTTACCTCCGAGGAGCGGGTCTGGGACGGATCGGCCCGTTTGAAGTTCTAAAATAATTATATGTATTCTTTTGATAAAAATAAAATATGTAACAAATAAAAATAAATATGGTTCTCTGAAGGTTACTGTCTCCGTAACGCCAGGGTAAGGGAGCATAGCCCTAACCCGGCCCGGCCGGCACGCCCCGGGTGGGTCCTCAAGTGCAGGGACTCTGGGCCCTGGGTCCCCCCCACCCCCCCATAGCATCCTTGCTCAGGGGAGTTACTCCAGGACCTGCCCCCGTCCCTCACATCCCATCCATAGAACCATGAGCCACCCTGCAGGGCTGGATGGAGTTGTTTCCTCTAGAAGAACACACAGCTCTGGGGTGGGGTGGGGGGAAGGGTGTCTCCAGGCACAGCTCCCGTTGGGTCTTCTGAGCCCAGAAGAGGCTCCAGGGTAGGCTTTGTGGGAATCTGACATCAGGGTGGGGATTTTGCACGTCGGGGTGTCTCTTCCCCTCAGTCCTCATTTGAAGTAGTTTCACAGCTTCAGCTTTTATGATCTGGACACTGTTTCCTCCCCAGCTCAAGCCTCTTCTAGGATGTAGAATCGAGCATCCATGGCCAGCAGACATCCTTGCCCCGTTTGTCCCGTCACTGGTGGAGCATGTGCAGACTGGGTCTCGTGGTCTCTCCCTGCTCCCCACGTTCCCAGGAAGGCAGGAAATAGCTGCCCCTCATTCTGTGTCCCAGGTCTGTCGCACCCACCTCCCACCATCAAAACCCATCTCCAAGCCACCCTTCCATGCTGTCCTGGATTCTTCCAGTTCCACCCGCCAGGTCCCTCCAGTCTCTCTGCAGAGATTGGCGCCTTCCTCCAGCTCACCCCTTCCCTCTCTGCTGTGGCCAGTCCTCACCGCAGCAGCCTCAGGACCATTAAAGACCTCAGAGCAAAAGGCATCACTCCTGCTTGGAGGCACCGCCAGCGAGTCTCCAGTGCAGGCCCTATGGTCCAGAGTCTTGTGTCCGGGTCTCTCCTGTGCTGTCTCCCGAGACGCTGCAATTTGCCCCAGCGGGGCACAGCTCGGCTCTTCACGGGAGCCACGCTGTCCTGACTCTGTGCAGAGACAGCTCTTCCTCACCTGAGCCCAGGGTCTCCCAGGGCATCGCCTGGTGTAACCGAGCTGGAGTCTGGGTCAGCTGTCCGGGCCCCTTCACAGCACCCTGGTTCCCTGCATCGTTTCTTGGTACCTCCAAGCAGGACTGACCCCCAGCCAGGATGGGAGCCCGAGGGGCAGAGCCCCTCTCAGTTTGTCCCCTGCCGAGCACGTGGCCGCCTTACCTGTCGGTTTGTTTCATAAACACGGGCTGAATGAATGAAGGAGGGGACGCACCAGCCCAGCCGAATTTCATCGCTGTCCCCGTGCTGCCGGCTGGCAGGTTCACCACGCCTTCATCATCTGGTGACATCGCAGGGCGGCCCCTCTGATCCATCTGGGGGCCTCAAGCCTTCATTAGCACAGCCCGAGGCAGCTCCACGAGAGCTGTGATTCCTCTGCTGCCCTGCTGACTGCCGCCCTCTCTCCACAAGTGTGCATGCAACTCCCACAGCTGCAAGTCTGCAGAGATGCGCCCCTCCCTGGAAACCAAGGCCCCGGGCTGTGGGTGAGACGTCCCGAGCTGGGCGCCCCGTCGTCTGACTCCTCACTCTGGGCCTGGGTGACCCTGGGCGCCACCACACACCCATCTCCTCTCTGATGTATGACTGCCCGGTTCCCACACGGCTCTCTGAGCCCCGCGAGGTCCTGCCAGGTTTGACTTTCTTCATGTGCCATACGTGTGGTTGAGAACTTTTAGGCCCAGCAATTTCTACTCTTCTGCTGATGGATCGACACTTTCCCGATAGATCTCCAGAACCCTCCAGTTTCCCGTCTCCCCTCCCTTGCTCCTGCTTCAAGGCATCCATGAATTGTAAATAAGTATTTGCACGTAGGACAGCTGCCATTTGAAGAAAGCCTCTGTGTGTTCTCTTAGAAATATAGATTTTCCGGCTCCTACGCAAGATAAATAATGTCCCCTAAATGTATCTGCTTCGTAAATCCAGATTTCCATACATACACTCTCCTGGAGTGCAGCTTTAAGATAAGTAGACGGTCTTTATTCCTCCTTGAAGATAATGTTCTAAGAAGGAAATACATCTTTTGAAGAAGCAAAACAATTTATAACCACGCAGACAAGGACTTTTAGTTCCCATCCTGTTATGACCTAGACACGGGCCCCGAACAAAGATGCTCTTAGCAAAGCGGGGCGCCACGGCTGGGACCCAGTGTTCCCCTGCACACTAATTATCACCATTTGCTTTAATTTTTAAATCCGGCTCTCCCATGTGGCCCATGAGTCCTGCCAAGCAGAACTTGTGAGACCTCAGACCCGTCGCCTGGGTAAAGGGACACATGGAGACCCTAAAATGTCCTGGCACCACCACGTGCTGGCGACAAACCCAGACCCACATCCCTGCCATGGGGGCTTGGGCTGCCCAGCGAGGCAAACAGGGGTCCCATCAGGTGGCAGTGACCAGACAGGGAGGGAGAGATGGAGCCCACCTCCAGGTGCCCAGCGGCCAGGGTCAGCCTTGAACGTGGGGGGGCCTTCCTTGGCCTGGGACTTAGTTTCCCTGCCTGTAAACAGAGGGCTTTAATGAGACTAATCATTCAGGGGCATTTGGTACAGTCACCCTTGTGTGGACACTCTCTTCACCAACCTCCGCCCCTCTCACCTGATGCTGCAGGAGTTGAAATCAGACTTCTGGTAAACGTGACCCTAAGCAGAATCCAGCACAGAGCCCAGACAATGGCCTGGACATTCAGGTTGGGGGAGACGGGCTGGTCCTCCCAACAGCCCCACGTAGGACCTCAGATTCCACGCCCCAGGTTCTGAACTGCTGAGATACCTTCCAGTCTTGGCCCTAGGTTTTCTTTTTTCTTAATTGAAATACAGTTGATTTACAATGTTGTGTTAGTTTTAGGTGCACAGCAAAGTGATTCAGTTATATATACATCTATCTATCTATCTATTCTTTTTCAGATTCTTTTCCCTTATAGGTTATTATTACAAAACACTGAGTATAGTTCCCTGTGCTCTACTGCACTTCCTTGTTGGTTATCTATTTTATATGTAGTAGTATGTGTGTTAATCCCAAACTCCTAATTTAATTTTTAAAAAATGATATAAATGAACTTACGTACAAAAGAGAATTAGACCCACAGGCATAGAAAACAAACTTACGGTTACCGAGGGGGAAAAGGGAGGATGCTGCGGTTTCAAGGGTCTTTTATAATCGCATCTCAAAGCCAGCAGGTGAGGCTACCCCATGTAGGAATCATCTTGGGACGATACAGCCGGTTTCCTCCGAAGTGGCCTGTATGGACCAGCCCAGAGCCTACACACCAGCCCACCTGATGCTCGAAAACTTTTGTTGGAAGAGCTCTCTTCACAGGAGAGAGACAGAGTAGACCTGCCCCACTGCTTCCCTGTGACAGATGGGACCCCTGGAAAGAAAGCCCGAGTCCCCTCACTGCAGGGCCTGTGTGGTAATTAATAGCCAGCTGAAGGGACTTGATTGCTGTTCCTGGGTCTAAAAATGGATAAACAACCATTATCGCCAGAAAGGTCCAAACCATATTCATCACCATTACAGAGAGTAATTCAGCTGGTGCTTGTTCATCCATCACTGCTCTCGCTGGGGCTCTGGCCTGCTGGTCCCTGCGAGTGGACAGCCGTCACCGGTGCGCAGGACCGAGTCCAAGCATGACGGATGGCAGCTGCCGTGCGCTCCAATCTGGACAGGATCGTTGGAGAGCCGGATGGCTGCCCAGGGGTGTCCAGCCCCCAACGCAGATTTGCAAATTACGCAAAGGTCAGGAGGGGCTGCAGAGGGCTTCAGAGGAAGGGGTGCCCGGGCTGGCTTGAGGGGAGACAGGGGAACTCAGGCCCCAGCTCATTTGTGCCGGGCAGTGGGGCCGGTGGAGACGTACCTGTCCAGGGACCAGTGGGCACTCCCGCCATGACCGTCACCCGGTTCTGGGAAGTGAGCTAGTTTCGGCTTTGATCATCACCAGGCTGCGCTCTTAATTGAAGTAACCACGTCCACGAATGAAGTGGCCTCTTCATGGGGTGACATCTGTCATCTTACAGGAGGAGGGCCTTCATTCAGAGTTGGGAGGTCAGGGACGGGGGGAGGCCTGGGCAGGTGAAATGAGTCCTCAGGCCCTGGAAAGCAGACGGAGAGCCTGCGGCAGAGGAAGGACAAGGCCGCGGAGCCTCTGGTTCCAGCCCGAGTCCCTCTGCCTGGTGGCATTCATGCCATCAGTGTCATTTCTCGTCCTCTCTCCACCCCAAAAGCAGGGGGCTGGACGCAGGTATGGACCCCGGCTGCTTCTGCTCCCCGACCTGCAGGGTAGGCCAAGGGCGCCAGCCCCTCCAGAGCTCAGCTCACGATTGGCATGAACCTGGCTGGACGTCCACCCCGACTAGGGCGCACGTGCCCTCCTCACATGTGTGCTGTGTGATGTGGGACGGAATCTGCCCCGTTGGCTCTGGGGTCAGAGCACCTGGCTAGGGTCAGGTTCACAGCCGACGGTCTGTGAGACTCAGGAGAGAGCCCCCCCGACCTGGGTCCCGGTTTCCTGATCTGTCAACGGGGTGGACCCCTTGCCTCAGGGGTGGAGCACTGCGTCCGGGAACCCGACGCCGGGCAGCTGTGTGTGGAGCAGGGTCCCACTCCCGATGGGGTGCATGTACTGGCCCAGCCCCTCCGCCTGGGGGCTTCATGAGAAGAGTGTGTTCCCAGCCCCTCCCCAGGTGCACCTCCACGTGTTCAGGAGATGAGAGGAAACTCAGGGTCTGCAGCATCCTTCCAGGGGGTGGACCACTGCGGAGCTGAAGACGCCTCCTCCATCGCGTGGCCATGAAATGACAGAAATATGGAAAAGTGCCTTCTTATGGCTTTTCAGCAGAGAGGAAATACATTCATATAATATACAGGAGGATATCTGAGAGAAGGAACATTCCCTGATTACTTGAGAGGAAAATAATTGTTCCCTTAAAGTTCTGCCTAAATGTCCTTGTCTCCTCCCCCCTCTTTGACCCATCCCCCTGGAGACGAAGTCCCCGGGGTCTGGAGACAGGGACAGCTCAGGCCTCCATCATCCTCAAGACCCCTAGTCACCCCCAAACACTCACCTGCCAGACCCACTGTGAAGATCCCAGCTGGTCTAACCCTGGACCCTGGGAGCCTCCACGGGGTGAGCCCCACTCCAGAGGGTGCAGCTTAGGAGAACAGAGGTGCCCAATCACATGTACATTGAGATCAACATGGGGCTTTAGGGGCCAGGTGTCAATCCAGTGGCCTCCTAGGAGCTTTCTAGACCCCGACAGAGCTACAGGTACAGCCCTGTTTCCCGGATGAGGAGCAGAGGCATGGAGGGGTCAGCTCTGCCGACACTCAGGCCCAGGCACGACCCAGTGGTCCCCAGCGTCCACCAGGACAGTCTCACTTAAGAGAGCATCGGTGTGGGGCTGCCCTCAAGGCTGAGGATAGGACTGTCCAGTTTGTGGCCTTGGACCCCTGTCCCTCTCCAGACCACATGGCCCCTGACCGCTGGATCCCCACCCTCAGCATCCCCCCTGGGGCACAGCCGGATCGGTGGACACAGGTGAGCCTCTCCAGACCCCACCCTCCCAGCCACACCCACCTGCTTGATGGGCAGGGGGCGGGCACGCGGGACACCCAGTAGGTCCTTTCTGAGCATTATGCTCAGGGTGCCTTCCTGTAGCAACAGATGGAGCCCAATCTACTCCCCAAGAGAACATTCTTATTTCTGGCAAAAATATCCAAACACCCCATAATCTGTTTCCTGTAGCCTATGGTATTCCGTGCCCTGAAAGAATAAAGCCAACAAAAATTTAGTGAGACAAAGGAAGGAGGGAGGGAAGGAGGGAGAGAGGGAGGGAGGGGGAGGGTGACAGGCTGCCTCCCGAGCGTCGGCACAGAGGGGACACATCAAGTCCCCCGCACCCGACTGTGCGAGGGGCCTGTGGGTGGCCTCAGTCTGGCTTTCCTGCAGGGACATGGGGGCCCAAGGCCTCGGCCTAAAGCTCTCTCTGGCGCCACGGCAGCTCTGGGTTACTTGCTGCCACTGGTATGAATCATTCTTCCAGGGCTGATTGACATTAATTAAATATTTCAATATTTGTATCAGAGAGAGAGTATTGGAGCAGACCTCAGCTATTTCTGATTAAATTACCCAAGAAGGGCTGCTCGGCGGTGACACCTATAAATGAATACATTTTCAACATTTTTTTTTTTCTGTTGAAGGTAATTTTCATGGCTGGTTTAACTTGTAAGGATGATAGAAAATATTAATAAAACATTTGATGTCTAAGTTTGGGTGGAAGTTTAATAAATTAGATGGGCATATTTCACTTCTGCTCACGTGATGGTAATTGTTTTAAAAGGGATTGAGGAAGGAAGAGAAGCTTCTGGTGAAACGTTTGGAGTCGTGGAATGTCAGCTGGAGCACAGGAGCCACCTGCGCGCCCCCCTTCACCACTCGGGGTCCCGGAGATGAGACAGACACCCCGGCGGCCTCAGGAAGGGGGGATGGTCTCGTACATGGCGGCAGAGAGACTCAGCCAGGTCAGTGGCACATCCGGGTCCCCAGGCTGTGTCAGCGGCAGAGCCAGGGTCCTCGCTTCCCTCTCCCGCCCCTGACCTTCCCCAAAGCCCTGTCAGGGCACACACGGGGGCTTCTGCTGGCCACTGTGGGGAGTGTAGCCGGCAGGGGTGTGCGGAGACCGCCGGGCCTCGTCCAGGGGAGGTGTCGCCTCCCCTCCCAGCGGGTAGACGTGGTTCCCGGATCCGCCGTCCCTTCCCTGTGAGACTCAACTTGGAGAGTGAAGGGAGACCTGGCGAGATCCGCAGGAAGTAGAAAGATGAGGAACAGTCATAAAAATATGTTTTTCAAATGAGGCACTGCCTTTCTCATGGAACAAGCAATGAAAAGAGTGAGGTCATGGGATTCGGGGTCCCCAGGAGTCGGCGGGGGGCCGAGCAGCCCAGTGAGCCTGGGCGGCTCCCCCAGGGTGATGGGTGTGGCTCCCCCAGAAAGCTGGCGGCATCCGGGTGGGAGCCCTGGGATGGGGTCCGGAAGGAAACGTCCTCAATGCGAGGCCACCACCAAGTGGGGATGACGTGGCCCCTCCAACACACATGAACACACTCGACTCACACACAGACACACGTAAGCCTGCGCATGTGCGCACACTCAGACGTACATGTCTGCACGTACGTGCACACACAAACTCAGAGGCTAACACAGACACACACGTGTGCACACATGCATACTTAAGCAAGCACATGGGTGCACACCCTCACATGCACACATATACACATGGCACATGCAAACATATATACACACACGTGCACACAAACACAAGCACGGACTTCACAGGCATTTTGTGCAACAAATTGCACCAGGCCACAGAGGCCCTCGTGGGGACGGAGTCTCACGGCTGCGTGACTGGGTGATGGTGACATGAAGCCAGCTGCTCCAGGGCCGCATTCGCGGGTGGACTAAGCAGTGAGCGCACAGGCTCATGGCACGAGCTCTGGAGGCCCCGCTCGCGGGCTCAGTGCTGGTGCCATCCTGAGATGCTTCCTCGTTTCTGAACAAGGGCCCCGCATGTTCCATTCGCCCAGCACCCCACAAACTATGCAGTTTCTCCTGCTGCTGCGGAAAGGTAAGCGGGAAATTTCCAGTGCGTTCCACCCAGCAGGCCGCAAGGATCCATGGGCTTCATGGGCCATCCCGTCATCTGCCCCCAGGGAAGGGGAGCCCCCATCCATCCGCAGAGGAAAGCAGTCTGTGCACGTCCGATGTGGGTGGTCTCAAGGTGCAGTGGAATTCTTTTCCCAGCTTCTTTCATCTAAATGTTGATATTGTAACAGCAAGTTCCTTACTGGCGGATCTTACGTAATGAATTGATTTTATAGAACATTTTCACTCATTTGAAAATGCCTGGCCGTCTCTTGGATGTGAACCACAGGACAATTAGACTCCATGGTTAAATAATCAACTTTTCCAGTGCAGCAGTGAAATGTCACAGTTTACAAAGCGTTTTTAATTATTTGAAAAAAATTACATGCCCGTGAATACGTTTTTGCAATAAAAATGATACCCACGTGTGAGTTTTGCCATGATGTGGATATTGAAACTTAATTACAAGGTTTGCACTTTCTGAGGATGTGGCCCCAGGATCCAGACACAAAATGCACCGAGGGAGCAGCAAAGGATGCTCAGCTTCAGACACGTCTGCTTTCTTGCGTGTCCACTGCGTTTTCACTTGGTTGTGGGCGGAGTCCGTTCCCAGGGTGGGTGAATTCTTTCCTTCTCTAGTGGGGGCCTGGCCCTGCCACTCCACCGGGCAGGAGGTTTCTCACTCTCCCCGTAGAGGGTTCAGGTCTGGGTACCCCCCGCGTCTCCCTCTCCCCGTAGGGTTCAGGTCTGGGTACCCCCCACATCTGGGGCAGCAACCCCGGACATGCTGTACCTCTGTGACGGAGACCTGGGTCAGTCGAGGCCGGGATCTGGGCAGGAGTTCTGGGCCCCAGATTTTGTGTAGATGAGCGAGAGGTTGAACCTGGGGTTGGGGATTGGGGACTCATGGAGGCCTTATCCACCCACATGATTTTCCAGCAGCGTTTCTTCTGATCATGGAAACCACGTCATGGCAACAGAGGTGGGGCCGACGGACCATGGTCATGGGACCCACTGGTTCTGCCATGTTCCCACGGTGCACACACGAGGTGATGGGCAGGGTCGCCCATGGGGGCGGAGGCTGGGGGTCTCAGAAGGCCCTCTCCATTTCTGTTCTAAATTATTCTCCATCCCTGAAGGCCGAGCATCTGAATGGTTCTCTCACCTGTGCTGTGATTACATGGGGACCAGTGGGGCGACTTCACCTGCTGTGGCTCCCACACCTGTTAGGGAGAGATGGGGCCAGATACTCCCCCGGCCCGGCCTGCTGGGAACACGAAGGAGCTGAGGGAGGTGGATGGGGAGGATCCAGCCCTGGCATCATACCCAGGGCAGGTGGAGCCAAAGCCAGCCCCGAGCTGGCCGGACCGTATCACTCAAACATTGCCTGTCTCCAAACCAAGGGCTTTCATTTGACTACTGTGTTTGGGTGATTTTTTTGCACTTAATTCGTATGTTAATTTGGTTTAATGGTTGCATAAAAGCTGTAAACCTATGGGATTTATACTTAATACAGTGAAAATCACTGAGGTCAACACTGGTATTTTGCAGTAATTGTTTGTTCCTTTGAGGAAGGTCTGCCTGTGAGATCCCATCAGGCTGAGGTTGACCACGTGCCCTAGCGGTGAGGGGGCTGTGAAGTCCTTGGGGCAGCTGCCTGCTGCGGTAGCTGGACAGCAGGGGCTTGGGCTCTGCCCCTCGTCTGCGAGGACCAGGCCCAGACAGAACCCCTCCACCCGGGACCCAGGAATCAGCAGCCCCGTCACCTCTGCCTCCCCGGAGTCCATGGGAGCAAAGCCCCCGGCGTCCCCAAGGTTTCGGGGCATTAATTTAAAACAGCTGATTGCCAGCCAAAGGCCTCATCAAAGATTAAATAAGCATAATTTAACTGAGGGAATGATAATAGATTTAGTTAAGAAGAGAAAAAAAGGAAAATTAAATTAGAATGTATATTTGAGGGAAAATTGGAGTTTAATATAATTACACTTAGAGATGAGACAGATTACAATTACCATGTGTCAGAGGTGGAGTTTTTAATTGGATTATTTAAAATCATGGCTGGAGTAGAAACTAACACAACAATGTAAAGCATTTGTACTCCAATAAAGATGTGAAAAAATATCTAATCCAATCCAATCCAATCAAGGCTGGGTCTTTGCTCTGCCACAGGTCAGTGGAAGGGTCTGCAGGCCAAGGGCGGGGGCGATTCATCCCACCTGCCTTTTCCCATTGCTCGAAGCAGCTGCACCATCACCTTCTCTCCGCCCCTCGGGGGGTCAGGGTGCCTGGGCCCCCCTCCCCAGTTGTCCAAATGCCCCATAGAGGGCAGGCTGGGGTCCTCTATCTCTCAGGCCTCCGGGTCCCACAGCCCTGCAGGAAGCAAAGCAGTTGGCTGACAAATGTCCTTACCAATTAGATTATCCTCAGAGCTGATCCAATCCCCCGGGCAGCCAAAACCTCCAGTTCCACCCCAAGCTGGGTTTCCCAGATGGTGCTTTCACGCTGTAGTCCTGAACGGCTCACCTTCACAAGAGGTGCCTTGTTTGTCTCTGAAGCTGTCGGTGATGGGAAGGGCTCCCGCCCCGTGTGACGTCTGCATGCGCCCATCCGCACGGGACGACAGGGGTGGCTTGGGACTGGGGAAACGTCTTCACCTGCACGCCGAGGATCCATCAAGCCAGCACATCTGTGATTCTACCTGTGGACTGTAGACTCCCCAAGCCGGGACCTGGGGCTCAGTCATTTATGGGCTGAACTCATATGCTGAAGTCCTAACGGCCAGCATCTCAGAATGTGACCCTGTGTGGAAATGGGCCTTTGGAGAGGTGAGTAAGGTAAAATGAGGTCACACAGGTGGGGCCCTGATCCTACGTGACTGGCATCCTTATAAGGAGAGGAGGTCAGGACACAGACACACACAGGGAGGACCACGCGAGGACACAGGGAGAGGCCGCCTCTGCAGGCCTGGAGCGGACGCTCCCTCAGAAGAAACCAGACCTGACGACCCCTGGATCTCAGATTCCAGCCTCCAGACACTGACGAGGAACGTCTGTTTGTTAAGCTGCCTGGCCTCTGGTGATTTGTTCAGCAGCCACAGGTACCTAACAAAGTTGTCTTTTAATTCTATGAAGTATAAAGCTTTCAAAAATGCACAGGCTCTTTACAAAAGAAGATACACAAATGGCCAGTAAGCCTGTGAAAAAATGCTCGTCACCTTGAGTCACTGGAGGTTTGCCAGTCAAACCCCAAGAAAGAAGCATCAGGCTCCAATTTCAATGGCAAAAATAAAAAAGGGCCATTCAAAGTGACGGCAAAACCATGGAATGACAAGATCCCTCGCCCGCTGCCGGAGGAGAGGGGAGTTGGGCGGCCACTTCCCATGAGGGTGGAAGTGCACCCTCACCCCCAGGACCAGTCGTCCCACCTGCAGGATGCACCAGGAGCAACAGTGGCGCTAGCCCCTCAAAGCCCCGTGCAAAAGTGTCCCAGGCAGCTTCACTCATCTCAGGAGCCGCTGCAAAGAGCGGGGAGGCGAGGGCGGCGTGTTCCCGTGTCGGGACCCTCCCCTGCGTGCTGACGGCGGGGAGTGGGGGGAACGCAGCACATCTCTGGGCTGGTGGGGGGTGTGTGGGTGTGAGCGAGCACTTGTCAGAAGCCACCTAGCTGTCCCCTTGCGAGGCTGCACTTGACGGTTGGTGAGTGGAGTGAAATGTCCCGGACGCGTGAGCACAGCTGAGACCCTGAGCTCCGTGACTCCCAGGCCATGACGTCTCCCCGTGCCCTCCCCGTGCCTCACCGCAAGCCCGCGCTCGTGACCCTCGGACACACGGTCCCTGCTCCCACGCCAGGCCGACTCACCCACACGAGGGCCTAAATCCTCAGGGAAAAGAGCAGATTCTGCGGAATTCCACGCCCTCCAACCCGTCAGCCTCTCGCTGAGGTTCAGGCAAGGAGGCTGAGCTGTGAAGGGTGTATTTCCTGCGGGAACATTTGCCTTCCGAGGACAGAAGACGGTGGGAAACCCCGTCCCTCCTAGGCGCGGACCCAGCTGGGGCCGCACCCCGAGCTCCCTCCTGGTGCCAACGTCACATGGTCCTCCTGGGCATGGGAAATGGTTCCATTAGGAAGGTCGCCAGCGCCCTGGAGGATCAGTCATGAGCCGGGCCATCGCCCTGTGTGGACGAATTCCAGGTAGGAATTCCCATTTCTCCCCTTTCAGGGACACATCCTGTGTCTGGACAGTTCCTCTCTGCCCACATGTCCACGGAACCTCACAGGGGGCCTGCTCTGTTCCCCGCCCCTGCCAGCTGTCCCTGTGATGGGAGAGCCGTACAGTGGGAATCCTCCTGGGACCGCAAGTAGCACTGAGACCATTCCAGAACCTTCTTCCATTTCTCAGACAAGGACAGGGCAGAGTGGGGCAGTGAGGAGCTTTCGTAACAAACAAAAGGACGATGCAAATCCAAGTCCCCCTCCCGCTCTTCTCCTTGGATAAGGCCCCCATCCAGGCCACCCCTGACTCCGGGGACAGGAGCTGTCCCCACCTATCCCTGGACAGTGGGCTCCCATTCCCTGCCTGCCCTCGGAAGTATCCAAACAGGCCACCACATCCTCGTGCCGAGACCAGGGGCATCCACCCTCTGTGTGGCCCTGCGTGTGAGCAGCGTCCTCCCCGTCGGGCTGTGAGTGTGTGTGACTAATAACCAGCTGTCCACCTCATCTTCCCAGTGTCCAGCGATGTGTTCAGCCACCCCTCACCCTGGGGTGGTCCCTCTCTCACTCAGCAATGCGTTGGCAAGGAGATCAGAACAAGGGTCCTTATGCCGTGGAGATGGGGGCTGTGAGGCTCCACTGGCCGGCCTTATCCGCCAACACCAGGGCAACAGGTTCACCCACCAGGAATCAGCGGGAGCTGAGGCTGGAGGCCGGCCTCCATCATCCCTGCTGCGACATGCCGGGAAGTCGGGGGCATCACCAGACAAACTAGCTTTTCCAGGTGGATAAAGATCCTTTGCCTGAACACAGTATCCGATCTCTCACAGCTGTCTACCTCATTCTGCCTCTTCCGGGCGTGTGTAAAGTGTTTAGGGGCTGTGCTGTGGATTCAGCTCTGGGTATGGGTTTTGTCTGGCTCATTGGGATAGGGTTTCCAAGCGCAGTTAAAGTCCCTGTCTCTGGGGAGCTCCAGGAGGCTCCAGGCCCACGTGTCAGGGAACTGTCCGTCTTCAAGGGAAATTTTCAAATGTAATTTTCTTCTCACGACTTTATTCCCAAGACTTGCTTGGCTTGTTAATCAGTTGGCTCAAAAGGAACAACCGGGGCTTCCCTGGTGGCGCAGTGGTTGAGTCCGCCTGCCGATGCAGGGGACGCGGGTTCGTGCCCCGGTCCAGGAGGATCCCAGATGCTGCGGAGCGGCTGGGCCCGTGAGCCATGGCCGCTGAGCCTGCGCGTCCGGAGCCTGTGCTCCGCAACGGGAGAGGCCACAGCAGTGAGAAGCCCGCATACCGCAAAAAATAAATAAATAAATAAAAGGAACAACCATAAATAACGATGTGGTCACCATGTCATAGAAAACCGTGCCAGCCCCGAAGGGCAGATTCTACAACCCCAGACATCGGGGTAAAAAGAGAAAGAAATCCACGCAGTGCATCTGGGAGTTGACATCATTCAGAAATAGCTCTAATTCCTACCGACAAATACAGGAGAGCAAAGGGGAGCAGCTACAGACATCGGGAAGACCGGAACACTCTGTCTGAACGGTGACGCACACCAGGTGAGTGTTAACCCACATAAAACTAACCTCCTCTGAACCTGACCCAGAGGTTGCTCGTGGCTCCCAAACGTCCAGGGGCACCAACCCACCCCTCATCCCATCCACAGCCGAGGATGGACCGCTCACGTCTCTGCATCCTGTTACGGTCTGGGAGCGGCCATCTCCTTCTCCTGCGGGGACCAGCTCCAGCGTCTTATCTGCCCACCTGTCCACGTTTGTCTGCTCCCTCGCCACCAGCCTTAGTCCAGTCTGAACAGCCATGTTAACTGTGACTTTTATTTTCTATATTTTGTGATGCTTTGCCATCTTGGGGACCTTGATGGTAGGGGAGAGGCTGCTCCTCCCAGGGCCTCCGCATCCCTAGAGATGGGGGCAGTGACTCCGCATGGGTGTGCCTTCCCCGGGCTGAGAGCCAACCCGGAGCCCACCACCTCCTTCCGCTGACCCCCGCACACCCAGCCAATATTCCCTGCACAAACTCACCCCAGAGGCAGACACAGGACAACAAGAGACACCTCCGCACAGCCTGGATCCAGCCCATCAAGTCCTGCACTTGCTCACGTATGCCCACCCCACCTCAACCACTCCTTCCTGCAGTGACGGCTCTGGGCTGGCGCCCCCCTCGCTCCCTCCCCTCCTGACCGGCGGTGCTTCTCCACGTGGCTGTAAGCAACGTGGCGTTTTGGGCCTGTCCCTCTTGGGATCTGTGAGCACTGAACTCTTCTTTCAAGGCAGTTTTCCTTCTGTCTGTCATCGAACCATGCCGATTACAACAAATCCTGGGTACAAATCTTGAAACATCAGGGCATCCTGAGGGTTCTGATGGGACAAAGCAGAGTGTGTCCCTCTGCTGGGATCTCATTTAATGATGTGACACCTGGTCAGCGGCTGCACCACGGGAGGCCTGTCCAGAGTCCCAGGGGACAGCTGCAGGAGGTGCTGGCACCCAGGATGAGACCTGAGGGCCCGTCTGCAGGCACCTCCTGGGAGAGCTCTTATTATCTGAGTTCCTGATAGGTTGTGTTCTATCTCCCTTAAAAGTGCCCCAAAGCCAACCAGCCAAGGCAGGGTTGGTCCTCCGGGGCCACACTACTCCTCTGGCTGTTTTCGCGCGGGGCAGCTTGCCACCTCACACGTGCCAGTGACTGCTGGTCCAGGCTGTGCTGTAGGACGGCCATGGCTGGACCTGCTTTGCTCAAGGCTGGACCTCACCTACAGCCTCCTAGGAGCCAAGGGGCCTCCAACGGCAAGGGCTTCAGGCCCTTTGGGTTGTTATTGTTCTGAAGGCCTCTCAGTTGCGACCACCCCTCAGGCCCAACACCATCCCCAGGTGTTCAGGTGGTGACACAAGCCCCCCTCCAGGTGCCAACCGCTGCACTGCTGCATGACCAGACTTTCAAAACACAGGGATATGAAATTATATTGTTAACATAAAGCTTAGCCTCATAACAGCTGGGTTGGTGATGACATTCGTTTTGCTCATGACTCTGAGGTCCGGCTGTGACGTCTTGTCTCTGCTCTTGGTAGCGTCTGCCCAGGTGGCTCACAGGGCAGGAGCTGGTCACCGAAGCCTGGCTCACTCATGTCTGGAGGGGGTGCTGGGTGTCCTCACCATGTGACCCGGCACCCTAAGTAAGGGCCATGGGACAGAAGGTGTCAGAGTGTCACCAATTGCCTCAGAAGTAACCCACACTGTTTCTGCTGCCTTCTGTTCATTGAGGCCATCACAAAATCTTCTCTTGTCCACAGGCGCAAGGGGAGGGTAAAGAAGCGTATCTTCCTGATGGGTGGCCGTGAGGTTCTGCAAGCATGTGGTACCGTTAATTTTGCCATGGAGGTTTTACAAACATTCAACCAGGTGCAATGTTAATTTCTCCACGAGTGAAAGGACTGGGACAGCTTACTGGCTCGTAAGCAGTTTTCTCCCAGACTGACCTCCTCCTTGAAGCCCCACTGTGGGGAATAGATCACGTGAGGCAGGGGAGGTTGTATCTACAAGGGACAGCGGAGGTCTGGGTGCCCAGGGCTTGTGGGTGGTGTCACACACTCTGGGACCATGAGGAACCAAGGCAGCTCACAGAGCCAAAAGGTTGGGAGGAGGTGAAACGGACCAGAACATGCAAGTGGGAGATGCCGGGTGGGTTCTGAGTTTGGACGCTGTTAAGTAAGGATGTAAAGGTCAATAGTCCTGGACGACCAGAGTCTCGTTGAAAGAAGGAAACATTTCAAAGATCTAGAGCAGGACATCCATGACTCACATCAAGATTAATCCATGTGACATTTTGCCACTTTTGCTTCAGGCATCTCTTCTGAAAGAAAGAAAACATCATGGATTGAGCCCCTGCCTGCTCTGGCCCATCTCCCCTCCTTCACTCCCCAGACAGACCACCCACATGTGCTGTCTTAGTTACTGATTCTTTACCCCGTGCCTGGATAGAGCTTGTACAGAATTCCCTCTATCTCTCCTTCTTTATGATAATTCTGTCTATTCCTACTTTTTACTCTTATCACATGGAATTTGGAATAAGATTGTCAAGTTCCAGGAAAAGCACTGTGGGGATTATGTTCTGATTTTATAGCTTGAGAATATAGAGATTTCTAATCTGCAAACAGTGTTTTTGTCACCATGTCTTCAGACTTTCTTTTCTGTCTGTCATAGATTTTGTTATTATTTCCATAGACATAGTGTACATTTTGGGGGTAGGTTTATTCCTGGGCCTGGGTCCTAATATCAATATTCTATACCACACAAGAGAGACAAGAGGTAGCATATTATATGATCCTTCATGAGCTTGTGTTTCAATGTACTATGATAATGAACTTTATTTCACCCTAAAAATCTTATTCTGTGTGTGTCTTTATATTTTGAAGTAGTTTAAGTGCAAGATAACTATGATCCTAAAAAAATTGAAAAAGGGTAAAGAAAATAGTTCAGAAGCAAAAAGATATTTTTCAAAGAATGAGTCCCCTATGATATTCCTCCACCGAACACCACCCACCATCAGCTCTTCTTACTTTGGTAAAGATATTGCAAATATGTTATTTTTTTTTCTCTTACAGTTTCTAATTTATTAGTAGCTGTGTAGAGGAATTTTTTTTATTATTTGTGCACTGATTTTGTATCCAGCAACTGTTTTGGATTCATTTTAGTTCTAATAGTTTTCTGTAGATTCCCTAGGGTTTTCTATTATTCATTACCTGCAAACATGGTGAATTCAATGTTTTCTTTTCAAGTCATAACATTTACATTTATTTTTCTTGTCTTGTTACTGTAGCTAGGATCACCCTTCCCTCCACTGCAATGTTAAATTCAAGAACTCACATCAAGCCACCTTATGTTGTTCTTAACATAAATGGAACTGCTTCTTTAGTCTCATCTTTAAGTGTGATATTTATACTATGTTTTTGACTGCTCCCAAATTTGCTAAGTTATCATGTGTGAATGTTATCACACACTTTACCTGCATGTATTGAGAAGAGGTAATGATTTTTCTGTTCTGATCTTTATTTTCTGATTCTGAGCCAAACATATTTAGTTATTAATCTAAAGTCATTCACAGTATTCTCTTTGAGTTTTAAATATGTCTAGTCTTTTTAAGTTATATTCACTGTTTCTTAACATATGTTACCTCTTTTCTTATCAGTCATATTAAGAAGGTTTTCTTTCTTGAATTAAAAAATGCATTTGACAATCTGACAAAGGATTAATCTCCAAAATTTATAAGCAGCTCATGCAGCTCAATAACAAAAAAACAAACAACCCAATCCAAAAATGGGCAGAAGACCTAAATAGACATTTCTCCACAGAAGATATACAGACTGCCAACAAACACATGAAAGGATGCTCAACATCTTTACTCATTAGAGAAATGCAAATCAAAACTACAATGAGATATCATCTCACACCAGTCAGAATGGCCATCATCAAAAAATCTAGAAACAATAAATGCTGGAGAGGGTGTGGAAAAAAGGGAACACTCTTGCACTGCTGGTGGGAATGTGAATTGGTACAGCCGCTATGGAGAACGGTATGGAGGTTCCTTAAAAAACTACAAATAGAACTACCATATGACCCAGCAATCCCACTACTGGGCATATACCCTGAGAAAACCATAATTCAAAAAGAGACATGTACCAAAATGTTCATAGCAGCCCTATTTACAATAGCCCGGAGATGGAAACAACCTAAGTGTCCATCATCGGATGAATGGATAAAGAAGATGTGGCACATATATACAATGGAATATTACTCAGCCATAAAAAGAAATGAAATGGAGCTATTTGTAATGAGGTGGATAGACCTAGAGTCTGTCATACAGAGTGAAGTAAGTCAGAAAGAGAAAGACAAATACTGTATGCTAACACATATATATGGAATTTAAGAAAAAAAAAATGTCATGAAGAACATAGGGGTAAGACAGGAATAAAGACACAGACCTACTAGAGAATGGACTTGAGGATATGGGGAGGGGGAAGGGTAAGCTGTGACAAAGTGAAAGAGCGGCATGGACATATATACACTACCAAACGTAAGGTAGATAGCTAGTGGGAAGCAGCCGCATAGCACAGGGAGATCAGCTCGGTGCTTTGTGACTGCCTGGAGGGGTGGGATAGGGAGGGTGGGAGGGAGACGCAAAAGGGAGGGGATATGGAAACATATGTATATGTATAACTGATTAAATTTGTTATAAAGCAAAAAATTTAAAATAAAAATAAATAAATAAATAAATAAATAAATGGAACCTAATTAAACTTAAAAGCTTTTGCACAGCAAAGGAAGCCATCAACAAAATGAAAATACAACCTACAGAATGGGAGAAAGTATTCACAAATGACAACCAACAAGGCGTTAATATCCAAAATATATAAACAGCTCATACAATTCAATATCAAAAAACCAAATAACGCAATAAGGAAATGGGCAGAAGACCTGAATAGATATTTTCCCAAAGAACACATAGAGATGGCTAACAGTCCCGTGAAAAGATGTTCAACATTGCTAATTAGTAGAGAAATGCAAATCAAATCAACAATGAGCTATTGCCTCATACCTGAAAAAAAAAATGCATTTGTAGAACCTCATTATTTTTTCTTTATAAGGTGTTGTTGATTCATGCTCTTGTCTTTACTGTTTCTTTTCACTTTCTTTAGATTTATGTTCATTTTACTATATCTTAGAGTTGAACATTTATTTGTTTTCATCAATAAATCCATGTAAGGCTGTGGATTCCCCCTTAAGAACTGTTTAGCTGGAACCATATGTGCTGATATGGTGAAAACCCCTTGTCTCAGTTACAATGGTACTGCTTTTCCATCACATTTGTATCATTTAGAAGAACATTTTTAAGTTTCCAAAATTATGTTTTTCTATACTTAAGTTTTATTTATTGCATTGTAAGCAGAGAAAAATTATGTCAATTAAAATATTAAGATCTCACTAGTATTTATTAGTGTTAATTTTATAAATGTTTCATACATACTATGAGTGTATAATTATATATACACATATATACATATATATGTATAAATACATTTCTGTGGATATGGCTATATATATATATATATATATATATATATATATATAGTCAAGTGTGTTGATTTTGTCATCCAGATCTTCAGAGGCACAATTATCTTTTATTTATCCTAAAAAATTCATGTATGTTAAACTCACCTTTTATCGTAGTGGGTATACCTATTTCTTCTTATAATTCTTTTAGATTTTTATATATATTGTGAAGCTTTTATTAAATGAATATGAGTTTACAGTACTTATATCCTCTTTTATTTTACACCATTTTTTGTTACCTAATATACCTCCTTAACCCTATTACTATATATCCTAAATTTGGATTTGTCTGATGTTACTATTACTACGTTAATATTTATATGGCACATCTTTTCAATCTCTCTATTTTTAAACTTTTTCTCATGCTTCTTATAAAGTTTTGAAAGCATTCAATCATGGAATGTTTATGTCTTCACAGTTGAGTTTGATTTGATTATATTCATGGTGATTACTGATGAGTTTGTGCTTATTTTGTATTTTCTGATTACTATTCTCTATATTTCCATGATTTTAAAAATTCTACACTGTTTTCCTTCTGCATTCACTTTTGTGATGGTTCTTTTAAAGAACATTTTTTTTGAAGATTCTTTTAATAAAGTTATTAGGTAGTAAAGTCTTTAGTCCTGAAAGACCAGCACTGACCTTATTTTGCCTCATACAAAAATTACAACTTGGGTGGGTATAAACCTTAGGCCGACAGGTACTTCCTCTGACTCTTTGAGGAGATTGCCCACTCTCTCATCTTCTGTGACTTGTGAAAAGAGTCTGCACCAGGTTCTCTCCTGTCCCCTAAAGTACCACCTGCCTTTTTCCCTCTAGCAGCTTTTAAGGTTGTCCTTTCACCCTCAATGTTCTGTAGTTTCACCTTCATGTGTGCAGGGGGCGTCTATTTTATTTGTCCTCAGAGCATACTTTCAATCTGAGGATTCACTTCTGTCTTCAATTTTGTAAATTGCTCAGTCATTCACTCTGCAAATTCTACCTCTCCATTATTCTCTCCTTTATATTCTCCAAAATGTCTCATCAGAAGAATACTGGACTCTGCAAATTTGGCCTTCATGCATCTTAACTCATTTTCTTTCATAATTCAGACTCTTTTCTATGCACGATGCCATGTCAGAGGAAAGCGTTGACTCTCTCCCTTCCTTCACCATTTTACTCCTAGGGCCATGTCTGGCCTGCAGTTTCCCCCACATCAATGTCTATGTCCCTTTTCTAATATTTTGAATTTCTACTACTTCTAATATTTCCAATTGCAACTTTTTTTATAAGATACCATTTTGGTTTTCATTCTTTTAAATAAAAGTTATACATTCATTAACGTCTTTGCGCATCTTCAATATAGTTATTTAAAATGTTTGAATGACAGGTCTAAAAACAACTTGCAGCTAAAATCTTTTAATGTGTTGATGATGGATTTTTTTTTTGTCTGTTTCCTCTCTTTCTCAATATTAGTTTTCTTTAGGTATTTTGGAATTTTAGGGTGAAAACACATTTGGAGTGGAAAGTGTTGTTTTGTTTTGTTTCCCTCTCGGCCCTCTTCTTTCTTTCTGTGCTACCACCCCACCCTCTGAGCCCCTGATCCAGATCCAGGTCTCCTAAGGAAGAGCAAGATTCCTGCCCTTGGGAGCTGGGATGTGACAGAGCCAGCAGAGACGGCCAGTGGCTGGGCTCCACAACTGGTCCAGGTAGTGCTGGGAGCAGATGTTGAGTTTTCCATGGTCAGGGCATCCTAGCCTCTCACCCATATTCCGTGGAGCACTGCCAGTGCTAAAATCTCATCTACCCAGAACAGTTAGCAATCTAGAAAATCCCATTCCCAGAGGGCTGCTAAGAGATGATGTCCTAATGCAGGGGTCAACAAACTTTTTCAGTAAAGGGCCAGATAGTAGATATTTTCTGCTTTGCAGTCCATGGGGGTCTCGGTAGCCACTGCTCAGCTCCCACAAGTGTGTGTGTCCGCGATCCGGGGAATCTCACTGACAGAACAGCAGGGGCTGACTTCGGCCGAGAGACACAGTCTGCCAATGCCTGTCCACAAGCATATGACTATGAACGCAGACTTGAACTTGAGTAGGGATTCACAGGTAGCTTTGTGTGTAGACTGTGTGCCTATGAGAAAAGAGTTCCACATCATTCCTTAGCAACACCTGAAATGTCTCAAAAACAGAGACTTTTGTTTGGTTACTTTTATACAAAGTCAAGTAGAAATAAGAGAGTAAAAACCCCAGTGCAAAGCTTTATATTTGTTTTATTTATGTCTGTTAAATACCTTGTATTCCAATGGGCCCATCCAAATTACTTTTGGAAGGATTCTGAGGGAAATTTGTAATGCAGTGGGTTCATCAGAATCCCAATTAGGGGTGTAGGAAGCAGCATTTTTAACTAAATTTTTATATTAAGATAGTTGTGGATAGACATACAATTATAAGCAATAATACCAAGGAGAGACTCCATATAACCTTTACCCATTTCCCCCAAACTGTAATTTAGTATCACATCCAGGACATTAATATTGCTACAATCCACTGATCGTCTTATTCAGACTCCCCCAGATTTACCTGTACTTGTGTGTGTGTGTGCATGGGGTGTGTGTGTGTGTGCGTGTGTGCATGGGGTGTGTGTGTGCATGGGGTGTGTGTGTGTGTGTGTGTGTGTGTGTTTATTTAGTTCTGTGTCAATGCTTTTCACTGAAAAGGTTCTGGAATGATGTCCAGTAATCCAGAAGGACAGGCTCTGAGGGAAGCCTGTCTGTAGCAGGAGGGTTCCCAGCCAACATCGTACTGCTTTTATCTGCGTGGATATCACCAAGACACAATTATAAAAAACAAACTCACTTAACCTGGGCTAATGACAGCAGGAGAATTGCTCCCGTGCTGTATTAATGGAAGTCAAATGGTGGTGAGCACCATGGTAATTATGCCGAGGTTAAAAGCTTTCCAAGCAAGCCTTTCAATAACTGACTTTCTCAAAGACCTCCGAGACCTAAACAAACTCTCGATATTTATTCAGCCTGAAATTCTGACTCTCATTTAGACGGCTGAATTAATAAGCACGGAGGCCACTCCTCTTCCCCAGCTACAAGCTGCCTTTCATGTATCCCGCAGAGATGCATTAATGTTCTGCAATACCATCCATTATTTGGGATTATTACTTCATCAGTTACTCAGTTGGAAATTCTGAGTCAGTACGGCGAGTCACAGGCAAAGTGTGAGACCCCAGTGAAAAATTCGCAGATTGCTTAAGAAACACTATCTAGGGAACACTGAGCGAGAAAAATTCCTCATAAAAAACTCAAGAAGCTCGGAGGTCCTGCGTGGGTAGGGGCCCCGGTGGCCCTACCCTGTTGTTGCAAAATTTAACCTTCACACAGAGCCACAGGCCGAGGCTTCCTAGCACGGGGTCTGTGGGGAGGACCCTGGGAGGGGCTTTGGGGCATCCGCGGAGGAATGGCCGTGGGCGGGGACGGGGGCGGAGAGGGTCAGGCCCTGCTGACTATGACCGTGATGGCACAGGGGCACGAGAGGCAAGACCTCAGTGCCCCTCCCCTTGCAGCTGGGCGGGCTCGACAAGGGGAAACAGGAGTGATGTCACACACGTCCCCTGCCCTGTGTACAGGGAGCACGTGGACATGTGATCCCCCAAACTTCTCCCCAGCCACCTCCCCCAGGAATGCAGTCGGGGTTTCGCTAGTTTAGAGAAAGCTCACTGCAGATGAATATTCACACTCACAGTGGCAAAGGGCCAGTGACAGATTGTGGTTGCTCGTGGTGGCAGAGTCTCATCATCCTCTTAACCCCGTGATTAGTTGGGTGTCTGCGGAGACACAATTAGCGCTTGTTAAATGGTGCCAAGCGATGTCCTGCCTGCGCACACACTCTCCAGGCTTCTGTGCACACAGTCCTGGGATGACCCTCAGCAGGACCTGCTGGTGGCCTTTGTCCAGCCCCTGCGCCCTCCCCCAGCGCCCGGCGGTCCTGCTCGGCGCCCCTCGTTTCCTGACTTCCAGGGAGAAGCAGCTCTTTGCTAATGGCCTGAGTGCAGGGCAGGGGCCTGGGAGGTCTGAGAGCTCGGGTGGGCTCCACCTGACCCCCGTCATGACCCTCTGCAGAGCAGGAGGCATCCTGGGCAGAGCAGACAGTGCCCGATGCTAATTAACCGCTCCAGACACGCAGCCCTGCCGCCAGGTCTCCCAGGCGGGGTTCACAGGCTGCTTCTGCTCCTTGCTCATAGATGCCAAGGGATCGAAGGCCTGGAAGCTGAGCCCCTTACAGATGGGCCGATGGCCGGGGGGTCCGGAGAAATTTCTTCTGTTATTCCTCTCCTCTCACACACTCACACACACAGCACTCCTGACACCAGACTCATGGGGGTTCCTCCCCGCCGTCTGATTCTGAGACACTGGCCGGCCGGTCATCCTACAATTCAGCTCAGCTCTGACACCACCTACCTGGAGAACGTCAGATCCTGCAGGTGCAGGGCTCATTCCCAGAGGCCTTCGAGCTCCCCGGCGTGGCCACAGCATTGCTGCAGCCTCCGGTCAGTGAAACGCCCTTGAGAGGGGAAGGCAGGACTCAGGAGCGGGTGATGGATCTGCCTGCATCTACGCACCCCCCAGCTAGAGGAGACGGCCTGTGGGATTTCACAGAGTCAGCCCCCGCCATGACCGCGACTTGGTAACTGATCAGCTACAAAGGTGCTCAGGGGACCCTGAAAGGCAAACACCCCCAGTTTACAGTCCCGTCCTGACCAGGCCAGTCAGTGTCCTCGTGCATGAGGACGTGTGGGCACCAGGAGGGAGGGAGGGCAAACTGCTCCCACCTGGTCCCCTGCCCCCTGACGCGTGGTGGACGTCCCCGTCCCTCCCTCCGTGGGCTAGCTCCGTGGCCCTGGCACTGTCCCTGGCTGGTGAAGGGCTGGGACTCAGAAGGGGAAGGACTGTTGGTGAAGCAGGTGAAGGACATGCCCTGTGGGGAAGAGCCAGTGCCCTGGGCGCCTGACGACCAGCATCAGGACAATTTCCGAACATCGGGTTTTGGAAACATAGCCTGGCCCGAACCCAAGAGATTGTTTTCATTTGGTTCTATTTTGTTTTGTTTCTGGTCAGTGTCTTCGGGTGGGGAAATAGTAGCTTCTAGAAATTCATGTGCTTGAGGATTAACTGGTGTCCATTCCAGGGAGGTGACCACATACTGAACACAGTGTATAGGGGGACGGCCGTGGGACAAGGCAGGTGACTCAGGACGACAGAGAGCTCCCGGGACCCTGGCGGCTCTTCTGGCAATTCCCTGGATGGATGTGGAAGAACCAGGCGTCCTGCTGGCTCCAGCTGGATGCTGAGAGGGGGTGGCAGCAGAGGCCAGACTGCGGCAAAGGGGACTCCGGCCGGGGACGGGAGTTTGGAACAGATGACCACGGGCCCTCCCAACACAGGCCGCTGCAGGTGTCGTGGATGAAGCCCCTTGGAGCTAGCACAAGTGAGTGAGCTCTGGCCTGCAGCCCGACCCTGACCTAAGGCCACAAGCAGCTGAGGACTCAGCCTGACCCACCTGGCAGGTGCAGGAGTCAATCGGGGAGCCAGGAGGGAGGGTCCTGGAGGAGACGGCAGGGCGCGAGCGGCCACAGCTGGGCATCTCAGGTCCTCGTGAGGGGCTGGTGCCCAAGTCATCTCTTGTCAAAGGCCTCCTGCACGGGGCGGGCCCACGACTCGGCCCCAGAAGCTTCTGGGAGAGCAAACCTCCTCCCCACCTCAGGGCATTCACTGCGTTTGCTTGGCCACCCTGCCTCGGGCCCCCTCCCTCACCAAGGCCTGGGCTGCAGCTGCGCTGGGATGGCGGCCCCGGGATGGCAGCCCCAGGGGACCCAGGACAGGGTCCTGCATGGAGGAGAACAAGGCTGCTTCCAGCTGGAAACAGCGGCCACCCTTCTTTCTCACTCGGCCTCTCCTGGGATCAGGGGTGGGGGAGAGAACCCCTCTAATCCTTGGAATGTTGGGGATGCTCCATTGGGCTGGCCGTGGGTTTAAGATGCAAAAACGTATCCCTCTTCCCAAGAAACTGGGTCAGCGAGGACCCCCAGGATGCAGGAATTGACAAGAAAAGTGTCCTGGAAGAATTATCTTTGCTTCCGTATTTCACCGACCTTCCTCATTGCAGGATATTATTATACAGGTTCTTTCTACTTCTAATTTTTCTGAGTTTAACAGCTTTGAAATATCTTAACTATGTAGACACATGTATATCCTCAAAAAGAAAAAAAAAAAAAAAACCACCCACCCAACCTCAATTCCAAAGCAGCACCACGGGGCTCCTGGTGCACAGACCCTGGTTCCCTTCTGCCATTAAGGCCCCTCCATCCCTTTGTCCCATCCCCATGTCCCACCTCTGTGTCCCCATGTCCTGCCCCCCATATCCCCATGTCACTGTGTCTGTCCCCCGTGTGTCCCATCCCCTCGTCCAGGTGCAGACTCAGCAGATTTGCCCTCCTCTCCCTATTTCATGCCCCACACCCACTCCCCGCTGCAGCTCCTCTTTGCTTTACCGGCTACGTGAAGCCCCTCATCCAGTTGCTGCCCCCTGGTCCAGCCCCAGGGCCCCCACCCAGCCCGTCTCCCACTTTACCCCAAATCCCTCCTCCCCCCACCCCATCTTACCCATGGCTCCTCTGAGGTCCTCCCAGGCTCTGCTCACCCTTGACCTCCTGGCGTCTCCCCACCGGTCCCAGCTCTGCAGTGTGTCAGCTCATCAGACAGGCCCCAGCCATCCTTCTAGAAGAGCCCCCTCCTCTGGTCCTCCCTGCTCCCACTTTGTTTTTCTCCCCAGAGCAGATGTTGCTACTGGACATCCGATTCCGTGGTCCTTCCCCATTGGGGTCCAGCTCCGTCAAGCGGGGTCTTGGCCACCTTTTTTCCTGCCTCAGCCCCGGGGCCAGGAAGGGTGTGGGAACAGAGTGGGCACTTAGGAAACATCAGGGGTGCATCTTCAGTGGTGCAGGTGTGGAAGCCACCCTCCAGGGCACATGTGAGCCTTCTCTGCCCTGCGGACCCTCCCGGCCCTCCCCATGGTCTCATTTACAGGGGTGCTCGGGACCTGCCTGCCGTTCCAGAGCGAGCTGATTCCACTCGGCCAGTCCCTGGGGTTTCAGGCTGAACTAGGAAGGGTGGGGGCCGCTGTCCCCCAGCCAGGCCGGAGCCTGCCTGCCGCTCTCTCTGCCTGTCAGGCCTGGAGCCTCATCGCCACGGCTTGTCTGAGCTCTCACCTCTCACCCCCAGCATCCAGTTTCTCACGGGCCTAAGGAGGATAAAGCCCAAATTCTCTGGGCTAGTTGAGCATCATCCCCAGCACCCCCAGGCCGCCTCCCCCCGGCCCAGGCCTCTCCTCTACTTGCAGGCACCTGACCCTCTCCCGCAGGGTCCCTTTCCTCCTGGAATGCCTGCAGTTTCTCCTCGCCTGAGTCACTCTGTACACCAGAGGGTCTGGGTCTGCCAGGATTTCTAGGCAAAAAGATCAGCGTTCTTTGCCCGCAGGGCAGCCACAGCGGTCAGCTGCCCCAGGCCAGGAGCGGGCTAAGCTGTCGCAGGGCGAGAGCTGAAGGGAGGACAGAGACCGGACGCTGAGCAAGGGGCCGCGGGGTTGAGATGCCCGGAGGGGAGCAGTGCTCCCAGGACTCAAGGCCAATGACAGGAACAGGCCAGGAGCTGACAGGGGAGCATTTGGGGCCAAAGCTCTCCTTCAGGTTTGCAGCCCCAGAGGGTCTGCAGCAAAAGGACACGTTCTACCAAGTACCTGTAGTGATGATGGGGTAGAACGCGTTTACCCTCTGCTTTCCAGGCACCTGGAAACAGCTTCATCACACTGGCTCAGAAACTACGTTACCCAGCACGTAAGATGCAGGACTTGTCACCTTACAGGACTTGTCACCTTAGGGGTTGCTGTCAGGGAAGGCCACCACGAGAAAGTCTGAAAGGCAGGCAACAGATTGGGCCAGTTATTTGCAAAATCTAAAATTAATAAGCCGCTAGGAGTGAGAGGAGCCAGACAGAAACCCTTTGGAAACAGGGGCAAAAGGAGAGGGGCCCCAGAAACACACAGGCCGGCTCATTGGCTACAGGGAAATGGAGATTCAGGCCCCAAGGGCATCCACTGTGTCTCAGGAGCCCAGCAGGTGATGTGATCGGTGATGTGGAGCCTTCGGGGACAGGACAGAGGGATGTGGGAGGTGGCCTTGTGGTCTGGGAGCCGTGGCGCCCCTGCCCCTCCTGCGTCACGGGGTGGGCAGCCAGGTACCAGGCAGAGAACTGTCTCCAATGGCTCGATTGTAGGAGGGTCCAGGGCCGACCTCAAAGTCAGCGCTGCCAGCAGAGACCATCAGAACAGCTCTAAACAGCAAGGCAGTTACAGCAAATGCAAAATACACGTGTAGAAGATAACACCTGCTTTAACAAGATCCCTTTAAAAAGTGTGTGAAAATATCAGTTTGGTTGCTCTGGGCTGGGGTGGGTATCCAAGGTAATCAAACAAATGAGTAAACGAGGAGAGAGGCCTACCAGAGCCCAGGGTTCACGTGACACTTGCCTTATGAGACATAAAAGAACAGTTCCCTTTGGGCAGTGCTAATAAAATCTAATTACCCAATAAAAACAATAACAACACAACATGATATACAAGAAACATTTCAGGAACATAGCACTGCAGTAAAGTGACCCTTTAATCAATAAAAATGGTTCCAGTGCAGCAAGCCAGGACTTTGCTGAGAAATTCACACCCACTTTCTCCCTAATCCTGGTACCAATTCTAAGACAAGGCCGCTGCAGCCACAGAGGGAAAAGGACTCGGCCAGGATCATTGGTATAACTGGAAGGGTGCTTGACTTTCCAAGTTACTAAAATCCCAACAAAAATAATCAGGAATGTGTCATCCCAGAAAAGTAAAATATACGGAGTGAAGAGCTTCAGGATCGGTTTGATCCAGCAGCTCAGTCATTTCATAAAGTATGTGGTTTCTTCCCCTCTGCCAGCAGCTCCCGGGACGACATGACAGTTCTTCACCCAAACCCAGAGAGAGAGCGAGAGCTTGATCCCCAAACTTGCTGCAGAGCGGGGCGGAGCTTACGCAGGTGAGGACCAAGCAGCTGGACTGGTGCAAAGTGGGGAGGGGGCCTGACGCTAGGCCCCCCAGTGTCCACCACAGTCTGTGATGGAAGCCCAGGCCAGGCCGACTCACAGGTCCTCCTGAGCTTTGCACAAGGCGTCCTGAGTTGCCTCCTTGCTGGTCTCCATCCTTGGTGGGCAGGGCTGCCCTCCACTGCTCTTCCTCCTAACGCCTGCCAAGCGGGGCTCCCATGCTCGCGTCACAGAGCAGATCCCTGGGCCTATAGGAAGAGAGTGAGTGGGGGGCACGCTGGTGAGGCGGAAGAAAATGTGGCTGAGCGTGGAGGGTCAGGCGTCTGTTGGCTCGAACAGCTAAGAAGACAGAGGGGAGGGTATGGAGGTGTTCCTCATCCCGGGCGTCTGCTGTGACTAGGGCAGGTAGGAGAGAGGGGCCCTGCAGCCACGCATCCCATCCCTGCCCTGCCAGCTGACACCCAGGGTCCATCCAGCCTGGGGTTGGCCAGTCCCCTCCAGCCACTGCTCCTGCTACTGCTCCAGCCGGGTCTGTCTGACAAGGAACCAAAGTGAATGTTAAGTGAACAGGCTGAAGCCGCAGGTCCTCTTGCTTGTTTCAGCGCTGATATCCGCTAATTTCATGCTTGTTTAGTGGTGCTGGCAGAGAGGAGGTTACCTGCTGTTTCAAAGGATGGGAACCACGGGGCCTGTGTGTTCCTACCGTCCTCTCCTCCCTGACACGCATGTTAAAGCCTCGTAATTAAAATCCGCCGCACAGTCAGGAGGAGTGAACGCCCGGCCCCTCCAGGGGGAGATCTCTGCGCTTCCGTCTCCTGCTCTGAGGCAGCTCTTAATAGGCGCTAATGACAGCGTTTGTAAGGTGGCGTGTTTTTGTTTTAGAAGCACTGACATCTTTAAGGAGAAGAGAAAGCTCTTCGGGTCCGTGGAGCGGACGAAGTCAAGGCAAGTGCCAGCCCAGGGCCAGCCCAGCAAACCACACCTGCAGACGCTGGTTGACGCTCAAGCATTCAGGAGGCACTCATTCTGCACAGCACCTTCTAAGCACTGGGGATGTGGTAGTGAAAACCCCGCAAACCCCTGCCCTCGAGGACCTTAAATTCTAGTGGAAAGACAGGAAACAAATCAAGCAAATGTTTGACAAAAGCTACAGTGACTACCTCATGGCAGGAAGTGCTCTCAGGAAGACAAGCAGGGGTGAGGTTGACAGCCTCCAGCAGGGTGACTGAAAGGGCCAACTGGGACTTGGAGAGGACGGGGAGGGAAACTGAGGCTCCAAGGAGGAGGTGCCTGGTGGTGTCAGGATGCCCAGAGGCTGGAGGTGGGAGGACTGCGGAAGAGGGGGAGGGGAGGAGGAGGGGGGGAAGAGGAGGGGGAGGGGGAGGACTTGAGTGCATGTTACATTTTGTCAAAGGCAATTACTGCAGCGACTGATGTGATCATATGATTTTTCTTCTTCAGTCTGTGGACGTGAGGGATTTACACTGGCTGATTTTTGATTGTTGAGCCAGCCTTGCATCACTGGAATAAATCCTGCTTGGTCAGAGTGCATAACTCTCCTTATGCACAGTTGGATTCAATTTGCTGGTGTTTGTTGCAGACTTTTACATCCAAGTTCATGAGACATATTGGTCTGTAGTGTTCTTGCTTCTTTTTTTTTCGTACTGTCTTTGGTTCGGTATCAGGTAATACAGACTCATTTTTTAATTTAAAAAAGTAGATGAGTGTCAAGGCCGTAGTCCAGTGTATCTGAATTTCATCAAGAGAAGCAAAACCAGCTTAATAATGTCTGAATGGGCATGAAGTGATGAACACAGGGACCCATCTTCCAACCAGTGGAATCCAAGACAGCAGAAATGATGTCCTCCCCTCCCCCTCCCCCTCCCCTCCTCCTCCCTTCCCCCTCCCCCTCCTCCTCCCTTTCCCCCTCCCCTCCCCTCCCCCTCCCCCTCCTTCTCTCCCTTCTCCTCCCCCTCCTCCCCCTTCACCCTCCTCATCATCACCATCATCACCTTCATCCCTTTGTCATCAGCAGCAGCAATACCATAATCATCCTACATTTTCCCACCGAACTTGCTCTGTGTAGAGTATGAACCAGAATTTTATTTGTGTGAATAACTGCTTTCCTGTCTGTAAGGCGGCTGCCTGGGGTATCTAGTTAATCATCAGAATCCCGGGATTAAAGGTGATTCTGCCCAGGGTGTGCATTACCTGTCTCTTGCAGCAACAAGCTTGCCAGGTAAGGGTGAGAAGCTAGTCACCCCGTCAGCCTCTGGGGAGCCGGCAACCAAACATCCTGCACAGGCTGTTCTCTGTTCCTGGCGGTCGGCTCTGCTTTCACGCCACGAGTACAGAGCAGACGCAGTCCAGCCATCCAGAGTCGCAACTCCTAGGAAAGACCAGGCAGGGATCTGTTTCTACACCAGCGAGGGATAGAACCTGCTCCATCGATTGAAGCCTTTGGGAATGAGCCAGGCTCCTGGAGCTAGGACGGTTCATTAGTGGCAGATCAGTTCCTACAATTACACCCAACAGTGAGCCTTGGAGCTGTGGCTTCTCCCTGGCTTGCTAAGTGCTTCACCTTCAGAGTCACCCTGCTATTGGGAAATAGGAAACTTTCCTGGAAGGAAAAGTAAAGTCCCACGGTTTGGCCGGGTGTGTCTTTGATGCCACGTCTAGCTGAACAAGTAGGCCAAGGCAGGTGCCACGAAGACGGGGTGGACGTGCTAAAATATTGCTTATGTTTCTTTATGTTTCACACAAAGAACTGGAGATGGTGCCGCGAACACGCACACGGCATGGGAGATGTTTGATTTCTCATGCGTGCCCCGGGGGGAGGATGCGGGTCCCCTCCACGATGGGGGTCGGGGGGAGGCTCTTTTCCCAGCCACTGTCTGGAGGGAGGTGGGCTGGCAGCTGAGCCCAGCTCCGCCCGGGCCTCACGTTTATCCAGAAAATGAGAAGGTTGAGGGAATCCTGTTCCCCAGAACATAGCTGTTCACAAGCTTTGTCGCATGCCTCTTCTCGGCGGCCATACCCGCGGGGCTGTCGCTGGCCAACGTTCTTCTTTAAAATGACTTTAAATAGACTCACTTCTCAATGATGCTTCTCTTCAGCAACAATAGCTCTGAAAGGATGGTTGGTGTCCGATTTAGATTTGCATAATGTACATCAAAATCATGCAAACATAAACGTTAAAATACGAGCCCCTGTGAAAATAAGCGTGTTCTTGTGTGTCAGCTGTGACCCTGGTGGCCTCCACATGCTGGGCACTGGACCAAGGGGGCTCATTTCCCCTCCTCACAGCCTCGGACAGGCATTTATTCCCGCTCTACTGATGAGTTTACTGAAGAGGAAGGTGAGCACCAAGGGGTCTTGAGGGGAGCCTGGCACAGCTGACCACACCAGGAGAGTGGAGACTGGTCACCCCACAGCAGAGGGTTCGTCCACCCTGGAAATGGGCCCTGGAATCCAGGGTGGCTCAGACGTCTGCACTCAGGACTCTGGAAACAGGAAGCAGAGGTGACAATGACCATGATGATTCCGAGTCCTCAGCACCCTTCCTTCCAGGCCAAGGCTGCTGGGACGCCCCACAGTCCCTCCTGACCCATCCTTGTCAGAGCCCTGCAGGAGCTGACAGGCCCGGGCTGGGGGCCAGGCAGCATGCACACCGCCCCTGCTCTGTACCCCGCCACCCTCAGTGGGAAGGACCATCTCCTGTCTTTTTTTTTTTTTTTTGCGGTACGCAGGCCTCTCACGGTTGTGGCCTCTCCCATTGCAGAGCACAGGCTCCGGACGTGCAGGCTCAGCGGCCATGGCTCACGGGCCCAGCTGCTCCGCGGCATGTGGGATCTTCCCGGACCGGGGCACGAACCCGTGTCCCCTGCATCGGCAGGCAGACTCTCAACCACTGCGCCACCAGGGAAGCCCTCCTGTCTTATTTTAAATGGCCGTGAGAAGTTTATCCTCCGCTCCCAAACACGAGCTTGAGGTAAATCTTCCTTGCAATCAGCCCTGTTTGGGCCCCTCTGCCCAAAGCCACACTCCCCTGGGAGCCTGTCTGTGCCCCGGGTTTCTTGGTGTCACCTCTGCGGTTGCCTGATCCCAGAGAGTCCCCACACTGGACCCACAGAGTTGGGGACTCGTGGGCATGCCCAGGTGTGGCCTCTGACCCAGCATCCTGCGAACGCAAGAACTGCTCTGGGCCTTCTCTGTGGTCCCCCACCGCCTTGCCCCCATCCCATAGTTAGTGTCCAGCCTGCCAACCCCTTTAGCGGGGCTTCCTCGGGGACACGCCGCCAGAAGGGGACAAAGAGGAGGCCCCTGAGCCAATGGCTCCAATGACACAAGCACACATGGCGACCCGGTGGACAATTATAACGTGCCCTCACAGGCACCTTGATCTCCTAATCAATTCTTCTGCGCTTCCCTGACAGCCTTCTCTGCTTTTCATAATACAATTTAATTTTTATGTACAGATTTTTCTGTAGGGCATAAATGCATTTTCACTTGATGCCCCAGTAATTCAGTTTTAAACCAAGCATAAAAACTCAATAAACAGCAAAGAGCTAACTGCATGTGCCAGACCCGTGACCTTTCACTGTTATTTTTGAATAAGTAAGAAAGTGGGTAAAAGCCACATATGAAGTCGATGGCAGATTTTTCCATCGTCTGTTAGAAAATCAGCCGGAATTGACAATAATTTGATAGTTCATGCTTGAGAGGGCTCCCAATTGGGAATGTGAGGCCCTGAGATTGACTCTCCGGATGGTCGCTGGGAGACCGGGTGGCGGGCAGGCTCTCCTGACCTTGAAACCGTTCCCCGCGCCCAGACGCCGTAATCAATGCAGACTCTGCACCCAGAGGCCCCCCATGAGCAAAGGGGAAAATGAAGGTTCACAGAGATGCCGCGCCAGAGGATTTTTCAATCAGCTTCTCAAATGCCTGCTAAGTGGCAGGGAGTGGGCTTGGGGCTCCATGCATTGTGCATGAGCAGAGGGACAAGGACAATTACCGCGGGGATTTGAGCAAAACCCGCCTCCTTCACGGCCCGGTTGGAAGATTGCTTGTGGGTGATTTGAGCTGGAACTTCCTTAATCCCCACATGGAGGACCAGCACCTTCCATGAGGATCAAACTCGGAGACGGCTGCCCAGTCCCCTCAGCGTCCGACTCGAGCTTTTCCCTGTGTCCAGTGGCGTGATGCTGGCCCCTTGCAGTGACCATTAAGAAGTGCTCCCCACCCGGAGCGAAAGGACCCTCCCTGCCACGTCCTGGGGCTCCTGCCCCAACGGAAACACACGTGCCTATTGGCTCTGCCTTCCGTGAGTCTAGGCTTTAGAAATTTCCTTGACTCTGGTCACTCTGCCCTCTAGTATCCGGTGTCCGGGGGTCTCTGGGGGCTGACTTCCTTTCCTCTCCCTCGTCTGTCTCCGTCTCCTTCTTCGGAATGGAGGCTGCGTGCCCCCTGTGTGTGCCCACATGAGTGTGTGTTTGTGTGTGAATGTATGTGGGCTCTTGTGTGTGTTTGCGACATGTGTGTGTGGATGGGCACACGTGCGTGAGTGTTTGTGTGACACACTTGAGTTCATGTATGTGTGTGAATGTACGTGCACACATGTAGGTGCATGTGTGTGTGCGTACACGCATGGAGGGCTGGGAACCAAGCGATCGGGCATCTCTGATCTGACGCGTGCTGAACCCCGTTTGCCTCGGGCAGTTTCGGGGGCCTGTGCTGCCACCCTCTGCACACCGGCCCCAGCAGGGCGCATCATCGTCATCAGAAATGGGGTGTTACTGACTGGGGGCTTTGAGCCTCAGAGCATCTGCAGGTGAGACGCAGGTGAGGGGTTGCAGCTGTTCAGTCTCGGCTGAATATTCTCCACCCCGAGTGCTCCAGGCATCCAGCTGGCCCCAGGCTGGTGTGCTGCCCGCGGGGAGTGAGCATGGGGCGGGGGGGAGGGGAGGCTCTGCGGAGACACAGCCGGTGCCCTGGGACCAGGTGCTCCAGCCGCGGGCGTGCCGGCATCAGGGAGCCCAGCTGTGGCTCAGATGGGGGTCCCGGAGGAGAGCTGGACTGGCGTCAGCTGCGGTTCTGGGGGACGACAGGTAGAGCCTGTCATTTCTGGTGACTCCTCGGTGGGAAGCTGTGCTCTGACAGCAGAGAGAAGAAGCCCCCCAGGGAGGGTGCAGGGCAGCTGCCTGACAGGGCCGGGGCTGGGGACCTGCCAAGGAGCAGAGTTCAGCTGCCCCCGTGACCAGGGTCCAGAGGGCCTCGCCACTCCTTCCCCCGAGGAGTCAGGCCACGCCAGGGTGGAGGGTTCACGGGGTCAGGTTCTGGCTGAATCTCACACTGTCCCTCCGCACGACTCTATCTGGCCATCTGCGCACTGCTGGAGTCTGGCTGTCCCTGACCCATGCAGTCCCCACGCCAGCAGCTGCAGGAACAGGGCCGTTACCCCTTGGCCACCTCTCCCGCCCCTCAGCTTTCCCTCTTGCCCTGGTGCCCACCCCTGTTTGTCCTCTGTCTGCACCAGGCCCTCCCAGGGCAGGGCACCAGCAGCCGTGCCTGGCTGTGGGCGGACAGGTGGGTGTGATGGCTCCCCTCTCCCAGCTGCCAACTTTAAACGTCCCCAGGCACCTCTTTATCTCTCCGTAAACCCAGACCAACACTCAGCGTAAGCATGAGAATGAAGGTGAGATGGAATTAGACCATCAATCTGGCCTCAGGGAACAGGGACAGCGCTTGCTCTGAAGAGGCCAGTCCACCCGGAATGTTCTATTCAGAGGGTCCAGCCGACATCCCCCAGAGGCACCCAGGGCTCCACTGAACAGACAGCAGACAACAGCGCAGGGATATCTCCTGTGGGCAGGTGGGGAGTTTCAGGTCCTGAAAGGTGGGCTGTTCCTACCGTTACAGGGAGCAAAATGCTAAGGGTCACACGGCCCTGAGGCCATGATTCCTCTGCCCAAGAACCTAGAAGATCCAGGATTGAGGAGAGTGGGAATAGATGAGCTGGAAAGTGGGGAGCCCGGGGTGAGAAGGACTGCCAAGCTTGGGTGACCTGGGCCTCAGTCTCCCCATCTGTGAAATGGGCATTGGGAGAGGTCCTTGGAAGGGTTCCTTCGGCTCTGAGATTTGGGAGACTCTGCTCTGATGTTTCCCAGACACCTGCTTTATCCAGAGCAGACCTCCTTGGGGCCCCGTCCTCAGTCTCCCAGCCAGACCTTCTCAGACCTTGCACACCCCACATCCCACGGATCCACGCTTCCCCCTCGGGTGCATAGTTGAGGTGGCAGAATCCATCTCCACCAACGTGTAAGCCCCAGAAAGACTCCCAGCCTGTGTGCCAAGGTCAGTGGAGGACAGAAAAGGGCTCTTTGAGTCTCTGCCCGTCCTGCCCGAGGTTAGTGCCAACATGGCCCCTTCGTTCTCTCCCCACAGGGACCTCAGAACCCTCACCAAGCAAACTCTGCCTCTGGGGGTGGTACCCAGAGGAGCGGGGAGTGGTGTGAGCTGCCTGCATCCCAGCATCCTCACTGCCCCGAGGGCCATGCATAAGCTGCACTCACTCACCACGCCTGCCGTGTGTGCAGGGAAACCCAGTGTGGACCATGCTACGGCGAACCCAGCGTGCTGAAAGGACTGTCCTTCCTGGGGACACTTCCCCGGGGAGCCATGACCACCACACCTGTGCTCGCCCCTCTGCAGGAGCCCATCCTTCATGTCGTGGTGCCCCTGGTGCTGTCTGAGGTCCCTCCGCCCTGTGACTCCATCAGCAGGACTGGGACCTGCAGCATCACCCATCAGAGCCTCCTGCCCTCAGCCCCATAACTGCTCTCAGAGCACCCTCTCCACAGGCCTCACCACCTACTGGTCAGGGATGGGGCTTGAGAGAAGGCTGGTGCTCCAAGGATGGACCCTCAGGCAGAGTCAGGGGCCGGAAGTGTCAGGGTCCAGGCAAGGCTGCCCTGAGTGGTCAAGGCCAAGGCCATTGCCTTGGGCTGCCCGATAGGCTTGTGGCCAGACGTGGCTTGCAGACACTGTGTGATGGCTGGGTCCTGAGGAGCTGAGGTGGGGTGACGGCCCTGGGGGTCACCCGCTGACCGATGTGGAACTCATGTGCCTGTTGTTGATCATCCAGATCAATCATGCATTTAATCCTTTAGCGAGTTTGTCAAGCCTTCAGTCAGGGATCGGTCGGAGGTCAATCGGATCAACTTTCTTGCCCTCAAGGCACCCACACCTGAGCCACAAAATAAATCTCCCCCAGCAATGAGCACAAAAGGGTAGGTGCCAGTCCCGAGGCACCTTGTCAGGGAGGTAAGCCAGCCCTGAAGAGCCACAGACATTGACTGAAGCCCAGTAGGTAGAAAGTTGCGTGACATGGGTCTTTTCTGGTGGTGGGGACACATGCGGGGAGAGGTGGGGGAGGGAAAGCACTTCCTGCCACACCTGTTGGCCCTGTGCCCCAGGTCTCCAGGTCCTCAGGTCCCCAGGTCCTCAGATCCCCAGGTTCCCAGATCCCCAGGTCCCCAGGTCCTCAGATCCCCAGGTCCCCATATCCCCAGGTCTCCAGGTCCTCAGGTCCCCAGGTCTCCAGGTCCTCAGGTCCCCAGGTCTCCAGGTCCTCAGGTCCCCAGGTCCCTAGCTCTCCAGGTTCCCAGATCCCCAGGTCCTCAGATCCCCAGGTCCCTGGGTCCTCAGGTCCTCAGATCCCCAGGTCCCCAGGTGCCCAGGTTCTCTTAATCACTGTTCAGAGTCCATGGAACAGAGGGGACCTGGAGTGCTGCCCAAATATCCCCTCTGGCTTGGGAAGTGTTGCAGGGACACCGTCTTCAGGTAAACCCATTTCTTCTGGCACTGTGATTATTGTAACATTGATTTGTTGCTAAATTTACAGCAATGAGCAAAATCTCCATTCCCGCCTCCATTTTCACCCAGTCTAGTTTCCTTTAGTCCCGTCAACCTCTTTTTTATTTTTTATAAATTTATTTATTTATTTATTTATTTATTTATTTATGGCTGTATTGGGTCTTCGTTGCTGCACAGGCTTTCTCTAGTTGCAGCGAGTGGGGGCTACTCTTCGTAGCAGTGCGCGGGCTTCTCATTGCGGTGGCTTCTCTTTGTTGCAGAGCATGGGCTCTAGGCGGGCAGGCTTCAGTAGTTGCAGCACACGGGCTTCAGTAGTTGTGGCTTGCGGCCCCTAGAGCACAGGCTCAGTAGTTGCTTACTTTCAGGAGAACCAGGGGGCTGTGGGAAATAGAGACTCCACTCTTAGAGGGCACACACAAATCTCACACATTCCCAGACCCAGGGCAGAAGAAGTAATTTGATGGGAGCCTGGGCCAGACCCACCTGCTGGTCTTGGAGGGTCTTCTAGAGAAGTGGGGAGGGGCAGCAGCGGTGGCTGCAGCTCACCCTGGGGACATAGACTCTGGCGGTATCCATGCTTGGGAGCTCCTTCTACTGCGTGGACACTGGTGCTAGAGTATAATATATAAAACATTTGAATCACTATGTTGTACACCTGAAAGTAATATAATATTGTAAATCAACTATACCTCAATTAAAGAAAAGAAAGAAACAGAAACCGCCATGCTGTTTTCCAGAGTGGCTGTACCGTCCTAAATTAATACTAGCAATGCTTGCGTGATCCAGATTCTCAGCATCCTTACAGCCCTTTAAAAGTTTTCAGCCATTCTGATAAATCCAGTATCTCACTGTGGTTTAAATTTGCATTTCTCTTATGGTTAATGATGTTGAAAATCTTTTCATGTGCTTACTTGGCATCTGTACATCCTCTTTGGTGAAATGTCACTTAATGTCTTCGCCCATGTTCTAATTTGATAGGTTTGTTTGTTTGTTTACTGTTGAGTTTTGAGAGTTCATTTATATTCTAGATACTGGTACTTTGTTGGGTATGTGATTTACAAATATTTTTTCCCAGCCTGTAACTGACAGTTTCATCCTCTTAACAGGTGTTTTGAACTGTGAAATTTTAAATCTTGATGATGTCCAATTCGTCAATTTTTTTAGAACTTGCTGCCTAGAAACCTAGCCCTAGTTTCCAAAGATTTCTCTCCTCTTTTTTCCTAAAAGTTTTATAGTTTTACATTTTACATGAAAATCCATGATTTTGGGTTAATTTTGTACAAAGTCTGTGGTTTCTGTCAAGTTCATTTTTGGAGTCTAGTCATTCATTGCTTCAGCACCACTTGTTAAAAAGATGAACTTTCCTCTCGAGCTGCTTTTGCATCTTTGTCAAAAATAAGTTGGGCATATTTTTGTGGGTCTGTTCCCAGGTTCTCTGTTCTGTCCCATTATCTGTGTGTCAGTCCCTCTGCGGCTACCACAGACTCATGTCTCGTGACTATGGCTACAGCCTTGAAATTGGGGAGCTTGATCCTTCCCACTTCCTTCTTCTTTTTCTAAACTGCTTTTAGCTATTTTAGTTGTTTTTTTTTTCTTATGCATTTTAAAATAATCTTGTCTACATCTATAAAAAAAATCTTGCTGGGATTTTGATAAGAATCATGTTAGTCCTGTACATCAATTTGGGGAGAAGTGACATCTTTCTCTGCTGATTTTTCCAGTCCATGGACCTAATAAATAAATGTCTCTCCATTTATTCAGATCTGCTTTGATTTTTTTCCTCACTATTTTGTACTTTTCAGCATACAGGTCCTGTATATTTTTGTTAGATTTACACCTAAGTGTTTCATTTATTGAGTGGTTTTGTATTTTTTATTTTGGGGTCCACATGTTCACTACTCTATATAGAAATACTGCTGAATGTTGTATGTTTATCTTGTATCCTGCGACCTTACTGAACCACCTTATTTGTTTTAGTTCTAGGAGGTTGGTTCATTTTGGGTTTTTTATTGCCTCTTTTTTTTTTTTTTGTATATTCCTGGAGATTTTCGACCTAGACAATTTCATTATCTGCAGATAGGAACAGTATTACACTTTCTTTCTCAGTTGTATACCTTTTATTTCTTTTTCAAGGACCTATAAGAAAGAGTACAATAATCCTAAAGTAAGCAGAAGGAAGAAAAGAATAGAGATAAAAGAAGAAATCGGTGAGACTGAAAACAGAAAAACAATACAGAAAATCAGTGAAGCAAAGGGCTATTCTTTACAAAGCACAGCATCATTGTAGGAGCCCCAGAAAGACTGATAGTAATAAAAGAAAAAAGACACAAATCACCAATATCAACAAGGGGAATGAGGGCTGTCAATACACCCCCTGCAGACACAAAATAATAAAAATAAAAGAATATGACAAATAGTTCTACACACACAGATCTGACTTAGGTCTGCTGGGCCACTCCTCAAAAATCACAAGCTCCCAGCACTGCTCAGCAATGACAGGGATAATACGAATAACTTTATAACTAGTAAGGACATCTAGTTCACAGTTTTAAAACTCCCAAAATGAAGTCCCCAGGCTCAGATGATTGCAATGAAGAATTCGACCCATCTTTCAATGGAGAATTAACACCAGTTCTACATAATCTCCAGAAAAAGAAAGAGGAAACAGCACCCCCAAACGCATGAAGCTGGTATTGTCCGGGTACCGAAACCACCCGAGAACAGTCCAAAAAAACAAACTATACCCCAGCATCCCTCATCAACCCAGATAAAGGAATCCTTAATAGAATAGCAGCAAATAGAATTCAGTAATATAGAGAATCACACACCACAACCAAGGGGGACTGATTTTCAAACACTGAAGCAGCCTTGCGAGGCTGCCCTCTCCTGGTCTCTGGCGTGGGGAGGGTGAGCTTTTGTTAGGACATCTTAACCCCACAGGTGGCCTTCCAGGGCCACCGAATCTTCAGCCCCAGTTCTGGGGTGCACAAGACAAAAAGAAACCCCCAGGAAACCCCCATCATGTCCTTCCCTGGCTCTTGACACAACTCACTGACCTGACATTTTCTCTCCATCTTTCAGAGTCTCCTTCTGTTTGTTTTATATACGATGTCCAGTGCCTTTATTTAGACTTTGCAGGGGGATGGGGAAAAGTACTCCATCTTCCTGTAAATGACAATTTTAAAGGACAGATGAAATGTGATGCTTAGCTAACCCAGCTCTTGGTGGTTTGCAATGGAGATGTGGAAGAAAAATATTGCTGTCGTTATCAGTAAACCAAGGATGTTGCAGCCATCAAGCCACCACTTCATAGCCGCCCTGACGGTGAGCCCCGAGGGAACTCAGGATGGAAACAAGATGCCCCCCATCTAGCAGTCAACTGCTGCAGCACCCCCAGCGGTGCGCCCTGAGGAGACTCGGGATGAGAAAGCACAGGATGCTGGCCCCAGGGAGCTGAGGTGCAGATCAAAGGAATGATTTCAGTGCGCCCAGACCCTTGCATCTTCCCATGCATAGAAAAGCGCTAAATTCCTTAACTTGAGATGTCTGGTTTTCTTTAATGAACAGTAATCTTCGGATGTTCTGACTACTGGGTCCTTGTTGCAACAACTCCTCTAGATCCCCGCCCCTCCCTCGTCTCTGCAGAGCAGTCTCTGAGCTATCTGAGAGGCTGTGTCCCTGGCTTAAGTCCTCAGTTTTGTCTGTTAAATAAAACATAACTTTTGACTTTAGGTTGTGCACTTCTTTCAGTCCACAGAGGTCAAGTTGCTGTCTCTCCCCCCGGATGCCTGCCTGCTCCCCAGGAAATTCCTTCACCCCTGTCCCACAGGATGGGTACGCTGTCAGGACATGTGCGTCCCCCGCAGGACGTACGCCAAGTGAGGACCTACACGTCCCCTATAATCGTGTGCACGGCGAGGGCGTGACTCCCCCCACAGGACGTGTGCCTGGTGGGCACGAGCTGGCTCCAGTCCTCCAGGGCTGTCTGGGGAGATGCTCCGGAAAAGGCCAGAGGAAAGAGCTGCCGGAAGCCCTTTGTCTCCATCCCGGTCACCAACAGGGGTGCAACCGGTCACCTGTGCCCTGCCTTTCCTCTTCCTGATGACGAGCCCTCCTCATATCTACAGGCTCCTGGACTCACCCTTTCGTGAAGTGCTTGTTCAAGTCATTTGCCTGTTTTTCCACGAGGTTTGTGCCATTCACTGACACGTAACTAAAAAATACCGATTTTGTATGAGACGACTTTGTAGGACACTCATAGTGGGTCTGTTTGTGGGTCTATGGCGAGTGTCTTCTCCACCCTGGGGTGTCCTTGGTGGCACACAAGGTCATCACCTTCATGTAGTCAGAACTCCTTTCCTGTACAGTTCAAGCATTTGTATCTGGTTAGTGAATTGTTACTGAGTTCGTTGATGAGAACACATCACTTTTTCCTTCTGGAACTGATTTTTGGTTAAGATGTGAGGTAACATTTATTTTTTTCCATACAAACATTCAGTTTACCCTGGACCATTTATTCCCCGATGCCACCCGACATTAACCTGCTGACCACATGTACATGGGTCGGCTCTCGGCCATCACCTGGCCTCTTTGGTCTGTTGGTCCACATTTGCAACCACATCACACCCCACTTTTCCACCAAGTCCTGATATCTGACAGGTAGATTCTCCTGTGGGAAGGAAGAGTTAACAGGGCAGGTGCTTTACTCAGACCTTGTTCATCTTTGCAGCCTCGGCAGTGATTCCTGTTCACAGGAATCAGGTGTATGAGGTTTTTACTCTGCACACCAGCCGATTCTCCAGCCCTCTGACACCAACCAGGTGTTTTACAATTCAATTCAGTCCTGACACGAACCACCCAGAGTCACCGCAGAGCCCACACGTTGAGGGCTCAGTCCCACGAGACCGCCCCCTGACTTCAGACACCAGTGACAAGTCTGGGGTTTCCACCTGTGCTTCTGACCAAAAGCTGCTATAACCTGCGGGTTCCCATGACCCCTTCCTCAAATTCAGTAATTTATTAGAATGACGCAGAGCTCAGGAACGCGCTTTAGTATCACCAGTAATTGTAAAGGGTCCGACTCAGGTTCATCCGGATGGAAGAGATGAACAGGGCAGGTGTAAGGATGGGGGGAGGAGCTTCCACACTCTCTGGGGGCACCACCCTCCCAGCACCCCGGGAGCTTTCTGGACCTTGTCGTTTAGGGGTTTTATGGAGGTTATATTACAAGGACTTGATTGATCAAATCACCCACCACTGGGGGTTGAATTCCATCTCCAGCCCCTCCCCTTCCCTGGGTGCCTGAGATTTGGACTGAAAAGTCCAATCCTCTAATTGACTCTTGGTCTTTCTGGGGACCAGCCCCGATCCTGAGCCTATCAAGGGCCTCCACCCCCCCACCCCCCCCAACCCCGTCACCAGACATTCCATTAGCGTACAAAAGACACTCTGTCACCCCGGAGACTGCAAGTGTTATAGGAGCTGTATGCCAGGAACCAGGGACAAAGACTGAGTATTTATGCTTTATTAATCACCAGTGCCTGCCTGGGTTGGAGTCAGACCACTGGAGACCAAGGCTGGAATGGGCATCCCTGGACAGAGGCACGGTACACGCATCTCCATGGTTCTCATCTGGAGACAAGGGCACATCTGTGAGCTCACAGAAGGAGGCTGGGGAAACGGCACGTAGTCTCTCTGGCTCTTGTCTCCAAATGCATTTTTCTGAAGTTTCTGTACAAGCCTTTCACTGGAGTAAAGCTTCACTGTGAGTAGCTCTCTGTCAAGCCAAGCAAGTTCCTCTGGTGAACCCCCGGACTGGGGAGTGGTCATGGAGCACCCCCCAGGTGCTAGTTGTCCTGGCTTCTTTGGCTCTCTGCATTCACATACAAACTTTAGAGTGAGCTTGCTCAGTTTCCACCCAAAGATATTACCGGGAGGTTGACAGAGCTTGAGTTCCAGCCATGGATTAATTTAGGGGAGAGTTTGCATTTTCATAATGCTAAGTCTTCCAATACATAAACACAATGTACCTCTCCATTTATTTAAGTCTTTCTTAATTTATTCCAACAATTTGTTTTATAATATTTTATACTTTTCAGGGTAAAAATATTACATATTTTGTTAGATTTGTTCCTATGCAAAATACCTTTAATGTGTTTGGATGTTTTTTGCAAATGACATTGTTTTCTTAATTTTATCTTCTACTTGTTTGTTGCCAACATAAAAAAATATATAATTGATTTTTGCATATGGAGCAGAATTTGAGTGACCTTGGTAAATTCACCTGATTCTCGTAATTTGTCAGTAGACCATTAAAGATTCTTTAGATATGTAATCATATGCACAATGGTCTCTCTTCCTTTCCGATCCCTATATTTATTATTAATTTTTCCTTTTTATGGATTTTTCATGCTTGGATTCTCAGCAGAGTGTTGAGTGGGAGTCCTAGTACATCCAAATGTATGTCCTCGTTCCATCGCTGATGCCCAGCCCCTGAGCTGGTGAGGATGCCTGCCTCTTCTCCATTTCCTGATGCAATTGCTCTCCTGACAAAGCGAAACAGAATTACCATCCATCGTGAATCTTAATCTTACTACGGTGAATTCTTCTGAGAGTTGTGGTAAGAAATATTTTAAAGTGTCAGCACTTTATTCACCCAAGCCACCAAGTCACCAAAGACAGCATGTTTCAATCTCTTCTTCTTCTACGTCCCCATCCACATCCCCTTCTCCATCTCTATCTCCATCTCCATCCCCTTCTCCGTCTCCGTCTCAGTTTCCATCTCCATCCCCATCCCTATCCACATCCCCTTCTCCATCTCTTTCTCTATCTTTATCTCTATCTTTTTCTCTTTCTCTCTATCAAACTACCCATCTTAGAATCAGAATACATAAGTAGGAAATTTGTCTTGAAGGTTTTACTTAAAGTCAGTAAACTTTAAACTTTTCTGACATAAACTTAGTTTGATTTGCCTGATAGGTTTGAGAATGATGAAAAGCCTTGCCAATTATGATATTTTCCATAAATCCAAGGAATGATAAATGAGGCTCTGAGAAAGTATATTGAAAGCACATACAGGCACACCTCGTTTTATTGCACTTTGCTTCATAGATATTGCTTTTTTTATACAAGTTGAAGGCTTGTGGCATCCCTGCATTATTAGATGACAGTTTTTTAGCAATAAAGTATTTTTTAATTAAAGTATGTACACTGATTTTTGTGTGTGTGTGTGTGTGGTACGTGGGCCTCTCACTGCTGTGGCCTCTCCCGTTGCGGAGCACAGGCTCCGGACGCACAGGCTCAGCGGCCATGGCTCACGGGCCCAGCCGCTCCGTGGCACGTGGGATCCTCCCAGACCGGGGCACGAACCCGCGTTCCCTGCATCGGCAGGCGGACTCTCAACCACTGCGCCACCAGGGAAGCCCTGTACACTGATTTTTTAAGCCATAATGCCATTACACACCAAATAGGTTACAGTATAGTGTAAATATAACTTTTATATGCATTGGGAAATGAAAGAAGTCACGCGACTCACTTCATTTTGATATTCGCTTAATCGTGGTGGTCTGGAATCAAACTCATAGTGTCCCCAAGGTTGCCTGTACACAAAATCCAGCATCATAGTTTACATTCTAAGTAGTTATTAAACATACAGTAACAAATCTGGATTTCATCTTGAAAACTTTTGAGACATTTCATAAATTTTCAAAGTTCTTTTAGAGGAAGAAGAACAAAACATTCAACCACTGACATAAAGTACTGTCACAAGGAAACAAATACAGGAATGCTTCTGGCATAAACAATAGTGATGAGAATAGCTAGGAACAAACCTGAGGATGGATAAATAAAGGACTGTTTATTGATATGTGAGATACAGCACGTCACTATTAAAACAAGTGACCAAATCAACACAGGTAATGTTGTGTGAAAGAGAAAGTCCCAAAGAAGCTACATTTTATTTTAAAATGTAAAGCACTAAATATAATACAAATTGTTTATAGAGTGAACTACAAAACCCAGAGCAAAAAATTACAAGCCAACTTCACCATACTTGTTTACTCTTTAAAATCAATTTTCTTCGTAAAATCAGAAGCAAATACAACCAGATGTTGCCCATGGTAGTGGACACAGATGTACCTGTTACATTTTTCTTGGTTCTTTTTTGTATACTTCAGATGTTGTCATTTCTCCCCAAACCCTGACTGATGGTGCAAACAGAGCCATGAATTCGGTGCTATTTCTGAGGCGTATATTCTCATTTTCCCTGGCCTTCTTCCCTTTTATCCTCTCAGGCCAAGTATAAGGGCTATCATTGTTTTTCCTGATCTATTTCGAAATTGCTTTTCTCAGGGCGCTGAATACTATATGCTGAATGAATATAAGTAAACAGTGAGATATTCACAATAAAATGTGAGATAAAATGCACTGCATTTGAGGGGACTTTCTCAAGAGTTCACTATATAATACTCACTAATGAAAAAGCTGGGTCAGGCCCAGGTCTGGCACGGATGCCAGGTGTTGGAGTCACTCCCTGGCTTGGCTTCCAGAAGTTTCTAGTCAAGCTGGGCCTCATGTGCCAGACTCCCCCTTGCAAACCAGCTCCCCACCTGGCTCCCCAGAGGCTTTCAACGCTACCTTCCTCCCAGTGACTGAGGTGCAAAGCCAGTGGGGATGGGCAGGTGCCAGAGCAGCTGCTTCCCCCTTAACCTCCCCTCGTGTGTACACACACACACATACACACGCACGCACGTGCAGGCACACGAACACATGCACCCAGGTTGTTTGGGAAATTTTTTAAAAAAACAAAATCTTCCCCCAACCCAGAAAACTTCTCCAAATATGTTGTAGAGAAAGAAAGCAGGTTTGTTACTGAATAAGCACGAAGGCAGAATGTGCTGAGTGCCTCAGGCCATCTGCTAAGATGTCACAGAGAGAAAGGAACCTCACCTGTCTCGGCCACACAGATACACCCCACTCCATCCACGTCTCAAGAAAAACATAGGCAGTCCGTGAGCAACAGGGTTTCTGTCTCTTTTGTCCCAGTCAGTCCTGCCTTGATCATGGAGATGGGAGACCCCCTCGTGGGCTCCCTATCTTCAGGACAGGAGGTAGTCTGTGAACTGGAGCAAGGCGTCCACCAAATGTCCCTGGAGGCTGTTTCACAAGGGCGGTGGACAGGTCCTGAAGGAAACCGTCCTGAGCTGTGAGGCTGTGAGAGTCTTCTTCAGCCCTTAGCACGGGAATTCACAGCACGGGAATTACACCTGTATTTTATTATGTTTTTATTACCCTTCTGCCTTCTTCCCCCATCATGCTGTCCCTCACTCTCTTTTGCAGGGAAATGTCGTTCAATTCTGTGTACTTTTCTTGATTCCTCATCACGTGGCCTTTGCGTTTATCGTTACCTCTTTTTTTCTTAAATTCTAGAATTTTTTTTTATACAAGTTCTTATTAGTCATCCATTTTATACACATCAGTGTATACGTGTCAATCCCAATCTCCCGATTCATCCCACCGCCACGCCCACCGCCGCTTTCCCCCCTTGGTGTCCATACATTTGTTCTCTACATCTGTGTCTCTATTTCTGCCCTGCAAACCGGTTCATCTGCACCATTTTTCTAGGTTCCACATATATGCGTTCACATATGTTATTCATTTTTTTTTTTTTTTTTTTTTTTGCATATCTGCCCCTCCAAGCTATGTCCGCAGGTGCGTATCCAGGCAGGTGCACACACGCTCACCTGGGCTTCCCAATCCTGGTCGTGCCATGCACCCACCCTGCTCTGTGGCCCCTCCCACATGTCCTACTGGCCAGGACGTGGGGACATGGAAGAGACTAGCAAGCCACCATCCCCTTGGGCCCTCCGCGGTCAGCCAGGTGGCATGGGTCACCCCCGCCTCAGGTCCTCCTGGACCCCTCCCTCTCGAAAGGTGTCCGGGCCAGCAGTCCTTAAGCCTGTCTTTCCCACAGACTTGCTTCCAAACTGCTCTGTCTCTGAGGGCAGGTCCATCTCGGTGACCCTGGGGACCCCCCCTCTCCTAAATGTCTTACTGCAGCTTCCAAGCTCTTCGGAGAACTGAGAGAACAACCCACACAATGCTGGCGAGATCTGCAGGCTGGCTCTTTCAGGGCAGCTCCGCAGCCGCGTGCCCATCGCAACGCGATTTCAGAAGGTGTTTCTAAGGAGACTGGGTGTGGGCGGCTCTTTCCCAACCACCCAAGACCAGACCTCTGACTCTCCCGATGGCAGTGAGAACAGCTGATCCATACTGAGTTCTAGGTACTGCGCTAAGCCCTCTACATGCATCGATTTTCTCCCTTCAGGAAGATGGAGGACCGGGCTGTGACTGTCCAGCAGAGGCAGTGACCAAGCTCCAGACCCACCAAAACAGTTGGAACAAAGTGCCTTGATTTGACTCCACTTGGAGTGTCTACTAAATGATCACGGTTTTAACTCAGGAAATCGGGGTCTTGCTACATCTGTGGTCGGCAACCACCACAGTGCGATGTGAATTCATGTTGTGACAGGATGCACCGTGCCCTCTGAACCAGGACCGCGGACCCACGCTCTCCTCCGACCCCACACGGTCCCTGAGGCCTCGCTGCCCTCATGCTCCACATCCAGCAGAGCCTCAAGGCCAAGAAGCTCCTTCTCCCCTCTGAGACACAGCCTCCGGTTAGGGGCTTTCAGAGCTAGTGTGAACATACTGAGAACTAATAATAATAGTCATATAAGTTTACAGTGTACCCACCATCTGGCCTAGAAGAGAGAACATTCCTGGTACTTTATGCCTCCTAGGGGCCCTCCATGCTCATAAGCTGCTTCCTCTTTAAAAAAATTTTGCCTTAATCATCCCCTTTCTTTTTAAATAAGATTGCTGTACACACGCAACTCATGTCTGCAAATAATGTATAGTTTAGATTTGGCCTGTTTTGAACTTTCTGTAAATGGAATGATAGTGAATGGATTTATGGCTTGTCTTTTTTTTGCTGTTCCAAGAGCAGGTTTTTGAGAATCATCCCTGTCTGATGTGTGCAGCTGAAAGTCACTAATTTTCAGCACAATGTGATGTTGCATTTATGGATGTGCTACGTGTGACCCATCCGGCCGCTGCTGGCGGCAGTGAGATGGTCTCGGGTCTTGGCGCCGTGAACGTGACTGCTGTGTGCGCGCTCGTACACGTCTCTACCTGCACGCGTGAACCTTGCTCACTCCAGATGCTCCAGTCCGAGCGGTGCACCTGCTGGCCTGAGGGAGATGAATGATCCAGGTGTGCCGTGAAGCTAGGCTGGCTTTGGAAGCTGGACACCTCATTACCCAACAGCTTAAGGCAGCCCCACTTACTCCCCAGGTGCCCTCTTGGCATGTGTGGCCGTGTGCCTGTGTGTGCTGCACGCACGCGGGTGTGTAGTAGGATCTCATTTCATTTTGCATTTCCCTGCTTATGAAGAATGGTGATTATCCTTTGGTATATTTATTGATCATCCAGGTTTTCCCTTCCATGTCTTTTGCCCACTTTTGTATGGATTTTCCTTTTCCTTCCTGATGCGCGGAGGTTTTCCTATGTTTCAAGTACTAACCCACAGTCAGTCACGTGTTCTGCCATGATTTTTCTCCACCTTTGCAACTCGTTTCTTCACTGAATTTACATTATTAGGTGCTGAGCAGTGTTACTTGATTTTAATAGAGTTAAAATCATCAGTCTTTTGTTTCTTAGTTTGTGCTTTTTGTATCTTGTTGAAGAAATACTTTCCTACCCTGAGGGCATAAAAGTTTCCCCCTGTGTTGACTTCTAAAATGCGTTAGTTTATCTTTTATATTTTGGTCTTTAATTCAAATAGAATTAATTTTTGTACATGGTATGAATTGGGATCAAATTCCATTTTTTGTGATGAGAATAATTTGTTGAAACATTATTTGTTGAAATATGACATTTCTATCTCTTCCTTTTATTTAGAGACTGCACACAAGTTTGGTTTCTCGACTCTTGTTCTGTTCCGTTTAAAAGCAGTAGGTCAGGGGTTTCCCTGGTGGCGCAGTGGTTGAGAGTCCACCTGCCGATGCAGGGGACACAGGTTCGTGTCCCGGTCCGGGAAGATCCCACATGCCGCAGAGCGGCTGGGCCCGTGAGCCATGGCCGCTGGGTCTGCACGTCCGGAGCCTGTGCTCTGCAACGGGAGAGGCCAAAACAGTGAGAGGCCCGCGTACTGCAAAAAAACAAATTTTTAAAATTTTTTAAAAAAGCAGTGGGTCAGGACTCTTCTCCTTAAAAAGAAAAGAAAAAGAAAAAAATAGAAAAACGTGTTGGTATTTTCACTGGAATTGAATTGCTTTTACAATTTAGTTCCAGGGAAATCAATATTTTTATAATAATATCCCAAAGTCCATGCATATGGTATATCTTTCCTAATTTTTAGCTCATTAATTTTTTCAGAGATTTTGTAATTTTCTCCAAAAATGTCTTATGTATGTCTTCTTAGATTATTGCTGGTATTATAATTTTTTAACATTAATTAAATAATATTTTTATTATTTATTATCATAATATTTATTATTCAAATATTTAACTGTATCAGACAGTTTAACTGAGTACATTGAGAAAAGATATCATTTTGCTCCTTTAACTTATTAATGTGGAGAAATACAGAAGCTGATTTCTATGGCTAAACCTCTCTTTCATTCCTGGGATAAGCCCAATTCAATAAGCAGTGATGTTTTCTTTTTTATATGCTGTTGCATTCTTCTTGCTGCTATTAATTAAGATCTTTGTATCTATATTTATGGGTGACATTGTCCTATTCACACTTTTCTCATAATTTTCTTGTTTGAGATCAATGTTTTTCTACTATCAAGGTCATATAAGCCTCTTAAAATGATTTAGGGAATGCCCACTGTGTACAGGATGGAAAATTTGTATTTTGTTCCATAAATATTTGGTAGAATTTGCCTTTTAAAAAGCCAGGTGTTGTGCTTTCTTTGAGGGAAGAATTTTCCTCTGTGTTTCCAATTCCTAAATGGTAATATGAGAATTAAAGGGGCTTTTTTCTTTCCTCTGTTTCAATTAGATCTGTTGTCTTTCTTGTAATTTGTCTATTTCACCTAATTTTTTAAAATTTATTGGTGTTAAATTATTCATACTATTATCTTTTTAATCTTGGCTGCTTCTTGAAGTCAAGATCTTTTTTTTTTGGCTCATAAAATGTATACTATGGTTTAGTCCTTTTGTCTTCATCCATCTTGATGACATTTGCAGTCCTAATGATCTTCTCTAAGAACTGCCATTTGATTCCGTTGATTTTCATTTTCAAGTTCATTAATTTCTGTGTCTGATTTCCTTCACACTGCTTCAGTTTTTATTCTATTCTATTTTTAAATTTCTAGCTTTCAACATTACTTTTTGGTTTATTGACATTTTAATTAAAATATTAATTTATGTGATGAAATGATATTGAATTATTCTGTAGAAGAGCTTGTTCTCTCTCTCAATTCGTTCATACTTTTTTGAAAAGTCTGTGGGCTGGTGCTTTTGTTTTATTTTATTCCTTTTTAAGTTACCATAGAGTAAAATGGGCTTTAAGAGGAATGTGTGGACAGTCATGAGTTTTAATACTTGTTTAGATCCAGTCCAGCTGGATGGGAATCTGTCACCACGGACCTTTCTCGTGTGATTCCCCATCCTGTCCCTGTCCCCTGGCAGCCAGTGATCTGTTCTCCATGTCTGTAGTTATGCCTTTCAAGAATGGCATAAAAAGAGAATCACAGTGTGTGTAACCTGCTGAGACTAGTTCCTTTCACCCACATGGCTCCTTTGGAGAACCCACGTTCTCACGTGTGAGTCAATGTTCTGTTCACGTTCACGGCTGAGTCCACTCCCATGGGGCAGTTCCAGGGCACAGATTCTACTGTATCCCATTCTGTTATTCCATCGCTCAGATATATCCAGTGTGGATTCCAATTCATCTGCCGAAAGACATTTGGATTGTTTCCTGTGTTTGGCTATGAATAGAGTCACCATTAGCATTAGTGCACATTTTTTATACAGACAATGAATTTCATCTCTCTCAGGTAAATGCCTATAAGTACAATTATTAACTTCTATCATTTCCAATTTTCAATGTTTTTTTCCTTTTATGTATTGTGTTCTTGGTGCCAGGTCTCAAGATTTTCTGTAATGTTTTCTTACAAAAGTTGTATAGCTCACACTTTACATTTAGATCTGAGGCTCATTTTGGGGTTAGCTTTTGCATAAGCAGTGAGATTTAAGTCAAGGTTTACTTTTTGGTAAATGGAGATCCAATTTCTCCAACATCTTTTGTTGAAAGACTATTCTCTTCCACTGAATTGTCTTTGTGCCATTGTTAAAAATCAGTCAGCCAGGGCTTCCCTGGTGGCGCAGTGGTTAAGAGTCCACCTGCCAGTGCAGGGGACATGGGTTCGAGCCCTGGTCCGGGAAGATCCCACATGCTGTGGAGCAACGAAACCCGTGCACCACAACTACTGAGCCTGCACTCTAGAGCCCGCGAGCCACAACTACTGAAGCCCACATGCCTAGAGCCCATGGTCTGCAACAAGAGAAGCCACCTCAGTGAGAAGCCCCCGCACCATAACGAAGAGTAGCCCCCGCTCGCTACAACTAGAGTACGCAAACGCACAGCAACGAAGACCCAGTGCAGCCAAAAATAAATAAATTAACTAATTTTTTAAAAATCAGTTGGCCACCTCTGGGTAAGTCTTTTTTGGGTTCTGCACTCTGGTCAATTGATCTATGTGTTTATCTCTCCGTGAATATGGTAGGGTCTTGATTACTGCAGCTTCAAGCTGGTCTTACAATACAGCATTACAATGCTTCCAAATTTATTTTTTGTTTAAAATTGTTTAGGCTATTCAACTTTCTTTATCTTTCTAAGTAAATTTTAGCATCAGTTTTTCTACGTCTACAAAACAATTGTGCTGGCATTTTAACTGGACCTAATTCAAATGTGTAGATAAATTGAGGGAAATTTGACATTTTTCTTATGCTGAATCTTCCTATCCACTGACACTATATGTCTCTCTATTAGATCTTCTTTGATTACTTTCATCAGCATTTTGCAATTTTCACCACAAATATTCTATACATGTTTTGTTAGCTTTATCCCTAAGTATATCATTTTTAAGCTATTGTAAATGACATTGTTTTATTAATTTCAGATTTCAATTGTTTATTGCCAGAATATAGAAATATGACTTATCCTTATTATTTCCTTCATTTTACTTGCTTTTGATTCCTTTGCTCATCTTTTCTAATCTCTTAAAGTAAAAACTTATACTATTAGACGAATTTTCTTCTCAATATAAGTGATTAATTCCATAAATCTCCTTCCTGGAACTCCTTTAGCTATATTCTGCAAATTTTGATATGATGTATTTTCATGTTTCTTCAGTTCAAAATATTTTCAAGCTTCCACTGAGGTTGTCTCCTGACCCACAAATTATTTAGAAGTGGGTTACTTAATTTCCAAGTGTTTAGATATGTTCCTGTTATTTTCCTGCTATTGAAAATTTAATTCCTTTATGGTCAGAGAACATCTTTTGTATGATTCCCATTACTTAAATTGTGTTAAAGTTTGTTTCATAAACCAGGATGTGGTCTATCTTGGTGGATGTTCCATGTACACTGGAAAGCAGTGTGTGTTCTGATGGTGTTGGTGAGAGGTGGGGGCATGGGGTGGGGGGGGGAGTTCTACAAATGTCAGCTAAACCCAGTTGGTTGGTGGTGTGATTCAGGCCTCCTTCAGTCTTTCTGATGTTCTGACTACGAAGTGTGTCAATTACTGAGAAGGGAGTGCTGAAGCTTTCAGTTACAGCTGTGAATTTGTCCATTTGTCCTTTTAATTATTTATCCTTTTAGTTTAATATCCTTTTATCCTATTCACCTTGAAGCTATATTTTTAGGTGCATACGTGTTCAGTATTGTTGTCATGTCTTCTTGGTGAATTGACCCTTTGTCCTCACATAAGGTACCTCTTTATTCCTGCTTTATTTTTGCTTCCTTTGAAGCCTACCTTGTTTGATATTAATAGAGCTACTTCATTCAGCTTTCTTTTGACTCGTTTCCATGTTATACCATCCTCTGTCCTTTAACTTCTGAACTGAGTGTATCTTTTTGTTTGAAATGAGTTTCTTATATCTAATGTATAGTCGGGTCAGACTTTTCTATCCATTCCGATAACGTCTGTCCATCTGTTTAAACAACTCGCCATTCAAAAAAATGTTGATATATTTAGATGCATGTCTACCATTTTATTATTTGTTTTCTATTTGTTCCAACTATCTTTCTTTCCTCTGTTTCTCCTTTCCTCTGTCTTTGGGATTGTATGAACAATTTTAATTCCATCCCAGTCTCTTTCTGCAACATCTCCAGTCCTTTTGAGTTCCCAGAAGCTCCCCCTTTTCATTCTCCAGCCACAAATCTGGGGCTTTACTTACCCCCTATGGCTGCACATGCCCCCTGGCTGCACCCACTTTCAGAACCAAAGTGGAAGGAGATGAGAGACAGAAAAAAGCAGTGGGATTTGCCCAGCTCCTTTTGCCCAGAGCATCTCTGTTCAGATAGGAAGCCCCCCTCCCTCAGTGTTGTGGGTGCCATGGGTACCCCTGCCACCTCTGTCACTTCTGTTCCTGCTGTCGTCCCTGAGTTATTGACATTGTCTGGGCTGGAGGCTTGCGATAACACAGGAGAGATAAAGTAGCAATGGGGAATCTCTCCTCCCGCGTCTCTCAAGGGCTAGGAGATCCCTCTCCCTCCTTGAAGCAGAGCTAGAGGGCTCTCCTGGAGCCCCCATCAGCACCCCAGCCTTGTCTGGATTCAGTCCAGCAGATACTGAAGGACGTACGGGGGGAAGGGGGTTCACCACTATCTTGGTCGTCCTTTGAATTCTGGTTTTCTTCCCCAATCTGCCTTCGGCCACAGACTTTCAGAGCCTTCAGGTGTATGCTCCAGGCATACACCTGAAGTGCGGGTCTTGTAATAGCATTTAAAGGGATAGACAGGGTGCAGCCTGCGTACTCCACCTGCCTGAGAACCAGAAGCCCCAAATATTTTGTCATTCCACAAACCTTTACACTTCATTCATATTGGCCCTGTGATACTCTTTCTGAATAGATTGCTAAGAAGTTTTTATTTTCTATCATAATTTTAAGTCAGGTATGTTATCCATTTGTAGGGGTCTGTGTGTGTGTACCAATTCATGTCATTAGTTTAATTCTAGAAGGTACTTTTCCATTTTCTTGGTTTCCTAGATAAGCAATTATAAAACCAGCAAGCATTTTTGTTGCTGTTGTTGTTAAGAATTCTACTTTCCTATTGTTTAAACCACATTTTAATGTGCTTACAATAAAATTCACCACACTCTTAAATAATGTGACTACCAGGGTTAATAACTGGTTCCTGATTTTTATTAAAATGACTATAATGTTTTTCTTTAAAATTATATTTGCTGTTGCTTTTGGTAAGTACTTTTAATTACATTAAAAAATTTCTTTGTATTCCTATATTATACAGCAATTATTAAGAATGCTTGCAGATATAATAAAATTCTTTTCAAGCTTTTTTGATACAATGTTACTTTATTTTTCATCCAATTTATCTATGGAATGGATGAAGTTGGTGAGTAGTCTGATGTTAAATTATATTTAGTTTCTGAAATAAATCCTACATTGTTACACTGTCCTATTCTTTCAAAGCATTTCCATATTCTATTTGCTAACCCTTGCTTAGAATTTTTGACATCTAAGTCATAATTAGTGCACTTTTTTTAAGGTGTGGGTATTACACTTGTTTCCAAATGTGAAATCAGGCATTTTTTACAGTTTTCCAAGATACCACCATGTTTTCCATGGTATTTAATAACCACTAATTAGGTAGATTTCAGCTGCAAAACCATTTGACCCTACTGCCTTACTGAAAGCAATATTTTCAAAGCAAATTTCCAGGGCCTCTGCTGCTTCTTGGGCTAAGGTTGGTGGTTTACTTTTGTTTGCATTCCTATATTACACAGCAGTTATTAGACTGTTGGCAGATTTAATAAATTCATTTCAGGATTCTCAAAGGCAAGTGTTTCCTTTGTGGTTCAAATTTTTTTTTTTTTGCCGTACGCGGGCCTCTCACTGTTGTGGCCTCTCCCGCTGTGGATCACAGGCTCTGGACGCGCAGGCTCTGGATGCACAGGCTCAGCGGCCATGGCTCACGAGCCCAGCTGCTCCGCAGCATGTGGGATCCTCCCGGACCAGGGCACGAACCCATGTCCCCTGCATTGGCAGGTGGACTCTCAACCACTGCGCCACCAGGGAAGCCCTGTGGTTCAAATTTTATTTCTATGAACACACTGCCCTTATTCCTGACCACCACCCCACACCCATGGCCATGCTGTGGCCTCACCCCACACAGCCAGGGGTCCCCAGGTCTTTGGTTGTCTTCTCCCGAGGGCGGGCTGAGATGCACACCCCCTGGGCTGCTGCAGGGGTCAGAGGAGAGCTTTCTGCAGGTTGCAGAGACCCGGGACTCAGTACGGAGTGGATGGGGGGGAGGCCGCCCACTGGCCACCCTCAGTGCATTTGACACAAGAGTGTTGGGTGGTCTCAGGTGTCTGAGCTGAGCCTGGTCTAGTTGGTGGGAAGGGGTTTTGTTGAGGGGGGTGGGTAGGAATGTGTTTTGTGGTCTGTGCTTGGTTTATTCCCTAAGAATATTGAACCATATAAAGTGTGGGTCTTCATTTATATCATGCATTGAACCAGAGCAAAAATTGGTTCTCAGGGGCAAATAGATTTAGGTGTGACCAGGGTCTGTGGCCTCCAAGGGCCCAGAATGTATAGGACACACCACGTACCTGTGGTGCTGACACTTTGTGGGGATGTTTAAGACTCCCATGGGTAGAAATGGGGAGAAACACTGTGACAGGGAGGCCTCGTCATGGATGCAGGAAGCCTGTTTTGACATGTCTGTGGTTTGAACCACGCCTCCATTTACACCCCATTCATCTTCCTTGTCTGTGATCGGGTTCCACAGGGTTAATCTATTTATGGACCTGTTCAAAGAAATAGCTGTTGGGTTGGGGTATATTTCTACTGCTTTTTTGTCTGTGCCTAATTTTAGCTGTCGTGTTATTAATCTCTCTTTTCTTTTCCCTGTTCTTCAGCTGTCTTTCCTTGGTATGAAACACTTATTTATAAGCACTCTATTGAACCAAGCTGCGTCTCCCCTGACACCCACAGGACGTCCCACCAGTTTGGGAACTAGAGTCTCTTCTTTACAGAGTCTTAACACCTGGAACCAAGTGTCTGGGAAGAGGCTCTTCTCCCAGGGCCTTCAGATCTGGGTTCACCACTTCATTACCTGATTTTAATTCCATTGACTTAGAACTGGAGAAAAGGCCTGAGACATCCCAACCAGCTTTTACACTTACTGATATCAGTTGTGAAATACACGATTGATTTTGAAGATAATCCCTAAACATGAAAAAACAATGGTCTCTAATAAAGTTCATTATATATCTGCTGGATTCAGTTAATTTATGGCATAATTCAATTCTTCGGTCTGTTTTAGTTTTTGTCTAACATATTTATTCAATTCTGGAACAGATGGAATTTCTCACTATCACGCTCCTTTATTCAGATCTCTTATTTGTAATCAGCTTTTGCTTTATTTATTTATTTAGCTGCTATAGGGTTTTTGATACAGTTTGAGACTGTTAAAATTTATTCAGAAATTGTGCTTCTTACAATTTAGTCACGTAATATGTCTGTGACTGTTTACTGCTTTTTGTCTCAAATTCTAAACATTCCACATGGCACATGGGTATTAATATGGACGTCTGCTTTTTTTTTTTTTTTTACATTTGTATTTACCTGGAATTTCTGTTCATTTCAACACTGATTTTTCTTAAATATGTTTCATGCAAACTGCAGGTAACTAGTTTTTGGTTTAGAGTTGTTGTTTTTCCCCAGGCTTGTCATTTCAGGGAAGGATTCAGTCTGATAACGTTTAATGTGAACACACGATAGACTTGATTTTTCCCCTTTCTTCTTCTTTATTGATAATCCTGACTTCTTCTATGTGGTTTCCTTATCATTATTATTGTTATACTTAAATAATTATATTAAGTAATACAATAATTGAACAAAATGACAATTATAATTTGAATAATTCTAATTACTATCTCAATGGGAGCCTTTACCCTGACTCACCCTGTCCCTCCTCAGTGGCGTTTTCCCTCCTGCATCCTCCTCCACCGCGTGGAGCCCCAGTGGGCCATCAGGGCTCTGTCTCTGGGTGCAGACGTCACCTCCCTGACGGCTCTTTCCCTCCGGATGTGACGCCAGTCCCACTCCCCCTGCCACCACTGCTTCTTTCTGAGCATCTAAGATGTTCCCTTTATCCCTGGATTCCGGGAATTTTTCCAGAATACATACAAGCGTTCAGCCTTTTCTCAGAATCCTGCCTGGGATTCAGTGAGATTGAGCCAGACAACCCCAGCTCCTTATCAGTGGAGGAGGAATAGCTTCCTATTCGTTTAATTATTGACTATCCTCCGCTGCCCCCAGAACCTCTATCAACTGAATGTTCGGTCTCCTAAATCTATCCTCTAAGTCAAATTTTTCACTAGAGATTTTCTTTCTAATTTTTTTTGCTATGTTTCCTCCACCTCATCTTCTAGGACAATGCTTTGAGTCTCAGCAGTGACTGTGCTCTCCATCTGATTGGCTCTTAGTAAGAAAACCTTATTTTACATTTCCAAGAAGAATCTTCCCCCCTGCACTTGACCCCTACGTGCTTTCACTGTCTTATCTTCCCAGCTTCTCCGGATCCAGGGTTCTGTCTGCTTCTCTCCGTCTGGCTGCCCACATGCCAGGAGCTGTCTGGGGTGGAGGAGAAGGTGGAGGGCAGGCTCGGCTTCCAGGGAGACTTCCACCCTGATGTCCTGGGGCAGCGGAAGGGAACTTCCTGGCTGGAGCTGGGTGGGCTGGTGGCAGGAGACGGGGATGGGGTTGGAGCTGCGTTACAGCCTAAGGCAGGCTCTCCAGAGACAGACAGACAGCCTGGACCAGCAGCCCCACGTGGTGGAGGGGACCCCGACCTGGAAAAGGTGCTGGGTCAGCCCTGAAGCGGCTGGAGCCACAGAGGAAATGGGAAGGAGCAGGCTGGACCCCAGTTACCCACCCAACCTCCCCAGCTGGACCGTCACTCCTCCGCCCTTCCTGGGACACAGGGTGAGCCCAGGCAGCACCCCCAGGAGGGGTGTCAGGGGTGGAATTCACCACCCCCTTCCCCAAATCAGGGCCAGGACTGCACCTCCCTGGGCCCGGTCTCCATCTCTGTGGGGACCAGAGGCCACGTTTCCAGACCTTTGCGGTATGTGCCAGGAGGGAGCGTGGCTCTGGGAGAGGCACGTGGGCCAAACTCATCAGCGACGGGAAGTGCCACGTGCTCCTTGGCTCACTCGCTCAGATCCTGGGACCCTGCCTCTCGTCGGGAACGTGAGCTTGTGTAGCAAGTAAGTCCAAAAGCCATTTGTGGCTCTGAGAGCCTTTGATTCTAAGTTCTATTCAAGGAAAACACTTATGTTCATAGTATGATCACTTCAGCACATTGTTTCTTAGAGTAAATTCCTCCTTCCCATCCAGTGGTTCCAGTAGACACACAGAAACCCCTTCCTTAGCCTCTGCATCGGGCTGCTTGGACTCCCCAGCACAGGAGGGACCACGGACCCCCTCCAGGAGGCCAGGGTCACACTAGGGGGGTGCAGGGCACAGAACTCTGGCCACAACTGGGATGTACATCTCGATCCTCACCAGGCCCTTTGAAGAAGGAGGCAGCAGTGGTCTCCATGGTACCTGCATCCTCCCTCTGTCTGCCGGGCATGGACGTTCTGACCACCTCCCTGGCAGTGTGTCAGCACAGGAGCCGCGGTCCCTTCTGGGGTTCGGCTGTGGACAAGTAAGCAGGTCATATGCCCTGTGAAGATAAAGGTCAGGAACAAAAAGAGAGAGTGCCACTGCATGGGGGTGAGAAGTGAGGTCAGGACACCAAGGCTCGAGGGACACCCCCCAGGTCTCAGCAGGTCTCCCGGTGTCTTTTTCAGCTGTAGCAGGAAAACTGCACCCGGGTAGATGACAGATAGACAGATAGAGACATGGATGGATGGATGGATGGGTGGATGGATGGAAGGACAGTGGGTGGATGGAAGGTAAGAAGAAGCGGGGAGGGAGGTGGACAGAGTGGGTGGGTAGAGAGAGAGATAGACAGATATATGAACTTTCACACTCATATTCGGACGCGATCTCGCAGGTGTGTGTGTGTGTGTGTGCACACCCGCACACGTGCACAGATGTGAGCGAGCACGTGGCAGACTGCCAACAAGCCTCTGTTGGCTGTGGCCCGAGAGTGGCACCTGACCTCCCCAGAACCCCCCCAGGAGCAAGGAAGGGAGGGACATCTCAGGCTATCTGCAGAGCCCTGAGCCCAGACCCCACCTCTTACCCCCTCCCCAGGGGGCGCCGTGTAGTCTAAGCCCACGGGACACAGGTCTGGAGGTGCGACCAGTCATCTGTGCCCATAAAGAAGATACATTAGCCCTGGGGTTGGCGAGGGTCTCCTGCAGCATCTCACCACACAGGTGGGCTGCCTGATGGTGGGGACGGGTGAACAGGCGCTTGACTAGAGAACCGCAGCCACCACTCAGGGCTGGGACCATAGTTCAGCACCCAGAACCTGCACCGCACATGCCTGGACACTGACCTCATTCCCTGTCATGGCCCCCAAACACCATCCCCCTGCTCTCTGCGATGGACCCTCATGGGCAGATGTGGGGCCACTTCAATGTATTGGGGGCGTCTCCTCTCTGGCCTTACCTCCCTCTAGGCACCTCATGTGCCCTCTGCCCTTGTGCTGACTCTGGGGACACCTCCTACAGGAAGCCTCCCTTGACTCCCCTGCCCTTGGTGCTCTCTGACTCTGGGCCACTAACTCTCAGAGCCCCTGACGGTGGACGGCCTTAACTTTTGTGTCCCACTTACAGGGACCCGTGATCCCTCAGGATGGGGACCGTGATCGGACTCATCTCAGCAGCAAGCACAGCGTCTGCACAGAGTAGTGCCTCAATATTGTTTTTTGTTTAATTTGCCCAATTTTGTCAATAAAAAGAACTATTATCCTGTGCTAGGAGCCCCAGTTGAATCGGCTGCCTGAGATCCTCTCTGGAAGGAGAAACAGACTTTACCGTCTCAGTCTCTGCAGACGACACAACTCAGATGGTATAATTAACTCCCAGCCTCGGAGGTGCTTTGATTTGAGTCCAATTTTATTATGTTTCACAATTTCCTCTCAGGTTTTTCTTTAATTCCTCAGCTTCATTCAAAAATAGCACAGAGACCCAAGTCTTGACAGGAAAAGATGGATTATCCACACCTCCGTTAGGCCTTGAATTACACTGAACTGTTTTCTAGGCACAAGTGCCCCCAGCCCCCCTTCCCCGCACTGCAGCCCATCCAGCGGGACGGGTGCTTCTCAGGGGAGATAGAGCCACTCCTCATCTCAAGTGTTTGTCGGACCACGTCGTCCCTGCTGGAGGAACGCGGCCTGAGAGACTCCCGTGCCGGCCTGGTGCTTCTGTCCTCTTGAAAAAATTGTTTGCAGAGATACCCGTGGGAAGAAGCAATCTGACTTTGTTGCTGATGGACACGTGTGCTTTTCTATTGGTACAGATGCTCTCCAGCTGCTCTGGGTCCTGTGACATTGCCTCTGGAATCTCAAACAGCAAATGTAGAGAATGGACAGGTGTTTGCAGGACCTGCCATTCTCGCTCTGACACCACAACATGCCCAGCGCGAGCTTGTGGCACATCCCAGCCCTGGGGCAGCCCCCTGGGGACACGGCCCCCACCATCCCAGCTTTGGTGGCACTCGGGTCCTGCGCGCGGGCCATGAGACCGTCCCTGTGGTGATGCTCGTTGCATGTCCTGAGCCGAGAACTAAAACCACGATCTGAGAAGACGTGAGGGAATCCTGGCGGGATTCTTGGCTTGGTGGCCTCATCCTCCTCACAGGTGCTCCTGTGACATCATCCATCTCTCGATCCGGAAATCGCGGAGCCATTCTGAGTCCGCCATCTCCTCTCCTCCTCTCCCCTGACCCCCGTGCATCAGTAAGTCTTATCTATTTTGCCTCCTTCATGCCTCCCTACGGCATTGATTTTGCTCCATCTCCATCCCTGGAGCTGGTCCAAGCGGCCATCCTCTCTCCTCTGGGACGGAGCAAAAGCTCCATCCACCTGACGCTTTGCAACCAGCCCACCTTGGTGGACGAAAGCTCCATCTCTGTACTGCTCAGACCAGAAGCCCGATCATGCCAGGCTCTCTTCCTTCCCCATTCCTGCCGGTTTTACCTCCCAGCTGTTTCTCAACTTTCTTCCCCTGCTTTCCTCCCTGGTGGTTGATTGTAATCTGTAGTGACTCTGCCCCATCCAGTTCCCGTTGGATCTCCTTCCCTCCAATCTTGCCTCCGCGACTTTCTAACATGAAAATGTGTATTTCATCTTCCCCTGGAGACCTGTGACCCTCCATCTCAATAACCTCCAGCCACTGCCCCGCAGATGCGAGACGGCCCGAGTGTGCCCCGACCTGACATCTGTGCCTTTGCTCACACTGTTCCCTCTGCCCAATGGCCTGGGTCCTCCTGCCCTTCACGCTTCTGCCCCTTGTGCCCGGCCTTCCAGACTCAGCTCCACACCCCCTTCTGCGGAAAGACACCCCCAACCTGGACTTCTTCATCCTTGCTCCTAGGGCATTGTTGGGCTTTCCCTCATTACACTAAAGTTATGGGTTTTTTTCCTCCACTAAGATGAGTAAGGATTCAGGAAATAAGAAGTAAAGAAATGGTCAGAATACATGAAAATGTAAAACTCAATCTGTATATGAAATGAAGATAACCAGTATGAGAAGACAAAACATAAGCCAAATATTCCATCCATGGAGAATGTGTGCAGGGCTTGATAGACACACATGGGTAAGGCACACATGCACATGTTAGTGACAACATCGCATGAGAACAGATGCAATTTGTAAACCCGCTTGTGGAAGTGGTCACTTCAACAGGAATAGAGGACGTCGGAGCAGAGAGGGGTTTCTGCTTGTTTGTGTCTTGCCTGTGAGTACAGGGAAGCTCATATACTTGGATACACCCGTGCTGGACAGATTATGGTTAGGTGGCCACTTTTATGTCATGCTTGGTGGGGAGGGGCTGGGAGTGAATTTCTAGAACATTCATACCTTTTGCCTGAGTCTTTTTACTCTAGTAATAAATACTAAGTTTATAATTCTAAGTCCAGCTGAGTCTTTATTCAAAGCTCTATTTAAAGTGTAAAAATTGAAATAACCTAAATATACACAAAATACAGGAAGGTGATTGGTATAACCACTTGACTATTTATTTCTCAGAGAGAGGACATTTAATCTTTTCACTTTGGCTTCAGTATCGGTAAGTCTTCTTTTTTCTCTTTTTGGCTGTATTGGGTCTTCGTTGCTGCATGCGGGCTTTCTCTAGTTGCAGCGAGCGGGGGCTACTCTTCGTTGCGGTGTGGTGGCTTCTCTTGTTGCGGAGCACTGGCTCTAGGCACGTGGGTTCAGTAGTTGCGGCATGCAGGCTTAGTCACCCCGCGGCATGTGGGATCTTCCTTGACCAGAGATTGAACCCGTGTCCCCTCCATTGGCAGGTGGATTCTTAACCACTGTGCCACCAGGGACGTCCCCCGTATCAGTAACTCTTACGGCACTCTCTCTTCTGTAGGTCTTGGTGAGACAAAGTTCTCCCCTTCCCTCTGTGTAGAAGGGAGACCCCAGTCTCCCGTCCTTGCAGGCAGGCAGGGCTGTGGCTCATGCCTGCAGAGGGTGGTACTGGGGAAGACTAAAGTCCTCAAGGTCAAAGATAGGTAAAAATAATAATATATTTTAGCCAAGGTAATTTTATCCCAGGAATGAAAGATTAGTTTAATATTTTAAAAATCAACCAATGTACTTCACCACCTAACAGAATAAAAAAGAAAACCAATGATTGTCCTAATATTTCATAAAAACTTGTTCAATGAAATTCAGTCTATATATGACAAAAACTTAGAGCAAACTAGGAACAGAAAGAAGATCCTCAATATCACAAAGGGCAGCTACCAAAAAACCAACTGCAGAGATTATACATACTGATCAAATATTGAAGATTTCCCCCTAAAATCAGGCATGAGGCACAATATTCCACCATCACCACTTATGTTTAAACACTGTCCTATTATATAGAGAATGGATAAACAACAAGGTCCTACTATATAGCACAGGGAACAATATTCAATATTGTTCAATATTCATCGCTGTGCTGAAGTTAACACAGCACTGTAAATCAACTATACTTCAATAAAGTAAATTTAAAATAATAATAATAATAAACATACTGTCCTAGAGATCCTCAACATTGCAAATAAAAGAAAAAAATACATAGAAACTGAAAGTAAGGAAGCGAAAATATCTTTACTTGTAGGTAACGTGATTGTGTATGAGGAAAATCTGAAGGAATCTATAAACAAATCATTAGAATTAATTAGCAAATTTAGCAGGGTCGATACAATATTTCCATATACTAATAACAATTAAGCAATGAATTTTTAAAATGCCATTTATAATAGCATCAACAAATTGAATACTTAATGACAGATGTACATGACATCTGCACTGAAAACCACAAACCATGGCTGAGAGAAATTAAAGAGGGTCTAAATAAATGTGAAGATGAGTCACACTCATGGATTGAAGATTCAGTATTGCCAGTTCCCCTCACATTGATCTATAGATTCACTGCAAGTCCATTTCAAACTCCACTGTAGTTTCTTGTCACAATGTCCAAACTGAGGTTAAAATTGATAAAGCAGATCAAAGGATACAGAGGCACCAAGACCACCTTTGAGGGGCAGACCCCCAAATTCCAAGACTTTCCGTAAACACGCTGCGCTGTTGGCACCAGGCAATGTCGACAAACGGAAGAGGAAGGGGCCGGAATGGATCACAGGCGTGCGGTCACTTGATGTAGACAAAACGCCAAGTCACCGGAAGAGGAAGGGAACATGATTTGATCCCTTTGAAGAGAACGAATCTCTGTTTCTACCTCACACCGTTGATTTAAATGACCATTTTCCTAAATGTAAAAGCAAAAACTATACATCTTTCCGAAGAAAACTTAATAGGGTATTTTCATGAACTTGGGGTAGGCAACAATTTCTTAAACAGGATACTAAAATTCTGTGTCCTGGACATCCTTAACAGTGGAAGTAAGACAAAAACTACATAGAAATTGAAAGTAAGGAAGTGAAAATATCTTTATTTGTAGGTAACATGATGATGCAAGGTTTTTTTAGTTGATAACTTGTACTTTATTTTTCAAAAAGAACTCTGTTCCTCGCAATAAAAAAGTAAGCAGTCTCCCACAGACTCTGAGCAGATTTTCAGTATGTACCTGATGAAGGAAACACACTCAGACCATATAAAGGACTCCTGAACCTCTGTAGGAGAAGACAGTCCATTTAAAAGTATAGACAAAAGGCCCTACAAGCTCTTCACAAAGGAAGATGCCCACATAATAGAGGAGCATACAGCCAGGCACTTAGAATTAATACAAATTAGAACAACTAAAATTAAAATCATGAACTACAATGACCCACCCACGAGAATGGCTCAAATGACACGACAGGAGATGCCAAGTGTAGACAAGGATGTGGAGGGTGGGGACTGTCTACACCTGGGGGAGAAGCACAGGATGACCGTGATGAGACGCTGATGACATTTCCCAATAAAGTCGAGCACAGTCCCAATAAAGCTCTTTACTACTGGATCATATGGTAAATGCAGGTTTAACTTTATTTTTTGAATGCCAGAATGGTGGAACCAGCAATGTCTGAGAGCCCCAGTTGCTCTGGATCATTGCCAGCACCTGGTACTGTCAGTGATTTTACCCATGACCCCTCTCTCGGGGGTGGACCATGAGAGGTGAATGTGTGTTTCTCACAAACACTCACAGCAGCCTCTGTTTATAAACCTCAAAAGCCAGAAAAGGTCCAAAAGTCTATGAACAGGACCACAGGTGGGTTCATAGCCGGCTCACTCCAGGCAGATGGATGGGTCTCAGATGCATTAGGTGAGTGAAGGAAGGCAGAACAGAGGCACCGGTCCAGGTGGGGTTTACCAGGCATACACGTAGCGGAAGTTCATCACAGTGGACACCTCTATCTCGTGTATTTTACTACATTCAAAACATATTTCGATTATTATTTTATTTTATGATTTTTTTTATTGAAGTGTAGTTGATTTACAGTGTGTTAGCTTCAGGTGTACAGCAAAGTGATTGATTTATATGTATGTGTGTGTGTGTGTGTGTGTGTGTATTCTTTTTCAGATTCTTTTCCGTTACAGGTTATTACGAAATGTTGAATATTGTTCCCTGTGCTAATCATAGGCCCTTGTTGTTTAACTATTTTATATATAGTAGTGTGTATATGTTAATCCCAAACTCCTAATTAATCCCTCCCCCCTTTCCCTTTTGGTAACCATAAGTTTGTTTTCAATGTCCGTGAGTCTATTTCTGTTTTGTAAGTTCATTTGTATCATTTTTTTAGATTCCACATATAAGTGATATCATGTAATATTTGTCTTTCTCTGTCTGATTTACTTCACTTAGTATGATAATCTCTAAGTCCATCCATGTTGCTCAGATGGCATTACTTCATTCTTTTTTACCTCTGAGTAATATTCCATTGTACATATGGGCCACATCTTCTTTATCTATTCATCTGTTGATGGACACTTAGGTTGCTTTCATGTCCTGGCTATTGTGAACAGTGCTGCTATAAACACTGGGTGCAAAAACATACTTCAATTTTAAAAAAGAGATAATAGACTGTAAATGGACCAAAATAATATCATTTTCTTTATGCGAAAGGTAAACATCAAACATTACTCAAATGTTAACTGTAACATTAATTGAATTAGGGAAACATTGTCTTCTTTCTGTTTTTCTATACCTTCCAATTTTCCTTCAACGATTATGCATTCACTTTGAAGTGAAAAATCACCTATACTTTCAAAATTAAGAAAAAAGAGCTGGTATATATAAATATGCGTATATTTATATGAGTTGATACCTTGTAATAGAGGATTATTTTAATATTTATGTTTTGAAAAATCAAATTCAATAAAGATAAGTGCGATTCAGGCACACACGCATCTCCTAAACACGTACTTTCGAAGCAGGTCACCTTGTTAAACAGACATTATCCTAGTTTTCCATGCTGTGGAACAAACCTCCACAAACACAGTGATTTAATCAGCACACCTTTACTAGCCACGACTTTCTAAGCCACGACAAGGCCATGATCTCCACTGGGGTCTCATGAGGCTGAAATCGAGGTGTCAGCAGGCTGTGGCCCACCTGGAGCCTGGGAGCCTCTTCCAGGCCCATTCAGGGACTGGCAGAATTCAGCTCCTTGTGATTATAGAGCTTGGGTCCCTGATTTCTTGCTGGCTATTGGCCAGGGTTTGCTCTCAGCAGCGAGGCCCCCCTCAGGTCATGGCCCCAAGCCTCTGCCCCCTCATAAGCAGCACACAGCATGGCCGCTGGCTTCCTTCCTGCACAGTCTGACTCTCTACCTTCTGTTAAGGGGCTCACTTGATTAGGCCAGGCCCACCAGGTCATCTCCCTTTGTTATTTATTTATTTATTTTTGGCTGCATTGGGTCTTTGTGGGCTTTCTCTAGTTGCAGTGAGTGGGGGCTACTCTTGGTTGCGGGTTTCTTGTTGCAGTGGCTTCTCTTGTTGCAGAGCACAGGCTCTGGGCACGCGGGCTTCAGTAGTTGTGGCACACGGGCTTAGTTGCTCTACAGTATGTGGGATCTTCCCGGACCAAGCCTCAAACCCATGTGCGCTGCATTGGCAGGCGGATTTTTAACCACTGCGCCACCAGGGAAGTCCTCATCTCCCTTTGATTAACTCAAAGTCAACTGGTTAGAAACTAATCACTGGAGGAACAGCCCATAATATTCAGCCGCTCCCCTGACGCACACACACAGAAGGGGAAGAGATTATCCCGATGGCATGCACAGTAGTGGGCGCAGGAATCTTGGGGGTCATCTTAGAATTCCGCCTGGTGTAGACATTATGTTAAAATATGCTAATTTCCTACCTATATACTTACGAAGTGTAAAATCTTCTGCAACATGGCTGCAGCAAAAAATAAGGGCCTAGAGTAAATACAGCTGACAGTGCCCTGCTCTGTTTCTTGTATGCATGGGGCTCAGAATTCAGGGGCCCTCGTCTATCTGCAGGTTTAACCATCCCCATCTCAACCTGCACCCCCCACAGGAGCTGGCCTAGCATCCCAGAGCTATGTGTCCACGCCGGATGACTGAGGGCAGCCGTCTCCCATTTAAGCAGGGCTGGGCCATCCAGAGGAAGGATGCCTGGCCAGGTCCCTCCTCCCAGCTGTCCTGGTGGAGAGCAGGTGAGGGAGAAAGGAGTTGAGGGGGTAGGCGGAGCCCAGGAGCTGACACCCGAGGTTTGGGCAAGTCCTCCTGGAACGGAGGGCCTGAAAGCAAAGAGGGTCTCCGGGCAGAGAGGGGGGTGATGGAGCTGGCCTTCTGGGTACAGCAAGAGTGGCCAGAGTGACATCCGGGGAAGACATGCTGAGGGCTGTCAAAGGAAAGGAGGGAGAGGGGCCAGGTGTGCACTCAGGGTCATGAAGAGCCTGCAGGAGACCTTAGACGCTGGGTGCAAACAGAAGCCAGGGCGGAGCCCAGAGCTGGGGACACTGGGGAGGGCGTGGTGTCGCAGGTTTGGGCCCCACGCTGGGGGCAGCTGTGGGAAGGGGCCACCATTCACGACCCCACCTTCCCGCTTCTGCCCTTTGCAGGTGAGGCCTGGGGAGGGGAAGGTGCCGGCGGCACGATGGTGGCAGGGGCTGGCTGTGCGGGGTCATGTTGCCCGTGCCTAGGTGTGCAGTGTCCCAAGCAGGTCAGCTGGTCAGCGTCTTTGTGGACAGGAGCTCATGGCGAGATGGGGACTTGATTTAGAAACTGAAAGCAAATCTCAGAAAGCAGGAGAAAATGACCAATTCTTGCTGCCATACTAACAAAGGTGGTGGGGCGGGGGAGCCAGGAGGAGAGGCCGGGGGCCGGAGACAGTTATCTGCGTCTTATCTTCTAAGACCCGAGATGCTGCCACTGGTTTCCCCCAGCTCCTCGCCTGGCTGCAGTCAGGGCGGGGGAAGTGGTTCTGAGCTTCCTCCCTGGCCTCGTGTGAGTGTGGACCCCACTTCGTGTGCCAGCCTGTGACACTCCAGCCCCGTCTGGCTCCCCTCTGCTAAGTCCCTTCTGTGCCACCAGGGCCTCCAGTCATCCCCGTGCCATGCTGTCCCCTTTGTCCTGGCAGCTCCAGGTCGAAGCCCATTAGCATCCTCTCCCTCCCCTGGGCTGCTGACTCAGGGCAGATGCCAGGTGAATCCTCCTCCCAGGTGCCTGCCCACCACAGGAATGTGCTCTGCGTCTCTCCCGAGGACTGATGCTCTACTGTATGTCAAGTCAGGGGGACGGGGCTCCCACAGCCCCCCGGGGGACGGGAGGGGTACTCATTTTTATAGGAAAATCCACATACTCTGATCAGACTCCCGAAACTATAGCCAGTCATCCATCAGCCAGAGGATGGGCACCCGGGACCCCAGGTCTTGAAGAGAGAGGGGCTTCAAGGCAGGGACAGCAGTCAGTTCACATGAAGAATGGCGGGCTCGGGGTCCACCTGGGGGCACCGCCCGGAAGGTTCAGGGAGGGCTTCTGAAGGTGAGGTGGGGTCAGTCAGGGGTGTACAAGGTCCCAGCGTGCAGACACGATGGTGCGGGGAGAGCTGGGACCACAGGGAAAGAGGCTCAGCTGCCAGGCCTGGGGCCACGCGTGCCCACCAGGAAGACGGAATCCGGGCGCTGCTGAGTGTCGGGGCGCTTGGTCAGTGCTCTGCTGGGGGCATGAATTGGAGCCGGCACTTGGGAAATTCTCGGCGTTATCTGCTACCTTTAAATGCACACATACCTTACTGCCCAGAAAGTCTAGGCCTAGAAATGCACCCAAATAAGTGCTTGCCAAGACAGGCATCTGTGCACAGCAGCTGATCCATAGTCAAAACACGGGTCACCTCAAACACATATTCAAACAGAGAGGTATTTTTTAAAGAAGAAAAGGAAAGCAGATAAGAGTTGGTGGCTTTGGGGCTCCTAGAGGACTTGAGTGTTAGGGTGTCCCCAGGCCCTCCTGCAAGTCGGCACATTTGGGATGAGGCGCTGGTACCTGTCACCTGAGGCCCTGGATGTCCAGGGCTTGGTGACAGACAGTGCGTCTCAGCCAGGAGCTCAGGACTGAAGACAGAAAGCCGTCCCAAGGTCAGGGTCATGGCCGAACAAGCCAGCAGGCAGAGGAGACAACAGGAGTTGTGTGTCCCCGCTCAGGCCCTGGACGCCCCACTCGCCAGGGTGGTGCAGGCTTACCCTCCCGCTTGCATCCAGCCCAGCGCGTGAGGCTTGGGGTAGAGCAAGGCTGCTGGGGTGACTTCCCACGGGCATCCTGGTGCCCAGGCCTGTGCCTGCTCAACATCCCAGCAGGGAAGGGGGCAGATCCCAGGGGCCTGGGAGAGGGAGGACAGTGGTGCCCTGCTCCCGGGACGGTGTGTGGTGTGCCTGCAGCGTGACAGCGTCTTCCTGGGGAAGGAGAGAGGTCAGGAGTTGAGGCAGGTGATGTGATCACCGGCAGAAGTGCTTTTCCCTCACTCTCCAGAGAACAGTCTCAGGGGGAGTTGCCGGTTTTGCCTCTGGCAGGCTGGACCTGGAGTGCCTGTCCCATCGCTTAAAGTTCAAAATCCCAGGCCCCTGGGCAGTTGTTAAAACAATCTGTGCAGGACCTGGCGGCCAGTATGAGTGACAGGGATGCCTCTCAGCCTAGGGTCAGGGGCCCTGGGACACTGAGGGGCAGGGGGGTCACTTCCCCACCACGGATGGAGAAAGAAGGGTCCCTCCTGCCACCGCCCTGCCCAAGGGCCTGCTCATCCAGTCTGGCTCTTCCTTGCTTGTCCTTTTGCTTTGGGAGAAGGACAGAACCTTCCCCATGGTCCTCACAGTGGTGCCCGGATGGCACCGTGCCCACGGGCCCCGGCCAGTCCTGCCCAAGCAGTGCTCTCCCACGGCTGGGACCACAGCACGTGGCAGGGATGTGCAGAGCAGCAAATGCAGATGTCAGGCGGCGCTCTGCTAATTACCGGCAACGTGCAGGAGCAAATTGAGAAATGATGGATTTAATAAATTCCTACACTTTTTGTTTACACCAACAGTGATTTGGGTGCAGGAGGGGGACGTGCTTGGCATGCAGAGCTGCACCTGCCTTCCAGTCGCCGGGCGCCTCCAGGCCAAGCAGACAGGAGGACGTGTGGATAATTGCATCTTCTTCCCCGTGTATGGCCGTAGGGACCGTTTTAAGAAGGAGGCCGTGGTGAATACCGTTTAACCTCAGACATCCGCGTGACGCTGGGGAGGACCACTCCGTACGCAATAAATCACCGCCGTCCAGCCAGGCAGGAACCCGCCAGACCCCACGGAGGCTCTGTGGGCCCAGCTCTGTCTGGGGAAAGAAACTGGGCCACCATGGAGGACGTGGGGGAGAACCCTCGCCGTGTTACCTCCCGACTGCTGAACAGATAGGACCACGGCAGCTGGGAAGGCCCCACTCCAGCCCTGCCCTCCGCCACGGCGTGATGTTGGACATGGATGTGAAACTCTTCCGAGCTCCGTCCTGAGTCTCCAACTCAGACGTGCAGAGAGGGTCCCCGGAGCTCAGCCCTTCCTGCCGAGGAGTCACCTGGGCCTGCTGGGGAGAGAGTGGGCGGAGAACTGTTCTCTGAGCCTCATGAGGGGAGCAGTCAGGACCTCCGCCCATAGCACAGGGAGCCCCTCAGCCTGCCAGGCCGGGCCTCACCCCAGGACCAGCTGTGATCGAGCCCTTTGCCTCCCGGGCTCTCCATCCCTGGGTGCCACCCAGGTCCCTGGTGTTGGGTCTGGATGTTCGGGGCCTTTAGTGTGGCTTCTCGGGCTCGTGGGCCTTTTGTGTGCCCCCTTCTACCCGGCCCCCAGGTCCCCATGAGGCACACAGCCCCACACACTGGCCGTTGCACCTGGCACGGCGCTGCGCCACCATCAGGGCCGTCCTGCTGTGCTGCCCAAGGGACCAGCAGACTCACCTCTGCCCCCATGAGGTTAGTCCCCCGCAGGGTGAGGGCCCTGCTGCCCCCACCTGAGGGCAGAGCCACGCCCTGATCCGAGGGTGGAGCCAGGCCGCCCAGAGTGGGCCTCCGCGCTTCTCCTCCCTCTGCAGTGGGTGTGGGAGCCTCCAGGACCCCGTTAGCATTCCAGGTGCCGGGCCACGGCTGACAGCGGTGGCTCAGCACAATTTACAGCTTTATCTCCTATTACAAACTTGAGTTCAGCGATGATAAATCGGGGTTGCAGAGTCAGCCAGCAACATCACGTTGCAGGAGGGACGGAGCACGGCCTCCTGCTCAGACGCAGCATCCCGAGTGGTGCGTCCGCAGTTCTGGGCCCCTTGGCCTGTCTCCTGGTCCAGGTGGCAGCGCCTGGCTCCCCATCACCATCACCGGCAGGGCCCAGACCAGCGCTGAGAAGACATTTCTAAAGCGAATGTGCACACGGCGCAGCGCGGCCTCCGTCCAAATGCTTTGCCCGCAGTAAGCACCTCATCTGAGGTAGGGACTCCTGTCACCCCACTTAGAGGCGGGGAAGCCCGAGATCATGGGGCTGGAAGCAGAGACCCAACCCGGCCCGGCCAGTGAGGCCTCAGCCGGGATGTAACCGTGGTGACGGTGGGGCAGCTGCCTGTCCCCTGTCCTTCCAGCTGGCCCAGTGATTGTACACAGTAGGCCGTCAGCAGCTACTTGTCATCATCCAGGAGTGGATTGGATTAATGAACAGAGACCTTTAACCCTGAAACGTGAGTTCTGTTCCTCCTGTTTCTGTTCCAGAGTCCTGTGTGTTCTTGGAGAGCCGTCAGTGGGGTGAGGTGTGTGGGCAGCACTGAACGGGCGGTGGGGGACAGTTGCGGGGACCTGGCCGCACAGCCCCTGCCCTGGGTTTGGGGACAGAGCTACAATCCAAACCTGCAAGGTCAGCCTGGACCCATGGGAGCCCTCAGGGAGGTTTCAGGGACCAGACGGTGACAGAAAGTTCCCTGGTGGAGGAGGCTCTGGTGTGGAGCCCGGGGAGAGAGAGTGGGCAGCCAGGTCAGGGGGGCCCCCAGGAGGTTCTTTGGGGAGGGAGGGAGAGCCAGGGAAGGAGAGGGCTGAGGGCTGCCAAGTGACAGGGCTGCGTGCTGCCGGCAGATGGCTAGGTGCCGACAAGCAAGCCCTGCAGGTGGGGATGCATGCCTGGACCTGGGCCCGGAGGGCACCGCACACTATGGGGACAAAGGAAGCTGTCCGCCTGGTGCCCAGCAAGGTGCCGGTTCAGGCCCTGATGCCCTGACAGCTGGACACCAGAGGGGATGAGGGGCCCAGGGCAGTAGGGAGGAAACGGGGTAGCGACACGCGTCTGGCTTCCTCCCCCAGAGCTCCCTACACCCACCTGGTCTGGACAGGTGTGGGGGGCTGGTGGGGATGCCGGGGGACCCTGACCTCCTGCTATGCCCATACCCCTCCTCCCCCACCTCCAGCTCCCCCTCGTCACCCCAGGGGACATCTGTGCAGGAGGCAGCGCCGTTTCTCCCCAGGCTGGGTGGACTCACTCCCCGAGGGCTCTGCTCGTGTGCCTCCTGCTGTCCGGGCGAAGCTGGCCGCTCCTCTCTCAGGGGGCGTCAAGGTCGTGGTGGAGGCCATTGTGGTACAGGGTGCTTAGGAGTGGGCAGCTGGGGTCGCGTTGCCTCCTGAGGCCCTGACCCCTGACCCCAGGAGGATCGGTTCTCGACTGCAGAGGCCAGTATGGTCTACCCGGAGGAGGGCCCAGGCTGGGGACCCAGATGGTGTGGCCCGTGCCACCCAGGTGGCAGCCTCCGTCCTCCTTCCCCCGGAATCCAGATCTCACAGCTCCAGAAATCATGGCTGGCGTCTTGGAGGATAAGTCACAGGACCCGCGAGGCTGGCCCCAGGCTGTGCTCCATCGCTGAGCCCCCAACAGGGGCAGCCCCGCCCCAGCTCCACCCGTTCCGTAGGGAGCAAAACCATCCATCTGAGTTTAATTTGGAAGTTAGACACTGTTCACACTCCACTATGTGGTAGAATGCGTTGCCAGAGCCGGGGAGCTGGCGGGGGTGGAGGGGGATCTACGGCTTCATTAATCAGGGGAGACTGGGGTGGAGGCCAGGAGGCCAGCAAGGTCATTGCAGCGGGGAGCCGGCCAGCAGCCTCAGGGCCGGGTGCCGCAGGACACCCACCTGGGCTGTGAGCTCTGGCCTCCAGGTACCCCCATCTGACCTGCTTCCTGCTGCCCGGCACCTGGGCACCAAGGGACCCCTGCCCAGGGATCCCTGCCCACAGGGCTGGACTGCTTCCTGGATGTCCTCAATTCCAGGCTCCCCCGTGAAAGGGGCAGATGGACCACAGTGGGGAGTTTGGGACAGGTCCCAGCAGAGGGCCCAGGCCTCCTTGTGCCATGGACGAAGGTGCTGGGTCTTGGGCTCATTCCGGCTCAGTAGCAAACATCTCCTCCCCCACTGGCTGACAGGCTAGGGCAGTGGGCTGAGGCCGTGTGGGGATGGGCTAGCTTTGGGGACAGAGGAGGAGAGACATGGGCTCAGAGGAGGAGAGACGCGGGCTCAGAGGACAGGCCTAGTGAAGACAGAGGCAGAGACGACGCGGCCACGAGCCTAGGAGCCCTGGGCTACCAGGAGCTGGAAGAGGCAGGAGCAACCCCTCCCCCAGGCCCACAGCCTGACTTCAGACTTCTGGGCTCCAGACCATGAGGGGATGAATGTCTGCCATCCTAAGCCCTGCAGCCTGCAGTAATTTATTAAGACAGCCCCAGGAAGCTCTCCCACTCCCCCTCGGGGTCTTCTCTCCCCACACTGACCCTTGACCCTCCTGCAAAAGGGCCCCCACCCCCGGGATCAGGGTCTCTGCACAGGCCAGGCCAGCCTGATGCTTGGCAGGAAACCCAATGCGAGCTGGTTCCCCCACAAAGTCGGGACCCTGTGGGAAGGGGTGAGGTGCCTGCAGGGGACCAGTGGCTGAGCCGAAAGCCAGGGCCTGGTCCTCGTCAGTCGTCTCGGGCCACGTGTCAGCCTGTAACCAGTCCCTGGGGCCGAACACCAGGGCAAGGTCCCCCCACCAAAGGCACATTGCTGAGAGTGAAGAGGGGCCCAGCAGAGCGCCCATCGCCGCAGGACAGGGGCCAGAGTCGGGTGCGGGCTTCGGTCCATGGTGCCCCTGTGTCTCCAGAACAACGAGAGGCCCTGGGGACTCATCTGAGCACCAACACCCTCTGGCTTCAGAGGCCAAGGTCTGTTCTTTCCTTTTACAGCAACTTTAATTTCTTCTTTAAAATTTATTGAAGTTTCTATCTGAGATGAGGAAGAAGTTCTGGAGATCGTGGTGGTGACAGTTGCAGAACACTGTGAGTGGACCTAATGCCACCAAACTGCACACTTACACGTGGCTCAAGTGGCAAATGTTATGTCATGTGTTTTAAAATAATAAGAAATGCGTTAAAGTCACATATGCATGAGGCCAAATCACAAAAAATGAAGAGGGATACCACGCACCCTGGAAGCCTCCCAACCCCGACAAGTGCTGCTCTCGTGTTAACACCCCGTGTGGGACCCCGGTGCCTCTCTCCGGGGTCTGCCCCCGGGAGCCCACCTGGACCCTGCTTGTCTTTGTCAATAAAGTTTTATCGACAGCCACGTTCATTTTCCACTGGCTGCTTTCAATGTGACTTCTGCTGATTCGAGGGTCTGGGATGGAGAAGGGGGGCCGCAGGTCTCAGGTGCCTCCTGGCTGGGCCCTCGGGGAGGGCGTCTCTGCCAGTGCTGACTGGGGAACAGGCGCCAGGCTGCTCTGACCCCACTGCGGGCCCCAGGGAAAGGGCTTGTGGTGGCTCCCCATCGCCCCCCAGCACAGTTCTGCCCCCAGTTTCAGGTCGTTTCGCATCTCCGTGACTTTAAACCATGTCTCAGCGCCCAGCCAGTTTCTCTCCCTGGGCCGCGTCGGGGAGACCCGGGCCTCACGGCCTCCACTGGGCTTCCTCTGGGCACCCCAGGGCTGGGGAGGGGCACCAGGTCTAGGACTGGCCACTAGCCACAAGTAAGTAGGCAAACAGCCTCTGCTCGACCACGGGCCCGCGCGTCTGCGCTCCAGCCGCCCCTGGCCCTGCCCCGGCCCTCGGCCTTGACAGGATGACGGCTGAGCTGGAGGTGGGAGCAGGGAGGGAGCTGCTCATCCTGAAACTTTAATTCCCGAGCTTGCCTCAGCCATCCCCGGGGGTGAGATCAGGTATAAGTCAGGAGCCAGATGTGGGCCGGCGCATAGACAGGAGAGAGAATTGGGGTGCCAGTCCTCTGTCCCCGGCCGTGGACCCCGGGGACTGGGACAGCAGCCAGGCCAAGGCGGGGCACCCAGCCTCCAGGAGAAGTCTGCCTGCAAAGGGGGCTCAAGGCCGGCGGAGAGCCCCAGAGCCAAGACGCGGCCTGGCCTCCAGTGCTGCCCTTGTCCACTTGCTGCATTCCAGGAGCTCTGCCCCGCTGCCTGGTTGGACCCCCGGGACCCCCTCTTCCCCAGGTCCCAGGTTCCTCTCTGTAAGGAAGAGGGTGGGCTCAGCACCAGGCACAGGGTTTCAAGGAATGCTGGGGTCCCACCTGGGCTGGGAATGGGAAGGAGCAGGTGAGACCTTCCTGCAGGTGTGAGCGGAGGAAACCACACCCAGGCGTGGCTTCTGGGATCACTTGCAGAGGCTCCCTGTTCTCACAGAGCCGCTGGAAGGGAAAGGGGAGGTGCGCCAGGAGGGGCCCTGCTCCCCGACCCCCCTCACTGCCTGGCAGCCGCGCACCTGGCACACACCTGCACCTAAGCTGGGCTCACCTGCAGAGCTACGCTGGACCTGGGACATGGGCCGTGAGCCGGCGTGTGGTCTGCAGGACGACTCTCCTCTGTTGAATTGCCCCCCGGCTCCTCCCAGACCCACCCTCCACCTCCGTGAAGTGGGAGTGATGATCCCACTTCGGTCAAAGGGTTTTGCGTTTGTCCCATTGTTGGGCTAACTGAGATGACGGAGGACACATGTTCAGCTTAGCTCTGAGGGAGGATCAGAGCAGGGGCTTGACTCTTGTCCACGGGCATCCCAGACTCGGAGACCCGGCTCCCCATCCACCCAGCACTCAGGATCCTGGCCGTGGGCCCTGGAACCCCAAGACTCAACTGACAGGAGAACTCTCAGGTCATTCACAAGGAAGAAATTCCAGCCACAGAATTTAAAGTTGGGAGACACCCTAGAGATAAGTGTCCAGACAGGTCCGGGGATGGTGCATGGTTTCCTTCCCAACCTAGCAGGACGTGGGGTGACCCTGAGGTGGGGGGCGGCAGCTGGACACCACCCCCAACCCTGCCCGCTCATTGCCCCCGAGGGGGACCCTGTGGCCCCAGGATGACCCAGGAAGCAGGAGTCCGAGCCCCCATGAAAGCAGGAAGGGGCAACGGCAAGCTCACCATCTCCATCCATCTCTCTCTGCCCTTTGCAGAACCAGTAGGCAATGCAACCAGGAGGGTGCCTCCCGGGTGGACTCACCTTCTTGGGAGGCATCTGCCCTGGGGAGGAGCAGCTTGGGACTAAAGGGACTCTTGTCACTGCAGGAAGCTGGCCTTGAGGGGCTGAGACACAGCCAGAGGGTCTGAGCAGCCTTGAGAAGCATGAGCCTCAGATGCTTTCTGTGCTTGTTTAGGGGCAAAGTGAGGGTGCGCAGAGGCAGGGTGCACGTGGCCTTGATGAGGAGGGCCCGGAGCACTTGCAGGGGCAGAGGGTGGAGCACCCTGTTCCTCAGGGGCCCCGGCCAGGGCCTGAGAACCTCCTGCACTCACGAGCCTCACAGACCAAGGCAGAATACGTCATATTCAATTATCCCATGAAAAAAAAACAGAGGCGCCTCACAATTCAACACCCCCATTAGCTGATAACTCAGCACAGATTCTCATCTAATGTGACTATATTTTATGCAAATTATTTTGGACAAGAATTCAGTCCCTAATAACATTGATCTTCATAAAATTGTCACCGAGCATCTTGTCTTGGGCCCTGCCTTTTGCTCAAGGCCGCAAATCAAAAAGGAAGATGGGCTGCCAAGGACCTCGTGGTCCGGAGCCTGGGGTGGCCTCCCCTCATCATCTGTGGGGCTCCTGAGAGAGCCCACGTCCAGTGAGGACACCCCGGCCGGTGCTGCCAGGTGGGGCAGGCGGAGGCGCTCTGGGAGGCTCGGGCCTCTGCGCACAGATGTCTCTGGCTCCTCGGACACTTTGGGAACAGGCCGACGGCCTTCTCGAAAGGCCAGTGGATGTGTGAGTGTGGCTGACGGGCACCTGTTGGCACCTGATCGGAGATTTATCGTGGGACTCCACGACACGGCACAGCCAGTGCCCTAATACGTTACCAGGCTTGTTGAAATATCAATTTTGCACATGGCTTCACACAGCTGCCTGCAGCCCTGCTCAGGCCTATTACTTAATTCTTCTGTCATTAAGAAATCCAATCTCTGATTCCAGTGTAATTGGAGGGAGTGGGGGAGGTGCGGGCTAATAGACCTCGAACCATCCGCTAACTGTGGTTCCTCCAACCCCGAGTGAAACGCAAGAGAATCCAGTAGCTCCTGGAGAAGCAGAGCCCGAGCAGGTTTGGGGTCCGGGTGGCCGTCTTCCCTCCAGCCGTGACTGGCTCCCTTTCCAAAGCCCGACGGAGAAACACAACATCGCAGGTGTGACTTCCAAGTCCCTCCCGCTACAGCTCCTCCCTCCAAGTTTCTCAGCCATCTGCCCTGCAGGGGGATCAACGGCAGCTCTGATAACGGAGGAGCCGTGGAGGACCCCCCTGCCCTTTCCACTTTGCTGCACATTTCCCCACGCCCTCTAAAGCCTCAGCTCTGACGACGGGGTCATCCGGGCCCCTTCCCCATGTCCAGCCTCCTTTCCCTCCTCCCTCCATCCAGGACGCCCTTGGAATGATGGATGACTTTGTAAAGTTCCACCCTCCTCCTCCTCCAGGGAGGTCTGTTGACAAGTTTTCTATATCACAACCTCCTTTGTAATTGAGGACATTAATTTATTTCTCCATCCTGTTAGCTCCATGCTAAGCAGGTCCCAGTCCTAACCATTTGAAGTTTGTCTCTGCCAACCATTAATCATCTGCATCTCCCCCGAGCCCTTTCCAATAAAAGGATTCTTTTGGTTCACCTGGAGGAAGATGTCCACTGTCTCATCAACCTCTATTCACAGCCAAACGAAACAAGGGCAGATTTTTTAAAGAATCACTCCCAGCTTAAATGACTGTAAACAACTAATTTTCTCTGCCATCCAGCAGGCAGCTCCCACTGCATCCCTTACAGGGGCGGCCACGGCAGCTTTTCACACCCCAGTCCTTTTTTCCCAGCTGCTGCTCGTAGCAGTTTGGCCCACATCCAAGCCTGGTTACCTGGTTTGGCTCCAAGTTAAAGTTCCCGTTTGTACAGTGGGTAGTTTTTGAGTAAATGCACGTAAGACAAGGAGGAGGTGCTGGCTGGAGTGCTGGTTCAGTGCTGGCCCATGTCCCCACTGGGGAGCCAGCCCTTCGTCAGCTGGGTCTCAATAAAGCCTGAGGTGTCAGCTCCCCCAGCCGCACCCACGGTCTGAAAAAGCTACTTCATCCCAAGTAAGACATGCCCTCATGTCTTCAGCGTCACCCAGAGGCACTGGAAAGGGGCCCCGACTTGAAGTGCTTTGCAGCCGAAGACAGGGAAGTGCACTTGTATCCTCACCCTCGGGCGCCAGAGGCAGGGCAGGTTCAGTGCCCAGGGTGCCCAAGCCCTCTGCCTGTTCACAGAATCAGGAGGTCCAGGAAAAGCCATGAAAAAGACCCTGTCTACTGAGAGATTTTCATCAGTTTTTGTTTGCAAGGTCAAGAGAATAGGAGAGAATGATTGAAACCCATTTAACTTGTATCATGGCAAAATATACCAAGATATGGAAGGTCAGTATAGGAAAGGTGGGCAGTGTGACTGGCCTTCATTCATTTCCCCTGATTTCATTGTTAGCTCATCCATCCACCCATCCATCCATCCATGCAACCACCTACACATTCACCCATCCACACTTCCATCCATCCACCCACCCATCCATCCATCCATCCATCCACCCACCCATGCATCCATCCAAACAGCCATCCATTCACCCATCCATCCATCCATCCATCCATTCATCCATCCATGCAGCCATCCATCCATTTATGCATCCACCCAGCCATTCATCCATTTATGCATCCACCTACCCATTCACCCACCCATCCACCCACACATCCACCCACCCATCCATTCATCCATCCATCCACCCAGCCATCCATCCATCCATCCACCCAGCCATCCATCCATTCATCCATCCACCCACCCATCCACCCACACATCCACCCACCCATCCATTCATCCATCCATGCACCCAGTCCTTCCTCCCTCCCTCCCTCCCTTTCTGCTTCTTCCTTCCTTCTTTCCTCCCTCCCTTCCTCCCTCCCTTCCTTCCTTCCTTCCTTCCTTCCTTCCTTCCTTCCTACCCCCTGGTGCCTTCTTACTGTCAGCTTCCGGGGCTGGGGGGTTGTGAACAGCCACCCAGGGGGCTCGTGGTTGGATGTGCTCTGGATCTTCCTGACTTTCTCTGGACCTCACAATTCCAGTGGCTCCCATCCAAAGTTTTGGGGACCAAGAGAGGCCATTCTGCTGCCTCCATCTGGCGTGCTGACTCTGGCCCCTGCTGTGGAGCTCTCCAGGGTGCTGGAGTGAATTTGCTGGGATGGGTTAAGAAGTCTGTGAGAGAGGAGATGGTGACTTGGACCCAGTGACAGTGTGGGGGAGGGAGGAGAGGATGAACTTACAGAGATTTTGTAGGAGGCAGTGTCCATCAGAGCCTGGATCAGTGAATGCAGGAGCAGCAGAGGAAGGAATCCAGGTCACACTCCTGTGCTGGGCTTGGAAGAATTGTGGACATGGGTGCCTTGGCTGGGATGGGGAACAGAAACAACAGTTGATGTCATGGGGAAGGTGACAGATTCTCCTTGCACGGTAAGTTCATGAGGTCGGGGACCATGTCTGTCTTGTCTCCACTGTATTCTGATGCTGGCACAAATGACAAGAAGTAACATTTGAAATGAAGAAATGCAGTTGTCTTTACACTGAATCTGGGGGCCTGTGAGTCTCCCAACGGAGGCAGCTGTGTGTGGCGTTGACAGCTCCTTCCTGGGTTCACAAAGGAGGCTGCTCCACCGGCAGCTACGTCAGAAGCTCTCTGGCCACATCTTAGAGGTGGGACATGGCCCATGTTCCCCCTCTTCACACCCGAGGTCAGTCCTCTGCAGATTCCTGGTGAGAGGTGGGTCCCTTTTCTTTAGAACACCCCAGGATCAAAATCCATACCCTCCACCACCGAGGGGTTCACACCAACTGTGTGGCCACACAGGTTCTATGGGCAGTAGCATTTCTGTCCTGGAATCCTGGTTCCATCGCCTCATACTCTGAGCCTCAGTTTCTGTATCTGAAATTCGGGATGACTCATAACTGCCTTGCAAGGTAGCCGTGAGGATTAGATGGAATGATGTGATGTGTGTTACCTGCCTGGCACCGTACGTGGCTGAGCAGGCACTCGCAATGCCTGTGCTGTCACTGTCATTGGGAAGTGAGCACCCATGGACCTCCCTGTGTCCCCATGGCAACAGGGACCTTGTCCTCCACCACCGCCCACCCCTGGAACCACGTGTCTCATACACAGAGTGCCCAGCAGAAGTTGCCGCAGGGAACCAGCTGGTCCATCAGGACAGCACCTACCTTGTGGCTTGGTCACTGTGGGTCTCCATGTATTTCTGTCCCCTGACAGATGAGAACATCACAGGGTGGGCCCCATGGGTCTCCCACCTGCCATGGAGACTTCCATGTTAATTGGGGGGATGCAGAATGGCCAGGTTGCAGGGGCTCTGGGTAAGCAGATGCTTTGGGGAGCAAGACTGGAGCAGGAGTCGGGGGGCTGGTGATTGACTGTGGGAGGAGCTGACGCTCATGTCCTGCATTGCCCCATTTGGTCACTGTGCCAGTTAAGCATCATGTTAACTTGACAAGAAAGGTCACCATCCACACAGACAAGGGACCCAGGGTCACAGAAGTTGGGCAGCCTCAGCAGACCATCCATCCCCCAAGGAACCCAGCAAGAGCTGTGGCCAGAAATCTCCGACCCCAGGGCCCAGGAAGGTCTTCAGAAGGTCAAGGATGTCCAGCTGTCTGAGACAGGTGGGTCCCCACAGTGTCCCTCAAAGGACCAGCTAGAAACCCCACCCACTGTGGCTGCCAAGCCCTCCCCCCATCACCTGCATCCCTGGGGGTGTCATTGGCAGGTGCTCAGGTGTGAGAGTGGCCAGCACACAGGCCCCTCCTCCCAAGTCAGGAACCACCCTCCAGGTCAGCCATCAAAGGACGCTGGCCCCCAGTGAGTGGAGAGATGGAGAACTTTGAACTTTTCTGGAATTTCAAATGTGATCTGAGCTGAGCCGGGGTGGGTCAGAGGCCCAAGGCTGCATTTCAGCAGAAAAAAAAAGAAAGGGCTTCTGAATAATAGAATGCAGCCTCATGTTCTATACGTAATGTATTGGCCACATGAGGGGAAAGGGCTCAGATGGCAGTGCCACCCGGATCCACAATGCAGAGGCCAGATCCACCCTGGCAAGCACAGCTCTCAACAGATGTGTCTGTTGAAGAACTTCTCCGTATTAGTACAGCTGCAGCCTTGTTTAATTAGCTGTTTCACCTATATTCCCTGACCTTTTTGTTAAAAAAAAAAGGGCTCTTTCTTTCCCCCCCTGGTTTTATTTTAACTGAGATGTGTGGCTCCCACCACCTTCCTGGTTGTGAGATCGCTGTGTGCATGAAGGCATCTCAGGTGCCAGGTGTGTCACCATAGCCCTGGCCCCTGCCTCTCTCTGCCAAGGAGCTCAGATGCTCCTCTGCTTTCTGTCCCTGTGGCCTGGGGTAACACAGGGGTTTGGGGGGAGATGGGGACCCTGCTGGTTCTGGCCTGGGTAATTTCCATGGACTGGGTAGCCCCTGGGCAGCAATGTTAGCCACTGTGTCCCTGACACATAAAGTCAACCGGCTTGCCCAGGACTCCCATTCTCTGGGACACTGACCCTCCAGGAGGGTATAGGCCACCTGCCTGGGAGCCAGAGGCATAACAAGGACCCTCTTGCATCCCCTTGAGCCCCCAGAATGGAGAAACAGAGCACAGAGCACTGGTCCCCTAGAATAAAACCTCAACATGAGGCCAGGTTTCTGAAGCCTCAAGTGACCCAGCCCACATCAGCCCAACCGTAACCCTAACCCTAACTCTAACCCCAGCCCACCCCTCCCCTCCACCTCCCAAGCTTGCGCCCACCCACATGGGGCCCTGGAATTTCCATTCCCTCTACCTGGAGTGGGGGGGCCTCCCCTGGCTTGACCACCTCTCTGCATGGACGTCCCATCTCAGAGGTGTCCCCTGCCCCAGCCACTCACTGGTCCACCAGCTTTGTCCCCTCATCACTATCTGAAATCTTTCTGGTAGTAAATGTTTTTGTTGGTTTTGTGTCATTCACCCTGCATCTCTCATCTCTAAGCCCCGCAGAGGTAGACCCTGACTTGAGCCTGTGGCTTTCCCCAGGCCTGGGAGGGTACCAGGCACAGGGTCGGTGACCAGCAGCTACCTGTAGAATGGATTCCAGCTGTGAAATTCCAGGATGTCTGTGAAGTGGGCGTCCTTGGTCCTTGGAGCCATGAACACCCATAAACTTCAAACACGTCCTTCAGTTCCTTGTGGTGTGTGGAAGGGCACGTAGGAGAATTAGGGAGAGTCTGTGCGTCATTCCAAATCACAGGTGACCTGCCTCCAGGGAAGGGAGCATGACCTCCCTCTGCAAGGGTGGGCTGCGCACGGTGACTTTTTCCCAAAGTGCCGTGTGGAAAAGGACAAAGAGGAACCTTACAGTGAGGACACCTGGCAGACACACCTCAGGCAGGTGACCAAGGTCGACATCACAAGGAGCAGCCATGGTGACAGCGTGTCCTTGGTAAGCTGTCCTAAGAAGAGCACTTCGCCTCTGTGGTTCCCAAACCCCAAGACCCCAGTCTAACCATGAGAAAAGCACCAGACAAATCACCATTGAGGGACATTCTATAAAATGCCTGCCCAGGGCTCCCCAACACTGCCAAGGTCATCAAAATCAACAAGGGATGTCTGAGAAAGTGTCACAGCCCAGAGGAGCCTAAGGAGACATGACAACCACACATAATGTGGGTCCTGGTTAGTGTCCTGGACAGAGAAAGCACATTAGGGCAGCACTAAGTGAAACCGAGCAGAACCCCTCAGGGCCTCCCCAGGGACAGACGCCATTCCCTCACCACCACATCCCCTGCATCTTGTTTGGAGAAAAGCTTTATCCTCCTAGGCCTTCCCAGAGTTCCAAAGAGCAAATTTAATCAGAGGGGTGAGAAAATGCAGAAACAGTCAAGCAAGACAAAATAATAATAGTTTAGCCATTAAACAAAGCCAAAGACATTTAGCTCCTCCTCAAGGGCTGTAGGTAATATCTTGAGCCATGCCCTTGTGTTGTTTTGCAGATACTAAAACCCCTACCAGGTGGAAGAAGTTACCTGCATGTTGCCCACCAGCATGTAGATCCCAGACCAGTTGGAACCAAAAGGCTGATGATTGAGATTCCTGAAACATCACCCTGTTACCTCACCACAAACCAACCTATCCAAGAATTGTGCATGAGCTGATCACACACTCCGAGACCCTCTCCCTCATGGTGTCTTTAAAAACCCTTCCCTGAAAACCATGTGGAATTTGGGTCTTTTGAGCATGAGCTGCCCATTCTCCTTGCTTGGTGCCCTGCAATAAACACTGCACTTTCCTTCACCACAATATGGTGTCAGTAGATTGGCTTTACTGTGGAGTGAACCCAAGTTTGGTTTGGTAACACAAGTTACATACAGGTTTGTTTACTTAATAACAGTATATAAATATTGTTCCTTGATTGTGACAAATGCAACAAAATAATGAAACATGTTAGTAACAGGGGAAACTAGCTAGGGGGTATATGGGAATTCTGTGCTCTCACAATTTTTCCTATAAATCTGAAACTGTTTTAAAACAAAATGTTAATTTAAAAATGTCTATGCACAGATGCAGTTACTGAAATGCCCGTCATGATCGTGGGATGGTTCTGTAAAGTATGAGACATCCAAGCAATGAAATACTACACACCCCTGGGGAAGGACAGCCAGGAACTCAGTTACATCCAAAAATCCTCAGACTTTAATGTTAGCTGGAAAAGTAGGATTAAAAATCCATAAAGATATAATCACAACTCTACAAAAATACTGAAAGAAAAGTGGTTGGGAGAGGTATCCCAACAAACGCCCAGAGCGCTTTCCTGGAGGTGGGAGCCCCGGGCTCTCTAAGGACCAGTCATTGCTTTGCTGAGAAATGGGTGCGCACACGAAACAGCGGCTAGTGGGGCGGGCCGGCTAGAGCAGAGTGCACAGCAATTTCCGGGACGGTGCTTATTTCAGGAGCATTCGGCTGGCATGATATCTTGGAACTGAGCTACAGGAGCTTCTCTATTCATCACCTTTGCCACCAAAACTGTAAATCCTCTGGCTTAATTTTGCTAAACACACGGCCTTGCGAACTGTGGGCGTTCAGAGCAGAGTGTGCCCATCCAGGCCCCGAGAATGGGATTTGGACTTGACACCATCCAGACATTGCCCAGCTTTGTCGCTCCGCCAGGAAAGGGCAGCGAAGCCGCCGCGGCCAACAATAAGCTGCCTATCCTATTAGGAGATGCGGCCTGTTCCACTCTGAAGATTAAAAATTTCGGGAGTAAGTCCAGGTCTTGTCTGACATGACATTTTGGAAGCAAAACCTCACAAACTTTTGTGCTCGGTGGTAATAGGATAACATGCCACAGCAGCTGCAGTAATTGCCCTGCCCTCCCCTCCCGCGCCCTCTGCCCCGAGACACGTCGCCCCACAGCTGCTGCCTCCAGGAAATGAGCTGGAGGGGCTGCGGGCAGGTGGGCAGGGCGGGGATCTGACATGGACGTCCCCACGGACATGAAAGAGGCTCGCCCTCCTGACCCCTCTGTCATCCCTTCGCCAAGGCCAGGATAGGCGCCCGGTAGGCAAGCCCCTCCCTGGCCCAGCAGACGCGGCGGGAGTGGGGACACCCTCCCTCCCCGGGAGGCTTTGGGCAGGGGTCTCCTTCCGGCCGAGTGTCGTGGGCAGGAGGTTGACTCACACTCAGGGTGCTGCACAGGTGCAGCATTTCAAGGTCCGCAGAGGCTGAAGCCCCACTCGGGTAACTCCCCTCCTGCAAGAGCCTCACAGAAGGCCCTGAGGGCCACACGGTTGGCAGGCGGTGGTCCGCCAAGTGACCCTGGGGATTTTGATGTTGCCACAGGGTGTCGGAGTCCAGCCTCCCCCGATGTGAAGGAAGTCCAGCGGCCAGGAGCCCAGGGCACCCCTGAGAGGATGGTCGGTGGGTTTTCAGATGAAAAGATTGGAGGCGTGTGTGTGTCCGGGGTTGGGGACCAGCCCACCCCCAGGCTGCAGCGGCCTCTCCTGTAACAAGCGAGGACAGACACTCTGGGGCCCCTGTTGCCTGGACATGATGGACAGAGTGACAAGGTGGCCGTGGGGCATACTCAACAAGTGTCCAGGCACCCCGCACACAGGGAAGATGGGTACAAGATTAGGGTCAAAGTCTGAAGCTTCCAGAAGGGGGAGGTGAGTGAAGGTGAAAACTCTGGTGGGAGCGGAGTGGAGGGAACAGAGTGGAGGGCAGGATGGGGACTGATGGCCCACTCCGCGGCCACCAGGAGCCCTCGGGAGAGGAGGTGTGGGCCGAGGACCCAGCTCTGCCCGGTGAGCACTGAGTTAGTCACCAGGCCCTGCACTTTCTATTCTCAATAACGGCAAATTCCTGATCACCCGTCGCCCCACAGCCAGGGCGCTGGTTCCAGACCCCTTTTCCCCCAGACCCCTGCCCCACCGTGTGCCCCAGTGCTCCGTACCCATGTCTTTAGGGTGGGCACATCCCAACCTGAAACTCTTCAAGGGCTCCACTCGGGGTGAATTTTAAATCACCACTGGGGGCTTTGAGGTCCGGCTTGGTCTGGCCCAGCTACGGACCCTGCCCTCACTGGCCGGGGCAGCCTGTCCCAGGCTGGGGCTGTAAGGACAGAGACCTTACACCTCCCCCACAGGGTCAGCATCACATTCCAGATGGAGGAGTGACAGGAAGATAGGGGGAGAGAGAGGGAAGGAGAGCTGGGGTAGGGGGAGGAGGAAGGAGGGAGCCGGGTCCTCAGAGAACATAGCATCTGTTCAGAAAAAGGCCCCAAGAGGGACACCAGTGAGTGACAAGTGCTTCTCTGCGGTGAAGACAGGCCCCGGGCTAAGGGCTCAGCCCGGCCACCCCTCAGCGAACTCGGGCGGGAGCCCCTCACCAGCTCCGCCGCCCTCGGTTTCACTGCCTTTCCAGTCTGCACTGTGCATCGTCCCTGCATCGTTCTCCAAACCCCACTCTGCTCAGAAAACTTCCCATGACGGCCCTGATCCCTCAGGAGTGAAGTCCTCCCTCTCAGCCTGTTCCTCCACCCCCAGGTCCAGCCCTGGGTCTTTTTATGACATCCCGACCATGACGTCCTGCATGGAATTATGAGATCAGGATGGCTTCGTCTCCCCATGAGCCAGAGCACAGGGTCCTGGGTTACAGAGGCATGGATGGAGACAGAGAGAGAAATGGATGAATGGATGGACAGAGGGATGGAAGGACAGCGGGTATGTGGACGAAGAGAGGGAGGGAAGAATGGTTGAGTAGATGGGTAGACAGAGGGAGAGAGGGGGAGATTGATAAGAGAATCAACATATGATAAATTAATAGATACTGATGACAGGTTAGATAGATGGTAGATAGGTGATCGATAGATAGATAGATAGATTAGATAGATAGGTGATCGATAGATAGATAGATAGATTAGATAGATAGGTGATCGATAGATACATAGATAGATAGATAGATGATAGATTGATAGGTAGATAGGTAATAGATGCATCTCTCTGTATATGTAAATACAGATGCATCTTTATACGTGTATGTGTATGTATATATGTATCATGTATCTTTCAATATTTGAGGACTATGAGTAAATATTTGTACTTCTCTTTGCTAAGTCTTTCAAAATTTTCTTTGGACTAAAAAAACAGAAGTGTTATTTAGGACAAACGACAAAGAACACAGCCTCACACTGATCATGGGTAAATGCGTAGGGCATAGGGCGCAGGTCATAGCGCACAGGGCAGGCTCCAGACCAGCAAAACCGACACACGGACCTGAGCCTCCTGAGGAGAGGCCCTTACATGTTTCAGGATGAAGATCACATGACCTCAGCTCTGACAATCCTCCAGCTTCATATGGTGTCTGAGGACCTGGCCTGTGGGCTGTGGCTGACTCTCCGAGTTGACCTCGAAGCTTCTTCCTGAGCCTGGTTTCCATCCCTCAGGGAACAGTTCTCGGAAGTGCCATGGTGACGTATCTAGGATTTCTTCCACGTGCCTGGCAGCTTCTCCCATGTCTGACAGCTGAGCACACAGCCCGTGGTGTCACGCACAGCACACACAATTTAAAATCATTTAGTTTTGTCTTCATGGAACATTTCAGGATTGTGCAAACTTGTGTCTGGAATGGAGGCCACGTGTCCAGCTGCATCATGCTGTGTTTCCATGAGAAAATGTGGGGCCTCACAAACTGCCCCAGAGCCTTAGGAAGGGGCGGGGCTCGCTCTTGCTGGTGTGACCCCTGGCCCCCCAGAGACAGCCCTCTCCCACCACTCACAGCATCCGCCTCCTGGAGAGCCCTGTCTGATGCCCCCATCTCCTGCTGCCTCTGGGCAGGTGTGCCCGCACGGAGACACCTCTAGGAAGGGGAGGAAGCAGGCTGTCCAGTTCCCGCGAGGCCGAGGCTCCGGCCGGGTTCTGTCTTCTCATGGACCGACGGACTCACCCAGCTGGGGCCCCTCTGGCAGCTGAGGCCTTGAAGGACTCACCCTCTGGGCCTGATGGTCTGGAGGCCAAAACTTCTCCCATCCAGCCAGGAGTGAAGAACAGAGCTTTGGGCAAAAGAACCTATACTTGTGGGCACCACCTGTGTCCTTTCCTGGGATCTGTGTGAATAAAAGAATGGCCTCATGCATCAAGGATGCTGCAGTGTAATTGACAGGCCGAGTCATTCACCTGCAAACTTAAGGGGTTACAATGTGTTTCCGAGTGAGGCCAGGCCCCCGGACGATGGTCAGGTAACAGAATGAACACTCAAGGTGCAAACGTGGGCTTGGACAGACCTCAGCTCGCACTAGGGCACCGGGCAAGGCTCCTGACCCTCTAGTGTGGATCAGGGATGATACCTCCCCTGTGGGGCATCCTAGACGAGGCTGAGCCTGGAGGCACCACAGCCCAGGCATGAAGGGAGCTGAAAGGCGGGGCCTTGACTGCCGTGGCCGGACTACCACAAGCGCTCACTTCACAGCCAAGCGCTAATCCAGGCCACACGGGGCTCTCTGGCCCCAGAACTGGCCCCCCCAAACTTCTCCACCTGTGAACCCTCCAGTGCTGGCTGCCAGAATCCCTCATTTTGGCACCTTTTACTGACCAGCGGCCAGAGCTCGGCTGGACACAGATGGTCAAGTCAGGGCCCTGCTGGTGGGGAAGGCAGATGGAGCTTGACCAGGCTTCGGGAGGGAGCAGCATTGGGAGGGGTGGGCAGCCGCCCTCCCGGGGTGCAGGGGCCCCTAAGCCCCACTCAGCTGAGATGGGGGTCAGGAAAAGAGGGGGAAGCCAGGCCAGAAGTTGTGGACTCTCTCCTGGCAGCATCTGCACTAAATGATGCAGATTTCTGATAAACAGCCACCTAAGAGCACCGACTATTGCGGACTCTTTACAACATTCCCACAGGGCACCTGGTTCTCACCCACTGTCCACATTTAAGCCAGCTTGGCCCCTTCTGTGATGGTTGATTCAAGAATGAGGCTTTGGACAGGAACATCACCGCCTGGGTCCTGGGTCGAAGACTCCTCCTGACTTGGGACAAAGCCCCATTGTGGATGGTCAGAGGATGCCAGGCAGCATCCAAGCCTCGCCTAGTCAGCGAAGTGGACATTCTGCTGTGTGGGAGTGATGCCCATGGTCGGGGCAATCTGGGTGGCTTCCTGGAGAAGGCAGGGTTTAGTTGGACTTTGGGAAACAGAAAGAGGAGGTTGGAGGGATGCCAGGTTCAGCCATTTCTCCCTCCCCTCATAACAGAGGTCCCTTCAGAGGATGCCAGCAAAACTTAGAAAGAGAGCTTGGAAAATTAAAATTAATTAATTAGTTAATAAGAAAGCAGGGACATGACTTTTCAGAGAAGGAGGGGATCACAGGTCCCCACACTTAACTGTCTCCCAGGCCCCCGGACCCTCCTCGATCACCTCGCTCAGGGGCACGGCCACTGTTCCCACCTGAATATTCAAATCAGAGAGACACACCCCTGGGTTCCCTTCCAGAGGCTGTGTGTCTCTGCCTGGACTCAGGAGCCAGGGCAAGAGATGGTGCCTTTTCCTCAAACTTCATAAAGGGCTCTTCACCCGGGGACCCCAGGCTTATAAACTGGGGGGAAGAATCTGAGGTAGCAGTGATGTCCCTCATCTGCTGGTGTTGGGGAGGGTGGCTCAATCTCAAGGGATTTCCCAGGTACCCAAGTCTTACCCCTTTAAGCTCCAGGAAGCCACCCCCATCCCCACTTTTATTCTCCATTAAACCACTTGGGACAGGATAAAATAAAATTTTGTATTCTAAGGCAAGTCAAGGAAAATCTAAACATCAAACTTTTTCTCTGCTCCTTGGCCCCCTCTCTCCCCGCACTGTGCATTGTGTATCTGCATTATGCATCGACCAAACCTTCCCCCGTTGGCAGAAATACCTTCTCAGCCATAAAGAGCAACGTTATCTTAGCGAAGCAAAACAACTCCTTCGGAGATAACCTTCCTTCTTAATCTTGTAAGGGGCCACGATGATCCATGACCCACTACTCACTTTGTACATGTAGATATGGATTGTGCGAACTGTCAATAATCTGTCATTTAACAGACAGCCCTCTGTCTCAAAAACCTACATGACTGTGCTAGACCTCTAACAGGCAGGACGGTTCTCTGAGCTTTCCAAAAGGCTATTCCCAGGTTATAATCCTCAATTTGGCTTGAATAAAATGTTCCATTTCTTTCTTAGACAGACTGATACATTTTTTCATCGACAGACAGAAACGAAAATCGACCTGACCTCTGCGACCTTCCTGTTAGGACGACTCTCAGGGTTCCCCTAGACAGCTGGGCCTTCACACCCCTGCACTGCGCTGGGGACCATGTCCGTGTGATGAGGCGGGAAGGCACTGGGGGTCACCCCTCCCTCCCTCCCTCCCTCCCGGCCTCACCACTCCTGTGTGGGATCCAGTGGGGTGGACCCGCCAGAGCATTGAGTGCAATGCTTGGCATGACCCAGGCGAGTGGCCCTGGGAGGGCCCAGAGGTCCCAGTGCTCGGCCTCTGGGAAACTGACTGTCACACTTTTGTGCCCGAGACCCCTTCGAGCTGGCCTCACTGCCCTCCTGTGCATCATCATTGGAACGAATTGGTTAAAGAAATCAAACAACCTACGGTGCATCTATCGGCCACTCGGATCTACTCAAGTATTTTGCCTGTTTGCAGTGAACAACCTTCTACTGAAGACTGTCGCGTCCACTGCGGGACTGTTTTCTTCATCACAGACGAGGAGGGTCTGTTTCTGGAATCCATCTCGTGTTCCACGGGTCTGCGTGTTTGTCTTTGCCCCGAGGTCGTGCTGTCTTTTCTCCTACAGGCTCGTGGTAATAATAACATAGGTGTGTGGTCCTGACGTCCGCAGACCCTCAGCTCTGCTCTTCTTCTGGACTCTGAATTGTCAGGTGGAATTTAGAATCAGCTGCTTGATTTCTGGAGGAAGAAACCACCAAGATTATAGTTGAGGTCAGATTTTAATGTTCATGGTATTTGAGGGAGAACTGATATCTTTAAATGTGGAGGGAATCTGTCCATGAACTTGGCCTTTCTGTCCACTTATCTCTGTAATTTTTCTCAGCGGTGGTTTCTGCTGTGTAATCTGGAGGTCCTACACAGAGTCAGAGTTGGTCCTGAGTATCTGATGTCTGGGTGCCATGGCCAGTAGCATTGTAAAGTATTGTCCTGTTTGTTTGTTGCTTTTCTAATGAAATGGCCTTGAATCCAGTGACTTGGGTGAAATCACATGTTAAATAGAACAGTTTGTAGATTTCTTTGGATTTTCCAGGTACACATTCATGTCATCTGAAACAGCCGTTGTATTTCTTCTTCTCCAACCCTGATGTACAGTTTGAATTTCCTTTTGTGAGGTTCACACAGGCCCAGTCACTCAGGCCGTGCTCCATGGAGGGGGTGGTGACAGGGGGACACCCTGATTCCATCCCATCTCATCTCCAGGGACCCACACACGGCCCCTGCCCTCAAGTAATAAATAGTCTTCAGTAATGACTTTCTTTTCCTTTTTAATTATGCACTTAATTTTCTTATAAAGGGAAATATGTATAGACTCATTTAATATGAAATAGAGGGAGAAACTAAACTTGTACCTCAACCTTGTGGGGAATCAAATTCTGTGGCTGAGATGAAGAACAGGCACATTTAGGGGGAATGTTCTGATCTTTCCCCCAGATTCATTGGCCCCCAAAGGTGGGGTGTCGTGGTGGGACCTGCACTGCGGTTCGTGAGGCCGTCACCCCTTCACCCAGGAGCACCGTCAGCTGTTCTATGTGGAGATCCACATAGAAAAGACACAGGGAACAAGACTTAATGGGTGCAGCCTTGTCACACTGGTCTGGGCTGCATGGCCCTGAGGCGGGATGGAGACGGGCCTGTGTCAGCCAGGGGAGCGTCCACCGACGACCTGCTCCCGTGTCCACCGTGGGCCTGCCCTGGCCAGTCTCCCGGGTCGACTGCCCCAGCCCAGGATGGCTAGGACGGCCTCTCCCGCAGACAAGATGGGGATCCCCCGGAGCTGGAGAAACATCAAGGGACACAGCACCCCGGCTCCTTGCAGACACCCTGTGTGACACACGGGGGTTCCTGGTGAGGCTGAGAGAGCCACTGCCTGCCTGGGGTCAGCCCACGAGCTGGTCCAGGACTTTGCTGAACCTGGGAGGGAGCCTGGTGCCCAAAGCAAGTGCCTGAGCTCTCCCTCCCCCCAGCTCTGCACTCAGCTTGTGGTCCTCCCACCTGGGAGAGGCCCAGAGGACGGAGTGTGAGGGGGAGAGCTGGAGGCAAAGGGGCCCGAGGTCTGGCAGAAGTGCCGGGCCTTCTCCTGACTCCGGAGTCTCGGGATGCAGCTTCCGTGCCGGCCGCCTGCCCAGCACCTCATCCCCGCCCCCTCCTCCCAGCTCCACTGACCTTGACCCTGAGCTGAGCCAGGATCTAGGGATCAAGGGTGTCCTAAGAGCATCCCCACTCGTCTGGGCTGCAGGAGGTTTGACCTGACCCTCCGCTCCCGACCCTCAGGTTTGGAGGACAGGCTGGGGTCGGCCCTGGAAAGCAGAGTCTCCCCTGGGAGGGAGGCCCAGCATCGGCGGGCCCCCAAACATGCTGCAGCCTCGGTGAATGCACACAGATGGGGGCTCAGCTCCCTGTGGGCTGAGGGCTCCATGAACCCACCCTGGCTGGCATCCTCCAAGCTGCTTTGCCCTTGAGCCTCCCAAGGTCAGGGAGAAGCTCCCACCTGCCGCCCATGGACAAAGCACAGATGAGACTGCACCTTCCCATCGAGACAAGAGCTTCTGCTCCAAGGAGTCAAAGCGTTTCTGCCCGGAGCACCTGGTGATTTCTGCTGAGACCCTGCGCAGTGGCTCTGGGCTGGGGTGGCCACCGGCTCAGGGCTGAAGAGGAGATGGGTCCCCGAGGGGTCCGCCACCACGGCGGGGCCTCCCCCACAGGTGCTGGATATGCCACGTTATGAAAAGGACACATCTATTCTTCAGCTGTGTTTGGTAAGTTATTAAAAAATCAGCCTTCCATTTCAAAAGTGACCTAAAATGATAAGCTCAGTGGGGGAGAATGCTGTGAAATGTTTTCTTGTTAAAAACACTGAAGTTTAAAAAAAAAAAAAGCCGTTAACATCTTTACAGGGAGCTGAAGTGGTCTGACTAGGTCTGCAGAGTAATCTTCTTAAAAGGTTTTCAATAATTTTAGACTTTTATTCGCTGCTCGTTTGAGTCACTTTGGAAGCTCAGCATGGTTTTTGGTTTGGGATTTTATGAGTCTGTTTAATACCCACTGTCTGAGCGTTTCCACCCATTAATTCGGCCACATCCGGGCGCCACGGTAGCCCATTAACTCCTCCCTCCCCCTCCCTGCAGCCCCCGGTCGCTGCCCCTCCCCTTCCCCCCAGAGACCCTCACAACTCACGGGGAGGACCCCTGACCTTGCCCCAAGCTTTCATCCCCCCAGGCAGCGCTCCCTCCCAGGGGCCGTCCACTCGCCAGCCCGCCCCAGGGGTCAGACCCTCACCAGCCCCTGATGCCCCCCACCGGCCCTCAGCACCTGTTCGGATCCCACTGTCCATGACCCTGGTGTCCTGTGGGGCTCCTGGCCGCTTCACTTCTGGGTGAAGCTCAGAGCACTGGGGACCTGGTGTGCCCGATTCTCTCAGCCCCCGGGGACTCTGGGGGGCAGGGGGCAGTGACCGGAGGGCAGGAAGCCTCTGCCATCGGCCCTGCATGAGGTCGGTGCCTCCGGCCTCCAGGACCCGGGAGTGTAAAGAGCTCTGCTTGCCTGGCCCTCCTACGCCTCCTCTCGTGGCCGTACCCGCCTGGCCATCCCTTACAGACACATCACGGCCATTTACAGGCGTGGGGCTGGGATCCCAAGCCACTCGGCATGAAGCCCTCCAGACCCCAGAACCATGAGAAAGTTAACGTGTGTTGTTCAAGCCGTAGTCAGCAGTCCTGGCAGAGCTGACCCGGCACAGGGACAGAACCGCCTCCGGAGGTCCCTCTGGGTCACCCTGTGGGCAGCCCAGGCCTCAGTTTACCCCAGGGTCCTCCACAGCGAAGGTGACAGGACCTTCCAGGAGCCACGGGAGGGATGGGAACCAGCTACGTGCCTGCTGCCGCCCCTGTGGTCACTTGCTGCCTGCCCCCTGAACAGTGCAGGGGACACCGTGAGGCTGTGACTGCCCTGGGCTCACCCACCAGGTCCGCACAGAGCTGGGACTCGCCCCCAGGCCCCCCATCGAGGTGTCACCACTCCCCTGGGACCCAGGTCCTCAGAGACACCCGTGGGGCCAGCGGGCCTCTCCTCCTTCCAGAGAAGTCTAGCCCGACAGTCGGAAGTTTAGTGAAACCGTGGCCACGGAAAAGAGATGTTGACTGCTAACCAGAGACCTTGACCAAGGCCCTGAGGGTCAGGCGCTGCAGGCACACTGGGGACACAGTGGTGAGAGAGGGTTGCCCCCTTCCCCATGGGCACTCAGGGCTGACTCGACAAGACAGGTGGGGTTCTCAGAGGAGAAGTAGCTCAGGAGTGGCCATGAGGGACACAGAGGAACTTGCTGGGGGTCTCAGGAGGGACAGGGAGAAAAGAGTCCCGGCCCTGCACAGGCAGAGGGTGTGCAAGTTCCCGGCTCTCTGGGCAGGGGGCCAGCTCCCCGCTGTGGGTGTCAGGTGTGCAGGGGGGTGGTCGGGGCTGGGGTGGGGGAGGTCGGCACGACCAGGGGCCAGGGCGTCCGCGAGACCCTCACAGGGGACTGCGCTGGGGCAGGCGTGGCAGAGGCAGGGGGGCAGCCTGCGTGAAGTCTGGGCCTCCCTCCCCCGAGGCCACCCTGCCAGGTCCAGACGTCTCCCACCAGTGTCCCTGCCCTCCATTTCTCTCCCCTCCTGACCCCTTTGCAGTCTTGCTCTTGGGGACGCTGCCTGCCGGGGATTCAGGGGAGCATCCGCTGGAGCCCTAGGAAGGCTTTCGATGGTACAGGCACATCAGCCGCTTTATTGTGGGTGTGGACAAGTGTGTGCAGTGAGGGGTGTCCTGCCTGGCAGCCTCACAGCAAGACACCAACACGCCACGTGGCGTGGGTGTGGGGACCGAGCCATGAGCCAGCTGAACGGATTTGCTACTGACTCGCCATGTCCCTCGTGGTCAGGCCCAGCGGTTCCCTGTCATCTCAGCACCAAGTCAGCACGGGAATCAGCTCTCCCAGGCCTCAACTTTCTCCAGCCAAGGGGAAGATTAAAGAAGAAAAACCACAGGCCAGGGAAGAGCCTGGTGCTGTGGCCACCACCCTTCCTCCCCCCACCCTCCGAGCCTTTGAAGAAAGAACTGCTCGGGTCAGCGTTTGTTCTCAGCATCAAGCAGCAAAATCAGAGATGCTAACTGCCCTCAAATTCGCTCCAAGCAAAGAGACGAAACTGACTTAAAAGTTCTGGCACGTGCAGTCCTGCACCAGCACTGCCAGCCTCTTTCCCCGGGGAGCAGCTCAGCCCAGGGAGATGTGTGTGCACGTTTCCCTATTTGCCGAGCGCAGTGCTGGGAGCTCTGCTCTGCATTAGGGGCCCCCAGGGGTCCCAGCTGCTGTGCACGGATTTGGGCAGCAACTGGACAAGCAGACAGGATGGAGAAGTGCTGTCCCAGGCTGCTCAGGCAGCTGTGACTAAACCCCGGCTTAAACGTTCACTCCTCACACTTCTGGCTGTGAGAAGGGCGATGCCGTTCCTGGTGAGTCTTTCCCGGGTGCAGACGCCACCTTCCTGCTGTGTCCTCACCTGGGGGTGGCGGGGCCCTGGTCCTTTCCTCTTCTGAGGAAGCACCTGTCTCACCACGGGGCCCTCTCCCGCCTCGTCTAACCTGATCGCCTCCAGAGGCCTTGCCTCCTGACACTGTCACATTGCAGCCAGGGCTCTACCCTATGATATTATGGGGACACGGGAGCCACAAAGACAAACGCGGCCGCGGTGGCCCCTTCGTGCGCTGAGCAGAGGGAGGGGCAGACAGGCCTCCGGACAGGTAGCCAGGGAATGCGGGCAACGGAGTGATAACCCCCACCTGTAGATCTGGACCGTACAGACCCACCATCCAGAATGTAGATGTGTTCCTTTTCTTTTATTTAAAAAGGAGTAAATCAAACCAAACTGTCAGGGCTGGGAAGGCAGACCTGGTGTGTGACACTGATGCTCCCGGATCTGACCTGCTGATGAGCCAGAGGACCGCTTACTAACAGGCACCCCACAGAGAGCAGAGCTGGGGCTGCCATGCCGGACTCTCTCCCCGCCTCGGCCCAGCTCAGCCGCGTGCGTTTAGTCCACGCGTCCCCTGGCGCCGTGCTCTGTTATCAGGAGACATTATAAACAGCAGCATTAGCTCGTTCGCCAGAGGCCAGGTGTCCTGCAGCTGCAGACACAAAGACGTGATGTGCGGAGTCCAGCCGAGAGGCCATCTGGCTGGTCACAGGTGCTTGTGCCATCTCTGTACTGATGGCCTCCTTCGCCCAGCCTTCCGGCAACCGGGTGGCTGTGGCCACTTTGCCTTGCTAACACGTCCGGCCCCTGGAATCCCTGTGGCCTGGATCAGATGAGGCACCAGGGACAGCCATGGCCTCGCTGCCCTGTTTCCCTCCTGAGCCACAGCCTCCCGCCGAGGGACCATCTGGACAGTGTTTGCATCGCACTCTCCGTGCAAAACATTTGACCGGTTTTCCATAAATTCATATTTTTTCTCTCATGTTTATGCAAAATATTCTTGCCAGGATGCCTCCTCTGGGGGCTCAAGGCGACCCAACACTTAGAGCCTAATTTTCCTCGGATGGTGGACGCTCCAGCCCTGAAGTCTTCTCCCGTGCCAGCTCTTCTCCTGTTTGTGGGACAGTGTGATCACGTCCTCGGGGCCTCACCCTCAGCCCCGTCTCCCGGGACAAGGGCTCAGGCTCCCCCGGAACCGGACGCCGTCACTGACCAGGTCGTGCTTCACTCCAGCCTCAGAAAGAAGCCTGGACGTGGAACGTCACTTCAGCTGCTCTGTGCACTCAACTTTTTAATAAAAAGCTGGTGGTGGTGAGGGGAAGTCCTTCTTGGGCCCAAGAGAGGCACTCACAATGAGGTGCCCCTGACCAGGGCAGGGCTGAGTCCTTTCCAGGGCTCTCCAGCGCCCAGCTGAGCACCGGCTTGGCTCTGGCCTCACCAGGCCCCCCAGTGGTCTGCACCCAGCCCCCCTGACCTGTGGGGACTCCATCACTACCCTCTTCTTTAGCCATGTCTGTTTCCTCGGGGGCCCCTCCTCAGCACCCCTGCCCTGGACTGACCAGGCACTAACCCATGCCCTGCAGGCCAGCGGCAGCCCAAGTGCCCACAGACCCCACCTTTCCTAAAAGTCCCTGGACATCAGGGAAGGACAGTCAAGGCGGCTGCTTGCCCTCTCCAAGGAGGACATGCCAGGGACACATGGGGACCGAGTGTCCAGTTCTCTGGCGGGAGGGCCTCAGCAGAGGCCAGGCTTCTGAACCTCCACAAACTGGACAAGGAGGACAGCACAGACGAGGAGACACCTCCCAGCCCCTCCTTCACCTGAGCGACCGGAGCTGAGAGATGCCACCGCTGGAGGGAGATAGATGGAGCTGTCCTGTCCTGATGGAGGTGCTGCATTCTGGCCATGCACCCACGCCGTGAGCACAGGAGGGACCACACAGCCAGGGCACCAAGCAGCAGAGATGCATCCAGAACTGAGTCTGTTCTTCCAAGCAAAGGAAACGCACTGCAAGGGACCCAGAAATGGCTCTGGACCCAGGGGTGATGGAGGAGGGCTGTGCCTCTTGGGGGGCGGGGGGTCGAGGGGAGAGCAGAGCAGGTGGGCAGAGTCTCGGGTACTCGGCCGGTGACCTCTGGGGAAATGGCTCCAAACAACACTTCACATCATTGGTTCTGATTGGAGCCAATCAGTTCATGGATGCTTGACTGGGAGGGCTATGGAGGCACACAAAACCCTGGGGAGGGGTTACAGGAGTGACTGAACTTGCCATCCTGGGGGCCGGAGCTCCAGGAGGGGCACAGGAGACAGGCCCCTCCCTCACCTGTGGCAGCCACCCTGCTCCCAGAGGGACCGGTGACCCAATGACTCACCTTGGTGTCTGTTCACAGCACGTACCTCCTCCCATCAAACTGGATTTGGATTTGGATTTGATTTTTATTTAGTTCTGTGTTTTTGAAACTTGTTCTAGGCACATCCTTGCTACTCTTCCCTCTAAGTCTCTGCCTGTGCTGCTGGCCCTACCCCGGCCCGAGGCCTCAGAGGGAAATGTCCTCCTCTGCGCACGGTCTGACACGGTCAGGGTGAGCCTGGCCACAGGGTTCTGGGCTGGGGCTCCAGGGGCAGTCGGAGCTGGCCTCCTTGGAATGGGAGGGGCGCGGGGTTGGCGGCCAGGTTCAGAGAGGCCGATGAGCCGCCAGAGGCGTAGGCATGTTTATCCAGGAGGCAAGGACCCTAGGGTGAGCATCCTCAGTGGTGGAGAAGCCGCGCTCCCCCGCCTGCGGGGACACAAGGGCTTTGAGCAGCCTTTAGGGCTGCAGACTGGTCTCGTCTTGCTCCACCTCCTCTGATGGCCGCTCGTGTCCTGTGGGGAATCGTGTGCTTGGCCTGCCGTTCCCTTTTCAATCCTGTATTAGACCGTTTCTTTATCCTTACATAAAAGCACAGAACAAAGACAGATGAGGCGGGGCGGTCTCTTGTTTATCTCCCTGACTCAGCCTCTTTGTCCAGCTCTCGCCCAGAGAAGATACTCTCTGAGGAGCTAAAATAGAGATAACGAAGTGAGAAAATGCAGCCCACGTGAGCATGGACCTGTAGCCCTGGGTATGTCACGGGCAGGACAGGCTGAGGGCTGCGCTTCGCTCCTGGGGGAAGCACGATCCCAGCTAGAGTGTGGCGGGCAGCGGCCCCAGGCTGATGTGGGCTCCCATGCACGGATAGAGCAAACTGAGCAGCGGCCTCGGCTCCACTTCGTGGCCGGGTGGATTTCAGGAGGCTTGTCTTCTGAGTGACCAGGAGAAAAGGAGGAGAGACTCAGGCCCCGACCCCAGGGGGCGTCAGGAACACACGTCATCCACGGGCAGCGGCAGGGATAGACCTTGGGCGAAAGCAGTGATGAGATGAACTTGGAGAGAGCTCCATGGCATGGCGGCTTTCACTGCTGTCTGCCCACCTGAGCGGTTACCACATGCCTACCTGGCCACCAGGTGTTGATACCTGAGCAGGGAGGGTGCTCATCCAAGAAGGCTCTACTGTCAATAATGATTCGCTCAGTACCCACCAGCTAACAGTATTCCAGAAAAGAAAAGAATACTTCCATCGTGGCAGGGCCTTCAGAGTACACCCTTCCAGACACACAGAAGCACTTATGGGGAAACCTGGATGGAGAGCCACACGTCAGCATTAGCTCTGGGTGTTTCCAAAGTGCCTCCTGGTGGTGGGGGCTTGGGACCCCGCTCCAGGGCTGGGGTTCAGGGAACATCATGACCCACTGGGGGTATCACTGGGCTGACCTTGGGCCAGAGCCAGGGCGGGAGAAGATCCCTCCCTTCCTTCATCCCTCCGTCTCTCCCTCTCTCCCTTCCTTTCTTCTTTCCTTCCGCAAGGGACGAATGTTTACATAAGCAGTATAGACCCTGGAGGTGAAACCCTAAAAAATACAGACAAAGTCATTTGCCTTCAAGGAGCTAATAATTTTATTTTGGGGGGAGTGGTAATTAACTAGTAATTACAAAAAAGCAGCGAGTGTCCAGGTACAAACGTAGCATCGTAAACGATGCAAACTTGAGATGGGAACCCAAAGGAGCAGGATTCCCATGAGACACAGGAGGCGGAGGATGGGAGGACCCAGGAAGTGAGTCCTCCCTGCAGGAAGGGTCCCGCAGCCGGGAGATGTGGACATGGGGAACTGAGGGACCCCTTTGTGATGCATGTGGAAGTCTGCATCCCCACCGTCCCCCCATGCCCAGAGCCCCTCCCTGTAGAAATGAGCCACCCTGGTCTCTGCCTTCCCAGCCTTGGCATCCAATGTTCAAGGTCTTTTCCTGCACAGTCTCTGCTGCTCCTCAGGGGTGTCAGGCTGGCACGGTCATGGAAAAGGGTGAGCCCTTGTCCATGGGATGGGAGGAGAGGTGGGCTTCGACTGGCCACCCTCTATGTACGTCAAATCAAAGCTGTCCATGAACTGCAATGCTCACGATCCTTCTAGCCCTCTGTGCCCCGGCCAAACACAGTTCATTCATTCATCCTTTTATTCATTCATTCAATCCAACAAATAGCTATCGGACTGTCCATGCATTGGGCGCTGGCTTACCCGTCCTCCAGCTGGCTTTTTTTTTTTTTTTTTTTTTGTGGTACACGGGCCTCTCACTGCCGTGGCCTCTCCCGTTGCGGAGCACAGGCTCCGGATGCGCAGGCTCAGTGGCCATGGCTCATGGGCCCAGCCGCTCCACGGCACGTGGGATCCTCCAGGACCGGGGCACGAACCCGTGTCCCTTGCATCAGCAGGTGGACTCTCAACCACTGCGCCACCAGGGAAGCCCAGCTGGCAATTTTAACATGGCGTTTTCCCTCCTCGAGAACTTGCACACAGGCGTCCCACATGAGAGAAGCTCCTTGCTCAGCTCTCTCTCCTGAGCCCTGGGAGGTGGGCACTCAGAGCCCTGGGGGTTCCCACCTCTGAGAATCAACTTGATAACTTGTGTTATCTGAAATCACATCCACTTATCAAAGATTTGTTTTCCAATTTATCAGTTTACATTTATAATTGTAAACCATTTAAATGTACAAATTTGACCCTCATCTACCTCTGTACTCGTGTTTTAGTTCCTTTTCTGGTTAGAATTCCTAGGAATTTAAAATTTTTAATTTCTGAAGTACATAGCACAACAAATGTTTATAAAGTGTACTGTTTTCTAATTCATTTATTTCTTCTTCTACACTTATTTTTCCCTAATAATAATTCCTTGTGGATTTTTCAAGATTTTCCATTATTTTTCTAACTTCCTCAGTTCAAGGAATGTTCATGTTGTTTTATTTTAAGGCTGTGAACGCACAGGAAGCATCGTTTCAGTCAAGTGTTATGTTTTGAGTGTTGTTAGGGTAACTATTCAGAAGGGCTGGACTCTGTGCACAAAAGTGGCAACAACAAAATCTCTTCGGCCAATGACGTGAGCCAACATCGCCGGTGTTTCTGGCTCCAGAGACCAGAGTTCTGTCCATCTTTGCTCTTTGAGGTTGTTACTGAGTTCTGGGTTTACTTTTACTGCATAACAGACACAATGGTGAGTTTGTCTGGTAACTCCTGTGTTTTCTCTGTGGCCTGGTCTGTGCTTGTGTGAGTGTTCTGTCAACGTTTGACCAGCCGCCTGCTCTGGCCATGGGTGGGAGCCTGTGTCTGCGTGTGTCTGCCTATAAACTGGACTCTCACATATTCAGTGGCACATGTCAGATAATCACCCACGTGCCATGCCGTAAACATTTATATCCACTGCCACCGTCATGCTCAGATGTCAAGGTTTTTATTATACTGCAGTTTCATTTACAGTTGTCTTTCCAAGTGGCTTTTACTGTTGTTCTGTGTGTTTTGATATTTGATGATGTGCCTTGTAAATGTTTTTTTACTTTTACAGATTCTGTCTCCGACCAGTGTGAAATAATCCTTGTTTTCCTTTTCATAGTGTTTGTCTACTTGGTCCTGTACTCATAGGATCACAAAATCGATCACAAATAACCTTCAGAATATAAACAGCAAAGGGCTGCATGGCCTTCCGTAAGCCGGGCTCCGAGCCCCGCCCACAAGAAGTTCCTCCACGTATTTCTCTAGGCTACCTGGCTGCAAGACATCCCACACCTGCTGCTGCTGCCGCCCTGGGATGCTTGCCGGGCTGTGGGTGCACGTTTCTGCCCCCAAATCCCTGTGTTGAAGTCCTATCCCTGACGCAAGGGTGTTTGGAGGTGGGGTCTCACGGGTGGCATTAGTATCCTTATAAAAGAGACCCAGGGAGCTCTCCCGTGTGAGGACACGAGACGACAGCCGTCTGCAGCCCAGAAGAGGGCTCTCGCCAGAACCCAACGTGCCAGCACCTGGTCCAGGACATCCAGCCCCCAGAACTGCGGGAAATAAACGTCTGCTGTTTACAAGCCTCCAGTCTGCGGTGATTTGGTCTCGCAGCCCTGAACTGAGGCAGCTCGCTTCTCCCCCTGCCCTGCGTGTGTGTGGGCGAGTTTCTCTGGGTCTGAGAGCCAAATGTTTATGTAATGCTGCTGGATGTCACCCCGCTGCCCTCCAAGCTTCACCAGCGCCAGAGATTTTCTCTCTCTGTAACTTCCAAAAGCAGGGACAGATGTGTGTTTGCATGAGAACGGACGAGGACTGCCTAGACCATTACCTAAAACTGCAAAGGCACGTCCATGCAGGCATCATCAGACTCCATCCTGGGGCTGGGAAGATGCCAAGGGGGTTTCCTGGGGGCCTTTGGTCCCATGCGTCTCCCACCTGTCCAAGTTTTAGCCCCTGAGGTGGCTGCACGCCCAGCCTGGCAGCTCAGGCCTCAGTGGCCCAGTCCCCCCTTTCTCACCTGGGGGTCCGTAGGAGGACAGGATGGATGAGGGAGCACGGAGCTATAAACAGCCGACTGGCCCGCTGGTTCTGCATCCCCAGATTCTGTGCCTAGAACATTGGGCCTCACGTGGCCCTGGGTTCCCTCCTACTTCTGTGCCTCTGCGACTCACAGGGGCCCTGGGGACCTTCCCCTCACTCTGGGGGGCAGGGGGGAACCCGGGGCCTCCTGGATTGCTGCACGACGCGCCCGCCACCCACGTGACTCTTGCCAGCTCTTTCTGAGCCCTCTCTCCCGCACCGCCACACGGGGCACCCGGGTGGGGCTCAGAGACATGCTGGCCCCATCCTCAGATGGAGAATTAAACACTGAGGGGTGGGCTCAGGTCTTCAGACTTCCCCCCCAACCCCCTCCTGACAAGTGATGCAGGGAAAGTCCTCCCCCTGCTGCCATCGTGGTTTTGTTTTTGTTTCTTCCTATTTATATAGTTTGTTCTTCATCTGGTCTGCATAAGCTCTATTAGAATTAACCAGGGACCCCTAAGAAAGCAAAGATGCCTAAGACCTACTCCAAACGGTCAGGTTTAAGTGTGCTGGGGGAGCAGGTGCTGAAGCCCCCCGTGGTGACAGCACCTTGGCACCTGCGGGCACCTGCTGGGCCCCCGGGTCACCTTTTCCACCTACAGCCCAGTTCTTCCTGGAACCCGGATGCCGTCTCTGCCACAGGGTAGCTGGAGAGCCTCACTACAGTCTCCAGCAATGAGGCTTCTCAAAATGCAGAGGGAGGGAGGGGGGGGTTTCATCTGAGGTAATAAATCATTTTGTGCTGCAGGTTTTACAAGCCTCTGTTGGTTGTCACTGCGATAAAATTTGATCAAACAGTGTCATCCAGTGGGGAAAGGAGCCAGCAATTCCCAGGGGGTGGAGCCCACTGTACTCTGTGCATTTCAGCCGCGTCTGAAAATCAGCTCAGTTTAAACTCCAAAGGGGCGCCTTCTCCGTGTGCCTTTTGTTTACACCAGGCGATCCTCCCTCGGGCGCAGGGTGGGAGAATCCCATCTCTACTCCAGCCTGCCCTCTCCCACTGCCTCCTTTATTTTTCCAACCATTTCCATTTCACAAGAGCACTATTTGAATCATTATCAGCTACTGACAGTTGCTTCAGCCTCTGCTGTCTCCCCGAACAAAAGCAACAATATTCAATTCAACCTGCTCTTGTGTCAAAGGGAATAGCAGGTGATTAAGCTCTGAAGGCCTTGTTTATGATGGATTAAATGCACACACCGTGGTGTGTCTGGTTTTAGACACACCCAACTCTGCTCCAAGCCAGCTGGCTTCAGAGAGTTGACGCTGATGAGCCTGAAGTCTTTATGGCACCAAAATGATCCTTACGATGTGGATGCCTGGGGCAGATGGAGCTATAAACCCAGAGTGTTTGCAAATGGAAAAAACACCCACTCCATTTCCTGCAATATTTCCAGCACGGGGTCTGTGTGGCTCTGGGTTTCCCTCAGATCAGCGCCGAGGGTCCTCACACCCCATCTTGTGGAAAAGGAGGACCACTCTGCACAAGTCGCTCTGGGGCTATAAATCTGGTGCAGCTGGGAACTGCATTCGGTCGTGAATCAATCTCTCAACAAGAATGTGCAGTAACAACAGGGCCTCAAGGACTCCCCAGGCAGATGGAGCCAATCAGACGCAGGGAACATGGAGTGGGAGGGATGCACGCCTCGGTGTGCAGACACCGCCGGGCGACCTTGGCCAGGCCACTGCCCCTGGTCGGGACTCAATTTCCTTATCCGCTCAATGAAGGGGTTGGTCCGGCTGACCTCAGAGGCCCCTGCCGGTGCTCACGTTTTATTATCTTAATTGTGTGCTATTGACCGCTGGTGAGGCCGGTCACCCCAGCGCTGCCGGTGAGCCGACTTTGCGTATTGATCTCCGCATTATTCCACCAGCAGTCAAAGCAAACTTCCCAAAGTGACTTTCGTTTGGCATAAAACAAGCCACACAGCACTGGTGGAGATGAGCTTAACTTTATGATGATGTGAGAACTTTACACAGATTTGGAAAGACTATGGGGCGTGACGGGCCGTGCCCGGGGCCCCTGCCCTTCTCGCTTGTTTCCGCGGACGCACCTTGAAGGTCAGTGCCAGGCGAGTTGTGTGCGTCCCAAGGTCGCCCCATAACATGACACAAAGCACCTTCCAGGTATTTTTCTCAGCTGTGTTCAGGAACGAAACTTTGTAAAGTCCCGGCTCCAGATGCAGTCACAGTGGGGGTGGGACCTCAACACGTGCGTGTGAGGTCACAGTTCAGTGTACAGAGCAGGACGCAGGGCGGAGGGCTGGGGGTCTCCGTGCAGGCTGGGGATGCCAAGGCAGAAGGAATGTTGTTGCACTGAGGGGCTCCTGCTCAGTCCTTGGGGTCAGCGGCTGAGGCAGAGTAGATGGGAGGCTGCTGGATAAGAGAGCAAGAGAGGCGTCAAGGAGCTGAGCGGCCAGGTGGGATGGCTCGCGGGTGCGGCCATGGAGTCCCCCCGAAGAATGACAAGGCAGAGTAAAGGGAGGCCCATGGCCCAGTGCTGAGGACTGAGCTGTGTGCCCCCAAATTCATATGTCAAAGTCTTAACCCGAGGACCTCAGAGTGTGACGGTATTTGGAGATGGAGTCTTTACAGAGGTAATCAAGGTCAGTGAGGTCACTAGGGTGAGCCCTGATCCAACATGACTGGTGTCCTTTCCAGAAGAGGAGGTCAGGACACACACACAGAGGGACGACCATGTGAGGACATGGGGAGAGGACAACCACCTACATGCCCAGGAGAGAGGCCTCGGGAGGAACCAGCTCTGCCAGCATCTTAATCTCTGACCTCCAGAATGTGAGACAATAAACGTCTGTTGTTGAAGCTGCCAGCCTGTGCTGTTTGTTACACAGCCTGGGCTGACTGAGACAGCCTGGGAGGACCAGGTTCTGATTTACCTGTGAGCCCCACCATCACCTCTCACAGCACGTGCTCACAGGAGGGGCTCCATAAATGCCTGCTGAATGGAATCCATCCCCTTGTGAGGCCAAATGTCACAAAGGTAGCTCCCAAGCTTCAGCAAAGGTTCTCACCCCTTGTGTCCTCAGGAAGCACGTCACCTCTCACCTCCCACTGCTAAGGGTCTGCGAGAGTCCGCAGCTCTGCGGCAGCTGCTGGACCCATGTACCTTGGCGGGCGCCACCTCCGTTAACCCACACCATCTGCCAACATCCATTTCTCTATGTGGAAACGCCCAGCTCGTACTGGCTGAGTAGTTCAATGACAGCTCTCCCTAAGAGAGATGGGGGTGTGCCACCATCTCAGAGTTAATGCGAAAAGACCTTAAGAAAAACAGACAACATTCTCAAAAGGTTTCAGTACTGATGATGCTTTGAGTGTTTACGGTAACCTAGGTGTTTTCACTTCCCTGCACCGCCCCATCTTCTCTCCAGAAGGAATTTACTAAAAGCAGTCATGGAATTCCCAGGGGCAGACAGTGTAAATGTTAACAGAGGTTATAAATAGCAAGGAGTCCCCATCATCGTCTGGCTGTTTGGGAACAGCTAGGGCACACTCCGTGATTTAGGTGGAGAGGGGCCCAGAACAGCCTGAGAATGGCCATTACGCTTAGAGAGAAGGCGCAGGTCCTGGCAGGCAGCATCCCCTCCTCCTGGGGGAAGTTCTGCTCTTTCTGCTCCACAATGCTTCACGTGTCTGGGAGGAAATGTGGTGCCCACACCAGGCTGGGCCCCACGGACACCCATGCACAGGTGGCGGCTCCAGAGAGTGGCCTGGCTGTGCAGTCACGATGCTGTGGTCACAATGCTGCAATCAGGATGCTGTCCACAGTGGTCCTCTTCTGTCCCCAGATGAGCTGGTGCTCAGACTCTGTTCAGAGGTACAACAGGTCAGATTCCTCAGCCTCCAGCTGAAGAGCTATCAGTATGGCTGCCAGAGGTCAAGGGGGACTCACTTGTCCCCCAAGTAATTGAGCCTCAACATCGTGAACTGTGGTTCTCCCTGACTTGAGGAGACCATACCATCCAAGGGTTCTGTGATCTTTCTTCTCCCGAGGGCAAGAGGGAGAGAAGAGGTTCCCGTGACAGACCGCCTCTCACAAAAACAGAGCCACAGTCAGAGGCTGACCAGGAGATGTTTCGATACCTGGTGCTCTCAGGCCTCTGGTCAGCTGACACTTGCCCTGGATGGAGCCCTGCCCTGCAGAGTCTCAGTGACTGGACCCAGCCAGCAGCAGCTGGATTCTTTCAGGACAGTCTCCATCCCCTCCCCAGACACTTTTCCTCTCAAGTTATGTCTCTTGGGTCTTGCTTAATTCAAGCTCCCAAGTCCTTTGCAAAACAGCTCTTCGGGGTTTGATCAGTGTGTGGTGATGTGGGGAAGCTGCATCATTATCTGATAAATTCATCATGTGTAGCATTGTACTTGTTGGTTATGAAAAATCACTGGTTGCCTGGTAACCAAAATTGTCTGTCAGCTCCCAAAACCCCAAGGCTGCAGAGCCAGGCTCGCTGGCTTCTTGGGGCCGTAACTGAAAATTCTGGACAACATTGAGCAAATCTGGGGTTACCAGGGATTTAGGGGCCCTTGTTCAAAGCTATCCTACTTAGAAGAAGCATCTGGTAAGCATCACGGCAGCGGTTTGAGGCCATAATCAGCTTTAAGAGAGAAGAGGGAGCTATTCCAGGCCCTTCTTTGCATGAGCAACCCCAAGAGGGAAACCCAGACAGGTGGGTGACAGCCACTGTCTAGGGCACCCGGGAAGTCCTGTATCCATTCCAGATGCCCAGATCCCTTGCTTTTCCTATAGTAGCTGAGTTCTGCCTTGGGCTCTGGTGTGGGTCTAGATCCTGATATCCAGTGATCTTGACACTGAGCTCTCTGCTCTGCAGACTTGGGTGTGACTGTTTCTCAGTGGTCTGGACCCTCTGGGGGGCCCATCAGCCACCCCAAAGGGCCTGAGGCAGGAGGTAAATAGCTCCAGGCTGAACAGCTGGAGTTTGTCCCCTGTGGACAGATACCCGAAGATGAGGAGGAGGACAAGCTGAACCCTGCCCGGATAAGAGCCCACATATTCCTGATTCTCGACATCAAGGAGACCTGCCTGACTATACATGCACAGAAAGGCTCCTTGGAGGCCCAAAAGGGAGTGATGTCCACCTACCCATAGCCCTCTTCACTAGAATTCGTCTTGGCTAAGAGATGTGCGCGCACACATGGGAGGACCCTGAGATAAACCAAATATGGACTCAGAACTAAGCAAAGCAAAATGACTGGCCAGAGGAAACCTGGGAGAAATGCCCCACGTAAGTGATTCAAACCACCACGAGGGCGTGACTCTCTCTCTAAGTCTACCCGTGTGTCTATATCCACATGTACTATTTTTCCTCCTAATAAACACTTTAGTTGTTTCACTATTTTCCATCTTTGTGGGTATTTGTTTCTGCAAAGCCAAAGGCCCAGGGCCTTGTCACTGGCCACTGGTCCCTGGTGGTCTAGTGATTAGGATTCAATGCCCTCACTGCCACCTCCTGACTTCAGTCTCTGGCTGGGAACCGAAACCCTGCTTCAAGCCACAGCAGGCCAAGGCAACCTGAGAAGAGGCGTGTCCCAATTCTGGAATTGTGATTGAGGGAAGGATATAAAAAATACCCTAAGAGTGAGAGCGCAAATCCTGACCCCATGATGCTCTCTGCCTCTGTAATCAGTCCTGCTCCCTCCCCTCCCATTTGCCCCCCATGTCCACCTCAGATCTCAAACTTCTTCCTCCTCTTCTTTTTGTCCACATCCGGATGGCAGATACCAGATGGCTGAGAGGGACACGGCACAGGCAGTGAGCTTCCAAGCAGTGCCCTTAGAGTCCCCGAGGTTACATTGACCCCATCCCAGACAGCAAAAACTATGGGTACAGGTTTCTTTTAAGATTCTGTTTTAACTTTTCCAAAATTGTAATAAAAAACAACATGCATGCCCCAAACTTGTGTCTCTCAAATGCTTACCAGGTGTGTTCTCCTCTGTGGCTCTTTATAGAAAATGGCTCATCTAAAGAGATTTACAAAATAAAGTTGTGTTAATAAAATAATGTGTGTAATTATGTGTTGAATGGGGAACGCCACTTGCTTCCCAGAGCTGTTGTAACAATTGAGTGAACTAAGGGCCATGGGAGAGATTGTTGTGAAGGCAAACAGAATCCTGAGCGCTTCCACCTCCTGGGAACAGTCAGTAAATGGCCCGGGAAGCCCTGCTGTGTTGGGAACTGTCCCAGGTGCTGAAGGCACAGCGGGCAGGGCAGGTGGTGAACAGAATCCCAGACAGAGCCCGTGGTGCAGATGTTTGGGCAGGGACACCCTCGTCCATCCATTTGGAAAGCTCTCGTGGATTCCTGCTCCGTTATTCACCATCAGTCCATCACTCACCTTCCAGGCGCCTCTGGCTTAGCCTTCAGTTCAACCCCACACCCTTCCAAGTCTTGCTGCAATCTCACCTCCCCGGGCTACCAGGAGAGCTCACTGCACGGCACCTTCAGGAGCTGACCACATCTGAGCCCCTCTCTGAGTTTCTCCGTAGACATCTGAGTTCCAGTCTGGGGTCCACCACTCCCAGCAGTGAGACCCTGGCCTGGGGCAGTTACATGATGCTCTGTGATCCAGTTTCCTCTCAGTGACGAGACATGATCGCATGAGTATGAGGATCAAATAAATTAATGGACAAAAACCATTGGAAAACTATGCTTGCCTCACTCTAAGCGTGGTATGTAATCGTTTGCCCTATTCTCAGCGTATCTGTGATGGAGAAGGATATACCCATTTCACCATGGGGCCGCCAGGACAGCACCCCACACGTAGCAGGCACTCAGCACACAGCTGTGAAATGAATCACAGGCTTTGCCAGACAGGGGCTGCCCCCTCACTCCTGCACAGACCATGCCTGTCCCAGGCTGACTTTTCCAGAGAGGAAAGAGCCCCCTTTTCTTCTATCATACTTTTACCTCTAGAAAATTCCCTTGTTTGGGAAGGCAGGTTTGCTTCTTCCAAGGAGTAATTTCCTCTCCCATTTTTATTTTAAGCTTATAAATTTTGGAAGGAAACAAGTTCTACTCTTGTTAAAAAAAAAACCCACCAGAAATGCTGCCCACACCTGCTATGTGATATCATTAATAAATTACTAGGATATTGCAGCATCTTACATGCTCATCTGCTCGAAGCCATTTGAAAGGAGCTGAGCTTTTCTGGGCTGCATGCCAGTGACCGTCTTTTGGCCCCCGGAGCACGTGTGTGGGGAGAAGGTGTGCCTGCTGACTGGGGGTCCTTGCTCCCTCATTGGGAAGGTAATTTGTTGCCTTCTGCTCAATGACTCTCATCCCAAATCTGATGCATTTCCACTCATACTTTCCTAGAATGAACAGAGAAGCAGGAACTTTCAAGACATTGTCCTGAAGGACAATTAAATCTTGATATTTCAATGCCATATATTACATATATTTTAATGCAGTAGGATGTTGTCGACATTTCCTTAACCTCAGACAACTTGTGGTTTCTGAGAAGACTCACAAGGATGTACCGGAGTGTCTCTGTTACAGTTTCTCTCACACTGAACTGTTGCTAGTGGATTGAGATTTCTGCTTCCCTAGGGATCTAGGACCCGAGGTGGGGGGTGCAGTGCTGGGTCTTAATCGTTGTCATCCTCAAGCCCCTGCACAGCGCCTGGCACTTTGTTGGTCCAGTGCTTGAACGGATTTAGTAAAGAGCAGGAATAAAGCCCATGTAGAATATTTGGCATGGCCTTTAATTTATGTCAGTCAATATCCATGTTAAATTTTTAATTTATGTCAGTCAATATCCATGTTTAATTTTTAATTTAACACGAATCTTAGGAGGAAATCAAACTACATCTCAACAGACCAACTGAAAGAATATTTTCCTTCCCTCAACACGCTAAGATGGCGTGAAATAAGAGCAAAATTTGTGATTCTAACAAACGATGTAAGGGTGCTCCCATGTAAACATGGTAACTATTAATAATCAGACAAATGCAGCCCCTGGTGTGGCATCATTGTGAGGCTTCACACGTATTCACCCATTCAGTTCTTACAAGAACCCAGGGAAGGAGGTGCAATAGACCTCATTTTATAGACAAGGAAATTGAGGTGCAAGGTGAAGGAACTTGCCCAAGACCAAGACCTAACAAGTGCAAACTGGGTTCCAACCCTGACCCTCTGACTTCAGAGTTCTTGCTGTTGACCCCCTAGAACCAAGCTCAATGTCCAGGAGACCAAAGGCCTCTTGGAGCTGGACCCTGTTCTGAAGGATCAACTTCAGGTTACAGATGGGGAGGGGACATTCCAAAGCCTGGCATCTCCTGCTCCCTGGGGGTCCAACCCAAGGAGCTCCAGCTTTACCATCGGAGCCTGGAAGGGAGCTGATGTACCTTGCAGGGTGGGTGGGGGAGGGGAGGGCAAGAGCTAAGTGGCCTCCCCAGCATCCAGTCAGCAGTTTCCAGGCATGGTGGAGGGAGCAGGGGCTGATTTTGGTGTGCCCCTAATTCATCGTTGGAAACAGTAACAATAACCCTCTTGGTGTAGGGTTATGGGCAGAAACCCCATTAAATAACACTAGCTAAGGAAGAACGTGGCTTTCAGATAGACACCGACAGAAATCAAAGATAAAACAACATAGATTCAGACTCTATCTGACCGCCCTCAACAAGCCATGACAGTGGAGAGCCTAACGGGTGCTGTAGGGTGGTCTGGGGGTGCAGAAGGTCCAGCTACGGTCACCTCAACCTTTGTACACAGAAAGCTGATGAATATTGGCCAAGGGCATCATGTAATCAGGTTTCCCATTCTTGCCTGTAACCATCTCATGATCTCCTTCGTGGACACTAGGAAAGCATCACCCCTTCTCGTTTCTCCCTCATCCCAGCTTTCATCACAGTTGGCTATATTGTCATGCATACACCATCCATCTGCAAGGAGCCCCTCAGCTGGTGCCCTGAGTCTCATCCATCTGTGATTGGTGAGCGGCCCCCTCTACTCCAGCAGCCAAAGACATTGCCCTTGGATTTCTTGACCCAAATCCAGGCTCCACCACTTGTTAGCTGTGTGAATTTGGGCAGGTGGCTTAACCCCTCTGCACTATAAAAAGTGATCTTACTACTCATATCCTAGGGTATTTGTGAGGGTTGAGTGTTATAACCCATTAAAAGATCTAAAAACAGTGACTGCCACATAACTGATGTAAGTGCGTCCATTTCAGAGAAGCACATGGGGAGTATTCTAAGCATCGTTCTTTCCCAATGTCTTTTTACACTTTTTAACAGTTTGATTCACTACTCAGGGCAGCCGCATAACTCCTTTGGTCATTCTCTGGTAATAAAATGTCCTATGGTCTTTTTGAGTCAAAAAGCACCGTCTCAGATCAGTAATTAAAACAGCCAGTCCCCTGAAATCATCACAGCCCTGGACTTTATTCAAACTTGAGACTTTACCTCCCATGGTTCAGATTTGGGGTTGGGAGCTCGTGTGCACTTGAGGAGGGGGAGGTATTTTTATCTTTTCTGTGCCCTGGCTTAGTGCCTGATCCTGCTCAGTTGCGCTAACCACCCTCCCGGACCCCCAGTGGTCGGAGAAGGGGCAGGGAGGGAAAGGAAGCATGAGGAGCATCCCACTTGGCTGGACTGTGGTGGTGGCCCAGTCATACTCACAATCAGGACAGACAAATGTCTCAAGGTGACTCTTCACAGCTGGACATCTCTTCCTGTAATTCCTTTGACATGTTTCAAACGTTTCTCCGTCTGGACAACTCTGTTCAACTCTTTCCAGGTCCTCAGCCTCCTGGAGGCCCATCTCTTCTGAAATATCCTCCTACCCCTCCTGGAGACAGTCTAGGACAACCACAAGCAACTTCCCTTTGGGGTGGCCCTTCCCCGTCCATGGGAAACACGCCCATGTATTGGGCTACGTCAACTGGACATTCGCCCTCATCTTCCAGGGATAGTACCAGGGTAGGTATGAGCACACTCTCCCAAACATCCTCTCTGGACTGTGTCCCTGCGTCCCCTCATACAAGCTCTGTGTTAGCGCTGGCACTTCCCCACCGCTTGCCTCGGCAGGAGGGAGGCCGGGGTTGCACCATACAGCTCACCCAGGAAACCTTCTATAAAAACCCTTGGGGGTCATCTCGCACCCCCCTCTCACGGATCTCAGGATGATGTTTCATTGGGTGGGTGGACATACAGCTCAGCTCTCTCCAAAGAAATACGACTCCCTTGTATGGATGCATTTAGTTGATGAATCATGAAGAATTATCTAAGCATCTTTGTATCTTCCACTTTGAAGATGCCTTCATGTTGGCCCAGCACTTTACACTGGGATGTACTTGCTTCCACTTCAACACCCTGCATATGAACTGTTACTATTTTAGGCCCAGAATTTATGCCAAACCTGGGAACTGACAGAGCTATTCAACTGGTCCCAACTGCCCCACTCATGTTCATTCACCCACAAGTTTATTTACTATCAACCATTAACTGCATATTCCAGACGCTGAGCCAGATGTTGGGAAAGTGTGTAAATGTGACACGTGTCAACAACACCTCCAATCATCAGGGGTTCTCAACTGGAGGAGATTGCACCCCACCTCCCATGACAGGTTTCTTGCCAATGTCCAGAGACAGTTTTGGTTGTCATAACTGGTGTGTGGGGAACTGGGAAGAACAGGACAGCTGCTTCCACCGCAGAGAATGATTCAGCCCAAATGTCACCAGAGCCACAGCTGAGAAGCTGTGCCATAATAGAACCCAGGTCACTAAATCAAGGAGGACCACAACTGTCAGCATGACCACCCCTCCTCTTTGTACTCCCGAGAACACCTTGTGCATGATGTAGGTAACCCTTAGTTACACACGCCAACTGGTTAGTACAAAGATGCATTCAGTAGAGAAAACATAACACACATTCATGAAGAACATACTTTGGGGCACAACCCTTCTCACACTCAGTCAGTGTGAAGAGAGTTGCCTGTGTTGGGACTGGAAGGAACGTCTCTTTTCCCACAGTGCTCACCCATCCATCATCCCTTGGCTGTCACCTGTCCCCTGATCACCATATGTCTCCAGCAGAGTGTGAATGCCTTGTGGGCTCTGGGTCTGCTCAGGAGGAAGAGAACCTGCCCAGTGTTGGTGCTACTGAAGTGTCAGCCTTCCATCCATCAAGACTCATCCATCGCGTTCCCCCAGTATCCCTCCACGGACCACAGTGAGGCTTGCCCTCCCTCTGTGGTCTTCCCACCTACAGGTTGAGGCCCTTTTGGTTTTTGGTAGATGGAGGCTTGTAAGACTCAACTTTTTCCTTCAAGAGGCTAGGAGTCCATTAAGGCAGATTAGGGAAGGTGTGGCCATCTACCAGTGATGGAGCCAGATCCATCCTTCACGCTCGGTATTGTGTATAATAAAGCCAACCAAGCAGAGTGGGACATCCCATTGGCATCTAGAGACCTATGGAGACCACTTTCCTATTGTTGCTTCTGCAACCACGTGCTCTCTTGAGCTCCAGTCAGGGGGTGAGACCCTGAGTTCCTGGATCCCTCCCTCCTTCTCCTTTTCCTTTCCTCTTTTTCTTCTTTTGTGATTCTATCCCTCCGGTACCGGAGTCTGACATTATGACCCTCAAAGAATTAACCAGCTCATTTGACTTTCAGCAAAGAATTGTGTGGCTTTTCCTTATGTGAGGACTGACCCCATCCAGGCATGGGAAGCTTCATGAGGTGTGACCTGTGCTTCTCAATAAATGACAGGGTGAGAATACCTTGGCCACATCTTCCATCAGGTCTCAGTGACAAGTTCTCATTCCATGTCCTAAAACCTTTGGGATCTGCATCCAACCCACTGACCGCATTCCCACTGGCAGCGCTGTAGGTGATCTCCATGTGTCCAGTTGGGCGTCTGGCCTTCCAGCACCTTCTGGCCAACAGCTCTATGCCCTCAGGAGGTCTTCATATGCTCTGTGTCCTTAACTACCTCACTTCTGGTCTCTATTCCCTCCCCATCAGGAGTTCTTAGACTTATTTACTGATAATGAGAAGAATAGTGTAAGACTATGAAGAGACCTCCAGATTGGCAACAAAGGAGCTCTGCAGATCTCTTCCCCAGCAGAACAACCAAAACTGATGAACATTATTTTTAAAAACAATTTAAAATCTCTGGAAATTTCCCTAAGGCCTTTAAGCAAATGAAGGTGTATTTATTCACAATGTCTACTAAATCTTGGTAAGAACAGTGAGAGCTATGACCTGCTCCCTCTCTGCCTCTCTCCTGCTCATCCTGACAGAATCTCTGTCCCAAATGACTGTGGCCAGGAAGATGGGGCCTTTTACTCCCCAACTCCCAGTAACTAGGGACTGGATGAGAAAGGGAAGGCTGGAGCATTTCTCAACCCTGACAACCCCAAGCTGCAGAGGCTAAATTCTTGGTGAGTGTGACCGAGAGGTTGGGGCTTCATTCTGACACACAGGCTCCCACTCAGAAGGCAGAGGCTTTGTCCCAGACATGGCCGACTGGGATCACTGGGGCTCTGGGTCAAGCTCATAGGGTTGAGTTTCCACACTGGAAAAGAAGAGCAAACTAAATCCAAAGCAAGCAGAAAGAAAGAAACAATAAAAATAAGAGTGGAGAGTAATGAAATAGAGAATAAAAAATCAGCTCGGTGCTTTGTGACCGCCTGGAGGGGTGGGATGGGGAGGGTGGGAGGGAGGGAGATGCATGAGGGAAGGGATGTGGGAACAGATGTATATGTATGACTGATTCACTTTGTTATAAAGCAGAAACTAATAAAAAATATATATATATATAAAAAGAGAATAAAAAATAGTAGAAAAATCAACAAAATATTTCTTCAAAGATATCAACAAATTTGACAAACTTAGCTAATATTGATCAGGAAAAAGAGAAGATTTTATGAAAATCAGGAATGAAAGAAGGAATATTACTACTGATCATGCAGAAATATATAGAAGTTTCAGGGAATACTATGAGTAACTGCATGCAAAAAATTTAGATAATCTAGATAAAATGGACAATTTCCTAGAAAGACACAAACTACTAAAATTTATTCAAGGAGAAATGTAAAACCTGAATAGACCTAAAACAAATAAAGAGGTAGAATTAATAATAATAATTACCACTCAAAGAAATCTACAGATTTATTGTAATCTCTATCAAAGTCCTAACAGTGTTTTTGCAGAAGATTTTCTATTCTATCCATCCTAAAATTCAAATGGTATCTCAAGGGGCCCTACATAGCCAAAACAATCATTAAAAAGAAGGATAAAACTGGAAGACTCATATTTCCTGATTTCAAAACTTAGTACAAAGCTACAGTAACCAAAACTGATATAAAGTGTGGCACTGGCATAAAGACAGACATACAGACCAATGGAATAGAATAGAGAGCGCAGAAATAAATCCTTGCATATAAGGTCAAATGATTTTTGACAGGGGTGTCAAGATCACTCAATGGAAAAAGGCAGTCTTTTCCACAAATTCTGCAGAGACAACTGGATATCCCCATGAAAAGAATGAATTTGGACCCTCACCTTACAGTATACACAAATATTAACCCACATCGGTCAAAGACCTAAAAGTAAGACCTAAAACTATAAAACTCTTAGAAGAAAACATAGGCGAAAACATCATAACATTGGATTTGGCAATGATTTGCCTTTTATTATGGCACCAAAAGTACCGTCAACAAAAGTAAAAATAGAGAAATTGAACTACATTGAAATTAAACTTTTATGAATCAAAAGACACAATCAGAGTGAAAAGGCAAACTACAGAGTGGGAGAAAAAAATTACAAATTATGTATCTGATAAGGGGTTAATATCCAGAATATATAAAGAACTCCTACAACTCAACAACAACAAAAAAACCCCAAACAACTCAATTAAAGAATGGACATGGGCTTCCCTGGTGGCGCAGTGGTTGAGAGTCCGCCTGCCGATGCAGGGGACACGGGTTCGTGCCCCTATCCCGGAAGATCCCACATGCCGCGGAGCGGCTGGGCCCGCGAGCCATGGCCGCGGAGCCTGTGTGTCCGGAGCCTGTGCTCCGCAACGGGAGAGGCCGCAGCAGTGAGAGGCCCGCGTACAGCAAAAAAAAAAAAAAAAAAAAAAAAAAGAATGGACAAAATGCTTGGAGAATGAACATTTCTCCAAAGAGGATATACACACAGCCACAAATCAAAACCACAATGGAATTCCACCTTACACTAATTAGGATGGCAGTTATTCACATGCACACAGGAAATGACAAGTAAACAGTATGGCAGTTCCTCAAAAAATCAAAAAATAGATTTATCATATGATCCAGCAATTCCGCTTCTGAATACACACCTAAAAGAACTGAAAACAGGATCTCAAAAGGATATTTGCACGTCCATATTCATGGCAGCATTATTCACAATACCTAAAAGGTGGAAGCAACACAAGTGTCCATTAATGGAGGAACTGATGAACAAAATGTGGTCCAACCATATAATATTCAATCTTAAAAATGGAGGAAATTTTGACACAAGCTACAACATAGATGAACCCTGTGGACATGATGCTGAGTGAAACAAACTAGTCACTTATATGAAGGACCTAGAGTAGCCAAGTTCATAGAGACAAAATGTAGAATGGAGATTGCCAGTGGTTGGCAGGTGGGCAGAATGGGGAGTTTAATAGGTTTCAGAGTTTTGTTTTGCAAGGTGAGGAAGAGTTCTGTAGATTTGGTTTACAAAACTTCAAATATACTTAACACTACTAAACTGTACATTTAACAATGGTTAAGATGGTAACTTTCATTATGTGTATTTTATCACAATTAAAACTTTTTTTAAAAGGAGAAAGAAAAAACTACCAAGAAGGAAACTTGGTAGGCCAGATGGCTTCACTGGTCAGTTCTACCAAGTACTTAAGGAAGGATGAATACAGATTAGTCGCAGACTCCTTTAAAAGGTACAAGAGGGGACACCTCCCAAGTCATTCCAGGGGGCCTGTATTACTTTGGTACCAAAACGATAAAGACATCACAAAAAACTACAGACCAACATTCCTTTTGAACATGCATGTAAAAATCCTCAACAAAATACCAGCAAACTGAATCCAGCAACATACAAAAAGGATTCCCAGGAATGCAAGATTGTTTGAATATACAAATATAAGTTAATATAATACACCATATCCATAAAATAAATAACAAAAACCATAATGGTTTTAATATATGTGGAAAAAGCCTGTAAAAAAATTCAACAACACTTCATGATAAAAGGAAAGAAAATCACAATGCACTAAGAATAAAAGGAACTTCCTCAGTCTGATAAAGGGAACCTACAAGAAACCTCACAGATAACATTACACTTAATGGTGAAAGACTGGCTGCTTTCCCCCTAAGATTAGAAACAAGACAGAATGTCCATTCCCATCCTTTTGTTTAGTTATGTACTAGAGGTTCCACCCAGGGCAGTTAGACTAGAAAAATAAATACAAGGCCTGCAGATTGGAAAGGAATGATGATATTGTATGTAAAAAATCCTAAAGAACCCACCAAGTTATTATGGCTATTAGAACTAATAAACAAATTCAGCAACATTTTAGGATACAAGGTCAATATAAACAATAAATTGTATTTCTACACATTTTCAGTGAGCAATCTAAAATTGAAATTAAAAAAATAACTCTTTATAATATTAATAGTATGAAAATAATAAAATATATATGAATAAACTTAACAAAAGAAATTCAAAATACATACTTGAAACTATAAAATATTGTTGAAGAAAATTAAAGATGCAAATAAATAGAAAGACTTCCCAGATCATGATAAGAAGACTTAAAATTCTTAAGATGGCAATATTTCCCAAATTCATATACAGATTTAATTATTAACAAAATCCCAGATGACTTTTTATAGGAATTTATAGGCTGATCCCAAAATTCATATGGAAATTCAAGGAATTTAGAATAGTCAAATAATCTTGAAAAAGAAGAACAAAACTGGAGGACTCGTACTTCCTGATTTTAAAACTTACTACAAAGCTACTACAATCAGGACAATGTGGTACTGACATAAGGATAAGCATACAGATCAGTGGAATGGAATGGAATGGAATGGAATAAAATGAACAGACTAGAACCTAGAAATAACCCACACTTTTGTGGTCAACTGAATTTTGACATGGCTGCCAAGACAATTCAATGGGGGAAATAATCTTTTCAGTAAATGGTGCAAAAGAAGTAATTTACCCCTACTTTACACCAGAAAAAAATGAACTCAGAATGGAACAAATAGTTAAATATAGAATCAAAACTATAAAGCTCTTAGAAGAAAACATAAGCGCAAATTTTCATGACCTTGGTTAGGTTAGGCAACAGTTCCTGAGATAAGACGTCCAAAGCACAAGCAGCAAAACAAACAAGAATATAGATTAATTTGTTATCATCAAATTAAAAACATTTTTGCTTAAATGACACCATCAAGAAAGTGAAAGACAGCCCACAGATTGGGAGAAAATTTTCTAGTTTACATATATAATAAGAGATTTTTGTCTAAAATATGAGGGATTCTTAAAACTCAAGAATAAAAAGACAACACAAATTAAAATGGGCCAAGTATCTGAATAGACATTTCCCCATAAAAGACATCTAAATGGCCAATAAGCACATGAAAAGATACTTAATACCATTAGTCATCTAGTCATCAGGGAAATGCAAATCACAACACAGTGAGTACTGCTTCACAACCACTAGGATGGCTACAATCAAAAAGACAGGTAATAACAGCCATTGGTGAGGTTGTGGGGAAATTGGGACCCTCAGACCCTGTTGGTGAGAATGTAAAATGTAGCTACTCTGCAAAACAAAACCCTGGCATTTCCTCAAGATGTTAAGCATGGTAATATCATCTGACCCACATTTCCACTCTGGGGTATCTACTCAAGAGAAATGAAAACTTGTAGACAGATGTTTTTAGCAGCATTATTTATAATAGCCCCAAAGAGGGAAAATGTCCATCAGTTGTTGAACAAATTAATAAGATGTGGTATATCCATACAGTGGGCTATTTATTCAAGCTATAAATAGAAATGAAGTATTGGTAACACACTACAACAAGAATGAACTTTAAAAACCTTATCCTATGTGAAAGAAGTCAATCACAAAAGACCACATAATGTATGATTCTATTGATATGAAATGTCTAGATTAGGCAGAATGTAGATTAGTGGTCTGGGTCTGGGGGCGTTGGTGGTTGGCAAAATGGGCAATGGCTGCTAATGGCTATGAGGGTTCTTTTTGGGATGACCAAAATGTTCAAAATTGATTGTGGTAATGGCTGCGTAACTCTGTGAATGTACCAAAAAGACTTTGAACTTTATAGTTTAAGTGGGTGAATTGTATGGTATGTGAATTTTATGTTCATAAAGGTGTTACGTTAAAAAAACTATTAAGATGATTGTTTTGCTCCTCTAACAGGTATTCCTTCTGTAATACAGAAGTAAAGAAGTTATCAAAGGCATGAATCTCAGGCTAGAGATTCAGGGTTGAAGTCGTCACAATCCAGGGAATGTTCTTTCGGCTCAGATTTACCTTTCCCACCAAAAAAACACACCTCATCTCAAATGAGGTGTTTCCTCTGCATCCGCAGTGGACAGTCAGCCGACACCCAGGAGGACCTAATCCTGTCCTTGCAGTGTGCGACCTCTACGTGGCCTGCCATAGGACCCGGTGCTTGGTCCTCACCCCACTTCCCCTCTTGTCCATATTAGCAGATCCCTATTTGTCTACTTCTGTGATAAGACAGGAGTGCTTCCTGTCTTATCACAGGACCACCCTGGGGGATTCTGAGAAGCTGGATAAAGTGGTGGGAAAGTGCCTTCTGATCTGAGGGGTTGTAACTTCAGGGCAAAAGGGGTGACTGTTCAGATGCCCTGAGAGGGAGGGTCTCTAAGGAGCTGCCAGCCTCAGTTGCTACCTCAACAGTCTGCCCTGCCTTGAGAGAGGTGCTTCTCCCTTTAATTTGCACAGCATTCAGCAAGGGATGGGAATGGGGGCTTTTTAAAAAAAAAAATTCACATTCCCTGGCCTCACCTGGAAAGTCCTGGTTCAATCAGTTCAGGCATCTGCATGTTAATTAGTAGCCCAGGTGTCTCTGGAGCAGGTGGTCTGGGAAGCAGTGGTGAAGCCAAAGGTTCTCAGGATTGGGAGTCAGATACCTGCTGACGGTGTGGACCAGGGATGGGATCAGCACTCTCTCTACCCATCCTGGCCACTCCCTCGGGACCTGGCCCATCTCACAGTGTTATGTGCCTCATATACTGACAAGCCCCTCTGCACATGTCCTGTCCAGCTCCTCCCGTCAAAGCCGATGGTTCTCTAAATGGTGAGTTATCATCTCTGCTGAGTTTTCTCCTTCAAAAACACATGTTGAAAACTAAATTCCAGAGTCTTGACCCCCCCACTTTCTGCCATCAAGCTGCCCCCACGGAGTCTAATTCATCACACTCGTGGCTACTCCATCCTTCCAGGTTCTCAGGAAAAAAATTTGGAACATCCCATGGTGCACCCCCTCCTCTCTCTCTCTCCCCCCACCACATCTGATCCACCAGCCAACCCTGTTTGGCTCTGCCTTAGACACACATCTGGAATCCAAGCACATCTCAACCCCCTCTGATGGTCACCTGGTCAAACCAGTGGCCTTGCCCCCATCCTGAATTCCTACCTCTACTCCCAGAACCTGAAGCCTGTCTTGAACACCACATTCAAGCCAAGTTCTTAGCTCAGAACCCTCCAGAGGCTCTCATCTCACTTGGCGTAAAAGACATAGTCTGTGCGGGACCCCCAGGACCCTGATGGCCCCCCCGACCGCCCACTCAGCTCTCTCTGGACTCTTTTCGTCCAGTCTGCATCACGCTCACTGCCCTCCAAAGCCGCACTCACCACTCAATTCACTACGTGATGCATCCAGTGCATTGCTGAACAGACCTGTAACAGATCTGTAATACTTGAGTTTCTGGAAGCTACTTTTAAGCTGTTCATAGTTCAGTGTTGTATCTATGAATGGAAGAAAAAGCCTTTTAGAACCACTTATATTGAAGTGTCTCCCATACAAACAATGAGAATGTCTTAAACAAGCCACTTGCAAGATGAATTCATGACAGCGTTCTCTCACTGAATGGAAATTATCCCCAGTATGTGGTGCATGCAGTGAATTGGTTCACAGACCCCTAACTCGGGGGTTACTGAGCAGCTGCCCAGAGCCCCGCATTCTAACAGTGAATGGATCGAAAGCCTTTCTGTCTGCAGGTGAAGACTTGCTCCTGTATTAGATACACACAGATGTTTCTCCCAAGCTGTGTGAGAGAAATGTTTGGCTCAGGGTTCTTTCAGTGAGCGGACCTCATCCCCGGTGCGTGGACACCTCACCGCCATCGCCAGAACGCTCCGGCCAAGCTCTGCCCTCGTTCTCCTCGCCCCGCCACCCCCGTGTCCGTTAGGACTCTGCTCAGTTGCCACTTACCTGTGAGTCCTTCCTTGGCCACTGGTTCAGAAGGAGAGCCTGTTCTGTCCCCTCAGCAGCACTTGTCACCTTCGGATGACACTCATTTCGTGGCCTGATTGCTTCGTGTTAGCTGCAGCATAGGAGGCCGCTTGTCCCCCCCAAGGTGGGACAGCAGCAACTGTTGGAGCTGGACCCCCGGCCCCATTCCTGAGTGACAAGCACTGGATGCAGGACCCGGGGTCCAGCCAGCAAGACGCCGCGGAGGGAACACTGGATGGAGACTCGGCCCACCTCTCCCGCGACGGGCTGTGTCCCGCTGCCCACTCAGACCTCCTCAGGGTCCGCAGCCCCAAGGAAGACCAAAGTCTGACCCTTCTGACCACGTCGGCCAAGGTGGTGGGGTTGGGTGTCCAGGGAGAGTGGGGGCAGCTGAGGCGAGGTCCCCTGCCCCAGCACTTCAGCCCCTCGGGGCTGGACAGCTCCCCTTCCTGTCTGTGGGATGAAGGGGCGGAGCTACAAGCACCTCCCCGCCCCCCCACCCCCCCCACCCCCACCCCGTGCCTGGAGTCCGCTCTCAGCAAACATCAGCCAAGTCCTGGCCTCCGTCTTCTAAAAAAACAGTTTATTTCCACCACCTCTGGGTTAACTTGTTGTCTCATTTGAAACCCCAATTTCCATGTTAAAGTGAAGCGTAATAAGTAGCAATAAAATCAGCTCATCCTGCGTTTGTTTTTCCCCAGCAAGGAGCAATCAATTTCCTGAGAGGTGTTCACAGCTACGGATAAACGGCGACCTGGCAAGATGCAATTGGCAAAGTGTCACTTTTATTCATGGCCTCAAATCTGAGAATGGGCTTGTCTGAATTTTAATTATCGGAAAGCACTTACCACCTTTGCTTTAATAAATTGTATAAAATTTAAACACGTGCCATTATATTTTATACATAAGAAAGCAATGGGCATGGTATGGGGACGCTGGGTCTCCAGCCGAGCTGTAGTAATTTTCTTCACCCACACCCTCCGTCCCACCGTGGTCCCCGGCCTTGCATCCTGCCTTCTCTCCTCATGCCTTCTCGCCCACTCTCCCTTTTGCCCTGTGAACCTTCAGCTAAGCGGTAGAGATTCACCCTTCCCAGCTTCATCCTCAAGGCTATAAGGTGCCTGGATTCGGGGGGTAGCCAGGAGCACGGCTGTGTTGGAGCTGACCTCTGTGCCCACACACAGCTGGACGATGTCCCCTGCAGGGCTGAGACCACCCAGAGGCCCCAGGGCTCTCCTGCAGCTTTCTGCCTCACAGATGGGTTCTGTCTTCTGGGACATCACGTCCTTCTGTCCGACACTTGTCACAAGGGGGGCCGGGGGAGGCATGACTGGCTCTGTCCACCACCTCCTTCCTGGACCCCAGGCCACAGGGACCCCACAAGTCCTTCACCCACAAATTTTAAATGAACAAAGTTGATTATGTGAAAAATGACTTCATTTGTGGAGAACCAACACCTCATGCTTTTATTTTTATCCAAACACACAGTTTCATCACAGGTTTTCTACTGAAAACCTTGCAAATCCACCATCAAAGCGAGAGACCCTGGCTGAACACGGTGCCCGGGAGGAAGGATGAGAGCCAGCCCAGCTTGGGGTCCAGCTGGGAGAGGGAGGGGTTCCTAGTCCGAGGTGGCGGGGTGCTTCCACCTGGAGAGGGAGTCGGTCATCAGAGCCAGGACCTAGACGGTGAGCTGTGAGGGAGGCGGTGGCTGGTCCCCGGCTCAGCTTGGCGGACTCTCCAGAGATCCTCCCGTTTCCGGTGTCCTCCCAGTCCAGTGCCCACTTTTCCATGAGTGCACGTGGTGCCAGCAATGGAAGGAGCCGGAGGATCTGGACCTTGGGAAAAGCCAGCGTTGTGTGCGTTTTCCTCAGGATCACGCTGTGCGCAGGTGGGTGTTTGGGACAGGGCGACACAGCAACCTGAGGGCCTTCCTGTCCTCTCTCTGCTCAGAAAACCCAACAGGGCTTTATCTTTCCACTTTCCAAGTCACACATGGCAGCACCAGCACAAGCGCCATCCACTGAGCCCGCCGCAGCCTTCTGCCACCTCCGGTGGGGATGCTCAGCTCCAGAGCTGCTCAGAAGCATCAGGCTGTGCCTCCCCTTTTGCTTATTGGGGAAGAACCTCCGCACCTAATACCTTCTCAGATTGGCATGCAGTCCCCTAATGCGAGTGAAAGTGATTCCTTCAAAATCACTTCAATAGAAGGTGAAGGAATCTTTGAGTCAGAGGGTGGTTAATTGTCTGACTTCCAGGGCTCAGCTGCTCGTGAGCTCATCACTGGCCATGGTTTGACACCAGGCAAGGATATGGGGAGACGCCCAGGCCCAGAGCCCAGCCTGGAGGAACCTGCTTCTCCCTCCTCAGTGGGAAGCTGCTCCGACTCCCCAGAGGAAGCTGTGGTTGGGGCATCCGCTGGGCAGGGGGGCGGAGAGACAGGAGGGCGGGTGTGAACTGCGATAAACAAACAGCCCCTGTGCTTTTTTTTTTTTTTTGCAGTACGCGGCCTCTCACTGTTGTGGCCTCTCCCGTTGCGGAGCACAGGCTCCGGACGCGCAGGCTCAGCGGCCACGGCTCACGGGCCCAGCCACTCTGCGGCACGTGGGATCCTCCCGGACCGGGGCACAAACCCGTGTCCCCTGCATTGGCAGGCGGACTCTCAACCACTGCGCCACCAGGGAAGCCCAGCCCCCGTGCTTTTGATTGGCTGCCCCAGCTGAGAAAACTGCCCTAGTGGCTGGAACTTTGTGCCAAAAGATCGTCGGCTCCCCGTCAGTTCTAGCAGCTTTGAAGGGTCGTTTACTAGCGGCCGGTGCTATCCTACCACGTGGAGCTTCGCCATCCCCCCCTCCTCGGTGGGCTGAGGGGAGCAGCTGGCCAAGACCACAGTCAGCACTGGGCAAGGATCTGAAGCCAAGGTTCCTCACTGGAGAATATGCCCATAGAAGGTGTCCTTAAAATGTCACCATTTGTGACCCACGGAAGCTAGAACACAGCCCTCAAGGGCTTCTCCACTGTGTCCCAGCTGCTCATAGGTGACGTGCAGGCCCCAGGCAAGCAATGGCCAGCTGGTGCTCACACAGGCAGACCTGCAATGCAGGAGAGAGACAGGCCAGACACAGGGAGTGGTGATTTGGATGCAGGCGGCCGGAGTTACAAGCCCACCCTCCCTCCACCACCCTGCACGCTTGCTGGAGGGAGAAAGGGCCCACGGCTGTTCAGTGAGGAGATCATGCGGGCAAGTTCAGGACGCGGCGGTGTTTCCCAAAGGCTGCTTCGAGGAACCCTGGCTGCGGGAGGTGATCCTGGAAAGAGCATCAGGGAGAAGAACCAGGGAGAAGCCACCAGGAACAGGAGAAGCCCTGGAAGGGGCGGGGCAGGAGGTCCAGGCCTCCCTGTGGACAGGGTCAGAGCGATTGGGTCTCCAGATGGCCAGCTGTGTCAGCGACTTGGGGGCTGAGATGATGCTGACACAGAGGCTTCTCATCTGCTCGGAAAACCCTGGAGCTGTGCTCATCGGGAGAAATGGCTTGATTGGAGAACAAAGCCCGGGACCGTCACAACCCAGGACACACATTGATTCCAAAAAGACAAAGAGCTGAAGTCCGCATCTGAGGACAAAGCTCTTAGACATTATATTCAGTAAATGGCAGCATCAGTGGGAAACAGTTTCCAGTGTACTCAAGGGCTGGGTGGGCCTCAGAGGTGCTGATGAGAACCCTCATCTGCGTTTCTCCAAGTCAGCCTTGAAGGCCACTGACTGCGGGGTCTCCTGGCGTTTCTGTAAATGGTGCAAGTTTGCTCCACGGACATCTCTGGAGTGGTGCCTGCGCTCCCCAGGCAAGTCTCGTGCACACCACCTCCTGGGAATCTTGTATTTAGGCCCAGTTCTGGCACACGAAGACCTGGCAGATCTGAAATCAAAATGTGTGGAGAAGACTAAGCCTTTTCTGCATTAGGACAGTCACTCTGACGAAGCTCAAGGGGAGGGCGCTTTGCTTCCCCAGAAGAGATGACAAGTACAGCTGGCACATGCTGGCCCTGTCCTTTCCTCTGCCAGCACCTCCCTGACTCCAGGGGACTCTGGGAGGAGGGGGCGTGAGGGCAGCAGGTGGGGGCCGACCTGGGATCCCAGCCGTCTCCATCAAATCCAGAAAGACCTCCCTTCCACTGTCAGCACACGACTACTGGGCACCTACTGCATGCCAGGCTGTGTGGGTCAGGTGGACTCCGGTCGGTGTCACACTGACACGCACGGTGGAGGGTAGTGGGTGTCGAGCAGGAAGTGATCCCAGGCCCCGTCAGTCTAGCACGGATTGTGGCTCTGCTGACTGGGGAGATGCCACCTCCCAGAGCCCCAGACACCCGGCTGTTCACAGGCGACACCACTTGAAAGAAGCAAGCGTGAGATTTGGGAAAGCGCTTCTGCCGGAAAGGGCCGGAGGTCAGGGAGCTGCACCCAGGTTGGGAATTACAAATTGGGGAATGGGTCAGAGGTGCTTGTCTTGTGCTGGAAAGTTACATATTCCATAGTTTCCTTTTGATGTCAAGCATTGTAGAATAAAGTGAGAAGCCAGTGCACGGAGGCAGGTGGGAGGTAAGCAGTGGGGCATTTGGGCTGGAGGATGCCCTCGGGCCATGGTGTGGGGCTGCTCACAGCCTGTCTGTCTCTTGGACACTTTGCTTTCCGAGGTTATGGGTGTACTCTGCTTCTACTAACCCAAGTAATCATCTCTGAGGGTCATTTGTCTCCCAGGTGATTTTCTAGAGGAGCAAAATGAGGTGTTGGGTGGATGAGCCTGCAGAAAACGCAGGGCTGGGACTGGGCCCCCCTCCTCGAGGAAGAGTTTGATGTGAGGGATGCTCTGGGGCCACAAAAATCTCAGGGTGGGAAGGAACCCAGTGAGGCAGGAGCCAGAGGCGGACAGGAGGGCCTCAGAGTCGAAGGTCCAGGGGAGCGTTCCCAGGATCTGGATCGGAGGCTCTGGGAGGACCAGCCAGGAAGTCCTGGCAGTGTGTGTTCACAACCCTGTCTGCTGCTAATGCTGTCAACCTCGCAAAAAAGATGCAGATGAATGCACTTATATACAAAATGTACGTTGTATACCACCCTGTGGGTGTTTCCAGGAATAAGTCTGGAAGCAGAGTACATCCTTAAAATGGCAATTTGGATGCGTGACTTGTGCTGTTGCCCCAGCCAGGATGGCCAGCGTTCCAGGATTTGCTTACTCGCTGCAGGGCTCAGCTCCCCTAAGCACTCCACGGGACGGAACGTGTCAGAAGGTGTGAACACTGTGAAACGTGAAATCCGAAATGGATCCAACATCTGAATTACCAGAAGCGATATCAGTTTCAACAACAAGACCAAGATCAGGGTGAGCAGACAGAACACTTTAATCAATGAAAAAGGAAACAGGCTTAAGTGAAGTCACCATCCTCCTGTCCCTCTTATCACCCTGCTGACCTAGTCAGCCCCAGACACGCAGTCTCCTCCGACCTCAGGCCACCCAGGTGTGCCAGGCGCACACCTTCCCTGCCAGACCTGTTATCCCCGCCAGTTCTTCCGCAGGACCTACTCACTGCCCCATGCAGCAGGGCGGGGTCTGGCTCCAAAACCCTAAGACCAGGGTTTGGAAGAGCAAGGGGAGAGTGTGTCTCCGTGAAGGACCACTTCCTGTGGATTTGGGAGAGGTTCCTCGGGTTTCCTTCTAGTTTGGGGAACACGTGCTGGGTTGGTCTTATTCGTGCACCTGCCTGGGTGGGTGGCAGGGGGGAAGGGGTCTGAGAGCACCCTCAGTATCCCCTTCAGCCCATCTCTTCCCCCAGACCTGGGCAGTGGGCCACAAGAGTGGGGGGCAAGCAAGGGCAGGTCAGTGGGCGAGGCTGGCATGGAGTCGGCTTTTCAGGCCCCTCTCCCAGGGCCCAGGACGCCGTGAGGGTTCATCTTATGTGTGGATTTGTCTGGGCCACGGGGTGCCCAGCTGTCTGGCTAAGCCTTAATCTTGGGTGTACCTGTGAGGGTGCTTCCAGAGACTGAGTAAAGCAGCTGCCCTCCCCGGTGTGTGTGTGTGTGTGTGTGTGTGTGTGTGCGCGCGCGCGTGTGTGTAGGGAGGGGCTCATCCAACCTACCGAGGGCCTGAATAGAACAAAGAGGAGGAGGGAGGGAGAATTCGCGCTCTCTACCTGACCTTTTGAGCTGGGGCAGTGGTCTTCTCCTGCCCCTGCACTGGGACTTACACCACTGGCTTTCCTGGGTCTCCAGCTGCAAGAGGGCAGGTGGTGGGACTTCTCAGCCTCCAAAATGGTTTGAACCAATTCCTGTAATAAATATATATGTATATGTGTATATATCTGTGTCTATAACCATATCAGTCTCCATATGTGTATCTATATTTACATCTATATCTATATCTGTATGTATATCTGTAACTGTTTCTATATCTGTATCTGTAACTCTATCTATAACTGCCACTATATCTGTATCTGTATCCATAGCTATATCTGTAACTGTATCTACATCTATGTCAATATCTGTATCCATATTTATATCTGTAACTATCTATCACTATATATGTATCTATATCTATATCTGTATCTATGTCTATTTCTATATCTGTATCTGTAACTGTATCCATATCTGTATAGTATCTATATCTACATCTATATCAATATCTGTATCTGTAACTGTATCCATATCTGTATATGTATCTATATCTGTCTCTACATCTACATCCCATTGGTTCTGTGTCTCGGGGGAACCCTGACCAATACAGGGGACAACTTGAGATGCCACAGGCCTGGCACCCTGTGAGATCCCTCCTTCCAGGGCCACATCTGGGAGCAAGTGTCATCCACATGCCAGCCCTGCTCATCCAGCAGAGACTGAGACCATCCAGCCCAGGAGAAGCTCTTCACAGCAGTCACAGTGGGTTGGAGCTAGTGCCACAATGGCAGGTCCTAGAAAGCCCAGCACTTTCTGTCACTGCTCTTCTGGACTCTTCAACTTCCCAGCCGATTACTGCTCAGTGACTGCAAAGTCAAAGGACTCTATGAATTTTAAAAAGCTGTGAAGAATTCTGCTCTTAATGTTCTTATGATTGTGTGACTCAGGCCAAGCCACTTTTATGGTTTTCTGATTAAATACACGTGGGCTTCTGAGAGAACAGGAGGGCGTGTCAGGGACTCTCCAGATTTGGGGATTTTGACCTGTTGCTGCTCATGAATTGTTATGCGAAGGTATTGCCTTTATTAGACATCCTCTGCAGACGAGACTAAATTTTGACTTAAGTGAAGAGCAAAGTGAGTTGGTGATGAGGCAGGTATCACACCATCTCTATGAAAATGTGGGAGCCCTTGATGGAAGGAATGGAAATCACACGCCCAAAGGACAAACAGCAGCAAATTACCGTGGCACCTCACTGTTCTGTAGCACCGCTTTGATTTTCCCCACTCCCCCAGCCTGCAGGGACCCTTTAAGTAGAATTCAATGATTTATAAATCCGTGTGTATTTCTTTCTTGCTCATCTGCCTGGTTTTTGGCTTTCTTTTGGTTTTGAGTTTTCCCCAAAATTCAAAGCAGCATTTTCCGCCGTCTCACAGGCCTTGGGGAGCCGTCCTGGTGCCTCCAATTCTACATCTGTCATATCTGCTGGGCTGGAACCGTTCCCTGATCTGCCCCCTACCATCAGCCCCACACTCGCCTCACCAGCTACTTTGAAGGAAGGCAGCTGACAGCACCAGCCTCATCCCGACATGCTGACTCCCGAGAGAGACACTTGCTGAGCTCATAGGAGGACTCGATATTCTTAAATGGGGGCCATGAGGAAGGACAGCTGGGGTGTGACACGCCGCTTCTTTCTTCTGCCTTTCCTTTCAATGTTGACACAAATTTTCAGCTCACCAGTGGCCATGCCTACTTCATCCTCAGCCGATTCCACATGGTGTCTCAGCTTTCCAGATGACGTGACCTTGGTGCAGACGGAGTTCGGCGCAGCATCCTGTGGTGTCACCTGCGTGTGTGTCTGTTAGAGACGGCACCTGGGTGTTCCCCGAGGAAGGGGATGTCTGCTCAGCCTGAGGCTCTTCACATCATGGACTCCAGGAGGGAGTAAAGCAGCCCCCAGCCCCTAACTGAGGAAGAAGAACATGAAGGTCTCCAGGGAGAGCTGCCAGTGACTCTCTGGAAATGCCCTTTCTATCAGCTAAGCCAGAGGCTGGATTTGCATGTTGTATCAGTTTCCTGGGGTTGTTGGAATGAAGTCCCACAGACTGGGCAGCTTAAACCAAACAAATGTATTCTCTCGTGGTCCTAGTGACCTCATGTTACCTCAGTCACCTCTTCGAAGACACTGTCTTTAAACACAGTCACATCCTGAGGTGCTGGGGGTTAGGACTCCAACACATGAATGTGGCAGGGGGGGACCAGGAATGAGATGGGGAGGGACAGGGGCTGTGGGTCCTGCCAGGAGGTCCTCACAGACTTCAGGTGGCGCACAGCATGGACGGGGTCCCTGTAGGGTCTCCATGGAGTCAGGGGCTCTGCCGTCGCTGCTCCTTCCCCGCCAGGACATCTTCCCTCACGGTCTCCCTCCATCACACTCAGACGCTGGCTAGGCATCTCCCAGGGATGCCCGGCCCCCAACCAGACACTGTCACGGTGCCCTGGGCCTTGTTGGGCCCTTGTTGTCCAGCCCTGCTGGGGGCTCTCGGGAGCCTGAACTGTGAGCTTCTACCTGGACACCCTAGTCAGTCTGCAGGTGGACTCTCTTGCATATTTCCTGTCCTAGGATGCTCCCTCCACCCTAGACCTGCAACCCAACCTGGTCCCCACAAGGGGAGCAGGCTCACCATGGACTGGGACAGGCCCTGTGGATGATGAGGACCCAGGAGACACCACAGCCCCGTCTTCACGTCTGGTCTTCCGCACAGTCTTGGAGACTCCAGGTGTCACCAACAAATCATGGAGTGTCACCTTCATTTCATCCATGGGGCAGGGGGCCAATGTGCAGGGGCCATCCTCATGGAAGTCCCAGGTCCCCTCAGTAACCGGGTTGCCCTTTCTGCCACAGTGTGAAATCCAGGGGCAGCACAGCCATGTCTTGTCTCTGGGAAATGGGGGAAAGGAAGCAAGAACTAGCCTCATAATTGGGACCCCACCGCCAGCAGCCTCCTCCAGATGGGACCTCCAGAGATGCCTGCAGGAAACTTCTGGAGCCTTCTTGCCAGCCATGCCCACACCCGGGACTCCCTCTTCAGTAGGAGGGGGACACAGAGGGTGTTGGTTTCTTTTGCTAGGGAAAAAAAAAACCCAGAAAATCATCACCTGGAACCAGGCTCCTTTATCATCTCGCTGCTCAGGTCAGGAGTCTGGTAGTCATGGTGCCTTCTCCACGAGGCCTCACAAAGCAGAAATCCAGGTGTTGGGGGCTGGTCCTTGTATGGAGGCTCTGGAGAGAAATCCACCTCCACACTCACTTGGGTTGTTGGTAGAATCCAGCTCCTGTGGCCATAGCTGGGCTCCTGGGGGCCACCTTGTCCCCTCCATCCTCCAGCCAACGACAGACTGACAGCCTCCCATCCTCCCCAATCTCTGAGTCTCTGGAACTTCATCCTCTTCCATCAACTCAGGAAAACACTCTACTTCAGGGGCACTTGTGCTTGGCAAGGGGTGACCCCGTGAAGACAGCACAGACATACCAAATACACTCAGAGGAAAGGGCACCCGGGCCCTGGTCCTGCCTTCCCATGCCCTTGGGGTAGAAGGCATCATGGTTAATTTCATGTGTCAGCTCAGTGGGGCCTCGGGGAACCCGGATGTCTGCATGTGTCTGTGTGGCATCTTTGGATGAGACCAACACTAGAATCAGTGGACTCAGCAAAGCCGATGCCCTCCCCAGTGTGGGGTCTCTCTTAGTCCATTGAGGGCCTGAATAGAACAAACAGGCGGACCCTCTCTGGAGTAAGGGGAACCCTTCTTGCCCAGCTGCCTTTGAACTTGAGTCAAGGTTCCTTTTTCTCCTCCTGCAGCAGTGTAGAAGGTGCAATTTTCATCAACTTGGGGGAAATGAAGACAGAACTAGGGGCTCTGGGAGGGACCACCTGGAGATTTAGTGCCATCTCTGCCTATCTGGCCTTCAGGACGGGAAGGAGAGGCCCAGGGGGTCCAGGGTTCACCCTCCAGGGCCTGCCCTTAGAAAGGTCTAGGGGTAGTTTACTGAATCACTTGGACCTGCTGTGGGCATGCTGCCCGGGTGGTCGGGGCATCCAGGGAGGGGAGGGGCCATGGCCTGGACCAGAGAAGCCCACTCTCCCTGGCAGCCCAGCCCCAGGGCAGACAGGCCTCAGTTGGAGCCGCTGGCATCTCATCAGAGCCTTGTAGACACAGCAGAGACCTCCGACACACCAGTCACCTCCCCAGGCTTGGCCGGGGTCTTACTGACTTCTGTTTCATGACTGTGCTCAGCTTCATAAAGACCTAGCTGATAGGATGGATGATTCTCTGAGTCTCAGAGGGAAATTTAATCAAGTGTCTCTGATTCTTTCATGGTATTTAGTTTCGTAAAATGGTCTTTCCAACTTGCACCCTCCATATTCTATGAATTGAGAATTATTATGATTTTACATCAGACAACGTTTTCCTATCTAATCCAAGAAATCTCAGTAAAAATTGCAGTAGAAATTCGGATAATTGTAACCAATATGTGTGTGTATGTATGTATGTGTGTGTATATATATATGTGTGTGTGTGGTATATATATATATATATCTATATATATATATATCTATATTACTGAACACAAGAAATGACTCGGTATTGTGAGAGACATGTAGTTTTTCTCCTGATTCTCACTCAGGATGCCCCAGTGGCCTATCAGCACCTTCTGGGGGTGGTCGCAGTGCCTCACAGGACCTGGTGTGAAATCAGAGATGCCCTCGCTCAGGGACAGGGTACAAGACCCTTCTCAGTGCCCAGGGGTCCCCATGTGCCGGAGAATCACTGTCTTGCTGGAGGTGCAGAGGGGGATAAAAATAGAACAGCCTCGTCTGGCCAGGGGCGCTGACAGCCCCATTATGCCCAGACTGGAATGGTCATGGGCGCCATCCCCAAATTAGCCCATTTTTTACTAAGATGATAATGGGGCCCGGGTCTCTGCTCCCGTCCACTTCTGCATCAGTCCTGAAATAGCTGCCTGCGGGTCATCGCTTCTGCATTAACGTTTTCATCTCAATTCAATTACATTGTGCGAATTTCTGGGCGGCTGGTTTATCATGTGAGAATGTAATTTAAAAGTGGTCTGCACCTCACATTCCATATTTAGGAGAAAAATTAAGTAAAAAGTAATGAATGCTACCCATCTCTCCACAAGCACCTGTGAAGCACTTGGCCCTTTAAATTCTTTTTTGAAGACGGGAAGATGAGGCCCAGCAGAGGAGGCCTGGGTACCTCGCCACCAACAGGGCTGTGCACAAATGATCCAGCGAAACCCGCCATTAAGAGTCTTGCTCTGCTTGTTAAGTGCAGCTGGGGTTACTTTGCCCTGATCTGTGATAATGCATCAATATTTTAGAGGCATTTTCAGTTTGGGATTTGTTTTAAAGCAACTCACAGTTGGTAAACAACTGTAAATCAGAGTATTAAATTAATCACATAACAAACGTGGTGGAGCCATTTTTGGTAACACAGTTGAGTTTATTTGCCTTTATTTTTATGTGGTTCACAGACACTACACTTCTGATACGAATGAAAAGCTTTGTATTTAAGACACGGCGGCTCCAGTTAGACTCCGATGGCCTGTCCATTTGCAATTCTAAGACGTCCAAGGCGTCCTTCCACCAGCGTGAGGCCGTGAGCGCATAAACTGGGTTTAGACGCCCAGTCCCACCTTCGCTCTGGGCTAGGTCTCCGTCAGTCATGGAGCAGCAGGCGCAGTCCATTGAGGGCCTGAATAGAACAAACAGGCTGACCCTTCAAAGCAAGGCCGTGGACAGGCAGAACCCCGAGGCTCCGGTGCCAGGATCAAGGGCAGCAAGACGGGGGACCTTGGTCACCACCTGGCAAAGTAATGAGTGATGCTGGGCCCACCCCTGGTGGCCTGGCAGGCAGCGTGGACCACCGCATGAGGCGCTGGACTGGAGGACCCTTGGGGTCTTGCATTTCTGAGATAAAGGGCTCTCAGGAAACCTCAGGAGGACGCGCCCGAGCCTGGCTCCCCAGGGAAGAGCTCCCTCAGACCCTGACTCTCAGCTCTCAGAGGAGAGGAGTCACTTTAAGTGGAAAAATACAGATTCTGATAAAAAACAACCACATACGTCATGTTTCCCTCTGTGAAGAGCATGTTCTCAGCAAACATCTCCCCATAAACCTGGGTGTGTCTTCCCACTATTGTAGGAACTGGGCTATTTGTTGTGATTCCGTCATTAAAAAGTTGGCCACCTGGACCTGAATAGGAAAGCATGTTCCAGGGGGCCAGGCAGGGCAGCAATCACCACCCCGCACCCACACCCTGCTTCCTGCCCCTTCCCCCCAGGGCCAGTGCCCTGGTCTGTGCTGCATGTCCTGCCCTCCATTCCCCGGGTAGTCCTGATGAGGCCATGAGAACCTGGCAGGGCATCAGCACCAGGGCCAGCTCCATCCAGGATGGAGCCTGTCTTTGCTTTGGGCCTAGGTCTACTTTCCTACATTTTGGGGACTGATCACCTTACACTTCAGGCCTCCACAGATAGCAGTCTCCAAACAAAACCTGGGGACTTGGGGCTGCTCCATCTGAGGAGGGGGGACCCTCATCCCAGCCAGGAGGGTCCTGGGCAGTCCCCACAGCCCTCCCCACAGAGCTCCCCACAGATCACCCCACAGAACTCAGGCAATAACTGCCTCAGAGGGGGTGGGCCTGGGCCCTGGAGAGGCTGAAAGAAGTCAGTGGGGGCCGGTCGCACAGGTGTGGGCATGGAAGGACCCTGACACCCGCAGGCAGGGCCTCGCCATGGCCACAGCGGCGTTCTTCAGGGCACACAACAAGATGCCCTTCTCCTGGGTCCCCTCTTCTTGTCCAGGGCCGTCCTCCCAGGTTCAGATCTGGTCTTGTGCCCACATCTTACATCAGAGCTCTTGGTAGGATGCACGGCTGTGGGATGGAGATCCGAGCCCTCTGCAAATGACGAGGCCTGCAGGGCCCAGGGGCTCCTACCCACTCCCCAGTCCCGACTCCAGCTGTACGGCCCTGTTCCAGTGCTGAGCCGACCATGGCTCTAGCCTGGAGCCTGCGGGAGTGCCCTACCTTCCCGTGGTCAGCCCCTCACTGCTCCAGCCTCGGCCTGGGCTTCCTTCCTCGGAGCTGTCTTCCTCGGCTCCACAGCCCAAGTCCAGTCCCTTCCCATGAAGGTCTCTCTTAGGTAAAGTTGTGTCTCCATTTGTAACTACACAACATCACTGCAGTGAGTCTGTTACGGCCCACATGCCCTGGGCTGTGAGGATCCTGGAGCAGGGACTCTGCTCTCATTGTCACTGTCATCCTGGCACCCAACTTCCAGCCTGGCATGTAATGGGATGCAATGGAATGGATGGAAGAAAAGGGGGCAGGGGGAAGGAGTGGATGGATGAATGACGGAGGATGGATGATGCATGGATGGATGGGTGGGTGAGTGAAGGAGTGAACAGTCTCCACTGTGGGTCAAGGAGCTTCCTTCAGGTGTGAGTTGCAGTGTTGGCTGAGTTCAGTGTGAATGCATCGACAGCAGGGTATGAAACAGGGTGTCTTTCACACTGAAGGGAGGATGGAAATGCTGTGGGCAGAGGTTCCTGGAACCCAGCCCTGCTGATGCCAAGTCAGGCAGCTGTGTAGAGCATACCTATTGCGGGGGAGAGAATGAACCATTTTCTCTTCCCCAGACCCCTCCCAGCTGTTGGCGTCTGTGTTCAGACCAGGGGTAGACATGGAGCTGCTGGGCCTCTGAGCTCCATCCTGCCTTCCAGGCCATGGGTCCCACAGATCCACCCAGATGGGCAAGGGAGAGCAGCAGGCTGGGGGTCAAGGGCCCGGCTAATAGTCCTGCTGCAGCCAGCCCAGCCCCTCGACCCCCAGACCCTTCCCGGTTCCCGTGCTCAGAGGGTGAACTGTGAGAAGCCTGCTCTTCAGTTCCATCCACAGAGATGGTCGCTCTGGACCATGCTGGGTAAGCCCTACAGGTCAGGATGGATGGGAAGCTTTGAATCCCATCGGCAGAGCTGACCTGAGCCCAGAGACCCCTGAGCAGGGCCCACAGGTGGCTCTTCTCAGGCGCCCCTGGGCCTACATCACGCGTTGGAGGTCAGTGACTTCAAAGCCCACCACTGTGCTTGGGTGGGTGCTGGCCACAAACGGGATGCTTGTCACACAGGAGCTGAGCCCCAAGGAAGAGCCGGTGGGGGGAGGGGGAGTGGTTGCTCATTATGTATTTTCGCTTAACGGATATTCACTTTTTTTTTTTTTTGCGGTACGCGGGCCTCTCACTGCTGTGGCCTCTTCCGTTGCGGAGCACAGGCTCCGGACGCACAGGCTCAGCGGCCCTGGCTCACGGGCCCAGCCGCTCCGCGGCATGTGGGATCTTCCTGGACCGGGGCACGAACCCGCATCCCCTGCATCAGCAGGCAGACTCTCAACCACTGCGCCACCAGGGTAGCCCACTATTTTTATTTACCTCCTTAACCCACGGCTATGTAAATAAATGCAGTGCGATACTATTCCTACAGCAAAATGAATTATGAAATAATTTCCTGAGGAATGAATGAGGGATCCTGAGTCGGCTGCCAGCAGGAGGGCCCTCTGGGCCGGGCCTGAGCTGGGGCTGACGGAACTTCTGTGCCCCAGCGTCCACCCTCGGGGACCAGGTGACCAGGTGTAGACAGAGCTGGAAGCATGCCCTGTCTCCATCGCCGCTGGGCCCAGAGTGTTCCATAGACCAGAACACAAGGGCAGTGCATCCCGTTGGCAGCGCATCCCCTGCGCCCCTCCCCCATGCACCTGCTGGCTTCTCAGTGGGGGGCACCTTGCCTGAGCCCTTCCTGGGGGGCAGCAGCAAAGACAGAAGTCCTGACCCTTCAGAGGTTCAGGGCTTCTTAAGGAGCCCCCCGATGTCCTGGCATGGATACCCCCTCACTCTGCCCGCCATCTTTGCTCTTCAATGGATTCTCACCTGGGTCTGCCTGGCTGTGCCCCCTGCAGGCTGTCCTGAGTCCCAAGACCAGAGACCATTCTGTACCTGTGTGGCTTCAGCATCCAGCAATGCACTGGGCCCATCACAGGCACTCAGTAAATGTCGCCTCCAGGCTCTGAGTTGAATGGGTAATGGGTGGAACTTACAGCAGGATTGGGGCACGTTGGCCACCTGTCATGTGGACAGAGACCCCACAGTTTCTCAAGGTCCCATCAACCCCAAACCAGGGAGGAAGTAGGCCCCATGACAACAGTGCATCCCAGGCGAGGGGCCAGCAGCAAGGCCTGGAGTTTCTGTGCATCACCGTCTGCTTTGGTGGAGGGTCAGCCAGACACAAGAGATGGGCCAGCCCAGATCTCGGGGAGTAGGGGCCTGTTGTGAGGGTGTGCAGATGAAAACCCACACATGGCAGCTAGGAAGGGGCCAGTGAGGGTTCTCACCCGCTCTGCCCGTTGCTGCCCGGGTCCCCTTTGCCTGGCCTCAGGTGTCTTACCTGTAAAAGGCAGACAATGATAGAACTTACTCCATAGAAGTGCTATGAGGATTAAATAAAATACTCCTTGCAACCTCATGGCATAAAACAACCCATGTACATCACCAGCGCAGGGCATGGCACAAGAGTTTAGTAAATACAAGTGACTCCTACCCAATTCCTCACTGTATTAGTCAGCTCAGGCCAGAACACCACAAACTGGATGGCTTATATAACAGGAATTTATTCTCTCACAGTTCTGGAGGTTGGATGTCCAAGATCAAGGGGTCAGCAGGGTGTGTGTCTGATGCGGGCTCTCCCTTTGGGTGGCAGACGGCGCCTTCTTGCTCTGTCATCCCATGCACGGACCTTCTGGTGTCTTCTTATAAAGACACTAATCCTACTGGATCAGGTCCCCACCCTTAGGGCCTCATTCAACCTTAATTACTTTCTTAGAGGCTCCATTTCCAAATACAGTCACACTGGGGGTTAGGGCTTCAAAGTGTGAATTTGGAAGGACACGAATATTCAGTCTGTAACCCTCATAAAGGGTAACACTCTAAAGCTTTGTGATAAAGCCCTGTTGATTAGAAAGGCAGGAAGGTGCCCCAAGAGTTCAAAGAGAGAGAGGGGGGTGGTAGATGGGCAGTGGTCAGTGATGGCCTAGCAGAAAGGGACCTAGGAGGAGAGTTAAAGGGAGTAGCAAAAGGTCAAGTTAGCCTGAGCAAGCTATAGAAATGTCACTGTGTCCAGTGATGGTGCATCCGAAGGCAGAAGGGCCAGCCAGCTGCATGTTAAGTTCTTTCACTGGCTTGACATACTGTGAGCACAGACAGTGACTCCAAATGCCAGTGGCCTAGAAAAAAGAATCTAGTTCCGCCCACTTGGAGCTTCTCTTTGGCTGGGGAGATTTCTAACCGCAGCTGCTTTGGTGACATAAAGCTAGTCCCCTGTGACATTGACAGTTGAGTCACATACTGGATGAAGAGACAAAAGTTCCCCTTGCAATGCTGAGAAGCCACCAATATTGGGGTCTGTTATAATTTTGTGGATAATAGATCATATCACATGTGAGAAGAATTCATAATATGGAGATGAAGAAAAACAATTTATTAATGTTAATAAATCCTCCAATAAAACTTCCAGGAGGACCTATAGTGATAAATTGAATAATTATGAGTATAATTATGACTAACTAGAAGTATAATTTCATGCTAATGCAATAATAATGACACAAAAGTGTAGATCATGAATTTTAACTGCTTAGTTATTTCACATTTCCACAAGTATGGACCGAAAAAAAAAAAAACTCTATGAAATCTGATCAAATTATGGTTGACTGAGAAAGTGTTCTTGGTTTAAACAGGCATCTTATTGATTATCTTTACTGGACTGCAAAAAAGTCTTATGCTAATTAGGAACTTGAAGACACTGAATTTAGGAAATAGATACTCAGTAATGCAACACTTCTCTGAGTCAGAAAAATCTGATTAATCAACCGTTTTATCACCCTTGAGAAGGATAAAACACCACATGAAAGAAGAGGAGTGGCCAGAATTTGTATTAAGTCTGCATTTCATGATAAGTGTTTCCAGGAGGGATAGACTCAACTCAACATAGTATTTTAGGGTATTAGAGGCAGCCCCAAGCTAACTGTCTCTGAAAGGAAGGATGCCCAGGCAATACGGAATGGAGCATGTAGGCAGTTACCCTCAGCCTGGACTCTGGACCCAGGCAACACAGCTTAACACACCCTGTAGGGTTTTCCTACAGCTTTTCATTCATACGATTACTGGGGGCTCTAAGAATTGTCTGTGTGCCATGAGAAAGACTACCAGGACCGGCACTGAGATCAAGTCCTGTAGTCACATGGAAATGTGGGGCATCTGAGTTGACCACAAGGGCCCCAGTTGGGACACACAACCCCCTCCTGTGCTTGGCTGGCTCTCCTGGTGTTATTTTTGCAAATATCTTCCAGTGGATGCCGGGCAATGGGACTGTACTTTGTGGACAACCTTTCCCCTCATGGAGACCTGGGGAGGAGAGATGTCCTCCCAATACAAAAAGCCTGAAGTGGACACTGGGATTAAAGGTTCCATTCATCTATTTTAAGAAATGGCCAGTTTTCCAAGTGGTTATGTCCCCACCTGTAGTGCATGAGCCCTCCAGTTTCCCCACTTCCTTGCTGTGGGCAGGATCAATTTTTAATTTTCGCCATTCCGATAGATGCATGGTCATGTCTCATCATTATTTTATTTGCATTTCCCTAATGACCAATGATGTTGAACGTTTTTTCATGCACTTATCTGCTATCCAAATACTTCTTTGCTGAATGGACTGTTTGAATGTTTTGTCCATTTTTTACTGGGTTATTTTCTTATTGAGCTTTGAGAGTTCTTTATGAATTCTGGACCCAAGTCCTTTATGAAACTTATGCTTTACAAAGACTTCTTTCTCCCTGTCTGTGACTTGTCCTTTTACTCTAGTAATAGTCTTTTGAAGACCAGAAGTTTTTAACTTTGAAGAAGTCTAATTTATCAATTTTTTATTATATAGGTTTTATTTTTGGTGGCATATCTATGAATTATTTGCCTAAACCAAGGTCTCAAAGATCTTTTCTATGTAAACTTCCTGAAGTTTTAGAGTTTAGATTTTATATTTAGGACTATGACCCACTTTGAATTAATTTTTGCATATGGTGAGAAGTGTGATTAAAGTTTGGAGGTTTTTTGCATATTTATATCTGAATGTTCCCGCACAGTGTGGTGAAAAGACCATCCTTTCTTTACTGAATTGCTTTTGCAACTCTGTCAAAATCAGCTGCTCATGCACATATAGATCTATCTCTGGACTTTCTATTCTGTTCCATTCACCTATTTATCTATTTCTAAACCACTTCATTCTGTCTTGATTTCTGTGGCTTTTTAGACACAAAATCAGGTAGCGTGAATCCTCCAACTTGGTTCTTTTGTTCAAAGTTGTTTGGTTAGTCTTAGGCTCTTTGAAATTTCATGTGAATTTTTGAATCAGTTTGTTAATTTCTACACAAATACTGGGTGAAAGTTTGATTGGGATTGTGTTGAATCTACAGATCAGTCTGGGGAGAATTACATCCCAACAGTCCTGAGTCTTTGGACCCATGAAGTCTCTGTTCATCCGGTTCTTTTGTGATTTCTCTAAGTGATGCTTTATTGTTGCCTGTGTATAGGTCTTCTACATCTGTTGTCAAAGTTGTCTGTAGGTATTTCATATTCTGATACTATTGTAAAGAACATTGTTTTTTTGTATTTTATTTTCTGATTGTTAGTTACAAGTATATACATTATCCTGCAATAATGCTAAAATCACTTATTATTTCTAGTAGCTTTTATGTAGATTCCACTGGATTTTCTAAATAGACTATCATGCTATCTCTGAATAGAGACAGTTTTACTTCTTTCAAATCTAGATACTACGTACTTCTGGATGCATTTTTGCTCTATTGTATGTACTGGTTAGAACTTCCAGTACAATGATGAATGGAAATGGTGAGAGCAGACATCCTTGTCTCGTTCTTAGGGGGAACCATTCAGTCTTTCACCACTGAGTATGATGTTAATTTGCCATAGATGCCCTTTATTAGGTTGAGGAAGTCCCTTCTATTCCTAGCTTGTTGAGAATTTTTATCATGGAGCCATATTTGACTTTATCAAGTGTTCTGTTTGGTTTTTGGCATCTATTGAGAAGATTGTATGATTTTACTCTTTTGGATTTCTAATATGGTCAGTTACCTTAATGGATTTTCAGATGTTAAAAGAAACTTGTTTTCCTAAGATAAATCCTACTTGGTAATGATTTATTTTCTTTTTCATGCTTTGTTGAAGTCAATCTGCTAAAATTTTGTTGAGAATTTTTATACTTACATTCATAAGAATTATTGGACTGTGGTTTTCTTTCTTGTGATGCCTCTGTGTTTTTTGTTTTTGTTCTGTATTATAGTACTGCTGACCTTATAAAGTGAGATGAGAGGTATCCCCTTCTCTCCAACAGTGAGGAAGAGTGTCTGTAGAATAGGCACTATTGCTTCCTTAAATGTTTGATAGAACTTACCTGTGAAGTCATCTGTACCTGGAGGTTTCTTTATGGAAGATTTATCAGTTTTTTAAATCTCTCCAAAAAATCAAATTTTGGTTTGGTTGATTTTCTCTATTGCTTGCCTCTTTCATCTTTCATTGGTTTCTGCTCTTAGTTTATGATTTATTTTCTTCTACTTAATTTTGGTTTAATTTGGTCTTATTTTAGTCTCCTAGAGATCTTTGATTAAGATCTTTCTTTTTTTCTAATATAAGCATTCACTGCTATAAATTTCCCCCTAAGAAATACTTTAGTGGCATCACACAAATTTTGATCTATTGTATTTTAATTTTCTGTCAATTCAAAATAGTTTCTATATTTCCCTTTTCATTTTTTGAATTATTGGCTATTTAGGAATATGTTAGTTTCCAAATATTGGGTGGTATTTTTCAAAGTTTTTTTTTCTTTTATTGGTTTCTAATTTAATTCCGTTGTATTCAGAAACAACTTCTGTGTGACTTAAATCCTTTTCAATATACTGTGACTTTTTTATGACTCATAATGGTCTGTCTTGGTAAAGGTTTCATGTAACCTTGAAAAGAATGTGAATTTTATTGTTGTTAGGTGGAGTATTTTATAAATGTCAATTATTTCAAGTATGTTGATAGAATTTTGGCCTTATATATAATTATTTTCTATCTACTTATTCTGTCAATAATGGAGAGAGTAGTTTTTAAATCTCAAAATATAATTATAGTTTTTTAACTTATTTTTCATCGTATCAGTTTTTGCTTTATGTATTTTCAAGCTTATATTAGGTGCATAGGAATTTAAGGTTGTTATGTGACCTTGGTGAATTTACCATTTTATCATTATGAGGTGACAGTCTTTATCCCTGGTAATGTTTGTTGCTCTAAAATGTACCTTGTCTGATATTTATTCATTCATTCATATAAGAGGGTTAACATGGGATATACATGTTTACTATTTTCATTTGAACCTATAGGTCTTCTATATTTAAAGTAAATTTCTTATAAATAGCATATATCTGAGTCTTTTTAAACTAACCTGACTATCTCTGAATTTTAATTGGGACATTTAAACCATTTATATTTAACGTGAATATTGCTATTCTTTATGTCTATCATCTTGCAAATTGTTGTCTATTTGTCTTACATTGTTTTTTTTTTTCCCTTGTTACTCTTTTTCTGACTTCTTTAGAAGGAGAAAAATTTGATATAATATCAAATTCAGGGAATGGCCATTTCATTTTTTGACCAAAAGGTGTTTTCAACAAAAGGTGACCGTAGCACCCTCTATTACCTAACAGTAAGCAGGAGAGTCTGGGCTCACCAGTTTTCAACTATGGCTGGGGAACAATTAAACTGCTGCTGATTTATGAGGGAATACTGGGGGAAACAAATATACACAACAAGTACTACTGTACTTATTCATGATATTCAATTATATCATGGGTTCATCTTAACCCTGTCATAAATATGCACTGAATTTAATTCACAGAAACAAGGGGCCAATAATCTGGGTGTCAGCATATTTCAAAATACTTCTCTATTTTCTTATTCTTAAAATACTTTCCTCTTCTCTATACTATTTTTGCAATTTTTAGTTTGTACGTTTTACTCAAGTATCCAGACTTATTCAATGTATGTTGCTGTAAAAACAAGGAAACAAAGGAAAATCATAGTCCTCATACTGCTTGTTAACATAAAGACATAATATAAGGTGTGTACTGTTGAGGCGTGATCACATGTCAGAATAGGTATTGTCTTGCAAATGTATTATTTCTATCAAGCATGTCTGTCAAGATGGGAATGTGAATGAACTTAAGTAGATCGTGATAGCTACTTAGGGGCTTGCCTATACACTGCATTCTATGATATGCGTAAATGCCTGTCTGATCCACCATTAATGGTGTAGGGAAACCAGAGCACTGATGAGCTTTGGAGCTGGGTGATGGGCACAGGGAGTCCAGGAAGTTATTCTCTCCTTTTGTGCACATGTTTGAAGAATGAAAGAGGGGGTAAGGGGAAAGAAGGGAGGGAGGGAGGGAGGGAGAGAGGGAGGGAGGAAGAAGGAGAGATGAAGAACTTGAGCCCAGGGAAACATCAAGGTTCCTACCAGGACTTCAGCCTCTGGTTGCACCACTGCCCTCCACACCCAGCCCCACTTTGGGTCACACAGAGAACAGGAAAACATACAAGTACTTGCCCATGTTTCTAATGACCAGAACAGACTAATTCTGTTTAAATGTATTAAAATGTGAATGTCCTGTTTTTCTCTGCATCCCCTGCACCAAGCACCCACCAGGAACAGTTACCAATCCATCCATATTTCTGTAGTGATCAATTAGGGGACAGGCAATGCTAGACCAGGAAGAGGCCTGGGGTCATCGGATCCAGGGCTCCAACTCCAGGGTGGACGTCACTGCTTTCAAAGACCATGGTCCCCCAGGGGAGAGGTGTGTATCTCCCCAGCATGGCAACCCTGGGAAGGAGTCAGGAATCGGTGGTCTGCAACCTCAGCCAGGAGATGAGTTTTCTGAGACCCAAAGAGATAAAGGGACCTCTTCAAGGTCAGATGCTGAGTTAGGTGAAGAGTCAGAACCAATACAACTGAAAGGAAACCACTATTCTTCAGTTCATCTTCCAGGGCACAGGGCACGCACTGCTCTCCAGGGGCCACAGATGAGGGTTCAGGCAGTTGTACTTAAAATGTGGTGCAGTCCCCCCACCAGCATAGCTAAAATTAAAAACATGTCTGCAAAACACATCACTGATGGGGGAGTAAGCACAATTTGGGGACAGTCTGACAATGGCTCCAGCTGCCCCTGGGTCAGCATCTGGCTCCACCCCAGGCTGTGAGTGTGAACTGTCACCAAAGGGATGATAAGATTGTCACAGGGGCATTTTTTGTCATAACAGCAGGAAGTGGAAATGGCCTGTGATGGTTAATTTTATGTGTCAACTTGACTGTGCCTCGGGGTACCCTAGCTGAGGCCTGGAGGGCCAGCAGTTGCTCAGGGGGAGGGGGCAGGTTTGGGGGCTTTGATATCCTGGGCAGAAGGGACAGTTGTTCACACCCCCGTGTCCTAAAGCATTGTACACAGATGGACTCATTTAAATCAGACCCTGCATTTGGTCCTTGGGCTGCATCCGTCATATATGATCTTATGATTTGAACAAGTAAGGAGGCTCACTCAGCTTTGCTTTTTCTCCAGGAACATGTTGATCAATGAAGGTCGAATTAAATCCGGACTTCTCTTCTGGACCTAATGGAAACAATACTTTCTCCTTTGAAAACACAGATAGCCCTTGGACGGCCTTGGCGTCTTCCAATGGCCTCTCCAGATACACCTTTAACCCTCTCCTGGCTGGAGGGGGGCCCTCTGTGCCATGTGCCCATCTCACCCTCATCTTTGACGTCCAGCAGGGCTCAGTCCAGCGAGGAAGGGGCAGGAAGTGGGGGACGCAGAGGAAAGGCCCGGGTCCCCCGTGGTCCTGGGCTGATTGCTCTGTTCCTCTGAAGACCCCGCTCTGGGCTGGCACAGAGCCCAGCGAAGGCCCTCAGGTCTCAGCGGTCACTCCTTGGAGCTTCAGCGTCCCTCATCAGATGCCCAAACTCTTCCCACTCCCCAAGAGGCAGGCCCTTTGCTGAATTCTGCACAATCACCAGTTTCCTGCTGGCCCCTGACCACGCCCTTCTGCCCAAAGCCTCACAGCTTGTCTCTTGGATCACCTGGTCATTCTTTGGGTGGGGGGAGGGGCGTCCTTTTTCTTTTGTTCTCATCTCAATGGTCCCTACAGTCAGCTCCCTTCAACAGGCCCCTCCTCCACACTCTCACTGGAAACCTCTTCGTCTGCACCTTCTGGGTGGATTCACAGATGAGTCCCATTAATAAAACCCGTTAATGGAATTCTCGACCTCATCAGAGAAGAGCCACAAGGACATCTCAGTTGATGCTGAAGAAGTAGTCGACAGAAGTCCACACAAATTCCTGTTTAAAAATCATAGAAGATGAAGACTGGGGAAGAACTTCCTCAGTCTGACAGCGGCTGTGCTCTCTAAGTGCTCAAAGAGACTGCTTGCCAGAGCAAAACTTCAGAATTGTCCTCACAGCCTCGAGCCAGGCCACCTGTGCTCCCGGCCGTTATTCGCCTTCTTCTGGGACACTTAATCAAACAAGAAAATGCAGGGATTAAAGACAGCTGGTCTTTTCCGCCACGTGTCCAAGTACTTCTCCTGAAGTGTCCAGGGTAGTGGTCTAATGATCTCTGATACAATGATGGTTAGGATCCCCCACCTCGGAGATGAGAATCTGAGACTTGGACCCAGTGCCTGGTGGTTAAACATGGAGACGGGAGCTGAACCGGGGTCCAGAGCCCAGACACGCTCTCACTGTGCTGCCCTGTCAGCCACAAGACGCAGAAATAAATGAGCATTGGAAAGAAAATCTAGAAACAATAAATGCTGGAGAGGGTGTGGAGAAAAGGGAACCCTCTTGCACTGCTGGTGGGAATGTAAATTGATACAGCCACTATGGAGAACAGTATGGCGGTGCCTTAAAAAACTAAAAATAGAACTACCATATGACCCAGTAATCCCACTACTGGGCATACACCCTGAGAAAACCGTAATTCAAAAAGAGTCATGTACCACAATGCTCATTGCAGCTCTATTTACAATAGCCAGGACGTGGAAGCAACCTAAGTGTCCACTGACAGATGAGTGGATAAAGAAGATGTGGCACATATATACAATGGAATATTACTCAGCCATAAAAAGAAACGAAATTGAGTTATTTGTAGTGAGGTGGATGGACCTAGAGTCTGTCATACAGAGTGAAGTAAGTCAGAAAGAGAAAAACAAATACCATATCCTAACACATATATATGGAATCTAAGGGAAAAAAAAAAAAGGTCATGAAGAACCTAGGGGTACAATGGGAATAAAGACACAGACCTACTAGAGAATAGACTTGAGGATGTGGGGAGGGGGAAGGGTGAGCTGTGACAAAGTGAGAGAGTGGCATGGACATATATACACTACCAAATGTAAAATAGATAGCTAGTGGGAAGCAGCCGCATAGCACAGGGAGATCAGCTTGGTGCTTTGTGACCCCCTAGAGGTGGGGGGATAGGGAGGGTGGGAGGGAGGGAGACGCAAGAGGGAAGAGATATGGGAACATATGTATATGTATAACTGATTCACTTTGTTTTGTTTTTTGTTTGTTTGTTTGTTTTGCGGTACGCGGGCCTCTCACTGTTGTGGCCTCTCCCGTTGCGGAGCACAGGCTCCAGACACGCAGGCCTAGAGGCCACGGCTCACAGGCCCAGCCGCTCCGCAGCATGTGGGATCTTCCCGGATCAGGGCACGAACTCCTGTCCCCTGCCTCGGCAAGCAGACTCTCAACCACTGCGCCACCAGGGAAGCCCCTGATTCACTTTGTTATAAAGCAGAAACTAACACACCATTGTAAAGCAATTATACTCCAATAAAGATGTTAAAAAAAAAAAGAAAAAAAAGAAAAGAGCCTTGTTTGGAAACAGTATGTTTAGTCACCTAGAAATTCAATAGGAAAATTGGAAAACGACCAGAAATAATAAGACAGCTTGGCACTTTGTATCAACACATGTAATCAATAGCTCTCTAATGGAGAAAAACACATTAGGAAAAGTAGTCACTTTTTACATTGGTAACAGTCTCAAAAGTGTTAAGTATGTATCAACAGACAGAATAAGAAGTGGCAACAGTTCTGTAAAGAAGGGCATCGCATTACAGACGTTGCCAAAGGGATGGAATGGGGTACGTATGGACCGTCTGTATCCCCCCAAAATTCGTACCTTGAAGCCCCTCTTCTGATGGGGTAGAATTAGGCAGTTTACATGAGGCCACTGGGGTGGGGCACCTGATGGGATTAGACACTTATATGAGGAGGAGGAGATCCCAGATACACTGTCTCTCCACCTTGTGGGGACATGGAGAGTGGGTGGCCGCCAGTAAGCCAGGAAGATGGCGCCCTCCAGACACTGGACCTGCTGACACTCTGATCTTGGACATTCAGCCTCCAAACAGTGAAATAAACATCTGTTCTTTAAACCACCCAGTCTGTGGGATTTTGTTATAGCCACGCAGGCTTCAGGGTGGGATGGATGTGAGCTCAGTCCCACTTCTGGGAAGAACACCATTGTCTTCAGACTTTCCCACCAGAGTCCTGGAAGGCTGGACCTTTGTTTGTGCCTCCTGAGGGCCCAGGACCCAGAATAAAGCAGGAGCCCAGTGAGGATACATCAAGGGAAGGAGGGAAGGAACTGGACAAGCTCTCAGGAGGAATTATCCTGGAGCTTAATGCGCTGATTTGAAATATCACCAGGAAGGAAGAAAGAAGCATAGCAACAAAGGAGAATGTTATCCTAGAATATTAGAAAAAAACAAAAACCTCTCAAGCATATGGAATAGTTTCCGACAATGAGATACTGTCACAGACTTTGTAGCAGAGCCACAGGCCAAGGGTCTGTGAGCCTGGACCCTTAGGCTTCAGGTCATCACATTGGAGCAAATGGTAATTTGTGTGGGAGAAAAACAGTCAAGTAAAAGTCCTATCGGTGGATCTGAACAAAACTTGCGGGACCTTGTGCTTTGTTTTATTTTTTTTAATGTGTGAAGAAATGTACAGACATCAGGATGGCCACCAACCCTCGAGTTGGAGTCCCCGCACCGAAGAGCCTCCCGTCCTTCCCCCAAGTGTCCAGGCTGCTTCCCCTCACCCAGCCCCCCCACCCCAGAAAGTGTCCTTCCCTGGCTGGGGGGTGGGGCTGGATACACTGCTGGATTTCAATGTTTCTGGCTGTTTCTTTTTCTGAGTCCTCCCAGGTTTGTTAATGAGCAATTTGGGGAAGCTGTTTGGGGAGCTGTTAGCCAGACACTGTCTTCAAGTGGGAGCCCCAGCTGAGCTTTACTCTCTGCCAACATCCCGCCCGCTTCCAGAGGCACCAGGCATGCTGCTCGGTCTGCACACCCCAAACACAGCCCCACAGCTGACGGCGTTGAATGGGAAGCCGTGCCATGGCTCTGTAGCAAGGAGTGACGCGTTTTCGGGATTTCCAACTAGCTTTGAGCAAAGAGCTGTCTCTTTTTGGTTAGCCGTCCTTCTGTCACACACTGCTCAGATGTTTTCCCTTCCCAGCGCGGTCAGCACCGTGGTTTCAAGACAAGCACGACTGAGGGGACTAAGACAACAAGGAAATTGTCCATTTCTGGCACTAATAAGAGCATTTATTAATAGCACGAGCATAGTCGTTAGCTGGCCCCAAAGTCCTCTCCCGTTACGGATGACCCGCTTCTATCTTCTGGTGTGGCTAGAAGAGACTTCACCTGATTCATTTAAATTATTTTCCAGAAATGATCCATTTTCCATGAAATTGTGTATAGAGTTTATTTCTTTCCTAGAAGTCATTACTCTGTCATGAAAAATCCCAAGTGCCCTGGCGCATGGGGGGATAAAATTAGCCTCAACTCTCATCACAGAGCAAAGGGTAATTTTGCCTCTGTGCCTGGGTACAAGCCTTTGAGCGGCTGTCTTAGTCTGCGTCGAGAGTGGGGTCTGCTTTAAGGGATGGGAGGCACAGCCAAGCGCCCTCTGAAAGATTGAAGGTTGCAGAGGGCCAAACAGGCTGTTTACTACGCAGGCGTGACACCTAGGAAAGCATCCCCAGCCTTGGAGCCGCAGGCTGTCGATCCTGACGGGCTCTAGGAGGGAATCTCCCAAGCAGTGCTGACACGTATGCTCAGCTCTCTAGTCTGCGTGAAAAGATTTTTTGCATACATTCAGGGAAGAGTTATTGAGGGGCCGTGGATATGAGACAAAACAGCAAGGTTCTGTTCTCTCGCTCAGTGCCAACATCCTAGGACTATCTTGAATGTCACTTAAAAATGTGTAATGTTCTGGGCTTCCCTGGTGGCACAGTGGTTGAGAGTCCGCCTGCCGATGCAGGGGACACCGGGTTCGCACCCCGGTCTGGGAAGATCCCACATGCCGCGGAGCGGCTGGGCCCGTGAACCATGGCCGCTGTGGCTGCGCGTCTGGAGCCTGTGCTCCACAACAGGAGGGGCCACAGCAGTGAGAGGCCCGCGTACCGCAAAAAAAAAAAAAAAAATCTGTAATGTTTTTAAATAGATTCTGCAGTTAATCAGGCATAATTCCACATCTCTCTGTAATGCGATTTAAGTATCCGTAATTCCCAAGCCAGCCTCCTGGATCTTGTGTTGTGTGTCATGCTGCGGAAGACTGGAAGCAAAGCCCACATCTTAACAAGGGCACTTCTTCCGAGTCACCTCTTGGGATGCGAAAAGGAATCATTGTGAAAACAGTTTTTCACCTCTATTAACCACTCACTTTATAAAGACGCTGTTAGCCTTAATCAGGAACTGAGGTTGTGGTACGCTAAGTCATATGCACAGGAAATCTCTCTGAATTCCCAAATGCTGCTTGAGGGAAAAACAACATTGGGTCCAGGAAAAAGCAAAGTGCAAGGTGACATTTACAAGAATTGATGACAGAGCCCTGAAACACAGAGCCTAATTACCCACCGCTAGTTACACCTGCCAGCTGGTGGGTTTTTCCAAGTCCAGGCCTCCCCACACGAGCCCCTCGGCCGTCAGCCCTGGCTGGATCTTTGCAGGAGGCAGAGGAACTGCTCAGGTGTCCACATTGTCTGGCCAGCAGCACATTGGCCTTGGGAGGCTTCCTGATGTGGATGCTGGGGCCTCCTTTCACGCTTTCACTCACTCATTCATTCATTCAATCTGCCCGGGGCTGCAACATGTCCCAGACGCCCATCTGTGTTCTGAGCCCTCAACGCACACCTAACAGAACCACCATCCTGCCTTCACAGAACCTGCAGACAAGAGGCAAAGTTTGAAACATGTAGACTGTGCCAGAGGTGATCGGGGCACTGAAGGGGGGGCCAGCAGAGAGCAGAGGGCAGTTTACACCTGGAGGTGGAAGGCAACAAGGAAGTGAGAACAGGCAGGAAGCCTTAGTGTCCCAAGTGGGGGGCCAAGGGCTGTCGGGAGGACAGACGGGCAGACAGCAGGGAGGGAGCCCCAGAGCAGACCCCTCGGGGCCCATCTGGTCTCATGGGCAGGCACTCCCTAGGGGCAGGAAGTGAAGTGGGGGCACAGGCTCTGCATTAGGAGCCCCCATGGCGGCCACACCGGGAACAGGTGGCAGAGGTACGGGTGGATGTGAGGATGCCTGGGGGCCAGGTAACGCCAGGGGATGTGAGCCAAGTGGAGGGGGATTTCAAAAGAAGGGCTTGTGGCCCAGGTATATTCTGGGTCAGCCTTCCTGGATTCCTGACTGTGGGTGATGACAAAGAGGAATCAGAAGACCTACAGCTTTTCAGGGAAAGGGCAGGCGCTCTCAAGGTGTGGGCAGGGTCACACCTGGAGCTCACTGGACCCAAAAGATACAGGAATGGCTAGAAAATGTCATCTGTGAAGAGGAAAAGGCTGGGGGAGGGCAACTTTAATTAGAAAAGAATAGAGAGCTCAGATGTGGACACGGTAAGCTTGAGGTACCTACTGGGCATCCATGTGGGCGGATGTGGGTCTGGACTGGGGAGAGATGCCGGACAGAGATCTCACAGCCCCACCGAGCCTGCATCCCCGTCTGTGAAGTGGAGAAGACAGCGCTCCTCCGTGGAGCGGCCTCTATCCCCAGTATCACGAGGGAAAGGCAAGAATCCCACGGAGACAGAAGAGGACAGGGAAGGTACAGGACGCCTGCAAGCATCTCTCGACGTCCTCACGGTTTCATTAAAGAGCCGCTTTGTGACTTTACCAGGAAGGGAAACGTAAGTCAAGCTGCCAGGCTTCAGTACGTCAGGTCGGATGAATTCAGCAAAACAGCCTACATTCGAATCAACCTTGGCTTCTTTTAGGAATTAACTCATAATGCAATTATAAACTAATTTGGATTAAATAGCAGGAAAATAAAGTTATTTTTATTATTTTAAAGACTGAATTCTACGCCCCTTATCCCCACTATTTTCTACGCAATGTGGATATCTAACCTCAGTGGACACGTAATAACCCTATAGAAATCACTCCTTTGATCTGCACCTCAGCTGTCTGGGGCCCATGTCCTGTGCCTTCCCATCCTGAGTTCCATCAGGGCTCACCATCGGGGGTGGCAGTAGAGGCCGCATGATGGGCTCTACTAGAGGCCTCTAGTAGATCGCATGATGGCCACAACATCCTGTGTTTACTGACATGGCAGGCAGCATTCCTAGTCCACACCCACGTACTTCAATTGGTTCACGTAAATATGGAGGCTGAGAAGTCCCAGCACTGTGGTCTGCAAGCTTAAGGCCCAGGAAACCTGGGGGTGTAATTCAGTCCAAAGGCCTGAAACCCAAGGGAGGCCCGGGGATCTCCTTGAGACAGATGCTACTTTCAAAGAGCACAACACCGAGGGTTAGCACAACAGACAACAAAAAGGCGTGACAAGGAATGGCCTGATTCCACCAAGGGGGCCAAACCCAACAGCACCAATGGCAAAACCTGGTATCAAATGGAGAACAAATGACCGAAGGACTCACTGCAGATAGTGGAGTTCAGACCTGGGGCTGACGGACACGGCACGGACAGCAAGGCCATAGGTCCAGGAACTGGGTGAAGGTTGGGGTCCCAGGGATGGGTGGTGGGCAGAGCTGGAAGGGCCGCCATAAAAACTGTGGAAGAAAACAGTGACCACCCACATGAGAACCAACAGAGGCCACTTGTGCAGAGATCTCTGTAGCGAAGGAGCCAGCCCCATCTAGGTGATTGTAGAGACAGGACAGGTGAGAGGGACAGCTTCCTAGTGGCATAAATGTCAGCCTGGGCGAGCCCTGATGGGGTGGCTCATCAGAGGCAAGGCGTCCTGTGACTGCTTAGGGAGCGGATTTGCTTTCTCTCGTGGGTCCTGAGCTGGAAACAGGAATACAACTTAGAGCAGCAGCTGGGGCAGGTCCGGGCTGACGGCTACAGAGGTTCCGGGGGGCTGCTGCCTGTGGCTGGAGCCCCCTGTCGTGTGACCTGGCACCTCTGTCCGTTTATCCCCCGGTCCAGCCTTTACCATCCTCTTCCTGTTTCCCCTCCTGTAACAATATGAAACGTTGCTGTAATTTCAAGCAGAAATGTTCCCACCCTCATTAGCTCTATTCATTATACATCATTTCGTAAACTGTTTTGCATCTTCATAAGCAGATATACTTTCTATCTTATGAGATAGGGTCCTCCACGTCATTTTTATAGGGGCCAATACTCCATGTTATGAATATGGGTTTATGAATGAGTCTAACGTAATCCTTAGGTTGTTTTTAATTTCCGTTATTGTAAACAATGCTGCGATGAACATTCTTATAGCTGCATCTTTGCATAGCCCATCAATAGATCCATCAATATTTCCTCAGGATAAAATGTCTTGAGCATCATATAAGGAAAACTGCTAATGGCATGAGACTTTTAAGGCTTCGCTGTACATTTTCAGATCTCCTCTCTGAAAACAATGTAAATTTAAACAATGCTATGTGAGTCTGTGCTTTTCTGAAAGCCATGCCATTGCTGCGTTTAAAAGAAAACAGGAGGAAAATGGTGGGTGTGATGGTTGATCGCTCACCGGGACTGGTGCAACTGAGGCCTTTGTGGCACTCCCGACCCCTTCAGTCGGCCACACGTGGCCACAGGACGGGCCCTCCTGGGTCCAGCCTCCCAGCTGGGACAAGCCCACACCCGCCTTCAGGTCCAGGCCTGCCCTCCTCGGGCTCTCGGTCCAGCCGTTGGGACTTCTTCCTCTGCTCCAGTCTCACAGTGGCTCCAGCAAGCCAAGCTCAGCCTCTGGGCTCTCTGCTCGGAGTTCCCTGGGCCAGTTCTCGTCCCCGGGCCCACCCCCCACCCCCCTCACCCCATCCTCGCTCCATCCATCTGCTCCGAGGGGAGGACTGCATGTCAGGTGTTTATTTTTTCCTCGACCCCCAGCGCAATCAAATCATTTTTAGATTTGCTTATTTAAATGTCGGTTGTCTGACCTGCTTCCCATCCCACCCCCCCCGAGGAAATACACGCTCCAGTGAGGCAGGTGCAACACACCAGCCTCACACCTACTGCAGTGCCGGGCAAGGGACACCTGGACGGGCTCATCCGGCAAACGAATGAATGAATCAATGAGTGAGTGAATTAATGACTGAATGAAGGGGACCTTTGCCCATTTTTTTGTTAGAGTGTGAAAATATTTCCCCTTTCTTTCGAACTCTAAAAGCACTTTGCCATTTTCCATGTTAACCCTTTCCTAACTGTGGCAAAGCCATTTCTTCCTCATTATTCACAGTCAGATTATTTTAGGGATCTTTATACTTTACTCATTTGTAAGCCAGAGCCAAATTTACTGTCTTCAGTAAACAGTCAGAAATATTTGCTGTTTTCTGCTTTTGATTCCACGCTTAATACAAAGTTACCACCACAAAGGTTGTACCAATAGTCATGTATTTTTTCTGATCCTTTTTTTTTTTTTTTTTTGTGGTACGCGGGCCTCTCACTGTTGTGGCCTCTCCCGTTGCGGAGCACAGGCTCCGGTCGCGCAGGCTCAGCGGGCATGGCCCACGGGCCCAGCCGCTCCGCGGCACGTGGGATCCTCCCGGACCGGGGCACGAACCCGTGTCCCCTGCATCGGCAGGCGGACACCCAACCACTGCGCCACCAGGGAAGCCCTGATTCTTTTGTTTACAGCAAAATTGTTAATCCTATTGGGATTTGCTCAGGAATCAGAGAAGGGGTGACTGCTCCTTCCTGAGTTTAATTGGATCCAATTCACTCTGCCCAGTTGTCTCTGCAGCACTTCCAGGCACCCGCTGGGGCAAAGAAGGTCCAACATGAGACCCCCTGGGCACACCCACTTCTCCTTAACCAGGCAGACCCTCTGCGTCCATTTCTGCCTATGGCCAGTCCCAGGGCTCTGTTTCTCTGGGACCCTGTGTGTCTGAAGGTGGCACCCCGCCCCCATCAGAGCACAGGTGTCAGCGAGTCTTCCAGCTGCCGGTAATCCTAGACCCATAGCCACAGACTCCCAGCGGCCCCTGTGCGGCACTTTCCTCTTAAACTACAAAGCACACCGACAACTGAAAACACAGCGGCCAGCCTGCCCTCAAAGAACCTGTCCGCCCTTCACGAAGACCCCATGACCTTCAGAAAGAAGCTTCCCCTGACCCCTGTGGGGGTTCCCTGACTGCGTGGAGAGGGGCTTCTCTGAGCATTGGGCAGGGGTCAGGGTGGGGTTGTCCTCACACTTTGATGCTCTGACACATCAGGCAAAACACTCAGTGAAACAGATTTGACAACTTCTGTTTTCCAGAGTCTGGCTTTTTTCTCCTTTCCATGGTGAGTCTTCATCCCTTTCAAAGATGATCTAGGAAGTCTGCTGTGTTGAACTAAATACCTTGTAATTACTCTTTGTCATTTAAAACAAGCTTCATTTTAAAAAAAAAAGAAAAAATAATAAAACAAGCTGCGTGGTAGTTTCCATGGAAAACATACACTCCTTTTCTAAGGAAGCTTCCGGAAGGCCCCAATGTGTAACAGTTGCTGGAAACCCCCAGTGGAGATGTCGCTTGCCTTTGGCTGTGGGTGGGTAAGGGGTGCTCCAGGGTCACAGGAGCCCAGGCAGCCCTGGGGCCAGGGAATGACAGAGGGGGCAGGGGTGTCTGACCAGACCAAGAGGACGCAGGTGGAACATCAGATATGGGCGAGTCCCATCAGGTTCTTGGCCCCGAATTTGCCTACCTGGCGCTGCCCTGAGTCCCGTCTCTGAGCCACTGCGTGAGGGCTCAAGGACGTGCCGACTACAGCCGCCTGAGGAAGGACAAAGGGAGGCCTCGCCCACCTGCATGACCCTCTCCAGGGAGCTAGAACTCAGGGATAACACTGAATGTTTCTGAGTAGGCAGACTCGGCGACATTGTTCATGTATCTGTCTTATAAATGAATGAATGGATTGTTCGTATTTGAACTGTTGAGTGTGCATCTTAAAATAAAATTATGGGGACATTCTAAGTCAGAAATATTCACCAAAAATATGCATCATCCAACTGCTGTCATGGGGTTACGTAAATATTCCAGAGCAGCCTCATCAATCACAATGAAGCTGAACTAATGATAACTTGTCATAAACAAGCACAGACAGAAGGAATCAAGAGTCACAGCTGGCTGCCTGCGGCAGTGAGGGCACCTCCTCTTCTGAGCTCCCAGAACAGCTGGCCAGGGCCATCAGGCAACTGCTCCAGAGTCGCTGCCCAGAGGTCCTGAGGAAAGCCCAGTGGTGTCCTCATTTGTGTGTGTGGTCCCTAAATGTGAGGTCTCCAGCATCTCACTCTGTGCTTACATAAGCAAGGAACTTCTAGACTTAGGTGAAGATGAAGTCCTTCCCAGACCAGCTGTGAGCAGGACCACCCCTGGGAACCATGGATTTGGAAGTCAGGCCACCGCTGTCACCCTCAGGGCACCAGGACACACAGGGTCCCTCCCACCCTCCTGTGTGTGCCAATGCCCAGGAGAGAAGCTTCCTCTTGCATCTTGAGTTTCCATGAAGCGGAGTTTCCTACAGAATCATGACTTTGGAGCCTCTTCCTGTATCCGCTCCCCATCTCATGGGAGGAAGGTTTATTGCCATCCGTTCTCCTGTGATGGTTCCGTCACTCATAGGAAGGGGCACTTCTCACTCCGTGGACACTGGCCATGGTTCCGGACCATGGAAGGTGAACAGACCAAGGCCCAGCGTCCCAGCAGGAGCAAATGGCTTGTGGCCAGCAGGGTGGGCTGCGCTCCTCCAGAGCTGTGTGTGCTGTAAGGGCTGCTCCTCCGACAGCTGCACCAGCCAGAGTCTCAGCTGACACTCCGGGGCCAGGTGTCCCGTAAGTGAGAAGTCCCTGCTGAGGCCTTGTTTGCGGCACAGCTGAGAAACGCCCAGGAGGTTGTGTGTGAAAGCAAACTGTGAAGCTGCTGTGGAGCCAGTGATTCCCTCAGAGAGTGTGAATCACTCTGCTCATCACCATCTCTGTGCTTCCCCCCCACCCCAGGGAGACTTGTGTTTCTCATGCCTTCAACAGGGACATGGGATCAGGGACCAGCCAAGGGACCTTGAAATTGGCCTGTTACTGTGCTTCAATACAGGTGAGTAGAGGCGTTACTTCAGGCCCATCAACTATTGAAAATAGAACGTGGACTCCAATTACTAGCTTTGCAAGAAAAGCAGTGGGCTCAAGTTGGAAACTGTTGGGATAAATGAAATCTAAACTCCTCTTTCTGGTCTAAAATTCTGTCTTGACAGAGAAAAGTGTCTCTGTTCATCATTACTACCCTTACCTTTCTTAGTTTCTTCTAGATTATTCTGTGGTCCCAATTGAATACATTTTAATATTTGTATTATTTATGGAGAACACAAGGAATTTCAGCCTTAGAATACTTACTTTAAATGTAATAAATATTGGATCACAGGCAAACTCTTTAATTGTCCTCCAATTATAGTCACAGCTCTAGTGAGGCCAATGTAGATGCACCTGTCTGTATTGTCACAGTAATGGTGGGTAACAAGCCACCTCCAAACCTGGCGGTTCCTGTAAGATGTGCTTATTCTCATGCTGATCAATCTACAGGGCGACTGCAGATGGACTGGCCCAGGCTGGGCTTGTCTGGGGCTCAAGCCTGTTCCATGAGGGGCAATGCTGGGCCCAGGCAGGAGGGGCAGAGCAGCCGGGCACCAGATCAGGGTACCCCAGGGGCTCCAGAGCAAGGCCACGTGAGCACACTGGCTCAGTTTCCGCCCTCTGACACTCAGCTGGCCACTGCACTCAAGTGACCAAACCCAGATTTTCTGAGACGGGAAAACGCATTCCAGGCAAAGCGATCGGAAGAGGGATTAAATACTGGCTGAAAAATAATTGCGTCTCTTGTGTCTATGATGCACGCACACCTCAGAATCAGGTTCAAAAACACCTGTAAAAAAACCTCATGTAAGGAAGCAGGCATGGGCTGAAATCAACGTCAAACACTGAACAAGCAAACTCTGACTTGACATCTCGTGGGGGAGACACCAGATTGGGGCAATTTGCGGAAATCTGCAGAACACACCCAGCTAATCCTACCGGTGCCCCCTAGGTCTGAGGCTCCCCCTAAGTCAAAAGAAAACCTCTGTGAAAACTGGAAGTCTTCATACAATTGTGAAGCTATGATTATTGTCAGCATTAATCAGACAGATCCATTTTCCGATGTACATAATCATTTTGAGATTATTATTAATAAACACTTAAGTTTTATCGGTGGCTTTTTTTATTTGTCAATTACATTGCAAATTACAGTACAGTTGAAATCTAAGTAGGATTACAGTTCACATTGTTGAGGAAAAAATTAGCTCAAAGTCAACGATCCTATATGAAAACATTCTGGCAAAAGTCACATATGAATCCCTCATAATTTTCAGGAAATGCCAGGGCCAAACCTCAAGCTTTCAGACCCTGGTTACTGAGTTGTTGGAAACCTCCCTGCAGTTCAAAGTGGCTGGATCAGTAATTAACCGAGGGCTTCATCCTCCTCCGTGCTGACAGCTCAGGTTTAGTGGCACTAATGGGACCATCTCAGAAATCAGCTGGTCTGCTCTCTAATTGCTGTCAGAAACGAAAGTCTGAGTTCAATTATTCTAAAACAAAAACAGACATTTTGGGTGTGAACCCTTCAATATTTAATTGGACTATATCTGGCAACACTACGTAGCAGGTCAGCTCAATTAGTTATCAGGAATACCTGTCCCAGCCAGCTCACTTTGGAGCTGTGAGCCCCGCACCTCCGCATTCACATACTAGCATCTTCATACACCCATACTTACATTTTCCCATTCAAGTCACTCATTTTTTTCCCTGAATACTTTTATTTTGAAGGGAAGCTTATACCACTGTGAAGTTACAGGTCGGATGACCTAGTTATATTTTTTATAATACTTTAAAAATAAAATTATCAGAATTTAAAAGTGATCATCCCTGTGCAACCAAAACCATCCCACATGCCTCCAAGAGCCTCCCACTTTGGCTGATTCAAGACCCACCTCAAGGAACAGAACTCCTGCCTTCAACAGATTTCCCATGTCTGTCTCATGGGTGACAGACTTCTCAGCTTAAGCCAAATCGTCAGCAGCGTCACACCAAGGTAGCAAAGGTTTGGTCTCAAATAATTGCCTTTTGAGTTGGTGTGGGGACCCCACACTGGGCTTCAACCCAGAGGTGCTGCCAGCAGGAGAAGATGGGCCTGGTCTGCATCCCACCACCAAGCACCTGCCCACTCCTGGAGAGGCTGTGACATTTCTACCTGATGCTGGTGACAGAGGACGACTGGGAAGCTTTGCCCTGGGGCTTGTTGTCTGTTGTTGTGATTACCTGTTTGTTTGTTTCTCTCTTTGTTTGTAGTTTAGAAACTTAAAGCCAACCCCCTGTCTTCCGACCCCCTTCTTTTTGATTCAGGATTTGTGTATTCATATCTTGTATAATAAAAATGTCTGGAAACCATGTCAAACTCAGGGAAAACACAAATAAACAAGCAAACACACAAACACATACATGGTAAAAGTACAAAAAAGCTAAACAAAAACAAATAGAGTGACCATGTTTGTAAAGTGTGATCTGGGCTGATCGTTATATGTTTCACACACTGTGTCATTTTTCTGTTTTTCCACTAGTGATTCCTCCGCCTTATCAATTTATCTGGCACATAAAAGGTGAAGTTTCCTAGTTTCTACTAGGGGGGCTGTTCAATTTTGTTTGATTCTCTGGGCTTGGGTTTCTACCTCCAAAAACTCACCCATCTTTTTTCTTTTTCCTTTCACAAATTTCTGGTTGTTTCACTTTAAAAGTAAGTTGTTCTGCTGCCACCCTTCTGAGTTCCACCCAGGGGACGATGTATGGGTATTTGTCTGAAGAAGGAGTGGGCTCAGGGCCTCACATCTGAGGACTGGTACAGGGATGGTGCGATCCCACCGGCCTGGTCACCCACATCCCTGATGGTCAAATACAGAAGCCAGTACTGCACTGAGATAAGAACAGCTACCAATGTCGACGACCTAACATGTGCAGGAAAGGAGCACACCATCCGTCAGCCCAGGCCCACTGCCCCAGCGGGTGAGCGCTGTCAAGGCCGTTTGCAACTCCCCAAAACTTTCAAATATTTTAAGAGAGGTGGTATTCTGTCAGAGGGTCAGGCTATTCCAGAGGTTCTTGTCCCTGACAGGCAGGCTCTCCCCAGCATGTCCAAGGAAAGTGGCCTGGGATGATCCAAGGTCATGCCAAGGACAAAGCATTGCAAGGCAGCTCCAACCAGGAGACACAAAAGGTCAGTCGCTCTTGAGATAATTGCAGACTCCAGCATGAGGGGATGGAGGGTCTCCATGAAGACCCACTAACTTGATTTCATGAGCAGATGACCTAGAGGGAAGACTCAGCATTGACCTGATCCAACCCCAGCGCATAGTGACAGCATTTCCAATGTGGCCAGTGTGATGGAGCCCTGGATGGTGCAGACAGCACGTGAGCAAGTTAAAAGGAGGGGCCAGTGATGGTGGTTCATGGAAACAGTCAGATATCAGTCCATTCATTTAATAAAATTATACTGACACCTACTATGTGCCAGGAAAATAAAACCGTATTAAAAATGAGAGGCGTGGACTTCCCTGGTGGCCCAGTGGTTGAGAGTCCGCCTGCCGATGCAGGGGACACGGGTTCGTGCCCCAGTCCGGGAAGATCCCACACGCCGCGGAGCGGCTGGGCCCGTGAGCCATGGCCGCTGAGTCTGCGCGTCCGGAGCCTGTGCTCCGCAACGGGAGAGGCCACAACAGTGAGAGGCTCGCGTACTGCAAAAAAAAAAAAAAAAGAGAGGCATGCTCTCTGCTGGCACGCCTGCTATTTTATGGGGTAGACGGAGAGCAACAGTGGAGAGAGGACGGTGGGGTGAATGGGGAGGGCAGGGCGCGCTGGAAGCGTTCGTCTACAACTTTACGTTCTTTTTAAAGTTCCAAGTAGCTCCCTGCACCAGACATCCTGCACTTCTTTATTTATGGTCTGAAATTGGTGCTGGGCTGGACCCCGCCCTGGTGTAGGCCCCTGGAGTTCACTGTATCCCTGGGCTGATTTCTGTGACCCTGCCTCATCAATAACATTTTAAGTGACTTCTAAATTGCTTCATTTATTAAATATTTGCCATGAGAACAGAAAATAGGATGATTCATTTTAGTGAAAGGGCTTTTTCTTTTTTTCTTAAAAACGTTGTGGAAAAACACCCCAGAGTAACTGTGGGCCTCAGGCTAGTCCAATGGGAGAAGAGAGGGGCGTCTTTTCAAGCCATAAATGAGACCATCTCCCAACACACTCTGTGAGAAACTAGGGACAAGGAGGTAAAGCTGTTCATTGAGAAGCCAGGCTCGGGGCTGCAGGGGAACCGGGGGGCCAGCTAACTTGCTCTGGCCCCCCCTTCCTTCTTTCGGGGTCTCCGAGCCCTCACAAGGTCACACGCTGAGCTGCAACCATCCATCACGGTTCCCAAGGCCGGCACGAGGGCTGCGTCTGCCACTGGCTGGCCAGAGACCCAGTTCCTCTTGACTAGTTGGGGGGAGGCTTCTATTATGCACACGGGGTGCCTGGGGTCCCAAGCGTCCTCCCTGGGCAGCACATGTAAACAGAGTGCCCAGTGCTTAATTGCAGCTGCCAAGCCCTGAACAGCAGATTTATTATCCACATGCCCAAAGCCTTCATTAGGAGTTGGAGAAACAAAAAATTATATTGTAATATACTGGAAAATAATAGAAAAATATTTATGGGTCTCTGCCCCTGGTTGCTGGCATAGGGCTCCAAAATCCCTTGGAATTTCCTGGGTGATTAGAGCATCCTTTGTTCTAATGAGGCCACTCTGGGTAGGCTTCCGGATGGGGGCTGGTTACTAGAAAGAGCGCGGCCAGAAACTTGGAACTCTCAGCCACACCCCCACCCCCCAGGATGGGCTGGAGATTGAGTTAATACTGATCACACCATGTGATGAAACCACTGTAGAATCCCAATTGTCCAGGGGGCTCGGGGAACTGCCGGGCTAGTGAACAGAACCACGTGTCGGATGGGTGACACACCCCAACTCCAGGAGGACAGAAGCCCCTGCACTCAGGACCCTCCCAGACCTCGCCCTGTGCATCTTCATGTGGTTGTTCATCTGTGTCCCTTATCGTATCCTTTTCCTGCAATAAACCAATAAATGTCAGTAAGGGTTCCCTGAGTTCTGTGAGCCCCCCTATCAACTTATTGAACCTAAGGAGGGGGTCTCAGAAACCTCTGAGTTAGAGCCAAGCTGGACAGAGGTTGTGGGTAACCTGGGGATTGGCCTCGGAAGTTGGGGGAAACAGTCTTGTGGGACTGAGCCCTTAGGCTGTGGGATCTGACACGAACTTCAGGAAGATGGCGTTAGAACTGACCCAATTGTAGGAAACCCAGCTGGTGTCACAGAACTGCTTGGTGGGGGAAAAGCCCGCACACATCCCGTGTCAGAAGTGTGTGGGTGTGTCAGGCGTGAGAAGACTGAGTTTTCCTAAAATGTCGTTTTCCGTCAGCTACCAAGCAGCAAGTATTTTTATAACCATGCTTCCTAAGTTTCATTTCGAGTTCAGAAACGTGCACACGGAGCCCCGCTGATATCATCCAGGTTTGAAAAGGGGAAGAGCCACACACATGGTCAGCAGCCCTCCCCAGGGGGTGCTGGTATGTTTCCAAACCAAGATGCTCCTTTGCCAGAGATCCTAGGGCGACTAATTATGAGAAGGCTTAATTTGCAGACATGATGTTGCTGAAATGTTCAGACGTCAAAAATGTCAACTAACTTGAAATGTTTTTTCTCCAAAATATAATTCACACACCATAAAATTCACTCTTTAAAAAAGTATATAGTTCAGTGCTTTTTAGTCATGATTACTGCAGCTTCATAGTAAGTTTAGAAATTGGGAAGTTTTAGTCTTCCAACTTTGTTCATCTTTGTCAAGATTGACTGGGCTATTCTGATAACTTGAATTTTTATAGGAATTTTAGAATCAGTTGTCTATTTCTTCAAAGAAACCAGATGAGATTTGACAAGAATTGTGTTGAATCTGTCAATCAGCTGGGGAGATTTCGGAGATTATCTTCACTGATTTTCTCCATTGTTTTTCTATTCTCTTTTTCATGTATTTTCTCTCTAATACTATTTCCTTCTCTCTCCTTGTTTTGGCTATAACTTAATCTTAAAGTGGAAGTCTAGATTATTGATTTGAGATCTTTCTTCTTGTAATATAGGCATTTACTGCTATAAATTTCCTCTAAATGCTGCTTTAGCTGCCAATGCTTAGCAGACTTCTTTGAAGAAATGGACAAGCTGCACCCCATAAGTTTCAATATTTGAGTTTTTGCTTTGATTCATCTTAAAATATTTTCTGATTTTATTTGCAATTCCTTCATTGAATCATCGAATACTTAGAGATACATTGTTTAATTTCCAGGTATTTGTGAATTTTGCAAATTTCCTTATGTTATTGATTTCTAACTTTATTCCCTTGTGGTTTGAGAACATACTTTGTAAGATTCCAAACTTATCAATATACTGAGGCTTGTTTTATGGTCCAACAGGTGGTTTGTGCTGGAGAATGTTCCACGTGCACAGAGAATGTCTGACATATATTCTCCTGCTGTTGAGTGCAGTGTGCTACAGTGTCTATTAGATCTGGTTGGTTAACAAGTTGTTCAAGTCTTTTGTTTCCTTGTTGATCTTCAGCCTGGTTGTTCTATCCATTACTGAAAATGAGATATTAAAGTCTCCAGCAATTAATGTTGAATTGTCTATTTTACCCTTCCATTTTTTCAGCTTTTGTTCATGTATTTGAGTCTCTGTTTTTAGATGCATATACATTTATAATTTCTATATCTTCTGGATGGATTCACTCTTAGAAAATATACTTCTTTGTGTTGAGAAACAAATTTTCCTATATATTCCCATGATATAATGTAGCAACTCTGGAAAGTAGATTCTTCCCCCACCCTCCCCAGGGTTTGATGTTGCTGTTTGTTTTGGTTGTCACTGCTGTCATTGTTGTTTATTTAGTGATTTTCTTAACTAATTCTCTGAATTCAGTATTCTTTGTCATGTTTGGACACTAAGGTTTCTGCTTGGTTAGCTTAGCAATCAGCTAACAATTGGACAGAGATTTCTAAAACAACTGGAATCCACAAGTCTCCCAATCTTTGCCACGGGGTTCTATGAGCATGTTGGGACACACCTTCAACACTCAACCAGGCATCTGACCACTCTGCCTCAACCTTCACTTCCTGCTTGTGCAGAGCCTTAAGGTCAGCCAGAGGTGAGAGCTCAGGGCCTCCTTAGGTCTTCCTAATTGTCCCCTCTGCCCTGTACATGCAAGTATTTTCTAGATCCCCAGGAATAACCCTGGTGGACAACTCATTCCCCAGATTTTTAAAAATCTTTTTAGTTTGTCTAATGTTTGTCTCAACTGTAATCCACCACCTCGGGTAGCTGCAAAGTTAACAATTTCCTCGACTGTTTTTGACAAACGCTTTCCAGGAAAAAGGCACTTTGCATTGTGCAAGCTCTGAGTTAGGTTAAATAAAGACAACCTTGCACGTGAGGTCCTCCAGGGAGCCACCAGACAAGTCCAGTCATGACAGTCATCTGCAGATAAGTCTTGGAAGGAGCTCCAACCCTGTTCTGCCCCTTGAGGTGAGTGCTAGGTTGCTGGGTTTCACTGTAATTGGAGGCTGCTGGTTTTTAAGGGTACTATGGAACTGCAGAAAGGAATATGAGAATAGGACAAAATAGAATGCTACCAAGCTTACTGTTCTGACCAAGATTCAGTTGTTATTATTGAATAAATGTTCTTCAGATTGCTGAAAAGATTTGGTTCATTTCAGGTTCTGAAAAAGTTGATTCTGACAACATTTGCAGCTTTCTCATTGCTCAAAGGAAGAGAGAATTTGGGGAGGTTCATAATCCACTATCTTCAGTGACCTCATTCAGCTTGATTTTTATTGTCCCCGTCCTGTCAAGGGAGAGGGTCCATCTCAGAGGGAGACCCACAGCAAGTCTGCATGGACAAACTAAGTCTAAATCTTGGGTGAGCCCTGGGGCTCGTCTCCTGCACAGCTTACTTGGCTCACCATGAGGGTCTCCCCCATGAGCTATAGCTGCACAGCCCTTCCCTCTCCTCACCATGCATTGCATGAAATAACTTGTGCCAGCCTGATGGACTGGCTTCCAGGAGAGGGCTCTCACCAGAACTCAGGGTGCCTTGCTGGCATCCTGATCTTGGACTTCCACTCTCCAGAACACTATGAGACATAAACTTTGTTATTTAAAAACCACCCAGTCAGGCTTCCCTGGTGGCGCAGTGGTTGAGAGTCCGCCTGCCAATGCAGGGTACACGGGTTCGTGCCCTGGTCCGGGAGGATCCCTCATGCCGCAGAGTGGCTAGGCCCGTGAGCCATAGCCACTGAGCCTGCGTGTCTGGAGCGTGTGCTCCGCAATGGGAGAGTCCACAACAGTGAGAGGCCCACGTACCGCAAAAAAAAAAAAAAAAAAAAGCAAAAATAACCACCCAGTCCATTTTGTTACAGCAGCCCAAGCGGATTGATGCGGGAAGGAATAAATGCAGCCTGCCCTATAGATTTTGGATTTGCCATTCCTTATGACCACCTAAGCCAATTCCTTGAAATAAATCTCTGTTACATATAAATATCTTACTGGTTCTGCCACCCTGGAGAACCCTAATACGTAGGATATAATGAATTCTGTCATGGCTTCATCTCTCAGTAAAAGTCATTGCAAAACACAAAGGACAAGCCAGAAGTTAAGGGGGATCTTCCTTATTTAGGGTTTGACTGTTTTTCATCCTCAGTTTTTCTGTAGTTGCCACACTGGTTTTAGCTGTTGTAGTCCTCAAACAAGAGGTGAGTCTTCAAGTCCATTACTGCGGCAACACCTTGGAAGGGCCACATTCTCCATGATGGCATAAGGACTTCTTGCCAGCAGCCACCTGACCCTCCCACCATGTGACCTTGGCCAGAGGACATGCATCACAACCAGCTAATGATGAGTCAGCCTGTGCCCTCATTAAGACAGGAGCTTCAATCTCAGCTTCTTAATAACTCAATCTGACCAAATAATTAGAATCACATCCTGCCCAAAGTTGCTGGTCTTAGAAAGTTAGGCGGGCTCCGTGCAGAAATTAGAGATGAAATTTCACCTGATTTAAATTTTATTTAACAGATACTCATCGGGACAGGAGCCATCGGGCAAAACACTCTCTCAGCAGTAAAGAAGCATGTATGTCTATAGAAAAATTTAGTGAGAACCATAATTACAACTGAAAAACTCCTTGGTTTAAAAATTATCATAGGGTCATGCCTGCTTCTAGAAAATTCTGCCCGTGTGTATGAGCACTTCAGAGCTAGAAATACCAAAATCTGTGGCATTATGGAACTGCAAGTTAAACAACAATGACCACTACACACCTATTAGAATGGCCAAAATCCAGAACATTGACAACTCCAAGTGGTAGTGAGGATGTGGAACAACAGAAACTCGCATTCATTGCTGATGGGAATGCAGGATGGTTCAGCCACTGTGGAAGACAGTGTGGTGATTTCCTACAAAACTGGACACACTCTTACCATACTGCCTAGCATTCACTCACCTTGGTATTTACCAAAGGAGTTAAAAACGTATGTCAACACAAAAACCTGCACGTAGAGGTTTAAAGAAGCTTTATTTGTAATTGCCAAAACTTGGAAGCAACCAAAATGTTCTTTAGTAAGCAAATGGATAAATTACACTGGTACATACAGAAAATAGAATATTATTCAGCAATAAAAGGAAATGAGCTATCAAGCCATGAAGAGACACGGGAGGAACCTGAAATGTGTGAAAGATGTAAGAAAGAAATAAGTGAAAGATGTCAGCCTGAAAGGGCTACAGACTCTGTGATACCAACTCTGTGACATTCTGGAAAAGGTACAACTATGGAGACAGGAAGAAGACCAGTGATTGCCTGGGGCTGTGGCAGGGAGAGAGGGATGAATAGGTGGAGCACAGAGGATTTTTAGGGCAGTGAAGCCATTGTCTATGATACTGTAATAGTGATACATGTCGTTATGCACTTGTCCAAATCCACAGAATGTACAGTGAACCCTGATGTAAACCGTGGAGGCTGGGCGATGATGGCGTGTCCGTATAGGTTCATCAGTCGTAGCATATGGACCATCTGGAGGGGGGTGTTGATACAGGGGAGGAAAGGGCAGAGGGCACGTGTGACACCTGTACCTTCTGCTCAGTTTTGCTGTGGACCTAAAACTACTCTAAAAAATAAAGCCTGTTTTTTAAAGTGAAGGATGGATGCAGAAGGGGCCGTCAGAGTGCTGTATGTAAGAAGGACCCAGCCTGCCCAGCTGGCTCTCAAGGTGAGGAGAAGGGGCCCCGAGCCCGGAAATGTTGGAGGAGGCAGGGGATGGATCTGGATTCGTGTCCGGGGCGTCAGGGTCGGGAAAGTCGTCTTGGTTTCAGCCCAGTGAGACCTGGGTAGGGTTCCAGCCACAGAGCCCTGAGATAACAAACGTGTGTTGTTTGAAGTCACGAGGATTGAGGCAGCCACCTGACACCAACGTTACTTCACACACACCGCTGCCACTATGTTGCTTTTCTGCAGGTTAATGTTTTTTCACTTAACAATGTATCTTAGAGATTTTTCCCCATCTCATTCTTTATCATGGCTGCATAGTATTACCATTATTTATTTACCCAATTCCTATAGATGGGCATTTTGGCATTTTGCAGTGTTTTCTTTTTTTAACTTCAAACAATGCTGAGCTAACAGGCATGTGGGCCCCCACTTCCCCCTCTGCCATTTTCTGTTCGGGAGGAGAGCCGGCTTTCATCTGCCTCTCCCTGTGCTGGGGTAGGTGCATCTCACCCTGTGAGCTTTGACGCCGCCTGTAATTCCAGAACTCTCCATCAGGAACTCACACACATCTCAGCATCACCTTGCTGGGGACTCTAACTGTTAATCACCTCATTTAGATGTCTATTCCTTCCCTCTCCCTCAAACGCCCAGGGGGTGTCAGGTGCAGTTAAGTCAGGACCAACCCTGCTGAGGCACCTCCCAGAGGCTTGGATCCTGCCCCCCCACCCCATGAGCGGGAACCCCCACCCGCCGTGAGTTCCTCCGAGATCCCACGGACACAGGGGACCAGGTGTCCAGGAACGGCGTCTGCAGAAGCAGCAATTCAATCTCAATCGAGGAAGAAAAACACACATTTTCTCTCTGTCTCTGCCGATTTGGAAAGTGGAGAAAGTTGATTTCAAGGGGCCCCTTGGGAAATAAGAGGAAGCAGGTTTTGGAATAACTGTGGGAAGGAAGGTGAGGGAGTAATTACAACCAGAGACAATAGCCATCCTCAGAAGGAAAGAAGGGTACCGTGGGGTGGCCGCAGGCAGCTCAGGGGCCCTCGGGGGTGGAGAGGGGCCTCCCCCGAGGGGCCACTGATGCTTTCCAGCCCCGAAGGCCAAGAGCACGCCGTCCTTCCCTCTGCCCGTCAGACGGCCCAGGCTTGGTGGGTGATGGAGGCATAACCCCAGAAGGGTGTTGGTGATTCCCGCCAGCCTGTGGAGCTCCCCAGGGTCAGGGAGGCGAAACACAGGATGCTGAGCCAGTCTGCAGAGTCACTGGGAGGGACAGAGAACCTGGGTTTCTTACCAGTACCCGGGTGATTTGGACATGATGGACCAGAGACCCGGACGGGTACACCTGGCTCCAGCATGGGCTGTTCTGGCTGAGAAGGGACTTCCTTCCATCTCACTGAGCAGACGTAGAAGGAACAGGGGCTTCAGACAAACATTTGGAGAAACGTGTAGTTTCCCCCCCAGGTCACGAGGAACTGGCCGTCAGCCCTCTGTAACCCCTAAAAATGACAGGTGGGATAAAGCAGCGACCAGGATGACATGGTACCTGCAGTCCAGCCACACCCTCGGGCCTCCCTTTGACTGCAGACCCTGGCCGAGTGATGGGGACGTCGACTTTCATCCCCTCTGGTCTCCTCCCACGGGGCTTGGCCGGCCTCCGGGATCTGGGGGCGCCACGGCGCACAGGGGGCCGCTGCCCTCACTCTGCTTCTCCTAACACAGGGGCTGGTGGGCGTGTGGGGAACGGGTTCTCCGGTGTTCGGTGCAGAACTCTGACACCTTAGAGGCCAGTGGGCCCGTGATCCAGTGTGTTACCTCAACAAACCCCTCTTTTTAAAAGATCAACCTTGTCAGGAAACGAATCCAGGTAGACACTGAGAGCCATGGGGGAAATCTGCCATTACTGCAACCTGGAAGTCGCCCCCATAGGGTGACCACAGGACACGACAGCTCACAGGAGCCCAACACTGGCTACACCAGGTGCCCGAGACCCCTTCCACGGAAGACAAAGGCAGAATCGGATTCTCTGCGTGCTGGTCCTGCTGTGTCTTTGTTGAGCTTTAGAGAGTTTCCAACCCCTTTAAACAGAACTTCTGGATATTTGGGACAGAACCCCATCGGATTTCATCTCCTTATGAGATAATGTTCAGAACATAACATCTGTAAAGTGATTTAGCACAAGATGCAGACGTGCCTCGCCCGGAGACCACTGCCCGAATTGTCAGCCTGGCCAGGGGCCCCGTATGCCCCGGGGCTCCCTGAGACCGCCTGCGTTTTCACCTTCCAATGATCACTTCTTTATCACCGAGGTAAAACATGTACTTAAAATGACAATGGGTCTGTGTCAAATGACACAGGAGCCAAGTCAGAGCTCCAATGGCCACAGCTGGGGCATTTGGAAGAGAAAACGAATAATGCAGTATTGGATTATAACCCTAAATGCAAATAAATATCCGTGAGCCCATACAGTGTGAATAGATGATTGAATAAGTAAATAAAGGGGGAGAAGAGGCAGGTTCCCGTGCAGCAGAATTCCAAATACTTTATGTAGATACTCCGCCCTCGAGGACAAGGGACGCTTAGTGCTTCAAGAGTAGAGTGTGGACAAGCAGCAAAGGAAGAGAATCTTCCGAACAGAAACACCTCAGCCAGGTGTGCAAGGCCCACACCAGCAGTGATCAGTCGGGCTGACAGGATGTGAGGAGGAGAAGGGACCTCACCTCCAAGGTCCTGCTACCAGGAACCCATTGCCCAGTCCAATCATGAGAAAAATACAGACAAATCCCCTCTGACGGACCTTCTACAAACCCCCGCATCATCCTCCTCAAAACAATCCAGGTCATCAAAACAAGGAAACTCTAAGCAGCTGGCACAGCCCAAGGACACACAATCATCTAGTGTCACATGGGATCCCGGATGGGCCCGGAGACAAAAAAGGACATCAGATAATACCTAATAAATGTAAATAAATATAAATAAACTGTCGACTTTAGCTAACATAACAGAACTGTCTATTAGTTGTAACAAATGTCCCCACTAATGTGTCAACAGCAGAGTCTGACTATGAGGCCCATGGGAACTTTCTGGACTACCTTCGCAACTTCTCTGTAAATCTAAAATTTACAGAAATTGGGATTTTGTAATTATAAATTTACAAAAATTAATTTTAGTTATAAAATTAAAAGTTTATTAAAAAAAATTTAAGTCATAAGACCCTAAAATTTTCTGGGGTCCAGCTCCCTGCAGCTCATCAGGGAGCATTCAGTCCTGACTTTTCTGCCACCAAGAACGTCCAGTGCTGGAGCAGGTGACCCAGGACGTCCAATGGGAGAGCAGGAAGCAGGGTGTGAGCACAGCTGCCCTCCACCCACTGGCCTAAGTGTCCGGCTGCACAGAGGGGAGGGAAGCTCTCGGTGACCTTGCCTGTTGGTTACACTTCCCACCCGGGGTGGTGACACTCATGCAGATTATTTTGCTTCAGGTCTGATGAGCTCCCCTGATCAAACCTGCTGACTGCCCACTGCCCACGGTCCACCGGTGACCTCCACCCAGAGAGAGTCACGCATGCTGCTCCCCAAACGTCTCAGGAAGGGGTGTCGGAGGCTGGATACCCAGGAGGCAGGTCTGAGGTGAGCCTTGAAGGACAAGCCGAGGTTTTGCCAGCCGGGTGAGTGACCTGGCCCCTGCCCAGGGAGGGCTGTCCACCCTGGCTCGGGCTGGCTGCGTAGGCTGCTGCCCAGATAAAAAGTTTTCAGGAAGCCCTAAAAGGAACAGTGAAGGTCTGAGCAACTCCACCATCTGGCCAAGCTCTTCCCTGGGCTCCCCCAAGGCATCTTAACTGGAGCGGGGGCTGGCTTCTCTCTGGGCAGGACTGGAGTTCCCTCCAGCTCCGGGATCCAGTGGTATTGACTCGACCCCTCTATCTCTGGCCTTGTACTTAAGATTCTGCTGTGGTCGGAGGTCTGTTTCTCTTCCCATTTCAGGTCTATTTATCCTAAAATCCTGCTTACAAATGAACGGGCTGACATCCTGTCATTCACCCACCATGTTCCCGGGGCCAGGGGGCTCATGGCACCCTCTCCATGCTGCTGTCCACCCAGGGCAAGGCTGTGAGGCTGGCCTCTGACCCCCTGATCTCTGGGGCAGTGGCAAGAATCAGGATGCGTTCCCACCGCCCTAGAGACCCTCAGGCTCCTCCCCTCACCTTCATCCTCTCCTTCTGAAGCAAGTCACCAAAGTCCAGCCCACACTGGAGGGGGTCCGGGGCTTGGGAATGAAGCTCCGCCTCCTGGAAGGGGGATGGTCCACACACATCATTGGAAATTCTCCCATCCAGAGCTTCTTCCTCCCAGGTCCCCCACCTCTGCCCCGTCCCAGGTTCTTAGCTGGGAGGAATGCAGCCTGGGTGGTTTTAATTCTCATGGGATTTCAGTGCACCTGAGGCTCAGACCTGACTGTGTAAGTCCCCCCAACCCCGCCTGGGGTGGCTCCAGGCTCCCCAGGAGAGGAGGGCTGGGACCCTGTGTCAGGGTTGTGCTGGTGAAAGCACACAGCCCAGGGAGTTTCCTCAGCAGCATCGGAAGCATGGACCAGGGTTAGAACAACCCCAAATCCTGGTCTGGAAGGCAGACCTCCTCCTATTTCTTGAATCAGGAAGACAACAGCTGCTTCTTTCTGATTTAAAACGTTTGCAGAAGCCACTAGAATGTGTGTTGTTGGCAAGGGTGGCTGGCATCTCCCCTCCTCGCCCTCGCCCCGCCCTGTTCTGCTCGGCCTCATCACGTGGGTGCAACTCTAGACTCTGTCCTCACCCCACACGTGTCCTCTGCCCAGAGCCAAAGATATCCAAGCATCCACCTGCAAAATAGAGCATACACTTCTTTTCATAACTTTCTATACTTTTCCTTTTTATTTTTAAAAGGATTGCTTTTAAAATTAGACTGAATGCTTAATATGGGTAAGTGTGGTTAAAAAGAGAAATATCCTTAAGTACAGATTTTTACCTGTACGGTCCCAGAATCAGGGATTCCTCCTGTTGCCGCCAAGGGCACAGCCACCTGGGCCCAGGCACCCGGAAGTCAGGGACCAGGGTCAGGAGCGGGGTCCCCAGGCCCTGACAAGCTTGACAAGTCCTGCGCACCAGAGGTACCCAGAGTCTGGCGGGCACCCGGCCTCTCCAGGCAACGCTGCACTGTCTTCATTCCAGGGTTCACCGCACACGGGTTCACCTCCCACCATCGGGCCCAAGTCTCAACGTGTCAAAATTTCCCACACTGAGCCTTCCTTGTCCCTCTACCATTGATGCTGGCTGCACAGTGATGGCCCTCGAGGTCTGGCCTCTCTACCCGGAAGGAACCCGGGAAGGTGCTGCCCTCCCAGCCCCTGTCCCCCCAGTGCCAGTCACCCCACAACCCCAGGGGACACACAGAGTCCCTGAGCACCGGGCCCACACTGGCCCCACTTCCTCCGGCTGCTGCTGCATCGAGCGCGAGCCTCGCGGGGCGGGGGGGGTGGATCGCTATTTCTCCTTCTTCACGTAACTCGTGAATCATTGATCAAAATGTGCTCCTCTCCAGCGGAGGCCCGTAGGTGCGATCTTCAATCTCATAATTGCAGGATGCTTCTCTCTGCCTTGCTTTCGATCAGCCCCAATGCCGGAGGAGAGTGGGGGTCTGCTGGGCGCTTGAGCCAGGGCCCCTCCAGGGCGGGTGCATCCCAGCCTGAAATCCTCCCCCCAACCCCAGGACAGGGGCCAGCCAGGGAGAAGGCTGCATAAGGATCCTGTCCTGGTTACTCAGTGGTTTTGTGCCCACAAATATCTTAGTTCAAAATCCCAAGGTATGAGGTCCCTGAACACCTGTGTGCCTGGTTCCTCTGGTGACAGAACAGGCTCATAAGAGAACAGCCCATTCAGGGTAGAGGTTTCCCACGTGCTGTTCTCAGCCATGAAGGGGTTTTCCCCGGAGAAGAGAACGTGGAGGTCAATTCGTTTGGCAAACATGCGGTTAAACCAAGTTTGGTGGGCTTGAACAAGTGAGCATCAGGAGAGGAGTGTGTCCTTCAACCGTCTTCAAGTACATCTGGTTCGGGGCCATCCTCCATGAGTCCCTGGGAACCCATCTGAGACCTGCAAACACAGCCCCGCCCCGAGGCTCGTGGACCAGCCCAGGTGAAAGGGCTGGAGATGCTCTGGGTGGCCCTGAGGTCGCACCAAACGTGCAGCCACTCTCTGCCGCCGCTTACAGAGCAAACATTCCTCGTGCCCTCTGGGGGCCAGCTCCACGGGGGCCACACGCCAGCCTGGGTTTGGGGGGACGCAGCTTCCTGGACCTGAGTATCCAGTGGGCACTGAGGGTCATGTCCTGGATTCATCCCTCAGTTCCTGGGAAGCATCCAGGTGGGAGAGCTCCCTGCACGGGCCCTGCACCGTGTCTACCTTCCCCCGTCTGCCACCCTCCCCGTCCAGACCTCAGGACTCAGGGCTGCGCACATGGACGGGCCCTCCTGCCCTCCTGTCCACCCTCTCTTCCTCCCTGAATGATCAGTAAGTCCCATCAGTCTGGCCCGTCCCTCTGACGCTGCCCCTCCCAGGCATCTCCAGAGGATTTCAATCAGGTGTCCCAGTGTCTCTGGCCATCTCTTCTTGGATGTCCAGTCAACGCTCACGTACCCCTAATACACAAACATTAGACCAGGGTTCTGCAGGGAAACAGAATTAAGATATATGCACAGATAGATGACTTATTACAAGGAAGCGGCTCATAGATCATGGGGATGGAAAGCCCCACCATCACGGCCTGCAAGCTGGGTGCTCAGGACACCAAGGGTGTAGGTTCCAGTCCAAGGGCAGAGGGAGCCCCTGCTCGGCTCGAGGCCAGCCAGGCAGAGAGGAAAGCTCCTTCCTCCCCCTGTCTGCTCCACTCAGGCTTCGCAGACCGGACGCGGGCCCCACGCTGACGAGGCGCCCGCTTTACTCTGCTCTCTGGTGCAGATGCTAATCTCTTCCCGAAACACCCTCAGACACACCCACAAGCATGTCCAACCAAACCTCTGGGCGCCTCGTGGCCCCGGCAAGATGACACATAAAGTTCACCATCACACACCACGTCCAAACAGATTCTCACTTTTCCACAATCCAGCTCCAACACCCCCTCCCCGCCGGCTGTCCCCATCAGAAGATGGTTTACCATTCACTGGGCGCTAACCACAAATCCCAGGAGTCCTTTCTTGTCCCCACGTGACGTCCATCCCAGCAAGCCTCACTCTCTGTACCTTCGGAACAACCAGGGATGAGTCTACTCCCTGTGTCCCCCCCATCCACTCAATCCACGCGGCCACTGCTTCCCGGGACCACGCCACCACCTTCCAGGGGGGCCCCGGTGCCCTGCTGACCCGGGACATCTCAGCAGGGGGCCCCGCCCAGCCCAGGCTGCCCTGATCCTCCCCACCACCTCTCATCTCTCCGGAGCTCTGCCGTCGGTCACCATTCCCCACCACCACCACCATGGGGCAGCTTTAGGGACGAGAAGGGGCCCTAAGGGGGCAGAGGTTGATGGATGGTGTTGTTCCCTTGAGGGCTTCATGCCGATGGACAGACAGGCACGGTCTCACCTGTGTGGGTGGGGCTGCAAGGCCGGTGCTCAGAAGGTCAGAGGCGCCAGGACAGGTGGGCCCACTACCAGCGGGCGTGCGGTGCAGATCCCTGAAGACGCAATGCAGGAACCCAGCCAGGCGGCCTGAGGGGCGCTGGGGACACTCCAAGCAGAAGGATGGGAGAGGACAGGTCCGCAGGGGACCACACGGAGCTTCTGGTCTGCGGGACCAAGACGGGGACGGGGAAGCCTCCACAGGTGACGGGAGGCTCAGGCCTTTGACGCAGGACCCACACAGTTAGGCAGCTCACACAGGATAACCTGGTGGCCGCCTCTCAGCCCGCCGGACATGCTCCTTCCTGCGTCTCTGCTCTCTGTGTCCTCAGTCACCTCCCCAGCCAGCATCACATGGAGGTAGAAACACATAGTAGTATCGAGGCAAAACCTGCTCCTACTTGAGCTGCCACTGGAGGGTAGAAGGACTGACCACGGCATCCTGGCTGGACCTCCCTGGGATGGCCACCCCGATGGCAGAGCAGAGAGGTGAGCAGTACCACTGTCCTCCCGGGGCTTCTGCAGCCACTGCTCCACGGCCAGGGCCCCATGGACCCCACAAAGGAGACCACACACACAGGACACTGCTGGCCTTTCAGCACCTTCACCTGTGGGGCCAACCTCCATGGTGGACTCAGGATCCCTCAGACACACTCTCTCAGGGGCACTTGCAAGGAATTTTAATGCTTCATCAACTGTCCCTGTTATTTCTATGAACTCTGCAGGTATTTAGTGACTTGATTATTTATAAAAGGAACATTAACAGCCCCCCCAGCCCTGGCCTCACATGTGCCAGGGCATCTAGAGCACTAAGAGAACATGGGCAAACGCCCTGCCCCCAGGAGCCCCTGCAGGGGAGCAGGGGACACGCTGGGAGTGATGACACCCTGGATGGCTTGGCGGGGCCTGTGTGGAGGGGTTTTGGGACAGACCAGGCATGGCCCTGTCTCCTTTCAGGGCACTGGGCCCTCGGCTGCCCCAGCCCGGCTTCTCCCTCCCTCCAGATGCCAGCTTCTGCCCAGAGCTGCAGCTTATTAAAATTTCAGGCCGACTGGTCTACCTAGAGCTGTCTCTTCCATTTTTAATGTCTTCAGCTTATCAAACCTGCATAAGCCGACGCACCCATGGTCCAAAGTCCCTGTCTTCTAGCAATTTGTAATTTTTCCTGTTAATTTCACAGCAGTGGAGAGTGGACCAGAGTTGGTCAAACTAAATGAACTTTCAAATTACACAGCTCTTTATGTCAGAGAGGAGGGTTGGACTCGGGAGGCATGTTGCCGAGACTGCCTCCCCTGTCGGTTTCCTGTGGGGGGTTAAAGACAGAGTGAGATCCGCACACAGAGGGCTTTAATCCAGGCCTGTGTGGTGATGGGGTCGCAGCCTCCCGCCGCTGTCCAGGCTGGGAAGCCAATCAAGGAGGCGTCCTGGCTCCCTGGGTGTGGCGTCCAGCTGCTCAAGCACAAAGACCGGCCAAAGACCTGCCGGGGGACTTCCTGAAGCGACTTGAGGCCCTGGTGGGGTGCTGTCCCCCTAAAGCCCCGAGGGCGGTGAGCGCCAGCTGAGCCCCTGTGTCCAGAGAGCCTCAGACCCGGAACAGAACCAAATAAACAAGCCACCATCGCCCGAGCCTCCTGGGCTCCTTCCTGGGAAGGAGGCTCATGAACCCAAAACAAGACGCAGGGCCATCAGCTGCCCCCTGTACAATGTGAGCTGCCCCAGGTTCCCCAAGACTGGGGGATGGGGAGGCCCTGGGGAGGCTGGGGACGGGCGAGTCTCTGGGGAGAGTGTGAGGGGGTAAGATCGGGGGTCCCATTGGGGTGCTCGGTCAGGGACCTCTAGAGAAACAAGCCAAAAATGGATTCTTTAAATGACTTGCTTTTGTTTCCTTTTCACTTAAACAAATAATGGCCCCTGAAGAAGAAATGGAAACTACAGCTAAGAAAGAATAAGCCCTCTAGTGATATCTGACTTGAAGGAGGTGCCACCTCTGCTAGGCCCAGTCCCCCCAGTCGACCTCAACTCCGCCCCACAAAGTGGCCGAGACCCTCTCCCTGGGCCACCATCCGATCCGGACTCTGGAGAGGCCGTGTCCCCCACCTCCTGGTCCCCCGTGCGCCCATGGTCCTCTGAGTTACTCCTGCGCATTTTTTCCTTAACATCTGGGCTCCGGACCGTCTGGAATTTCCAGGAATCCTTCCAAGCACGGAGCTCACTCAGATCCCCTGCCGGGTCCCAGGGAGGGATCAGTGAGACTCGGGCCTACAGTCGGAGGTTCGTTCCATAAACGCAGATGGAAAGTTCTGGTAAGAACAGGGCAGGAAAACCACCCAGAGGGTCAGGAGGGCAGGAGATGAGATGGGACCCAAGTGCCCCCCCTTCACATAAATGCTTAAAGTTACAGGTCACACAACAAACTGAAATACGATACATACCATCATCCTGCTTTGACAAGCAACACAATTCAAAACCGTCTCTAAATGACAAAAAGTCTCTAAAATATCAAAGACAACTAAGTGTCATCATCACCTGTCCAGGTGTCCTCTGGACGAGCCATGACATTTAGTTGAGTAATGAAACAGGCACAATTCACACATTTTTTTTCTTAACTGTATTTCAGCAAATCACTAGATTTTAATCAAGATACATCTACTTTGTGTTTGGCTAAAAATAATGAGTTAAAGATTTAAATAGTAAAATGTAACTGTATTGAACATATACGCATTGTGGATACATTTTCATAAAAATGCAAATGAAAGCTTAAGAGATAAAAATAAAAATATTTTCTATGTTTTTCAAAAAAAGTTATTTTATCCCAAAGCATTAAGGATTATTTATTAAAGTTAAAAGGTGAAATGTAAACTATAAATAATGAATGCCATGGGAAAACACTAGAACAATAAAGGTATCGTATTTGTCCCAAAGAAAATCTCAGGTGATTCAAAAAAATACAAAACATGCTGCCATAAAGTTTGAAATTTTATGAATAATTTTTGTTGAGTGTTTATTATACTCCAGTCACTGTTCATTTAATTGTCACACCAACCTTAGCATTTAAATTAAAATGACCTCAATAAGAATAAATCTGGTTTCACTTTTTAAAAAGTGAATTAACTAGTATTAAATTTTAACAAAAGTAAACCTGCTTGTCAGTCGAATGTACTATGTCCATCTAGTTGTCAAAACGTCATCACTGTCAAATGGTGGTCCCAAGGGGCTTGGGGAAGGGAAATGGAGGTGTGGGTCCAGGGCACCAGATCCAGCTGTGGGATGAACGAGCTGGGTTGCTGTGCAACGGGGTTCCAGTTCACAGTCGAGTGTCATGTGTGTGAAACTTGCCAAGATGGTGGATCTCAGGTGTTCCCACCACACACACAAAACACCCGGGAAAATGGTCCCAGGTGAGGGGGTGGCATGTTAATGAGCTTGATTGTGTGGCAATTTCACAGCCTGTATATACAGCATGTCCCCAAGTTGTAATCCTGACATGCATTCAGTTCTTAATTGTCCGTTTTCCCTCCGTAAAGCTGGGAAATGTCCCTGTCCGAGCACGTTTTGTCTACACCTACGAGGGTGCAAATTTTAGAGCAAGATGAATTGCTTCACGATCACGAAGCACGGCAGATGCCCGAGTCTCTTCAGACCGGGCGTGGACGGCACAGGAGCTCAGACGCTGGAAGGATGCCTCCTCCAGGGAACCCACCCATTCTCTCCACCTGGGCCGCAGCTCGGCACCGACCTCCAGGCACGAGGCATCCGTGGGGCGGGAGAATGGAGCATCTTCCCTGAGGCCCAAGCCACGTGGTCAGAGGCTGGAGTCTGGGGCCGCAGGAGCTGAAGCAGGACCAGGCCAGGTTCTCCCCAAGAAGGTGACCCTGAGCTGCGACCACGGGGAGGGTTAGTCAGTGGACCAGAGCTTCCCGGGCGTGGAGGGCAGGGCTGCTTCCAGGCAGGTGGGCCAGGTGGGTCCCCAACAATGCGACCTGACCCTCCAGGGCAGAGAGCCCTGCTCTGAGCTCACATCTCCCTGGGAGCGTCCATCAGAGAAACGCTGGTGGAGAGAAGGAAACTACGCAAACACACCAGGGACACCTTGCTTCAAAGGGCGGCCGCTGCGGCTCTCACACCCGCACTGGGGGTTTGTGCGCAGGGCCGCCGGGGGTCTTGGGCCGTCAGCACAACGTGCTGTGGAGCATAACCTTGGCCTTCCTCTCCCCTTCCTCCTCCTGGGATCCTACCCCGTGACCTGCTGGGACCCCGGCCACCCCGTCCTGCCCCACACGTCACCTCGGCTTGTCCCCTCCGTTCCTTCCCTGCCCTGTGAGCAGCTGAGAGATGGCGACGGAGGCCCTGCCCCATCCGGGGCAGTCGAATTTCCAGAAGGGATTTCTGCAGCATCTCCAGAGGCAACAAGAGACCAAAAGAAAGCAGCTGGGGGAGAGGGATGAGCATGGAGCAGCCGACTCGTGGAGAACAGGGAGCCACGGGAAACCCCACGACTGGCATGTGCCCCACGGTCCCTTCCTGCAGGTGGAAACTTCTGGAACATTTCTGATACCAGGCAGTAAGCGAGTGGAAGTTTCCTCCGAGACCAATTAGCCATGGGGTGAGAGTTGCCCACAGGGTTTGCTGTGGCCGCCGCAGGGCAGACCCAGGAGCCGGGTCCTGGGAAGCCAGGTGGTGCCGTGAGGAAGTGAGGTTGCCTGGCGGCTACTGATTTACTCCGTTGCATCTTCTCCCCTGCAGCACAGCTGTGTGACCAGCTCACGTGACATCGGAAAATCCCACACGGGCCGGGGCATCTACTGGACCCCTACACAGACTAACCGAAGTTTTAACTCTCCCCGTGCAAGGCACAGGGTGCCGGGGATGAGAGCAAACAGCACCTTCAGATGAAATCCCTTCAATCTTCAAACACTGCTGGTGAGCACAGTTTGCACAGTCTGGTGACTCAGCAGGAGGTGCACCACCACCCAGGTCCTGGCCAGAATCCTGCCAGCTCCCTCCGGCCCCTCTAACGGCCACCCGCGTCCTGACCTCTGCCGCCACCGGGAGGGTGGAATGTGGGCAGCCGGGTGCAGGTGGAGGGGCCCACGAGGCAGGAGGGGTCACGTGAAGGACAGAACGACAGCAGTGCAGCACGCTCTGCCGCCTCCCATCCCACATCTGTGTCTTGGGGACAGGTCAGCATCCCGTGCACAGGCTGGGGCAGGGGTCTCGGGAAGACCCGGGGCAGGACAAGGACAGGGCTTAGGGGCCCAGCAGCACTGCTTGCAGCCAGGCCTGCAGGGCCAGCGGTACAGATGGATGGTGGGGACAGGAGGGGACAGAGCGCAGTCCAGGGGCTGGAGCCCCGGAACATCCCTTACGGCCGGCACTGAGCAGGGCTTCTCAGGGCAGCGGCTGGAGGGCTGGGAGCCCGCTCACCATCTGACAGAACCGGGGGGAGCCCTCCTTGACCTCAAATCAGGTCTCTCTCTTCCTTCTTGGCAGACACCCTGCCTCCTCTGGGCTCCTGCTTTGTCACCTGTGAGTGAGGACAGCGCCTTCTCTGGTTTGTCCGGAGAGTAAAGCCAGGCTGCTTGAGGAACCCGCCCAGCCTTCTTTTAAGAATCGTAAGCTGAGAGCACTTGGCCCCAACAGAGAAACAGGCCAGGGACCAGCTCACAGGAGACCTCACTGGAACGAGGGATTCCTTCTCACTGAGAGGTCTATTTCAGGGAGGAAATGCGGGGAATTAAGACTGACTTTCCACACACTGGGTATCGCCTCTCTGCTGGGGCTCTAGAGACGGCCTGGATGGGCTTTGCCTGGCCGGGCAGCAGGGCGGCTGCCTCATCACCCTCATGCGGCGTCTGGACATGAAGGGCGATGCAGCGGGGTCCTCCATCCCATGCCGAGGGGCCTCCGAGAGGCACAGTGTCCCTGGGAGAGAAGCAGATTTTCCTGCCAACAACTAGGAAGGAATCAGCTGGACGGAGCCAGCAAGTAATGCCACCAGGTTTGGGAGAAATGAAAGTCTGCATTCCAACGAGGAAGGATGTCACGGCTGCACGGGAAGAAAAAGAGGAAGAGCCGCTGGGAGTGAACCGGGCGAGGGGTTCCGCCAGCAGGGCTGTGGGCGTGCACTGTGCAGTCAGGGGCACAGCCACCAGGAGGTGACCGGAGAGGTCGGAGGAGTGAGGGAGGCCCGGGGCTCCGACCTCAGCGCCCCAGCCATAGAGGCACTCTGGGGACCGGCCAGTCACCCTGCTCCATGGGTGGGCCCCTGGGATTTGCACTGTGTCTAGGAATGGGGCAGGGGGGAGGGGGAGGAAGGGACAGGGTCTCTGTCTGCCAGGCTCCTCGGAGAACAGGGGTCCCGGTCCTCCAGGTCTCTTGGCTTTAGCTGGCCCGGGCGGGTCAGGGGGACACAGGGGCAGGCCTGGGCCTCCAGGTGAGCCCGGGAGGGACATGAAGCCCCCTCGCAGCCTCCTGGCTGACCGGCCCCCATGGGGTCAATTTGCAGCCCAGAGGGGCCCCAGCTGCACTTCTGGAAGCTCCCAATTCCCTGGGCCCTCGGTTCCCACGAAGCCTCCAGGTCAGGCGCGTCCAGCCGCTCCCAGCCCGCGGAATCAGACAATCAGGGACGTGCCAGCCCCAGAGCAGCTGCAAGAGCCTCGGCCAGAGCTCAGGGAGAGCTGGCCAACAGTGCCCCCCGGTGGCCGCTGTCACCTCTGCTGCCGCAAGCCGCCTTCCCGGGTCCGGCCTCAGGGTGGACACTGGGCAGTGGACGCCCTCCACCCCTGGTCAGGCCTGCATGTGCCGCGGAGGCTGGTTGTCTAGCTGAGTGTCCGTGTGCTCGTTGTCAGCCCCTCGGTCCTGGCCACAGCTGCTCTGGGGCTGTCTCTCTCTGTGTCTCCGCCAAGGGGGAAGGCCTCGAGGTCCTGGAGGCGCCCCCGAAGGGCATCTAGCCTGTCCTGATGGATGGGTTTAGGGAGGGCTTCCTAGAGGAGGTGACACCACCCTGCTAATATTGCAGGAAGACCATGGCATTGGCCAAGCAGAGATGTGAGCTCGGGCACATGGGCGCCTAAATAGAGGGGAATCAGGGGCGAGGTGGGGAGTGTAAAGAGGCAGCACACGCGGAAGGACCAGTCCCCGGAGCGGAGGGGGCGGCGGAGGCCGTGACGAGGCACCAGCTCGGGCTGAGTCATCATCTTGCGGGTCACGAGTGTTTTTATCCACCACGTTGCACACCTTGAACTCACAAGGTTGTAGGTCGATTGTGTCTCAATCCAGCTGAAAAGAAGCCTCTTTGTGGAACGTTAACGAAGAACAGGTGAAACACAGATAAAGCCTGGAGCTGGGGTCACGGTGAGGGGCCCACGTCTGTTTCTCCTGTTGCCAAGTGCACGGTGGGGATGTAAGGTTTCAGTGTCGGAGGAAACTGGGGGTGGGGGGGGTGTGCAGGTACTTTCTGTGCCCTTTTTGTAAATTTTCTCTCAATCTAAAATTACCCTAAAGTAAAAGTTATTTTTTTAAATCCACCTGCCCTCTGACCCCCTCCCCCCAAAACAATCTCTAGGAACCACTTGGGAATTCACTGGAGGCTTGCCTCAGCCAGGCCTCTACTGGGCACGGTCCACTCAGCCACCCGGGCAAGCTTGGAGTTCTCTGGACAGGAGGTGGCCTAGTCACTATGTTGGGGGCCCTCAGCCTGGGAGGGCGGCCCCTGGAACACTTCGAGCGTCTCCTGGCACCTTTCCTGCGCCGGCTGTGTCTCCGCTTTGTGGAAGGAGGACGATTTTGCTGATGTCACAGGAGAGGTGAATCATCCCCTTGGGTCACGCAGGCAGTAGGTTCCAGCCTAGGTCTCCCAGCCTCAACACCGAGGTGGCTGCCCCACAAATGCCAGCAGCTGTGTGGGGAAGTTGGGGATACTGCTCTCTGCTCCAGAGGGAAGGCCTGGCCCTGGGGTGCCCTTGGCTGTAAGGAGTGTCTGGCCTGAATGTGGGGTCCCATCGCTAACAGGGCTGGCCCTTCCGGTCCACGGCCTGTGAGCTCCACCTGTTCGTGGCCTCTCAGGGGGTCCGGGGGGTGGGCAGGGCTGCGGGGATGGGAGAGGCCGGTGCCTCCGTCTATGGGTGACGCGGGCGGACTTCTCCCTCCTCGGCCTGGCCCGTGCTTCACTGCCTGGGCCGCCACCTCCTCCTCTCGCCTTCATCCTCCTCCCGCCTTCATCCTCCTCCGTCTCCTCTTCCTCCCCTCTTCCCCCTCCCCTCTTCCCCCTCCCCTCTTCCCCCTCCCCTCCCCTCCCCTCCCCTGCCCCCTCCTCTGCTCACCTCTGGCTCCGTTCCAGCCCCTCCCGCACACAGCCGCAGCCCAAGGCCCCATGAAGGCAACGACGTTCTTCCTTTCCTTGTCACTCCTGAGTGCACACCTTCCATCTGCCACGTGCTGCCCCTGTTTCTCTTCCTCTGTCCCCACGTTTCTCTTCCTCTGTCCAGTTCCCCCGAAGGCCCTCTCTCCAGGTCAGAATGGGCTCCTTAAGACTCCAATTCCTCCAAACACTGTCCACAGCCCTGAAACCTAGCTCGGAGCCCAGGGGCCGTGCCCCTCCACCCCTGGGGCGGCTGAGAGGAGGGGATTCGTGGTGTGATTCGCCGAAAGCACTCAGTCACCGCAGCGTTACCGTGTACCCGGCTTCGGCTGGGCACACGGTATTTAATAAATGTTTAACAGCAACAATAATGGGTCAGCCCAGCATGACTGAAGGTTTTTGTCAGGGACCTGGCCGTGCTCTGGGTCAGTAATGAAATGCATCTTGGCAGAGCTACCGAGATGCAGGGCGGTCGGGGGGCCATTTGGAGGCCCTCGTTGCCTTATTCAGGGAAGTGGCCAAGGAAGAGGCATGACAGGGACCAGTAAGTGCCCGTCTGTTCCTCCTGGAAAGCTCTGACCGCAGGGCGCCGCGTGGACCAGTCACCCACTCAGCCAGGCCCAGGGTCCTCATCCACCACGTGGGGTGCACAAGAGCAGGTGCTCACAGGGTGGCTGTGACACCCGTGTCGTGCAAATGCCGCGACGAGGCGAGAGGGGCTCAGCCAGGCCCCCGGTCACCGGGGCTCAGCAGTGGCCCCCTTGGAGGGGACGCCAGGAGGCCCGTGGTGGTGCTGTGCCCTTCTTGTCCAGTTTCTCCTCTGTCCCCTTCTGATGAGCCGGGGCCGGGGGAAGGGGTTCGGTCCTGTGAGCCCTCAGGACCCAGAGAGAGCTCGGCCCTGGGGGGGGGGGCGTCCCAGGAAGGTGGGCTGAGGAGGGGTCTGGAAGCAGCTGTGAGAGGCCACCGAGGCAGCAGAGGGCACTGGGGCACCAAGGACTCCCAGCACCAGGTCACTATCATACCCAGAACTGTGTCCTGACCTCCCCGCCCATCTGAGCGGCTGGTGCCCGACCGCCTGTCCACCACCTCCCCCTCCGCGGTCCCATAATCACACATCTAAGGGAGTGCAGGACAGAAATCAAAGAGGAGCGGAGCCCAGGGAAAGGGGCCGCACTTGGGGGCAGGAAAAACCTAAACAGTGACACGCCTCACACCAAAACAGAACTAAACAAAACAGGGGTCCTCAGGGACAGTGGGGTCCAACCTGAAAAAGACTTTCCAGGGAAAAAAGATTTTCAAAATAAAATTTGGTTTAATGGTGCGGATACCATATTGACGCTACAAGGTGCAAACCTCAAGGCAGGAACCATAAAACCACTAAAACAGGGAAATCTCGTGAAAAAAGGGTGAGCATTGTGAGGGAAGGTGGGAAATCCAGCACATGAGCCATTTGAATACCAAAGGAGAAAACAGAAGAGAAGCTGTGGTTGAATAAATAATAGGAGACTATTTCTGTGAAAGGAGTCGGCTGACCTGGAGAGCTCAGGACCCAGGCGGATCTAGGGGACCTGGCTTGAGGGTGTCCCTGTAGAATCCCCAAATAACAGGGATGGAAAAAGCAGGTGCACTTTGGGGTGGAAAGAACACAATTCAGACAAGCCCTAAGAGCACACGCTCTGATCACGCTTCCTACGGGCCATACCAGAGCATCTCCCGACACCGGGAGGGAAAGACCAGGACCCCAAACCCGCACAGAGAACATCACATCAGCACAAAAAAAGGCAGTTTGCAGACATGCAGGTCACACAGCAGGTACCACCTGCTCGCTTCATCTGAAGAAAACTCAGTGAGACAAAAGTCAGCCACAGATGAATGGATCTGAAACATTAAGAAACAGCAGCTTCTCTGCAGGGAAGCCGGAAACAACTCATTTCTTGCATATCCTTCCAGAAGCAAACTCACAATCACATACAAATTGGAAACCACATGCCCGGCCTTTACAAAGGGAATAAAATAGCAGCATATTATATACATTGTGCTGTACTTTGCTTTCTTCACTGAAGATATTTCTATAGCAGGATATAAAAAACCTCTAGTTGTGTTTAACAGCTGCATAGAGTTCAATGTCATGAATGCAGTATGATTTATATCATCAGTCTCCTATTGGTGGACACTTGGGTTGTTTCTCGTAATTAACTTTCACTAACCACTCTGCAATGAACATCCTTGTTCCTGTATCATTTCTTATATGAGTGTATCTGCAGGCTAAAAATATAGAAATGCAATTGCTAACTAAAATGGAAGTTCTAATAATGGTCTAGAATTGAAAAGATTTTACACTATCTCAGCACAATCAGGAAGGTTGAGGAGGAACGGAGTGAAAAGGGAAACTGAAAGGACTCGTCGAGTGGGAGAAAAGTCTTGGAGGGAAACACAAGCCTGAACCATGTCACCTCACTGGGCTGAGGGGAAGGACTAGCCCAGAGGTAACTGTTAGCATCATGGTTTCCAATTTTAGAAAAACAAAATCCCCGAAAAGAGAATGTAATTTTCAATAGAGCTTTCAAATAAAAAATGTAACCATTGGGGAAAAAAATGTAGTAAACAATAATTTGACCAAACCTACCCAAAAAAGTAGGTAAAATGCGTGGAACATGTAACGTATGCAGCAAACAATAAACCCAAATGTGTAAGTTATCACATTAATGTGAGTGGACCATCTTCCCCGTTAGAGACTACGATCTTCAGTTTTGATCAACAGCAAAACTAAGCTATGTGGACATGAGAGGAACAGAAGCAAAGTAATAAGAAAGTGCTGGAAACGAAGGAAACAGGGCGGCAAGGCCGCAGAAAAGGAAGCACGAGCAACAAGAAAATATAGCCCCCAAAACAGTGGTAAATTAGGAATCACAGGAAGATCCTTACTATGCAAAGTTACTTACAAAGGCAATAAGCATTTAAGGTTAAATTACTAAGTGCCATAAAGAGGGCCAGACCCTCGTAATAACAGGCAAACTTTACGAAGAAGTTAGGATTTTCTCTGTGCATCCAAAGGGTGGCCGTGGTCACTACGGTTGCCCATAAGGGGTCCACCAGGAACTCTGCCATGAAGCTGGGGCCCTGGATGGGCTGGGTGTGAATCTCCATCTTCCTCCCTGTAACGGTGTCCCCACTGCATGGGGCTCCTGTAAGGACCACTGGAGACACTCCGGAAAGCCCTTAGCTCATGATAAATGTGAGTGATTCTTACAGCAAGAGCTGCTAGAAATCCAGGGGGACTTGATAAAACTGGCACTACAGCGAGCTGTCCCCACACCTGTTTTATTACTGTGCAGATCGAGTAGAGGATGAAAACGACAGTAAATAGAAACTTGGAGAAATCTCACTGAACAGCCACTAAACGTGATCAGGTAGATTTACGACGTGCTAACAACCTTCACACCAGCACGGCACACCAGCTTCACAGAGGAAGAGCGACTTGCCGAAACTCTTTACAGGAATCAGTGAAGTACTTGGCCTCAAATAAAACCTTTTGGCACAATTAAAATGAAAGTCAAAACTCGGCTGGTCATGTAATCTGATTAGGAAACAGTAAAATTGAAAACAATAATGCAGAGATGACCAACTATATCTTAAGGGCTTGAACAGTATGAAATATACTTAAGACCATCCTTGGACCAAAAAGTTAAAAAGAAATGATAAAGTACCTCAGAAGCTTTGAAAAAGAGAACATTTCGTGCCAACACCAGCTGGAAGCGGGAAAGGCTTTATTAAAAGGAAATGCGTTACCTTATAAAGAGTTTCGTTATTTTAGAGGAACGATAAAAATAAAGGCATTTGGTACTCTGCTAAACACATTAGGAAAATAAATAAATGAACTCAAAGAAATTAGGAGGAATAAATTTAATAAACATGAAAGCTAAAAATAATGATATAGTAAAAAAGGAGGTAGAAAGCATGGCTTAATCCAAATACAATTCTAAAGTTAGACCTTTAGAAGGTAATTATGAGGAAGAAAAATAGAGACAGACAGGGAGAGAGAGAAAGAATGAAAGGGGGTAGGGGGGATGGAAGACCAAAAGTGAAGCGTCTTCACATATAAAGGAAAAATTGAGAGAATTATAATTATGAGGTAATAATGCATCTAACTCAATGGAAACATATTTACAAATCTAGAAAAGTAGATAATTTCTTAGAAATGTAAAAAATTCACTAAATCCAGGAAGAAGTAGAAAAACTTGAATAGGCTAATTACCATTAAAAAAATTGGAAAACTGATTAAAGATCTACCAGTGAAAGAAAATCACCAAGATTAGATGCATTCAGACTGAATTTCAACCAATCTAATAAGGTAGAAAAAGATTAATCTATGTCACTTAAAATATTCCAGAACATAGAAAGTATTTTAAAAGAATAACTCTCCTTTGAATTTTATGTAATTTGTAGAGCTCTAAAAACAAAACTGAACAAAGACAGCAAAATTATTGAAACTACGAATATCACTTATGAACATAGATACAAAATTCTATTTAAAATCAGTATCAATCCATGTATCAATAATAACAATAATACGTTATGACCAAATAGGGTTCAAGGGTGCTTGCCCTTCCCACTCTCCAGGTCCACTTGACATAATAGGAGTGGACTGGGTACTGGTCTACAGAGAGTCCAGATTGTCAAAGTACCTTCGGAATCTATTTTGACAGTGTTAGCATGACCGCAAACAGTACAAAATAAGGTTTGTCTTGTAAAGACAGACTGTCTTGAGTCTCCCTACGGATGAAGATTGGGGGGAAGAAGCATTTTCCAAATCTATAACCATGAACCAAATAAATGCACAGGTAGACATTCAGTGCCGTCCCTGGAGAAGCTGCTGAGGCTTGCTGTAAAAATACACAACACGTGCCAGGGATGGTGCTGGTCTGGTCCAGTAAATGCAATGGTGGGAGAGCTCTGTATCTAAGGCTGCTGCTGAGTGAGGTGTGTGGTTCAACCACGACCTACAGCTTCAGCTAAGGATGAAGAGTGAGCGAATGGGGACTTGACGGTGGCCCTAATCTCCACAGTCCTCCTGGGAATGGGGGCACTGATGTAGTCATCGTGGTACTGATAGTAGTACGGGTATCTTGGCCAGGGGAGGCGGCAGTTACAGGCCTCCTATTGGTCCTTCCTGTCATAATACCTTTGTTCTTCAAGAAAGAAGAACCCAGTGTAACTGGATTCATGGAACTAAAGCTTATTCCTCTACCAGTCACTAACTGGGATGGATCAAGAAGCTTGGCCCATGGACACGATGAGCCTCTGTAAGACTGAACTGCATCCAACTCCATTTCATCCATGGACTCCCTCAGCCCCCACTGCAGCTGGAAGACCACAATGGCATTTCAGGTCCATTCATGTCCGTTTAAATTCAGACTCTCCCACTAGTGGTCCTTGAAGAGAAGGGATATTTTTCTCCTTGTTGCAGAAAGAGCCTGACAAGTGCCTACAGGACCTTTGGAAGAACTCTTGGGAAATTTTCCCCATGTATGCATGCAGAGGGCATTTAGAATCCTTGCTCAAGGGGAAGGCATCTCTCGGCAGTTGGTACTGGACCTGGGAAGTTACTAAGATGTGTATTCTTAGGGAAGGATTGTGACTTTCATTGTGGGACCAACACTACCGCCTACTTGTGAGATCTCAACTTTCATCTGTTATATAAGCTGAGCAACACACAAGCAGGCAGCTATCTCTCACTCCCAGGAAGACCATGGTTTGTTAGTGGTGGTTCCTAGCAATGACCCTGATTGCCATTCTGGCTTTGCTACTGAAGTTGGGGGCAACATGCACATTGCTACTGAAGAGTATTGATCCAAGAAAATTGGTTGAATCTTGGAAAAACAGTAAACTTCATGGAATTTTAATGTATTCCCATCCTCCTCTCCCCAACTGCTAGGTAGTGTTAAAAACCAAGAGCCTCACAACAATGGAAGCTGTGGACACCAGCAACCTGGCAGCCACTAGGGGCAAAATTGGCCTAAAGCTCCAAAAAACCCATCCCCCAAGGATTGTCACTGTTTGATTCCTCTGCCAGTTTCCTGAAACGCTGCACTCTGGAGACTTGTATGTATGTGATCTGACTCAGAGCTCAATCTGCTCAAAGAAACCTGTGTCCAGCCCATTTGTTGAAAACAATCAGCAGCAATTATTTAGCATTGCAGCTGCCTGCCAAGAGACTGGCCCAAAACTTAAAAGCGAAAGTTAGGGAAATGAGACGCCTGTAGGGAGATTTGAAAAGCTCCAACCTACTGCCGGGAATCTAGAAGACCACGCACGTGTGCAGGGCCCATTAATGCCCTGACCTTTGCCTCTGGCTGACCTGGAGGCTTTTCACACAGGGGGAGGAGGCTGAGGCAGCGTTGTCACCTGCTTGCCTAAGTGGGGAAGGGGAGCCCCACCACACACAGGACCCTCAGCAACCACTGGGAGACATCAGTTAAAGGACATCAGGAAGTCTCTGTCCCATCATTACTGATCTCCAAACTAACTTCACTGTCCACACACAATAAAGACTGCAGACCTCAAAGAACTATCGCGGAAAAGTCCCTAAACGAACACATTGTAAACTCTGTGTTGGGGGAGGGGGAGGAAGAAGTCCGATTTCCAGACTTGCTACATTTTATCATTTAGAATAGTCAGCTGTCAACCAAAAAGTAGTAGGCACACAAGGAAACAGGGGGGAAAGTATTTAATAGAAGCTACTCCTGAGGAAGTCCAGACAGTGGACTTACTAGACAAAGACTTTGATCACCTATTATTAATATTCTCGGAGAACTAATGGGAAACTTGTCTAAGAAAATTAAATAAAAACATGAGAATTACATCTCATGAAATAGAGAATATCAATTTGGAGAGAGAAACTAGTGAAAAGAGTCAAATAGAAATTCTGGAGTTGAAATATAATAACTGAAAAAAAAATCACATCTCCCAAATCCAACATAAAAATCATAATATATTATTCAATAATTCTCCAAAGATTATATCTGCTTTATATAGCTGATTATACACTAAGGTTATCACAAACCACCCTTAGTTATGGGACTAAAATTTTCGACTTAATACTTTATGGTCTTGAAAGATTAAAAAGTAGAAAATCATTGTCAAAATGGTAAAAACTCAGATTTTTTAAAGTAATATTTTGATAGCATATGATACTTAATATGGTTTATTGTCTGCTATTTTGAGAAACCTGATGTTTAAAATAGTCATATTCATAACCATTGCTGAAACTGTTATCTTGATGGTAAACATGCTTATCCAAGCATAAACATATTGAGTGCACACACACACACACAGAGACACACACACCAGGGTGGAATGCATTCTGTTCATTTCTGGCACAGCCTAAGATTTCTTGCACAATGAGCTAAGTTTTAGTGAACGTTCCAGGGACTTGGCTTATGAGGATCCAGTGACCTTCTCTGTGTCCACCAGGCAATATTCAGGCTTTCCCAGAGAGGACAGATCCATTTCTTCCTGATGGTGCTGTGAACACGCACATTCCCTGGGATGGTCTGCACAGCTGCTTCTACCTCAGTCCCCTCAGCTTCCGATGGAACCTGACCCCGAACATGAAGCTTCAGGGCTCTGCATAGGAGAGGGCCCAGAGTGAGGGGGCATTTTGTTGTGGCCACTGAGGGCTAAGTGGACCTTCACTGGCTTGGAGAAAAGGGCCATGGGCATTGGTGGTTAGACGCGCTGCAAACACACAGGTGGTCTGGGGGAGGCAACAGGGAAGCATCCCCGCTGGACCACATGCCATCTCTGTCAGGTGCTACCAGAACGCAAACTCCCTGGAGGAATTACTTCTACCTTCACACTAAGCCAGAGCCTTGGGTCAGATGTTTCCAGAGCCTTGTCCGACAGTGGAGGGTCAGTCCCCAAGAAACCTTCAGGGGAAATCAGATTTCCGGGCTGTTCTGGACAGGAAAGCCTGGAGCCCAGACAGCAGCTGCAGGAAGATGTGCCTCCTTCTCAATTTGGACCAGCCTCCCTGGAGAGAGAGGAGGTGGGGTCAGGTGATGCGGGGCCCTGCGTGCAGAGGGGCAGCCACGTCGCCCCTCACCTGACGCCCCTGCAGGGCTGGAGGTGCCTGATGAGGAGGTACTTCTCCTCAAGTTCCTTCCCGTCACTCACTCTTCTGAGCCTGAGTGGTGCAGGGCTTCTGGCCAGAGGTCTCGCACACAGCTGTGGCCCCGTGGGGTGGGGTGAGTTCACGTCTGCCTCTGTTCAGGCTGCTTGCTTTCCCGCTGCCGGCAGCCCATGCAGGTGGAGCGATGATGTCCCTCGCCCACCAGGACCTCAGCACTCACTCCCCGTGGGAAATAAAACCCATTCCTTCAGACTATCCGTTAAGCCTGGAGGTGTTCCATCTCTGCCGGATTCTGCGTTTCCTTTCTTTCTATGTGTACTTTTCATAATCAGTGAGCTCTGCCTTTCAGAACGCACCATCTAGAGTGGATTGCAGGGAGGGGCTCATTACAGAGGGTGCCGCCTCAGAGCAGGGGCCCCGGCACAGGGGCCGTGCAGCCTCCCCCAGGCCCCTAGCAGTCGCCCCTCTCCCACCTCTGTCTCTGTTCTCAGCTGATTGACACTAGTGCCCCAGGTGGCTCCCAGACAATGCATAGCCTGGCTGCTGCTTCACCCTGGTAATTCCGTGACAAACCCTATTTCCTCACTGCCAGCGTGCTTGCTGGCCATTCGGGGTGGATCCGTTCCAAGAAGCTGCGCTCCCCACGGCAAAGCCTGAGTTATCATCAGCTTTCCATCTGCTTTGGGAAACCACGGGACCACTCACTGCATTGGAGTCTCACTTAAGATGGAGGCCCATCTCCTGGAAGGCTGGCCTGTGGCTCCTGAGCCTTGGGGATGTGTTTATTCAGAGGTGGCTGTTCGGGCTGTGCTTCCTCTCCCTGGCGCTCCCTCAGGACGTGCGGTGATGAGGGAAAGTCTTGGGGGACCTGGAGGAATTAGTGCCTATGCGCGTGTGTCCCTCTAATCCACAGGGATCAACCTGCCCGAGTTGGCTGCCCAGAAGGTGTCTCTTCTTCAAACGCAGTTGTTCTCAGGTCCTACCCGAAAATAAGAAATATGCCCAGTAAACCGGCATATAAGAGACATGACTTAGTTTTAGCAGTTTTGTTTCCAGAAAGGTATAACAGTGATGATAAAAATTGTGTATTTAGCATTTTGTTTCCAGAAATATACAGTAGAGATGGTTTGGAATCTCCAAACCCAGTGGGTGACACAGGAGGCACCAGAAATCATCAGTGGGGTCTGGATCTTGTGTACCCCTCTCCAGAGCTCAACACATCTGGCACACGGTAGGCACTTGGGGGTCTTCCTTTGAATGAATGAATGAATTATTGAATGAATGAATGCTGCAAGTGTGCTTCCACCAAGAGCACACAAAGCTGCAGATGGGCAGGGAGGAGCGGCCCCTTCAGCTGAGGCCATGGGGACACACCTGAGGGACAGGTGTTGGGACTTAGAGACCAAGGGGAGGGTCCTGCCCCCACAGGGGTGAACAGACAGGAGGCTGGACTGGTGCGTCAGGACCGGATCTCAGGGCCCTGGACCACAGCTTCCGGGGCTGGATTCCCCACAACGTTCATAGTGGGGCCCTCGATGGGGCCTCAGGGCAGGGGTGCTGACGACGGTAGCTCTGGTACAGAGTCATCACTGGAGAATAACTCATAGTGCATGTCCAGTAACATAAACTTAAGAAGCTCAGGTGGTTTGGGGGCTCAAATTAAGGAGACTCTCCTGACCCTGAGCTTTTCAGATACTTGTGAAAGACTTTTAAAAATTCCGGTCATGAAGTTGTGAAGCCTAAGGGCAGTTTCTCCCCCTCCCCTTCCCCTTCCCCCCTTTTCTCTCCCCCTCCTCCCCCTTCACCCCCATGGTCTGAGCACAACACTAGTGACAGAATTAACATGGGTGAATATTGATTTTTCACCCCTTGGCTGTGTAACTGGGAGGGGTGGATGGCGGGTGTTCCCGCCTGGCAGTGTATAATGAAGAGACGGGGGACCTGGATCACAGGGCATTTTCCCTTCCCAGCTGCCTGACTCCGGGGAAGGTGAGCATCTTCCAAGCTCAGTTCTTCCTCATCTGCAGGGCGCTGCCTGCCCTCGGGAAGTAGATAATTTGCAGAAAGGCTACAACCCCTCTCCTCCTCATATCCGGGAGGACCCCCACCGCCTCAGCTGCCCCCAGAAGCACCACAGCCACTTTCGGGGGTGTCCCAAAAGACGACAATTTTTCTGTATCCCTCAACTCAGGTGGGTCGCTGGATTCACTGGGGGTCCAACGCCATGGCCCAGACCATCCCCGCATGGTCTGTGAGGGTCTCCCATGGACTACATCTCTCAGCCCTTGGATTGGGGCCACGGGGGCCACAGGAGCATCATCTGGTTGCCTGGACCATCATCTTCTCAGGACGGGCAACAGGGTGAGGTCTGGGCGTCACCCCCCCACCCCCAGGATGCCGCACGCCTGTCTAGACCAGGGGCCCAGGAGGTCTTAGTCCAGTGGAGGTTCGGTGACATCCATCCACCTGGGGGTTCAAGTGAGACAGCTGGAGAGATTCAACATGCACAGTGGACGCATGCGGGGACCAGACGTGAGAAGTGTGGGGTGTGGCCACCTCCGGGTCCCCTACTGCAAGGCAGCGTTGCCCTGCACACACCTCTCTCCCCCCTCCCTCCCTCACCACCGCTGCTGGGGGTGTGGGCCCAGGAGGTGACCCCTCTACCTGGGCGTCCATAGCTGTAGAGGGAGGATGAACTTGAAGGTCATGGACTCAGGCACACAATCCAGGAAGAAAACGATGTGTTCTGGAAACTTCTAGGAGCCCTCCTGGGTCAGAGCTAGTGCTCCTGCTGAGTATACGGATGGTCACCCTCCAAGAGAACAGGGTGTCCCCCACGCTCGGACAACATGGCAAGTGGAGCGTGCTTCTCCCAAGCCCCCTTCCTCCTGCCCACAGACCACGTAGGGTCCTCACAATGTCCGTCAGCCAGTTTACTCAGAGACAAGACACCCATCTTGGGTCTTGTCGACGTCTCCATGGGACACGAGCTGCTTACCTGAGTTAACTAATTAATGGTGGTCATAAATCCCTGGCCAATCTCATAATGAGATTTAATATTTGATGTCAGATTATTAGAATGTAATGAATTTGCCACTTTAATATTGATGAATAATCAGTCCTATTAAGGTGGTGGGGACCAGAATTTAGTGCAAAGAGAAAATTAATTGCTGAGTTAATAACACGCATCCCGAAGCGAGATGGCCTTGTAGCAGCGTCTCAACTCACAGCTCGGTTTCCTGACCTCCCACGGGAAAGACCGATCAACTTGTCTTCCCTGGGTTATCAAAGTGTCTTTCTTCGGAAGAAGACCGGAAAGCTGAGGATAACTTCTAGGAAGACTCAAACGGAACAGAGCAAAGGTCATTTTCAGGGACAGAATTGTGTCCCCGAGATTCACGTGTTGAGCCCCAGGGTGACTATATTTACAGATGGGCCCGGAGGGGGTGAGGAGATTAATGCAGTTGTGAAGGTGGGTCCTGACCCCACAGGACTAGTGTACTTGTAAGAGAAGGAGACACCAGGGATCTCTCTGTGGGAAAGCTGCAGGTGAAAATAAGGGACCCCCGCCATATGCAAGGGGAGACAGGACGAGTCCTTGCAGTGAAAAAAGAATGAGAAAGAGACTCCCGGGAGAAAGGCCTCCTCTGTCATTGAGGGACCTCGAGAGAGCTTACGGCTCACTCAGGTGTGAACAGAGTGACTACAAAACCGCTGGAGCCTCACCATGACGTTGGAACACAGAAGTCAGAATGACTCGAAATTTAATTCCCTTTCTAATTAGAAAATTAATGTCCCGGCCAAATGTGCCAAGGTCTATCGTGTCCATGGCGGTTCTGCAGGGCCCATGGAGTATCCCCGACGGGGGTGGGGGAAAGGCGGCCAGAGCGGGACCTGGTGGAAGCCCACTCCCCAGAGGCTGGGGGGTGTATGCAGTCATGCTGCCGGGGATGGGGCCAGGCCTGGGGACCCCTCCTGAGACAAGCTGGGAGATAGAGCCTGGGACTCACACTGGTCCTGCCCGGCACCAGCAGGCTCAGACCGGTTTCCTGTCCCCAGACCTCAGCCTCTGGCTTGTACCAAGGACCCAGGTGCCCGCATGGCCTTCCCGCTGCTCAGGCAGGGGCTATGATGTCTCACTGCTCCCGGGCACCTCTGGTTTTGGCTTCAGGGCCTCTGCCGTGGGAGTTGGCACCTGCGGCCCTCCTGCCTTGTCACTCTGCCCTCCAGGGGGCGTCCTGCTGAGGCTACAGGGACCCCAGCACAGCCCGTACTGTCCTTGCGCCCACGTCCCAGGGAGCCTGCGAGACTGTGGGCGGGGCAAGCGGGGAATGTGTGCATTCGGGCAGAAGATGGTTCTGTTCTCACTGGACAATTTTTAACTCCCATTGCCTGTGTATGGATCATATAAAGTCCACGTCAAATTCACCTTAGTGGCTGGGTCTGCCGGCATCTGACACATGATAAGTGTTGTTGGTTGAATCATGTCCCCTAAACTTGTGACTGGGACGATTTGGAGACCGAGTCTGTGCAGGTGCCATCAAGTTCAGGGGAGGTCACACTCGATTAGGATGGGTCCCAGTCCTATATGACTGGTGTCCTTATAAGAAGAGGGAGCTTTGGATGCAGACACCCAGAGAGGAGACCGTGTGACAACAGAGGCAGAGGTGGAAGTGATGCAGCCACAAGCCCAGGAACGCCAACGATCGCTGGGCCCCCCAGGAGCGGGAGAGGCAGGATGGACCCTCCCCTGGAGCCTCCAGAGGGAGCACAGACCCGCCCACACCTGATTTAGGACTTCTGGCTGCAGACGTGGGGGAGAAGAGGTTTCTACTATTCCACCCACCAAGTTCTCAGCACCTGTTACAGCCGCCCAGGAAACGGATACGGCAGTCATCAGTGACTATTCAATGAATAAAGACCTCCACACTCAGAACTATTTAAGATGTTTATTTTTAAAATTTGAACCTAACAGGCTTCTGCTCAGGTGAATCCTGCCAGTCTGCAGACAAGTAACATCTCACCCCAAACGAGAGTGGCAACAGTGCCCAGACTTGAGAGCCAGGTGTCTAAGGGCCACGGAAGAGGACACTCTTCTCACCAAGGCTGAGGTTTGGATGGGTCATTCAAGCTGTGACACACCATCAGCCCCAGGGTCAGGTCACGGAATGGGCCTCCGTGGCTGTCCCGAACCCCAGGGACGCACCCACGTCGCAGAAGACTTATACGTATCCAGTTCGCGGCATTTTACCAAAGGGCTTCCATTTTTAATTTTTATGGTGTCTAGTCTTCCCATTTTCCTTTATTATTTCTTTTATTATTTCTAAACTTACAATGTTCTTTCTCCTCCATGTTTTGATAAATGTTTAATTCGATCTTTATCGTGTTTCTTTCAGGTTTTCAGGTTTGATTTGTTGAATCTACAGCCCATCAATGCATCTGGAATTCACTGCAGGACCCGGTTGGGCTGTGAGCTGTCAGCCCAGCAAGAGGGGAGGAGGTCTCATCCTCCAGGCGTTTGCTGGATGCAGCTTTGTCTTTCTCCTGTGGGTGTGTGCACATGCATGCACATGCATGCACACAGACACACATGAATACCCACGCACATACATGTGTGCCAATGCAGACATGCATGTACACACGTCTGCACTCAGGCACGTGACAATAGCCGTTGCTACATGTGGCGATCGGCACATCTTCAATCACAAAACCCAGGTTGCTTTTTTTTCTGTGTGTTCCAATTTTCTGTCTGTATTCACTTTCTGGTTAATGACTTCAAATTGGTTTTCTTACCTGAAAATTACACAAAAGTACACTTTGGATAAATGGTTCTCAAATGGGGATTTTTGCCCCCTAGGGGACATTGCAATGCCTGGAGCGATCATCAAAAATTGGGGAGGGGGCCTCCCTGGTGGCGCAGCAGTTGAGAGTCCGCCTGCCAATGCAGGGGACACGGGTTCGTGCCCCGGTCTGGGAGGATCCCACATGCCGCGGAGCGGCTGGGCCCGTGAGCCATGGCCGCTGAGCCTGCGCGTCCGGAGCCTGTGCTCCGCAACGGGAGAGGCCACAACAGTGAGAGGCCCGCGTACAGAAAAAAAAAAAAAAAAAAAATGGGGTAGGGGGTGCTACTAGCATCTAGTGGGTAGAGGTCGGGGATGCTGCTAAACATCCCTAAATGCATGGGTAGCCCCCCAGGTGCAAAGGACAGCCCCTCGACAGAGCTGTCTCTCCCCCACTGAGAAGGCTGAAAAACACCACTTTCGATTAATTGGCTGTAATGTTTGAGATGCTCAAAATTAGGCGAAGCAGGAAAGACACACAAGGCCATTTTTCACAAAGCATGGAGATGAGTCTTAACACATCTACTCTAGAATGGAAGGTTGTGGGTGTGATTTCAGGAATTGGAGGTGAAGGGGCCATTATAAGCATCTGTTTCAGAAGGACCCTCATCTCCATGTTCACGTGGAGTAAACCGAGGGCAACAAGGCTGAGACAGTCAAGTGCCCACAAAGCAGCCCTATTTCTCCTCCATCCCTGAGTTGGCCCTGCAGGTAGTGGGCCCAGGGTGGATGACAGGCACCCCTCCTGGGGCTGGGCCAGGTCTCCCGGGAGAGCCCTTTCCCTGTCTGGGTGGCTAGAAGGTCTTGGCTGGCATTGGAGGCAGGAGGGGGCAGCCAGGTCCCCACATGGCTGGTCTAGAAGAGCTGTCCTCTGGGGTCCCCCATCTGGACGATGAGGAAATGCACTCCTGTCTGCGCCCGCGGAGAGAGTGGGCCACCTGAGGGAGGGCCGGCCCAGGGGTGGGCGTCCCCACATGTCCCCTCCACCTGTGCAGACCACAGCATCCGAGAAGTTCAAACCAGACCCCGCCTCCTGGAGCCCCATCGCGGCTGTGGTCACACGCAGGCAGGCGTCCCACGTTGCTGCCGGCCGGGTGCAGCACAGTCTGATTTCTAACCAACAGCCGCGTCACAAGGTTCAGGCGTGGCCAGTTCCCTGGTCATCTCAGGGCACCTGCGGCCCTGCACATCTCCCCAGGCCGGTCTCTTTGTCCCACAGCTGCTCTGAGTGTGAGCCGGGGCCTCTGCTGACCACTCTCCCCCAAAATGGCGTTTCCTTTTTACTTATTTTATTTTTAATAACCTTTTTAAAAACTTTAGGACAGTTTCAGATTTGCAGAGAAGTTGCCAAGGTACTTCAGAGCGTCCTCCAGCCCAGGCCCCCCCGTCGCAGGCCCCTCACGTGACTGTCACACGCGTTACAATTAATGAGCGACCTTGGTGCATCTTCACAGACTAAAGTCCCCACTCTGCTTGGATTTCCCTTGTTTTTACCCAATGCCCCTTTTCTGTCCCAGACACCACCCAGGACACATGACATCAGCCGTCACGTCTTGACTGTGTTTCTCGGGTTTTCCTTGGCTTTGAGGACCTGACAGCTTTGAGGAGAGCAGGTGGGGGTCTGCTGGGATTTGTCTGACATTTTTCCCACCATTAGACCGAGGTTATTGGTTATTGGAGGAATAATAACCAATCCCCAAGTTCCCGCCTTTCCCACATCCTAGGAAGGGCACATGCCATTAAGGTGACATCACCAGGTGCTGGCCTTCCTCACCTGGCTGAGGAGTGCTTCGCAGGTGGTCAGAGCACGTCTAGCCCCTGCAACACCTGTGGCAGAGGTGTCAGGGTCCCGTGGGCTCAGGGAGGAGCCTGGGCACAGGGTCCAGACAGACGGGCATGGCCAAGTGCCATTGTCACTGCGGCTGCAAGGCTCTGCGGCATCCCATGATGGGATGCGCTACCAAAGCTTTCAGAGACCCCACGGAGCTCGGAGTGAAGGCTGCACCTTTGGGGTGTGTGCAAGGTCCAGGAGCCGGCTGACCACCCCAGCCTGGACAGCCCTGCTCCCCTCACAGCCCCAGTGCCACCCCCACGGATCCTCCCAGCCCCCCTGGCAGGACGTGGTCCAAACCACAGCTTTCTCCTCGCGGCCACCTTCTCCCAGAGGGTGTCCAATAAAAGGAAACCCGGACAAGATGAGGAGAGTTTACACAAAGAGGCTGTAGTGGCAGAGAGAAGGCTCCAAGCAGGATCTGCGAGCAGCCCCAAATCAAACAGCAGGCCAGGGGCATGGCCGGCAGCACGTGGGAGGCTTGGCAGGACGTCTGGTCACAGACCCTTGGGATAAACCCATGAGGTGCTGGGTTCTGCATTCGAGTCCTGCTCTAATGCCTGTAGGAGGAGGAGCCTGGCTGCAGGGACTGCCTCCCGCTGCAAGACCAAGGCCACCTGAGGCCGACAGGGACCAGTGGAGGGAAGGCGGAGCCTGGCCTGGCTCATGGGCTCGGGGGCCGTGACCCAGAGCTGGGACTCCTGGGTAGGGCGACAGCCCGCTGTGCGCACTTGACGGATTCACATACTCGGCTTCAATGAAGGGAGAACATTTGGGAGAAAATAAGACGTATCCAAGTAAAGAGAATTAGGAGATACGGCCTCATTGATAAAGTCTGTGTGTCGAGGCAAGTCCCCGTAGAGCCGCTGCCGGGGGGCGTTGTGGTGACAGTGGCCTCGAGGGGCCACGGCTCAGCCTGACCTCACAGGTATGAGATCTCTCGGGGTCACACTCGGGCAGTTCCAAAGGATGAAACATGCCTGCCAAGAAGCACAGCTACTGCCAAGCAGCCCGAGACATAAAGCTATTTTCCCTCATTGAGGGAATGAAAGTTATCAGTTCTCATCAGAGTTGCCAACTTTGAAGTTGCCCTTCACATCTCACTGGTCACCTAACAGCCATCAGCACTCAGGGCTCTGTCGGGCTCTGTCTTAATTACTCTGCACAGCTTCCACTGTAAACAGCCGGAGACCCACGCAGGGTGGGTGGACCCGTCTTCAGTCGGGTCAAGTATTTCAAATTTTGAAATTCATCAGCCCCCCCAAGGAGACAAAGCGTGGGCTCCAGATCTGCCGTTGTGTACAAAGAATGCATCACTCCTGGCCCTGTTTTAGAAGTGGGGCCATGGGTCTGGCTCTGCTGGGAAGGGACAGACTGGTGGATGGGGAGCTTTGCCCCTGTTCATCCGGCACCACCAGCGACAGCCCACAGGGTCCAGGAAGAGCATCCGAGACTCAGGGCCTCTCGGCTGGGCCCCTCCGTGCACTTTTGGGCATTTTGGTGCCTATTAATTAACAGATTTACAGGGAGACCCTCACTTCTGACCAGGCTCGGCGTTGCCTCTGGGCCGGGCTGCAGGCATCCCTCCTGCCGTACAAGCATCCCTGCTGCCTCCCCTATGCCCACCCCCCTCCGGGGGCGTCCCCTAGAGAGCAGCCCGCTCCCCCAGCCCCTTCCTGACAGCTCTGTGCAGTTCAGACTTGTCAAAAAACATGCGGCTTCCCGAGACTTCTGCAGCCGGTCAAGTACATCCCTGATCTGAGCCCCACTGGGCTGTGAATGGCTCCCCACCTCTCCCATTCCCTGAGGACATTTTAATTTAACTTCTGAAATAATAGGTGGAATTTGAATACTTTCAAGGGGGACACAGTTTATTTTTTTCCCCTAATTATCTGGAGAAAAGTGAAGCATAGCAAGTGCGCAGATGGGGATCCTGACCTGGGGGCCCTCGCCCACCCGGTTACCCCGGCACACAGCTCTAAGAGAGGGAATCATAACACCTGATCCTGATGCTGTTTCGAAGAGGGAGAATCAGTGCCCGACGTAGGAAAGGCCCTTGAGGAGGGTGACCCGGGCTGTTGCTTGGGGTCATGTTCCTAACAGAGGTGGGGACGCGGGCCCTGCAGACCAGCCTCGCATCGCTGTGTGCAAGAGCACCAGACCCGGGCTGGTGAACACACTTCAGAACTCACTTAGGTAACAGGACCTTGGGGCAGGGACTCGAGTCACCCAGGCCCAAATAAAACTGATGTCGGGGGACCTCACACTACTTTCCCGGCCGTCAGCAGAGCTGTGAGGTCCCCAGACCGGAACGAGGTGGGACGCAGAGCGGCTGGTCCCCAGTCACCTTTCTCAGGCCAGGGTTGCCATGGAAACTCCGCAGGCTCCATGGAGAATTCCCCAGCTGTTTAATTTTAAGCTGGGAATCACCAGTAAATACCCAAGTAAAATCACCTTCTGTTTAGAAAGAGCTTTGCTCCCACTTGCAAATTAGGGAAATATTCTTTGAAGACTGCCCACTCCATGGGTCAAAGCCAGGACAGAGGCCTGCGGACCTGTGACCTCAGCCAGAGTCAGGCCCTCGGGGAGGAAGCACTGGTCACTGCTCTTGGGAGAAGCTGCTTTGTCCACACTGGGTGCCTGGAGTGGGGGCGATGGCGAGGCACTTTGTCAGGAGCCCCTGCTTTGGCAGCCACGCAGGAATGAGGGCGAACATTGAGGACGTGAAGGTGGAAGAGGGTTTCCATGTCCAGATGCCCGTGTATGAAAATTAGCTAGTGCTCCTAGCGGACACTCAACTTTACGTCCAGGAAGGACACCGTTTGTTCATGTGTTTATTCCTCAAATATTTATTGAGGACCAGCTGCAACATGCCAGGAACAGCACAGGCTCGGGGAAGCCCAGGCCCCTTTCTGGGGTCTTGGTGGAGCCTGGAAGGCTTAGGGAGGGTGGAGAGTGGGTCGCAGAGGGATGTGTGAGGGTCAGGATGCAGGTCGTGAGGGACGACCTGTGTGGATCAAGTCCCAGATGTCTTGGGGAGTCTGGTGGGAGCTGGGACTTCAGCCATGACTGGAGTGGCCACCTGTCCAGGCTGCCAGCATAACCTCAGGTGACACTTGTCCAGGACAATCTCGGGTGACACTTGTTTTCTTGATCCCAGAAGTGGTCTAGTTTGGATGATAAAGTTTGTGGGTATTTATCTGAAGAAAATGAGAAAACTAACTCAAGAAGATACATGCACCCCAGTGTTCATAGCAGTGCTATTCACAATAGCCAAGACATGGAAGCAACCTAAGTGTCCATCAGTGGATGAGCAGATAGGGAAGATGTGGTACATATCTACAATGGAATACTACTCAGCCATGAAAAAGAATGAAATAATGCCATTTGGGATAACATAAATAGACCTTGAAAGTATTAAGCTAGGTGAAATAAGTCAAACAGAGACAAATACTGTATGATTTCACTTATATGTGGAATCTAAAAAAGATTAAGAATTAAAAATTAAAATAAAAAGCTCATAGATACAGAGAACAGATTGGTCAAGCCCACGGGCAAGGGTCAGGGGGGTGGAGAAATGACTGAAAAGATCAAAAGGTAAAAATTTTTTAATTTTTAAAAAATATATGGGGCTTCCCTGGTGGCAGAGTAGTTAAGAATCTGCCTGCCAATGCAGGGCACACGGGTTCGAGCCCTGGTCCAGGATGATCCCACATGCTGCGGAGCAACTAAGCCCACGCCCCACAACTACTGAGCCTGCGCTCTAGAGCCCATGAGCCACAACTACTGAAGCCCGCGTGCCTAGAGCCTGTGCTCCACAACAAGAGAAGCCACCGCAATGAGAAGCCCGCGCACCGCAATGAAGAGTAGCCCCTGCTCCGCAACTAAAGAAAGCCACGCTCAGCAACTAAGACCCAACGCAGCCAAAAATAAATTTAAAAAATAAAATAAAATAAATAAATTTATTTAAAGAAATATATATAAATATATGGTAGCCTCTTCATATATTGTTGGGATTAATTGGCTAAATTAGTGTTTAGAAATTCTGTCTCTATGATCATGAGGGATACTGGTTTGTAGTTTTACTGTAACACTGTTGTTTTTTTATACCAGGGCAATACTGGCCTCGTGGAATTAATTGGGAAGTATTACCTCCTTTTGAATTTTTTGGAAGAATTTGTGTCGAAACACATAATTTCTACCTTACATGTTTGGGAGAATTCACTATTGGAGTCATTTGGGCCTGGGGTTCCCTTTGTGGGAAAGTTTTTAAACTCAGATTCAATTTCTAAAATAGCTATAGGGATATTCATATAATCTATTCCTTCTTGAGTGATCTTTGGCATGTGTGTTTTAAGGAATCTGTCCATTTTATCTGAGTGGTTTAATTTACTGGCATAAGATTGTTGATAATATTTTCCTATTTGTAGTCTCTGTAATGACCCCTCTTTAATTCCTGATGGTGGCCATTTATGTCTTCTCTCTTTTATCCTGACCAGTGGGGCTAGAGGTTTATCAATTGTATTGATTCTTCTCAAAGAACCAGCTTTTTGTTCCAGTTATTTTCTCAATTACTTTTCTGTTTTCTTCTATTTCATTGACTTCTAGTCTGATTATTATTTTCTTTCTTCTGTTCACTTTTTCTAATTTCTTAAGGTGGAGGGGTGGTCACTGATTTAAGACCTGTCTTTTTTTCTAATATAGAAATTTTCCCCTAAGTACTCCTTTGGCAATATCCCATGCATTTTGATTTTTTTCCCATTTTTGTTCAGTTCCAAAGACTTTCTAAGTTCCCTTTTGATTTATCCTTTGATCCATGGGTGACTTAGAAATGTTATTTAGCTTCCAAATATTTGGAGATTTTCTAATGATATATCTGTCATTAATTTTTTAGTTAATCCCATTGGGATAAGAGCACAAACTTTGTATAACTTGAATCCTTTAAAATTTATTGAGACATGTTTTACAACCCAGAATATGGTCTACTTGGGGAAATAGTCTATTTGGGCTGGAAAAGAATGTGTGTTTTGCTTTTAATTAGTGGAATATTCTATAAATGTCAGTTAGGTCAAGTTAGCTGGAGTGTTTAAGTTTTCTGTATCTTTGATGATTTTCTATCCACTTATTCTATAAATTATTGACAGAGGCCTATTTAGATCTCTGGTTATAACCATGGATTTTTATGTATTGACAGAACTTTGAAGTCAGTTCTACTGTTCCATCTTGGGGCACATATTGTTTATGGGCATCATGTTCTCTTGATGCATTAACCCCTTTCTCATCATAAAGTGACCTTTTAATTCTAGCATATGTCTTTTCAGGGTAATTTTCAGTTTTGTTTTTCTCCTCATTAGGAGTCCTATTTTCTTTCTTATATGCCTCGTCATTTTTACTGGATACCACACATCGTAAATTTTTCCTTTTAGTGTGGTGAATATTTTTTATTCCTCTACATAGTACCGAGCTTTGTTCTGAAATGCAGTGAAGTTTCTCATCTCTCTGGGTCTTGCTTTTTAGGGTTTGTTAAGCAGAACCGCACACTGGTCCAATCTGTGGGCTGTGCCACCGCTAGGGAAGGTCCTGGGAGTGCCCTGCTCAACACCCACTGGTCTTGGGTTTGTCTCCCTGGTTTTTGGTCTGGCTGGTGGGAGCAGCTCACAGGCCTTGGTGAGCTCAGGCCTGTGGTCCTGCCCGGCGGTCCTTCCCTCCCCTCAGGTACTTTGCTTCTGCACAGGTGCTGACCAGGACTCAGGTGTGCATCTGTGTGGCCCCTCCTCTCTGAAAATGTCCCCTCCTATGAACTCTGCCTGGTGTCCTGAAACTCTCAGCCACACCCCCTCAACTCAGGGCTCTGCCTGGGAATCCCCCTCTAGGTAATGGGAGGGGGGCAACCATGGACTCACCTGGTCTGTTTCTCATCTCTCAGCAACCACTGTACTCTGTGACTGTGACTGTGTCTTAACAGCAGCATCGTAAAACTCACTGTTTCACTTTTATACTGTTTTATGTAGAGGGTTTCCATGGTCCCTTTTACCTCATCTTTTATGGAAGCAGGAGTCCTCACCCAAAAACTTACAATGGGGTTTCCCTGGTGGCGCAGTGGTTGAGAATCTGCCTGCCAATGCAGGGCACACGGGTTCGAGCCCTGGTCTGGGAGGATCCCACATGCCACGGAGCAACTGGGCTCGTGAGCCACAACTGCTGAGCCTGCGTGTCGGGAGCCTTTGCCCCACAACAAGAGAGGCCGCGGTAGTGAGGGGCCTGCGCACCGTGATGAAGGGTGGCCCCCACACCACGATGAAGAGTGGCCCCCGCTCGCCGCAACTGGAGAAAGCCCTCACACGAAACGAAGACCCAACACAGCCAAAAATAAATAAATAAATAAATAAATAAATAAATAAATAAATAAATAAATAAATAAATAAATAATCCTTCCCTCTCCAAAAAAAAAAAACTTACAATGGCTCTCCCCTGCCTGTCAGGTCTACTTCTTCTCTGCGCCGCACCCCCGCCCCCATCATCTCCTTCACCATCATTTCCCTCCTCTTCCTCTTTTAGCTCTCTGAGAGAGAGAGGCTTCATAATTTGTCAGGTTCTTATCTTCTGAGTATGAAATGTATTCAACGGTCCCTCACAGCCCGAGCGCCCCCGATCCTGGCCTTCACCATCACGGCGCCTCCCTCCAGCCTTTGGCTCCATCAGCCTCTCCCATCTGCCTCTAGACCAAACTCCAGCCCAGGGCCAGGTCTAGTGCTGCCTCTGCTGCGACCTTTCTCTGTAGCCTGTGACCCGCCTGCACTGCCCTCTCTTGCCTGCCCAGCCTGAGGACTACAGGGCATGAACAATCCTCCACTTAGTTCACTGAGTTTTTCAAAAATACACTCAGTAATTCATCCAGTTATTTGTTGCTGCTTTGCTGTGCCAAACCTAAGACCAGGCAGTCGGCAAGAGTGTACGGGTAGAATGCGATACCGCCAGGAGAAGCCCTGCCCGTCAGCACACCCAGCCTGTCCTACTGGCCACACAGTGGTCTGAGTGGAGTGACTCTTAACATGAATTTCTCAGCTAAGCTTCCTGGGAAAAGCATCAGTGTCTGCGCTTTGAAACCTCTCATGTTTTTCCCTTGGAAGCATTCCAGGAGCATTGCAAATCAGGGTTTTAGGATTTTGATCCAAATGTATTTCTGGGGCAAATTTGCAGCTGCCGTTGGCTCAGGCTTGGGCTGCTCAGGGGACCCCAGGCTCAGAGAGGTTCTATTCCTCACATGGCTGGCCCACCCATTATTCCTCTGCCTTTGTGGCTCCTCTGTAAAGACTTTAGCAGGAGCAAGTGACCTTATAGGGCAGGAGAAAGACCGTGCTGGAAGCTTTCATCCCCTCTAGCCAAAAGCATTTCCTTTTCTCCATTTTTCAATCCTCCACTAAGGGCTAACTTTACAACTTTTATTATAATAAACTTTATGTACAACAGTGAAACTTTACTGCAATGTATGCCCATTTTATAGATTCAGGCATAAACATATTTTAAAATCCTTCGAGGCTCGTAATGCAATATGAAACCCACACCATATTTTCTCCATACGGTCATTTAAACAAAAAACAGTTCTTTGGAAAATGTTATAAAGAACTTTGACTCCAGGGTGTAGAACGTCTGGGTGTGTGTGAGTGCTTTGCTAGAGTAGGTTCAGATGGGCGTCCACCCTTGCGGTGCTGAGGGGATACTGTCCTCGACACCCCAAGGAGACAGCATAGGGGGAAATCCGAGCAGAGCTGTCGGGGGGTGGGGACAGCCGCCAGGAAGGACCGAGGGAGGTGGTTTCTGCTTCTGTTTGGGAAATGAGATGTCACCTCAGAAATTACACACAGTTATTTATCACCAGCTGGAGAGTTCCAGCCAGACTGGAAGAAATTGAAACAATACCTCCAAGTAATTCTAGCCCTTTCTGGATTAGCATCTGGTCTCAGGAAATCCCTGTAAACGAGGTGATTCTGACTATTACAAATTGTGAATTTTTCCCCGGGTCTAAACCCAACAGATTTATTTTGAGGTTGTGTTTGACATTGTGCATTATATTTGTGACTGAGTGACTGTAGCAGCCACTTTCCTGCAGGGACTTTGCCTCATCCCATGAGAGACTTGGAGGCAGTGCCCAGCTGCCACGGCCATGGCCAAAGACAGGTCTGGCTTTTAAGTTATTATTTTTTAATGATTACAGTCTTCTTACACGAAATTACTAGAAAGTCATTAACTAATACTGGCTGTACCCTTACAGTGGTTGAACTTATGATTTTTTGACTTTACAATGGTGTGGAAGTGACATGTATTCAGTAGAAACCATACCTGGAGTTTTGAATCTGGATCTTTTCCTGTGATACTCGGCCCGATCCTCTCTCTCTGAGCACCTGCAGGGTTGCTGCCAATCAACAACCAGTGCTCTCAGAACCACTCTGGACCCAGACAACCATCTGTTTTTCACTTTCAGTGAGTATTAAATTCATTACATGAGATAATCCACACTTTATTAGGAAACAAGCTTTGCGACGATGATTTCACCCAGCTGCAGGCCGACGAGAGCGTTCTGAGCACCCTGAGGCAGGTGAGGTGAAGCTGCGATGCCTGGTCACTTGGGTGTATTAAATGCATGTTTTCAGATTACAGTGGGTTTGTTGGGATGCCCCCGCCTCCTTGTAACAGGAGGAAGATCTGTATCCAGAACGTGGCTCCTGCAAACAGTCTGATACAACATTCAGCCCAGTCTGTTGGATAACCACCCAGTGGTGCCAGCTGGGCCTGCAGACATGAGAGCCCAGGTCACAGAGCTGCCGCCACGTGGAGGACACAGGAGCAAATGTCGTGATGACCTCGGTTCCAGCACCACACACTCGAGGAGGGACCGCAGCTTGGCCAGGACAGGGTGGGGGTCACAGAAACACCTGTCTCGGCTCCTCCATGACTGGGCAGCTGACAACCAACAGAAACTCTCTCTCAGCTCTGGAGGCTGGAAGTCCGAGATCGAGGCGCCGGCAGATCGGTGGCGGGTGAGGACCTGGTGGTTCCCGGTCGGTGTCTCCTCCCCATGTCCTCACCATGGGGAGGGGCAAGGGAGCCCTCTGGGGCCCTTATTAGTGCACAAATGCCATTCACAAGGGCCCCATCCTCACCTCAACACGTGACTTCATCACCTCCCAAAGATCCCACCCTGTGATATCAGCACATGGGGGGGTCAGATGTCAATGTGAGAATCTGGGGGATGCACTCCCCCAAGTGTCTGGGAGGGCGAGAGGGTGCAGCCTAGGGAAGCAGAATGTGCAGGGATGTGCATGGGGCACGAGATCACGTAGTGTGGGGACAGGAGGGCGGGCAGACCCCACCATGAGCACGGGAACTCGAGAAAGCAGGGGGTGAGAGGTGAAATTCAGGGTTAGATCACAGAGCACTAAGATGGTAAACTTTATGTTCTGTACATTTTAACACAATTTCTAAATTATAAGAAAGAAAATCCCTCTTGATGCTTATGTCCCAAAGTGTACTGCAACCCTCCTGCATTCATGCTGGGGTGACTTCATATCTCCTAATGACTTTTTCTCACCCTGAAGCCCCTGGGCTGTGATGCAGGACGTCCTTGGGGCCACCGACTGCGCAGCTCAGCTGCTCAGCTCTGCCCCATTTCCGCCCGGTGCCTCCAGGGCTGCTCTAGGCAGTGGAGATGCCAATGTGATGGGACAGACAGACACACGGTCATCTGTACCAAACACCACTTTTAGAGGCTTGTCATTAAGGACCAGGGAGAAGGAGGTGGGTGTGTGTGACGTGAGTGCAAAGTCAGCCCCAATCATGGAGCCCCGAGTTGCCTGCAAGGATCAGACTTTGGATAACATGTGTGCACGTGCATGTAAGAGCGGGGATTCCCCCCACCCCAGGGTCTCCACGTGCAGGCCCCCTCCCAGGGAGAAATCAAATGGCAGAAGGGCCCAGGTTGACACCACAGTGACACCCAAACACGTTACAAGTCGCTGCACAAGGGTCTAATCTCCAGATAAAGGACAAGTTATAAATGATGGGAGTCAGGGGTGGGACATTCCTAAAGGTTCCCAGGTGAGAGGGGCTTTGGGAAGTGGGGAGGGGCAGGGTCTGTGTCCACAGGTCTGTCCTCAGTCTGAATCGTCAGCACCAAAACCCTGCACTGTCACCCACATAATGGTATTTTATCAAGTTTCCTTTTGCATCTTCCAAAAGTGGGGCATCCAGAGGCAAGCAGCATTGCCAATGGGATTGCTTTGCTCTGGGAAAAGCTCACACCGTGGCTGTGCCTTCAGGAGTTGCTATTTATAAGAAGACAGCATAGGATGATGACTGATAGTATCGTTTAATCAAAGTGAAAGTGGGGTGCATAGTTGTTATGGGCTGAACTGTGCCCCCTAACCCCCAGGACCTCAGAGAGTAATTGTAGGTGGGGATGGGTCTTTAAAGAGGTTATTAAGGTAAAATGCAGTCATCAGGTTGGGCTCCGATCCAACGGGACTGGGGTCCTTATAAGAAGAGGAAGGGACCCCAGAGGTGCACAGGCTCAGGGGAAGGACCTCGTGAGGACATGGAAAGGCCAGCCATCTGCAGGCCCAGGACAGAGGCCTCAGGAGACCCAGCCCTGCCCGCACCTGGATCTCTGACTCGGGCCTCCAGGCCTTCAAGACAAGAAATCCCTATTCTTTAGGCTCCGCCCCATCTGTGTCCCCAGCCGACAGCAGTGCTTACAGATGCCACGTGTCCGTGTGTGGCCTCTCAGTGGGACTCTGGATGTGGAAACCCTGTGAGCAGGGACTTTGCAGCCCAGCCTCCCTCCCACGTTTAGGGAACTGGGCAGGGGCCTGCATGAGGTCTCCTGAGACCAGGGCCCCGACCTCCCCTCCCCAATTCTCACAACTCAAGGCCCCCCACACCCCCAGCAGGGGACAGGAATTAGACACGGGGGCATCCTGGCCATTCAGGGACGCCCCTGCCCCCAGGCCCCCGGGGAAAACCAGGGTCTCAGGGGTGAGTGACCTTTGCCATCGGGGGAACAAGGTGGCTCTACACCAGCGGGGTTCTGGGGATCCTGACGTTCCCTGGGTTACCCCCTTACTTCCTGTCCCGAGGTAAAGTACAGCAGAAGACAGCGGCAGCCCTGCCTGTGAAGACAAGAGCTGAGACCTCTCAGGGGTGGACATGTGTGTGTCACTGCCGGGTGGAGAGCCTGGGGACTGGGCGGGGTCAAAGGTGGAGGGAGGGGGCTGGCCATCCAGGAGTGGAGTGGGCCAGCTGCGCCCCAGGGAGCAGCGCACAGAGCAGCTGCCTCTTCTTTCCTGCAAAGCTCCGGGGCCCCCAGAGGCTCCCTGCGTGCTGGCCTTCAGCTGCTGCTCTGGCCCCAGACCAGACAGAGCACAGATGTGCACACTCTGGACTCTTCTGGGCCCCAGAGGCAGAGTGCTGCCCCTGTGGGCTCATACCTGTGTGGGGCGGTGGGCAGAAAAGAGGCGAAGAGATGAAATCAGGCAACTGTAAGGGGAGCACCAAGGGGTGACGGGGGGAGTCAGGACCCCCCCCCCGGGAGGCTCACGTCAGGCACATGCTTCTCCAACCAATAGGCCTGGTGGTGCGTGAAATGAGGGGACAACCACACAGATACCAGGAACGGCATCCCAGGCTGGACGGGGAGGCCGGTCGGGGCCAGTGACCAGGCATCAGACGGGCAGCACGGCGGAACCAAGGGTTTAGCCCCTTAATCCTCCTCTCTCCTGGGGTCTCTGCGGGAGCTGCTGCTTTTCCCTCTGTGTTGTTTTCCGTTGTCCCTTTCCGTCCTCGCACCCAGGGCTCAGGGGCTGCGGTGCTGCCCAGGGCCATCAGGCTCCCAGCTCAGGTGAAAATGCACCCGGCTGGGCTGCCCCCACTTCCCTCCTTTCATGCTTCTTCCTGGATCTTGGACCCCAGCCTCCAAAGCCGTGGGAAATAGACGTCTGTTGTTTAAGCCACCCTGTCTGTGGTGTTTGTTACGCAGCCCGAGCTGACGGAGGCACAGCCCACCGAAAGACCCCACCACGTCCCACAAAGCCAAGCCCAACAGAATGGTGTTGCTTTTCTCCTCTTAGGGATAAACAGCCCATCTGTGTTGACTCTGGTCAGAGGATGCTAGCATGTCTGGAGCCTGTGAGAGGCGCTGGGATTGTGCCCTGGTTTGGTGGAATCCCTGGAAAGTCAGACAGGGCTGCCAGTCCTCACGGCCTGTGACCCCCCTCCCCAGGCTGGGAGGCAGAGTCAGGGCCACCCCTCAGCAGGTCCATCCAGCGGACACAGGTTATGCGCCTGTGTTTCTCATTTACTGTATTCACAGTGTGTGGTTAAAACTTGATGGATCATTTCAAGGAACCACGAGGGCATCTGCACTGGGGACCACAGAGCTCTCATTTCCATATAAGGTGGCTGAGGGTCACACATTTTCCTGGTTAATTGGTGCATTCCAGATGTGTCCTCTAGAAGTTTGAAAATTTGCACAGGACCTGAAATAACTTCTAATATCATAGTATCTGCTAAGAGGAAATTCCAAACAAACCCTCAGAGATGAAGAAAACAGGGGAATAAGCAAAAAAGACTTGTTAATTGGTCTCCGTCCTTCCCTCCCTCTTTCCTTCCTCTTTTCCTCCTTCCTTCCTTCTTTAAACTTGTTTCTCTCATACACAGGCAGCACGGGGAGATTGCTAACATAAGAAAATTAATCAGAGACAGTAAAGGTGTCACTGCCAAAGTAACAAGTCGAGCAGACACACAAAGTGTTAAAATGTGCAGAGTCCTCCTTAGGGACCCTGACTTGGTCACGATTCTAAGCTGATGACATTTTTACGTGCATCAAAAATACAAACAGGTGTGATTGCTGCCTCAAGTCTGGGCTGTGCTGTGAAAGGCAAGATGCATGGAACTTAAGCTTATTTATAGAAGCCTGGACACTTGAGCCCAACTAGGCAGGTGTTACATGTTCTGTAAATGCTTGACTGCATTGGAGAAGTGCCATCGGCTTGATGGAAGGTGAGGGATCCCAGCTTGAGCTGGTGGGTAACAAGGATGACCGGGGGCCAGGTGGGACACGATGACAGGGTGATTTATGTTCCCTCCATCCAGGTCCACAGCCAGCTCAATCTTTAGCCACGACACCTGGGCACAGGGGCTCAGCTCCAGATAATTTTATCAACAGCTGGACTCCTCTGGATTTTGTTTGTACGGAGAACACATGTTTTTCCAACTCAGAGATGAGTCCTTAATGCACTGAGGAAGCCCATGATTGATCATTGCGTGGTGATCAGTCAGACACAAGGAGTTAGGACACTGTGTTTATGACGAAGGGACTCAGACCCTTGAAGAACATGAGTTAAAGAGCCTTATGGGACATGCACATCCTCTGTGAATGGCCCATATTCCAGCCGAGCTTGTTAGCAGAGGTCTGGATGCCTGTGACTGTGTGCCTTCACCAGATCCCAGGGAAGAGAGAGACCCTGGGGACCGCGTGTCTCTGTGTGTGTCTGTGTGTGCTCGGGCACGTGTGTGTGTTTTAAACTTTGACCGTGGGAAAGAAAGAGCCACAGAAAGGCAATATGTGCCTTGGGGAGAGAGAGAAGGATATGCAGGTGCGTGTGAGTGATTGATGTGTGCCTGTGTGCGTCTGTGTGTGAACGTGTGCATGTAAGCAAGCGTGCATCCACATGAGGCACACGTCATGGGGAGGGACCGGGAGACGGAAGCTCTCTCCAGAATCAGGGCCTCTGGAAGAGGACACCCCTTCCAGTAGGTACTCTTTGGATGAGCTGCCCTGCTGTCAGGGGCTTTCAGTGCCCTTCAGATGGGCTGGGGCAGCTTGGAAAGAAAGGCTGAGGGGAGGGTGGCAGGAGCCGTGCCCCTCCCAGGTCCAGGGCCAGCTGAGAACATCCAGAGGGAGGGGGAGGGAGTCAGGGCTTTCTGCAGAGGACAGAGCAGAGTCTGGTGGGAAACCAGCTCAAGTCATTAAGTACAGGGCTCTTGGCACTGGAGCTGGTCCTCTTCTTTTCTTTTCTTTTCTCTTCTTTTTTTGTAAGGAGAAGTTACAGACAGGAACTCCCATATTTAACAGCTGGTCCTTTTAACAGAAGAAAATCACACTGAGACAGGAGTCATCAGAAGGGTCCACTGAGCTGGACATGCAAGATGGCTCAGCCAATGGCTGGCAGTGATGGTGGCCTTTCCCAGGGGCTCAGCTGGGCTGTCAACAAGGTGATCGCACACGGCCTTTGCAGGCGGCTTTGGCTTCCCAGAGCTGGGCAGTGGGTTTTGAGAGGAGACATTCCAACAGCAGGCATCCCAAGAGACCCAAGCAAAGAGGCAAGTTTTCTCACGCCCTGAGGCTCATTCTGCTGTGTAAGACATGGGGTAGAAACAGCTGTGTGCCATCACAATAGACACAGAAAAATCCTTGGAAAATCCACCATCCACTCGTGATAAAAATTCTCAGCCAACTGAAACTCAGTGAAAAGTGTAGACAGAATGCCAGCTGCACACATGCCACGTTGTGGAGAAAGAAACAGTCTTGGCTGTAGATCTGGGTCGAGGTGAGGACACGTTCCTAAGAGTCTGGTCCAGAGTCCTGGGAGCTGTTCAGAAGAGCCAGTGATGGGGTGAGGGGGGGACAGGAAAAGGGGAGAGTGGTGAGGAGAGAAACAAAGGTGGCACTATTTGTGCAGGGCAGGGAAATCTTCTAACTTAATGACTTTAATTAGCAACAGCAACAACAAACAATGAAGCCAGTGAATAAAAGTAGGAGAATGTGAGCACACAAGGAAACATTGTGCCTTTTCCTTAAAGACTGTGAGATGACACTAACTATGTAGCCAAATACCAAGGGTTAACCGCTCATTATTTGATAGGAAGACTCAAAAGCATAAAGAGGTCGATTGTCTTAAACAGTTTTTGTGGATTTAATGCAATTGCAGTCAAAACTTTGACAGGTAAAATTTAACTCACATTAAGTTCCTACTCTATAAAATAAAGAAAAATCCATTTCTGACACATAAAACCTTAAAGGCGAAATGGTAACTGCAGGAATAAGATTGGAGAGTATCTTACAATTTAGGGGTATGATAACATTCCTTAAGACAGAAAACTCCAGGGGGCTTCCCTGGTGGCGCAGTGGTTGAGAGTCCGCCTGCCGACGCAGGGGACACAGGTTCGTGTCCCGGTCCGGGAAGATCCCACATGCCGCGTAGCGTCTCGGCCCGTGAGCCATGGCCTCTGAGCCTGCGCGTCCGGAGTCTGTGCTCCACAACAGGAGAAGCCACAACAGTGAGAGGCCCTCATACCGCCAAAAAAAAAAAAAAAAAAAAAGACACAAAACTCCAAAGACAGATAAAGTTGGCAATAATAAAATTAAAATTTCCTGCATCCAAAAAAGTACAAATGTTCTGAGAATTCAAGCCACAGTCAATAGAAACATTTGCAATAACATACTCAAAATAGAAAATGAGATGGGCTTATAAATTCTAAAAAATCTGCATTTTTTCTAATTAGTTAAAGAAAGGCAAATGAAACTCAAAATGAGATATCATTTCACGCTCAATAGACTGAAAAAAAAAAAACTGTCCAAAAGTAATGGGAACTTTCACTCATTGCTCCAGTGAATGGAAATTGATGTTGTCACTGCAGAGTGTTTCACATTTGATGCAGCATGGTGGACAGGATGATGGCTGCTCAATATGTCCACATGCAAACCCCCAAAAGCTGTCTATCGGTTACGTCACATGGCAGAGGGGAATTCACACAGAGGATGGATTGTAGGTTGTTAGTCAGCTGACCTTAAAATGGGGAGGTGACCCTGGATTCCCCATGTGGGCAGCATAATCACAGGGTCCTGAAGAGCAGGGGAGGGAGGCAGAAGAGAGAGTGTCAGCGTGAAGTGATGGGGGACCCTGACCATCTCTGGTTTGAAGATGAAGATGAAGGTGGAGAAAGGGCCATGAACCCAGAGGTGCAGGGGCTTCTAGAAGCTGGAAAAGGCATGGAAATGTGTTCTCCCCTAGAACCTCCAGATGGGACACAGCCATGCCCACACCTTGATTTGAGCCAATAAGATGCATTCCAAACTTCTGACCTCCAGGACGGTAAGAGAATAAATTTGTGTTTTTTTAAGCCACTAAGTTTGGGGTGACCTGTTAAAGCAGCAGTAGAACATTAATACATGAAGTTAAGCTTAATGATGCTAAAACAACAATTCCACTCTCAGGAAAATGACTTTGAAAAGTTCCCGCAGATATGAAGATCCAGCCTGGAGAGTGATTTATTGACAGCTTCCTTGAGGTCTAATTGAAATACGATAAAGGGCATAAATTCAAAAAGTGCAATTTGACACGTGCTCACCTGTGAACTCATCCACACAATCGGGATAGAGCACAAAATGCAGAGACCCCGGAGTTCCCTCCGCTCCTTTTCCCACCCCCTCTTTGCTCTGTTCCCTCCATTCCCAAGCACACACTGGTCTGTCTTCCTTCACTGTGAATTAGATTGCATTTTTCAGAATTTCATATAAACAGAATCATACGGTGTGTACTCATTTTTCTCTGGCTTCTTTCCTTCCGTTTAATTATTCTGAGATCATCCATGTGGCTTCATACATCAGCGGTTCATTCCTTTTTAATGCTGGTAGCCTCTCGTTGTGTGGGTGTCCTGCATTTCTTGACCCATCCACCTATGATCATTATTTTTAATCTTAGTGATTCTAATAGGTGTGTCATGGTATCTACTGTGGTTTTAATTTATATTCCCTAGTGACTGATGGCCTAGAGCATCTTTTCAGGTACTTATTTGCCATCTAGATATAGTCTTGGTAATGTGTCTGGTCAAACCTACTGCCCATTTGTGTGAGTTTCTGGGGCTTTTATTATTGACTTGAGAGGGTTCCTTGTACATTATGAATTCAGGTTTCCTATGAGATGGGTGATTTGTAAGTATTTTCTCCCAGTCTGTGGCTCGCATTTTCATTCTGTTCATTGTATACTTCAAAGAGCCAAAGGTTTTGTTGTAGATGAATTTTTATGAAATTTTCTTTTGTAGATCATGTTTTTGGTTTTAGGTCTAAGCAATGTTTGCCTAACCCAGGCACGATTATTTCCTCCTTTGTTTATAAGTTTTATAGTTTCATTCAGATCTTCCACTTAGGTCTGGGGTCCATTTCGAGGTGATGTCTCTGTCAGGTGCAAGTTATGGGTAGAAGTTCATTTGGGGCACATTGATGCGTATTCAATTGTTGCAACACAATTGGTTGAGAAAACTATTTTCAATCAACTGAATTGTCTCTGCATCTCTGGTGAAAACTGGTTACTAGCTTTGCAGCATCTGCGCCTGCCCCTTTTATCTATTTGTCTGTCTTTATGCTGGGACTTTCTTCAGCTCCATTGATCTATTTGTATATATTTATGCCAGGATCACATTGCTTCAATTACTGTAAATTTGTAATGTCTTGAAATCAGGTAGCTTTAGCACCCCAGTTTTGTCCTTTTAAAAATTGTTCAGTTATTAATTGATTTTTCTTCTCACGTGTCATATTTTTCAAATTTTTTTGCATATCTTTACTTTTTTTTTGGATACCAGATACTGAACTTTATCTTGTTGGGTGCCAGATATTTTTGTGTTCCTGTAAATATTCTTGAGTTTTGGTCTGGGATGCAGGTAAGATACTCAGAAAGAGTTTATCCCTTGGGTTTTGCTTTAAGGTTTATTCACAGAACAACAGTATTACACGGTCTAGAACTGGTTATGTCCTCTTCCTAATGAGGCAAGACCTCCAAGGCAAGTCCGTGATGCAGTGCCGTGATTTGTGAAACTGTCGAGTCTGGCTGGGGGAGACGTGAGCTGTCTGTCCCTGCCTGAGCATCTGGTGTGCTTCCCTCTAGTTCTTGAAGGAAGTTATTTCCACAGTGTCAGTCCCTGATAAATACCTGAGGGGCCCCCTGTAAACCTCCAAGCTTCTCTCTGCCCATCTCTCATCTCTCGGGCACCATGTCTTGTGCAATCCAGATGTAGTGGTCTCTCCAGACCCTTAGTTCTGCATCTTCAACTCGGAGGCGGGGGGGGGGGGGTGGCGGGCAGGCGCTGCCGGTTTCCACCTGGCCTCACACACAACCCATCTGGCTCCCAAGCCTGCAGCGCCCCAGGTGCTTACCTGGGGCTCTCTTGGAATCTGGTTCATCTCTGAGCAGTGATTGCCCTTTGTTGACTGGTGTCCAGCATCTTGAAAATCATTGCTTTGTATATCGCTTCTGTTTTGTGTTCTTTGTTTTTTCAGGCAGGAGGGTAAATCTGGTCCCTATTCCATTTTGGCTGAGCACAATTTTTAATAGGAAAAAAAAGCCTGAAGACAACCTAAATGCCCATCAACAGCAGACTGTAAAAATACAGTGTCCCTAACAACCAACACCATATAACAGTGAAAATACTTTATGCACTTCAATGTGAATGAATCTCAAAAGATAGTGCTGGGAAAAGGATCAAATCAAAGAATGATAAATACAGAGCTGTCCCATTTATAGGTCAGAGCAGACAAAATTAATAAATATCTTGTTAAGGATGCACGATAGGAGAGACACCATAAAGAAAAACACAGAAACGGTGAACGCACAATTCAAGAGAAAATATCCTCCAGGGCAGAGCAGGTGATGGATAAGAGGGACACACAGGAAGCTGGTGTGGTCCAGGGGACCCAGTATCTACCCAGTGCAGGATGATGCACTGCACTGATAATAACCCTATGACCAATGTCTCACAATCTACACAAAATCTTGTTACTGTTGTGGACATATACAAACATATCCTATATTTTACAACTTACGATATTGTTTTAAAATTTAAACGAACTATTCTTCTCAAAATAAAAATTTGCCTAAACTGTCAGAAAACAAAGTTCACTGATTTGCTACTTGTAAGGGAAATGCCTAAAACAAAATATGAATATTTTAATTACCAAAATTAATAGGTACATAAATTCAAGAAGATAATAGAGAATATACACAAACAGTATTACAGGAGACACTAACCCATATATTTCTGTATTTGTTACAACAAATAGAAGTGAGATTGTAAACGTTCTAACAATATAATTAAGAAACAATTAATTTATTTTAACTGTACTGAAAAGATTTCAAAAAATAAATAACATAATATCCTACATATACAAATAAAACACTGTTCAAGAACATCCAAAATCATAAATTATATGGAGAATGTTCCCTGATGATGTCAAAATAATAATAGAGGACATATGCAAGCAAAACTTTAACAAATGACACATATCTCGGGATTGAAGAAAGAAAGGGTGCCTCTTCTCTTTGACAGAGATCTTCGTGTTTTTATTAGGATTGTTAAGACCTGTGAGGTTGATGATATTTTGTGTGTATTTGTCATTCATACAAGCTTATTTGAATTGCCTGTCTGTATCTTTTTCCCATTCTTTGTTAGTTGCATTTTTGTTGCTGTTGATTTGAAGGATGTGTGTATGTGTGTGTTATGTGTGTGTGTGATCTTAATCCAGGGGAGCCTTAAGAGTCTAACAATTCAGTTCCATTTAATACTACCTGATTCAGCCAAGGACCCGTCACCCCTGCAGAGGCAGCAGTTAGGGCTCTGGGATGCTCATTCTGTCCTGGGGTCACCTCAGCTTGGTGGGGAGGGCTCATGGGAAACCTGCAGAGGGAGGAGGGAAGCAGGTACGGGCTGACCAGGCAGCAAATGAGAGTGATCACGGGTGGTTCCTGCCTTGGGGTCATCTCTCCTCTTCTTTCTCAACCCCAGGGATTGATGCAGGAGAGGCAGCCCTCCCACCCTTCCCTGGAGCACGAGGGCAGCTGGTGCCCACAAGAAACTCACGCTCTCCAGGGAAAACACCCAGAAAACTGAGGAGTTGACTCCTGTCAACAAGGAAGGCCAAGGACATGTAAGAAGATAAAGGAAGAGATGGGATGAGGAAAATTCACTGAAGAAGCAGCCAGTGGAGATCTTGGGCAGGAAAATGTAGCCCTTGAGATATAGCACAAGGCAGCAGGATAAGTGGTAGAATGGGCACAGCTGGGGAAAACCATGGGCTTGCAGACCACAGGGAGGAGCAGTCGGACATCACTGTGGGACGTGAGGACACCACAGGCAGTGAGAGGGCTACAGAAGCTGCAGGGAACAAGTCTGCTCCCAGCGGCCGCGCCAGGACCCCCACCAGAGGTCTCTGCCTGCAGCCTAGTGAGTGTTAGAGAAAAGAGGCTTCAGTTTACACATTTATTACTGAGTCATATTACTGGAGTGTGACTAAAAATAAGTATGTAAATGGTCTTTTTTGTTGAGATAGAGTTGACTTACTATGTATTAGTTTCCGGCATATAGCAAAGTGATTCAGGTATATATAGATATGGATATAGATAGATTCTTCTTCAGATTCTTTTCCCTTATAGGTTATCACAAAATATTGAGCATAGTTCCCTGTGCTATACAGTAGGTCCTTGTAAATAGAAATAAACTCTTAAATTCCTCAAATAAAATCAGCAAATCCAGAGAATTCGCAAGCTGTATGGGGAATAGGGTGACCTAATATCTAGGTGTTATTTTTGTCTTAACATTATAAAAAATAAACAAAGCCAAAGGAAAGGAAAAGAGAAAGAATATTCATGACAACTCAGGAAGGAACACAAATGTACCAAAATAGGTGTCTTCTTAGAGGAACAACAGAAAAATTGATAAGGCAAAAATCAACAGCAGTAAGTAAATATAAGTGTGGTCTTAAACATAATCACCCATAGAGTAAAATATATAGAATATCTAATAATAGAAGAAAACACAAGAAAGAAATGAAGGTGAAACAAATAAGTGGGTAAGTAATAAATATGATAAATGGAAAATAGAAAATAAAATGGCAGAAGTCCTTGTATAACAACATTTAAAATAAAGTTAAAAGTTTTAAACTTACTGGTTACAAGACAAGATGTCTCAGGCGAATGAAAAATAAGAAGACACAACAACACAGCATCTATCAATATATACATACTTAAGTGCATCTATCAATATATACATACTTAAGTGCAGAACGGTCGGCACTGAGAAGATGGAAAAGACATTCAACCTGAATGTGAGCCCAGGGGAGGCTGGCTGGTCATCATAATATTGGACAGAATAAAATGTGACTAAAGCATGTTCTAAATATCAAAGCAGGTAAAAGGGCAATTCCACTGACACAGAGCCACCGCTAACACGTATGCACCTAATCATACAGCTTAAAAGTATATCAGTAAAAACTGAAAAAAAAAAAAACCTGGTGGAAGAGATGGGTAAGTCAGATATTGTGACTGGCAATTTTAACTCCTTTGGAATCCTTTGGGTCCAGCAGTCAAACGGTGCACACAGAAAAGAGAGACACACAAAGAAAGAGACGTAAAGATTGAATCAAGTTCAAGATATGTGGAATATTTGCAAGTGTAGACATATAAAGTCTCAACAATTCCCAAGTTTCAATATTATACAGAAAACATATCCCAACTACAAAGTTTTAATATTATACAGAAAATATATCCCAACTATAAGACAACCAATTTTGAAAATACCAGAAATTATCCAAATTGCCTATACGTTTAGAACTGAAGTGACATTTTATTATAGAAATTCTGTGTTATAAAGGAGAAGAGAACTAATTAAAAACATCTAGAAGTGAATGTAAATAAAGCACTACATGTAAAATCTGTGGATTTAGCGGAAGCAGTACTTAATGGGGGATTTATGGCTTTAAATGTATTAACCAGGAAACAAGTGAGATTAAAAACAAATAATCTGAAGATTCAACTCAAGAATTTGGAAAACTACAACAGAACAGACCCAAAGAAACAAGAAGTGAAAAAAAAAAGAAAGAAAAAGATAAAAGTCAATGAAATAGAAAAGAGGATTAGAAGAGAGATACAACCAGAATTTGATTCTTTAAAAATAGTATTGAATCAGCTTTCCACAAATCTGCATATGGAAAAAAGTAGGAGGATGGAGAGAAGATTAAAATGACACAGAAGGGATGGGGACAAAAATGATGGGGACTCAGAAGGACAGCAGAGACAAAAACACTTCACAGGTATTTCAATAGGGTATGCCAATGCATCTGAAAACCTTGATTAAATGGATAAAAAGACACAATACAAAAACTGGCTGAAAAATAAATAGGGAATATGAATGATGTGCTACTTATTAAAGAAATGAAAATTACAGCCAAAGACATCTGTCTTCAAAACCCTGGAAAAGACTGTAAAAAATTCAATTCTATCAAATTTTCAAGGAACAAATATAATATAATATAATGCAATATAGTAGAGTATAATATAAATATCCAGCTAGCTTTATGAAACCATGTAATATTGGTTTTAAAACCAACAAGGGTTATAAAGAAAATAAAAAATATGTCTTCTTCAGTGATGAACACAGATACCAAAATTACAAACAAAATATTAGTTACAGAACACAATATTGTATTTAAACAATACATCTTGAAATTATGGACACACAGGCTACTCCGCAGAGGAACTTGAAATGCCTTCCCTTTAAGACCAGCTCAGCACTGCCTCTCAGTGTCCTCTGGAGAAGAAAGTGAGTGCCCCAGGGGGGAGGGGGAGTCACCATCTTCCTTTGCAGACATAACGATTATCTTCCCAGGAAAAAAAAATCAGCAGAATCAACAGACATACTAAGAGTTCATCAATATTGTTGGAAACAAGGCCAACATATACAACCAACAGCATTACCTGGACCTTTAATAATCAATAGAATATACGATAAAAATAATATGCCATTCACAATAGCCACAAAAAAAATCTATGTCTGGGACTAAATTTAACCAAACATGCAGGAGCCCTCCTCGGAGAAGGTTTTAAAATTCTGATAATAGGCAAAGGGAATGATCTGAATAAATGAACAGGGGTACCATCATCTAGGATATAATTATTTATTACAAAAATGTCAGTTCTCCCCCAATTAATCTATGCATTCAGTAAAATCTGAATTAGATTTCTAATTGGAGCTTTGGAAAAAAACGGAATTATTTTAAAATTTGTATGGATGAATAAATGTTCTCAGATGGTTCCAGTAAACTTAATTTTTGTAATACAAGCATGTGTTATGACAGACTACTTGGCCACAGTAACAAATACAGTGTAGGGTGTAAGAGGGATGCCAGTGCAGACCTGAAGAGGATTCAGAGATGGCTTAGTGCACAGGGTGTTACATGCATGGAATCAGTGGGACGCCCAGAGGGCTCACTATTGACTGGAAAACAGAACTGTCCCCACGCCTGACAAGTACAACGATGGACCCCAGCTGTGAAAGGTGAAACCACGATGTTAACAAAATAAAATGTAGAATCGTATGTTTTATCACCCAGGGAAAGGGAAGGGCTGCTTTAAAGAAATAAAAACTTCAAAAGCACAGACCAGGAGACCTCAGACTGATAACATTTTGATACCAATGTATTCATTTACAGTTCTAGAGCCCAGGAGTATGACCTGGGTCTCATGGGGCTTAAATCAAGGTGTGGGCAGGGTGGGGTCCTTCAGGGGGCTCCAGGGGAGAATCCATTTTCTTGCCACATGCCTTGGTACCTCCAGAGAGGTGCCCCTTCCCTCCTCAGAGCCAGCGATGTCAGGTCCAGGTCTCACGTTGCATCACCATGACCTCCTCTCCTGCCTCCTTCTCCAACTTATAAAGACCCTTGCTAATAGACAGAACCCACCTGGATAATCCAGGACAATCTCCCGAATTTAAGGTCTACTGGTTAGCGGACTTTGTTCCAGCTGAGGTTTAAACCCCCCTTGCCATGCAAGGCAGCATATTCACAGGCTTTGAGGATTATTATATGGACATCTTTGGGGAGGGCTTTATTCTGCCTACACCATATTATATTATATAATATTATATTATATTATGCTATATTGTATTATATTTAAGCACATAATTTCTAGATAGAGAGATAGATGATGATGATGATGCAGATAGATGATAGATAGATAGATAGATAGCTAATAGATAGATAGATGATAGATAATATCTTGAAGAATGCCCATGCCAAATGGTTTTCAGTGGTTTTCTCCCCAGAGGAAGATTGTGATCTTGTCTTTTTCCATACACCCTTTTCCATCATCTCAGTTACCTATGATGAGTGTGCATTATTTCCATAAATATGTGTGTGGGTTTCCATCGCAGAAGGTTTAAATGAAACCGTAAAATAAGACATGGTGCAGGTGTCAACCGTAGGTTTAACTCGGGACGTGTGGCCACACGGGGACAAAGGTCATCACTCTGACTCCTTGGGCCACACCCCTGGATGCGTCTTCTCGAGACTCACAGAGCACACAGACACGCCCGTGTTCTCCTGGCCGTGCCTGGACCCTGGAAGGTGCTTGCATGGTTCTGCTTGGTGTTTTCTGGCTCAATGAGGAAAATTGCAGGTAAGAGGCTCCCATTAGGAGCTGTCGTATTTAAGTAATCTTCAATTATCGGACAAAACCAATCAAAGATGACCTCCACCAGGAAAATCGCTTGCAGCATTTATCAACTTGCTCACCTCTGTGACCCATCCACACAGTAAATCAAACGCTTGCGCCTTTCCAAGGCAAGCAGCAAATAATTAATCTCTCCATAAAGGCAGGGATGTCGTACAGGGTTTAATTGTGTGTGAATCCACGGCTCAGGGGATGGGGGGAATCCATGGGAACCTAAGAGAAGGTCCCACCTTAGCCATCCACCTGCCCTGGTGGACAGCGCCATGCAGGCACTTTGCCTCCCGAGGTGGACCCCATGCAGACGGTCAGTCTAAGGCCACTGGTGAGCTTGTGGACACACTAGGAGAGTCAAGACCACTGTGATTACCACCCAGCCATGCCCGCCAACCTCCAGCACCAAATTCTGACTCAGCCCCTTGGTCCGTGGTTCCTCCCCACCGAGGGAGCCTGCATGTCCACCACCACTTTGACCCTCCACGGGCATAGGGTACTGTTGGTCCTCGCAAAAATGCCAGGATTGCAAGGCCACCCACTGGGAGTTGACCCCACCCCCGCCCCCGCCAACCACTCAGACTCCGGGCTCCCTGAGAGGGGTGGACGGGAGCCCTGGAGGAGGACGGACTCCCTCTCCACCCATTCATGCTCACTGTGAAAACTTTGCACAAAACTGCAGGTAAATCAGGGACCAAGCCCACTGGGATGAGACGGCCAGGTCGGGGGAAATCCCATTCCACGTGGTGGGGTCGAAGTCTCGGTGTCTGCACACCCCACTTTCTTTCACACCCCAAACCTAGTCCACCAGAAAATCGGTCCAGCCTCCAGAAGTATCCAGAATCCAGGTTCCTCTGGTTGCTTCCACTTTCCCCACCCGAGCGCATCTCCAGAGTCTGGGCTTCCTAAGAGGCCCCTGCTGCCAGCCAGGCTTCCTGGATTTCTCCCACTGCTGCTGCAGGAACCCAGGACCTGCTACTCCTCTGCCCGACACCTGCAGAGCCCTGCCCTCTGCGGAACCTCACGTTTCCAGGGCCGGCCTCTCTCACCCCTGGACTTTTCTCTGGACTCACCAGGTGGGCTCCTGCCCCAGGGCCTTTGCCCAGCAGCCCCCACCTGGGATGCTCACTCCCTCACCTCTTGCAGGTCTTTGCACAAAGGTCCCCTCTTCCAGGAAGCCCACCTACCCCTGGGGAGACAAACCCTGCTTCCTCCACAGCCCAGAGCTCCGGGCCCCTTGTGCTCGTAGGTACTGATGAATGAAGGGATGAATGGACAAACAGGGTCAGCAAGGGTGAAGCGTGCGTGGGACGGCCTCCGAGAGACCCTAGTGGAGGTTCAGGGCTTGGAGCGGCCTCTCTCTGGGATGCGTGAGATGCAGACCTGAACTGGGGTGGTCGGGTCAGGAAGGGCGGGGCGGGGCCAGATCCTCGGCGTTCAGGACTGGAGAGGACAGGGCTGGTGCCACTGGTGGTTGCAGGGGTTTGAGGAGTAGGGTGAGGTGTGTGTAGAGACTAGAAGGGCAGCCTGTCTTCCACGGAACGTGGAGGAAAAGAAGGCAGAGGCCCATGTGCCCATGCTGTGCTGGGTCAGCCATCCTGGCGCGAAGCTCGGGGAGCCGTGTGTGTGAAGGACCCGCGGCTGCTGGAACAGATCCCTACCGCCTTAGTGGCTTAAGCAACTTTTGTTTTTGTCCGGCTCTGTGGATCACGGGTCACGGGAGCAGCCTCGGGGCTGAGAGCAGCACGGCACCCACACCAGAATTTCAGTGGGGGAAGGGAACCAGCGCAGCGTGGGCAGTGGCGGAAGGAGCTTTTGGTTTTTTATGAAATTATTACTGTAATTTTATGAAATGATTGCAGAACACACCATTACATCATTACAAATTCATGGCTGTGCAGAAACCGTGTGTGGGCCAGTGTCCATATGTAATTCGGGTTTTCTTGTATCGTATCCTGTAAATCTATTGCACTGGGACGACTTCGAATGACATTTTCAAAAAGTCATTTTTCGTAACTCATCCAAGTTCTGAGTCCGTGGTCAAAGCTGGATTAAGTTGATCAGTGCACAGGTGGTAGGCAGAATAATGGCCCCAGAGCTGGCCCCGCCTCAGCCCTGGAGCCTGTACGTCAGCTCACGTGGCACAGCGAAATAAGCCTGCTAATTGGCTGACCTCAACATTGGGTAGTTATCCTGGGTCATCCCAGTGAGCCTGTATCCTCATAGGGTCCTTAAACGTGGAAGCCGGAGGCCGAGGAGAGCCAGGGACATGGCAGCCTGGGAAGGACTTGGAGGTTGGAGGAGGGGCCAGGAGCTGAGGAGTTCAGGGCCCCTAGAAGCTGGAAAGGCAAGGAGTTCTCCCCTGGAGCCTCCAGAAGGAACTCGGCCCTGCCCACACCTTGATTTCAGCCCAGAGAGATCCGTTTTCAACCTCTGACCTCCAGAACTGTTTAAGTCCCTGAGTCTGTGGTCGTTTGCCATAGAAACCAATACAGGGCCTCACCAATCACTCACCAGTGACACGTTTCCTGAGCCCTTTTTGTACAACAGGCAGGATGCAATGACAAAAATGGAGCTGAGCGTGGTGGTTCCAGGCAGGGGCTGTGCAGCCCGACTGCAGAGACCCTCCGTAACCCATGTGTAGAGCGGGAGCGGTCCCGCCAGCGACGCACCCTGTACGTCAGCTGACACGTGTGCAGTGGAGGCGGGTCCTCCTTCCTCCTCTCCTTCTCCTCTTCCTCCTCCTTTCCCAGGAAAAGGAAGGGTGACATCCACACTGAGACAATGGCCTGAGCCCGGCTAGAGAGTATTTCGGAACAAAATTGGTGAGACTTGCCTGTGATCCACCGGCTATGGGGATGCAGGAGAGGATGGGGCCAGAGCAGGGCAGCCTGGTGGATGGCGTGGAGAAGGCATGTGATGGGGGATCCATGCGGAGGTTCCAGGGGTGACCCCGCAGGGCCGGCAGTGTATCCCCGGGAGGACAGCCCACAGCAGCTGTCTGTCGTACTTTTCCATCATCTTTGCCTCTGAACGAGCTGGAGCCCATACGCCCCTCCTGCCCCTGCCCTGCGGTTCAATAACTGGTTCAATAATGTGCTTTGACTTCGTATTCATGAGCCCTGGGATTTCATGCTTTTGATCAACGCACAGGAATATTTCAGGTGGATTGATTTTAACAAAAGCATCACGCCCACCCAGCAAGCCTGGGTGCCCATATGCTTCAGTGAGAACTTGCCATCTGTGTCCCTGGATCTCATTTCAGCTCGTAATTGGCTGGACACAGACCTGCAGGTGCCGGGGACACAGCTATGCCCCTGGAGCCGGCCCACCTGTCCACACAGACAGGGTGGGTCTTCCTGGCTTCTAGGGATAATTGAGTGTGACACATCCTGCACCCAGATGGATACAGACGGACAGTAGGGAGTGGAAAGGGGGAGGTCTGGGTCCCCAGTCATTTGTCTGTGATACAACAAGAGCCCGTTCCTAAATCACAAATTCAAAAGTACCACAATAACAGCTTGAACATGGCTAAACCCTCACACTGGAACTCAAATTCTATAGCATGTATTTTTGTTATTGTGATAAAATACACAGAGCATAAAATGTACCGTCAGGGACATTCACAATGTTGTGTAACCACAGCCACTGTCTCATATCCCCCCAAAAGGGGACCTCACACACATGGGCAGTCACTCCCTGTGCCCCACTGTCCTCCACAGCCACTCCTCTGCTTTCTGTCCCTCTGGGTTTGCCTATTCTGGACATTTCATAAAAATGGAATCATATAACGTGTGTTCTTTTGTGACTGTCTTGCACTGAGCAAGACGTTTTCAGGGTTCATCCATGCTGTAGCGTGTGTCAGTGCTTTATTTTTATTCATGGCTGAATAATATTCCATCGTGTTCAATCAAAAGCTTGTACACCAAGGTGCATAGCAGTATTAACCACAATAGCCGAACGGCAGAAACAACCCAGGTATCCATTAACAGGTGCGTGGACAAATAAAATGTAGCCTAGGGCTTCCCTGGTGGCGCACTGGTGGAGAGTCCGCCTGCCGATGCAGGGGACACGGGTTCGTGCCCCGGTCCGGGAAGATCCCACATGCCGTGGAGCGGCTGGGCCCGTGAGCCATGGTCACTGAGCCTGCGCGTCCGGAGCCTGTGCTCCACAACGGGAGAGGCCACAACAGTGAGAAGCCCGTGTACCGCAAAAAAAAAAATGTAACCTAGCATGTCTTTGTGGTCTTGACGCCCATATTATAAAGCAGCCAGGAAACCAAGAAAGTCCTCCTACCTGGTGGGTCTGCAGTCACCCTCTGAGGATCCCCCTGTCCAGTCGAGATCAGTCTGATTCACTTCACACCGAGCGTCTGACACACACCATGTATGCAAATCTCACCAGGGAGGCAGGACCAGAACCACGATGGTGGGAGGGCCGGGCTGGCGGTCAGAGCAGGGCTGGGAGAGTGAACACGTGTATGTCTTCTGGAAGCTCAGGGAACACCCCATGCAGAGCCAGGTGGCACGAACAGCAGGGCAGGAGCAGGAGGACTGGCTTCAAAGCCACAGAAGGCTGGACGCAGTTTTAGCGGCAGGTGCCCCGGCAGGGACGCCCCCTCTTCCAGACAGGGGCGGGGAGGCAGGGCTGCCGTCACTGGCTCCGGCTCCAGTGCAGGTGGGGCGAGATGAGGGAGCCCTGCTTGTCATACTGGCCGGTGCACAGCAGAGATAGGGCTGCAGGGAGACGCTGCCCAGAGTTGCCGCTTCCCCGGGCTGGCGCTGGGCGTGGACGGGGGACCCCGGGCCGGGCTTGTGCAGTCTGCTCCATGGGAGATGTGCTCAGGCCGCTTGCTTCAGTCATCGGTCACCAGCTCCTTCTCAGTGACCGCAAGGCCTCGTAATTCAGGTTAACTGGAAGCCCACATCCTCCAAACTCAAATTCGATAACATTTCATTATTGTGCTGGGGGATGGAGCCCTTTCTTCCTTGTGGCAAGTTTATTTCAGCCTAAATTATTAAGCAGATTGTTCAATAATGCAAGCCTCACATTGTGGAGGGAAAAGCAGATGCCGTGTTTCAAAGCATATTGTTTCCGGAAAGCAGTGGGCTGCTTCCCTCTCATCTGACAACGCAGGATCATCTGTTCATCAAGACGAACGGATTCTTCTTGGTTAGTAAATGCGGCTGGGCCCTGCCTCGCCCACTGAGACGGGCAATGGGCACATGGCTCTTCTTTCTAATTTACTGATTTGTTTGCATTTGACGAGGTCCCCAAGATAGAGGCTGACCATACGAGTGGTTTCAGAGAAATGCAGACACTGTCGTGCACACCTATCCCCAGGTGCACACCCCACTCTGTGCTCTGGGCACTCATGTGAATGGTGGATTCGCATTACTCAGAAAGAATCCATTTCCAGGGCTAATTCTCACTTCGTCAAGTGCCCTCGCAGTACGCACCCTTCATGCTCTAGTGGCGAGGCTCACTCCCCAGCCGGGCCTGAGGGTCTGAAGGTCACTGAGGAGGGAGCAGAGATGGGAACTTGTTTTGCATGGGAATGAAGGCGCCAAGCCAGTTCCACATTAATTAAGCATAAGTTCCTCCCAGCAGCTTTACCCAAAGGCACCTGCTCAGGGGCTCAGCCTTGCACCAGCCCCGATGTCTCCGGGGCCCCGCATGTTCCAGGGTCCTTCTCTGCAACCAGGGAGGCTTGGGGATGTGTGGAACGCCGTTTGCAAGCTCTGTAAAGTCCGCCAACAGCACCATGAGATTTTAGAGCAGGAAGATTTCCTGGTTGGGATCTTCCCAACTCTAAAAGGACCTTGGGAAACTCAGAGGAGGCAAGATGTGCAGCCGTGCGATGCCCCATGGGAGCATGGCCAGCCTGCTAGGGACACCACCTGGTTACCCTTCCCTGGGCCTGCCAGGGGGGAGGGGGCACCAAGAATAATGGGGTACAACAGACAGAAAGCAGGCGCCCCGCTCCCAGGACCCTCAAGGTGCCGCGGGGATGTGGAGGGGCGGCCGAGGAGGAGCTGGGTGAGGGCGAGACTCTCCTTTGAGCACGTTCGTCCAGCACCTACTCCAGAGGCCGTGCTGTCCCTCACGTACTCCAGAGGCCGTGCTGTCCCTCACGTACTCCAGAGGCCGTGCTGTCCCTCACCTACTCCAGAGGCCGTGCTGTCCCTCACCTACTCCAGAGGCCGTGCTGTCCCTCACTTACTCCAGAGGCTGTGCTGTCCCTCACCTACTCCAGAGGCGCAGCCCCTTCCCCACTGTCCCCAGGATGGGCCAGCCTCTTGGTGGCCCTGCAGGAGATACCCATGGTAGAGGGCTGCTGAAGGCATGTGTGGGGCCACCCTTGGGAGCATGCAGGGGAGGGTGGACTGGGTAGGGCAGGGGTCAGCCATCTGCAGGCACTGCTTTGAGGGTGGAAGCAGCAGGCAGAACTGGAAGGCGGACTGGAGGGGGCCGTGGTGGTGACTGTGTGGGCTGGCCAGGAGGAAGGTCTGGGTGCTGGGCAAGGACAGCATTGTGGGGGGGTGGGGGAGCGCCTAGAAACGGGACTCCATGTGGCCACGTCACATGTGCTCATTAGCCACACATGGCCAGTGGCTGCCGTATTCAACAATGCAGTTCACTTGGAGAGAACTGACATCCACAGATATGTAGGTCACTCCTTGTATTTAGTTCCTCTTGGACTTCCTTCATCAATGTTTAGCAGATTTTAGTGTACTGATCCTGTACATACCTTGTAAGATTTATACCAAAGTATCTCTTATCTTTGGGGGCTAGTGTAAATTGTATTACTTTATCATTTCAATTTCCCACCACCCTTGCTAGTGTATAGAAATACAGTGGATTTATGTCTCCTGACCACGTATCCTGAGATACTGCTAAATTCACTCATTCAGTCATGTAATATAAAAATGGGGGCTTCCCTGGTGGCACAGTGGTTGAGAGTCCGCCTGCCGATGCAGGGGACGCGGGTTCGTGCCCCGGTCCAGGAAGATCCCACATGCCGCGGAGCAGCTGGGCCCGTGAGCCATGGCCGCTGAGCCTGCGCGTCCGGAGCCTGTGCTCCGCAACGGGAGAGGCCACAACAATGAGAGGCCCGCGTACCGCAAAAAAAAAAAAAAAAAAAATGAAGATGGTTTTACTTATCCGTTTGTGATTCTCAGAAGGTTTGGCCCATTTTTGTTTAATATAAATTAGTGATATAATTAGGTTGACATCAACTATTTTGTTATTAGCTTTTCATTGATCACATTTGTTTATCATTTCTTTAGTTTTTTCTGGTTTTTATTTCCATTAATCAAGTAGTTTTATTATTTGATCCCCTTAGGCTTTTTAAGTGTTACTCCTTTATCAGATACCCCAAAGCTTAAAATATGTATCCTTAACTTAGTACAAGCCTATCTTTAATTAATGCTTTTATCATTTACTGAAGGATGCAGGAATCTTACTGCAGTTTAACTGTTTACTTTCCATCTGTCCTTTTAGCCATTATCACCGTAGATTTTACAGACCTAAATCACTGTTATTACTGTCACTCTCAACCACAGTATATTCACTATTCATTCTTCCTAAAAGTCCCTGCTCCCTGGGGATCATTTTCCTTCACCTTGAAGAACTTACTTCAGTTATTTGTTTTCAATGCCTTCCCAACTGTGAGAGGTAAATTTTTTCAGCCTTTTCTTGTCTGAAAACATCTTTATTTCCCATTTCCCAAGAATATTTTTGTTGTGTATAGAATGTAGGTGAGCTGTTCTTTAGCTTTTCTTCAGCACATTAACGGTGGTATTGCATCATCTTTTAGCTCCATGCTTTCCCTTGAAAAGTCCATATAACCCTTATTTTTATCCTGTGACTGTGTCTTAGGGATTTTGATTACGATGCCCTAGAGGGCTAGTTCTCTTTGTTCTGACTCAGTTCAGGGGTCGCTGAAGTTCTCAAATCTGTAGACTGATGTCTTTCATCATTTTGTCACAACTTTAACCAATATCCCAACATCTCTTCAACCACTGTTTCCATCCCAGTCCCTCTCCTTGGGGTGTTTCACCTGCACAAAGGCTAAACCAGCTCAGTGTTCATCGCCAACAATGCTCTCTTAATTCTGCCCTCCGTTTCCCTCTGCATTTCAGTTCAGATATTTTCTGTTGATATGCTTTAGATTTCACTAGTTCTATCTTCTGTATTCACTCTGTTAAGATATTGTACTTTTCAGTCCTAAAATCTCCATTGGAGGATTTTTATTAAATTCCAATTCTGTGTTGAAATTATCCATGTCTTTTTCCATTTTATTAAATGTCCCCTTTATTTTCTTCAACATATTTATAACTTATTTTACAGACCTTGTCTGCTAACTTCAACATCTGAATCATCCTCAGGTCTGCTTCTGGGGGTTGCTTTTTCTCTTTAGTAGTCATAATCTCCTTCTTGCCATTTCTCATACTGAAAAAAACTGTATCCTGAGTACTATGTTTACAGTGACCACAGAGATTGAAGTTCTCATCTTTTCTCCGTGAGGCAGAATGCCCAGGGTGGAGGTGGAGGGCCCCATGTCAGCTACTTAGGACTTGAGTGGGGTCAGGGCTGGTGTGGCTTTAGCTGGACACAGCCCACCTGTTTCCAATACCTCCAAGGTGAGAGGTCACCTGTGTTTTCTCCTCCTCTCCCTCCAGTGAGACTTGCTTTCCCCTCCCTCCACCTGTCCACCCCTGGCTCCCTGACCTCTGACCTCAGTGTCAGGGAAACAGCTGGGACTCCTCTAAATTCCACTTCACTTTGCCAGGTTGCCAGCTTGGGTTTTATAACTTACTCATTTGTTCTTATTGTTTATGTAGAAAGAATGGGCTGCCCCACCCTACAATATCCTATGTAGAAGGGGAAGTTCTTCTGTGGGTTTTGTAAAGATTTAACTATGACAACGTTTGTAAAAATACCTAGCACAATTTTGAGCTGAAAATAGGTGTTCCCTCCCCTGCTTCCCTTTTCTGTCTCTCTCTCGTTCTTCATTTGCACTCACTTGACACTATTCCTCTCACCTTTTAAAATTACCTTCAATTCCTATTTAATTCTTAATTGCTACCTGATTTCACAACCATGTTATAAGGCCTAGGTATCAGGTGATTGTGACAATCACTTATTTTAATGCCATTCTGGGTCCACACCAAATGCCATGTCTTTTTTTGGTGTGTTTGAATTTTTTTTCATGTTTACCAATTTCTGGTTTTCTTCTGGATCTGGATACAATGAGAACTCCCCTTCATCTTTAAAGTTAGACATGGCCCATGTCACTAGTTGCAGCCAGTCATTGAGGTCAATTCCAGGATGGAGCATTTACCAGTGATGCTGGGCTCCCAGCCTGCCTTCCTCTGCAGCAGGGAACTAAAAGGCATGGGGCTAAAATGTCAGCAGCACTTCATGGAGTGGGAGACTGAGCAGCCTGGAAGGTCAGTGAACTTGGTTACATTCAACCCACCGACCATCTAGAGCTATTTGTTACTTCAGCTTAACATACACTGACCTGGACAAACGGAAAGCAAGAGAATGCAAGGGAAGCAGAGGAAAATCCCAAGTGCTTCTCTATAACTAAATCAAAGTATTTTCACTAAAAAACAGCAAAATTGCATGCACAGAGGGGCGTACCAGAGCAATATTTAACCATCAAGGGGACACCCGGCAGCTGAGAGGAGGCAAAGGCAGTGTGGAGAAGAGTGTCTGCCATGGAAGTTGTGTTTTCTCATCAGAACATTGATGACAATGAACCTGGCCATGAGGGGGGTCCTGGTGTCTTTGATGCCCCACGGGCATGCAGAAGTCATCCAAGTGCACTTTCAATTTGGTTTTTATTTGACATTTCATTTGCTCTTTTGCTTTTAATGATTTATTTTTTAATTGTAGTTCATCTTAATTCATTTTGCTCCATTTAGCAAGTAACAATATAAGGAACAAATATTATCAGCATCATAATAACAAAAGCAGCTAACATCTATATTACCTAGACTTTACCAGGTCTTGTTACAAGTGCATTAAGTATACTAACTAATTTAATTACCAACCAGCCCATTGTCCCATATAAGAAAAACAATTCACTGTAATTTAATATTTCAAACATGTTCCATTCCATTTTTTCAATTTAGCTAATATAAAATGAGATTGCATATTACTCTGATTCAATAATTGTCATGAAATTACATATATTTTCTTACAAATTCATTGTTATTGACATCAAGAGTTAAAACTACATCAGCAGTAAAAGAAGTATAATCAGTGAAAAAGCAGAACAGAAAACTATGTTGAGAAGACTTCCAGCTTTATGTGTGAGAGTATTCTCTATTGGAATGAGATACTATTTAACAATTTTTCTTTCCTGAGGGATGGATTTATTTTGGACCCTTATTTCCATCTGGGATCTAGACTCAAGACATCACCCCATAAAAAATTCCCATAGTCCACAATAAGTGCATGGGAATTTTTCTTTTACAAAATGTGTACACAATGAATTATTTTAAATCTCTACATGCAAACTAAAGTTTATGTTATTCAAAGTGTAGAATGTAGAATTCCACCCCATTCCCCCTGCTCCTTCTGAAGAAATAAGGGGGTGACCAACAGTTCCAAACTCCATGCAGAGAGCATGAAGATACAGCATTAAAAGCATCCACTGAGCCCAGCAGTCTGGAGGTCACCCAGCAACAGGAGTTTCCAGGGAATGGTGGGAGGGGGGACAGGGTATGGTCCGTCAGGCAGAAACGGGATGTCTCAAGGGCATGAGAAGAGTGAAGGCTCTCCAGACACATCAGGTTGGGGGACGAATGCCTGGAGGTTTCCACTGGAACAGAGGAGTTTTTTCTTCGTCCCTTTATCTTCTGATCTATTTTCACTAACACGGTGAAAGCTTAAGATGTTTAAATCGCTGGGGGAAAGTATAGTAACAAATACAAGTGAGAGGAGTACGTGATGGACAGCATCCTTGATGACATGAAGGGAACGGAGCAGAGATGACTGTCTGGTGTAGAAGTGACCCAGGACGTTTCCATGGGGGCAGAGGGGGTGATGTCTTAAAACAGGAATGGAGAGGGGACTGGAGGGCTACGAAGGGAGGGAGGCACTCCCCCATGACAGCAGATCGGGGGGAAGGGACTAAAAATGGAGGAGAAGGCTTAGCATTCCCGTCGTGGAGAAGAGGAGAGAAAGCAGACCCAGGCAGCACCTGCTGGAGTGGAGACTGGTTATCAATGTGGTGCCATCAGACTGGATAATTCTGTCTTTTCCTTTAGCAGCTTTAGCAGATAATGCAATAATATCCAACGTGAAGATGTGGCCGGAGGAGCGTATCACAGCACATGACCTCATCGGGAAGAGCATCAGTGCAAGCGTGGGCGTGGATTCTGGGCTCCACTGGGAGAGGATCAGACGCGGAGGTGGCAGAGGCCATTGGAGCAGAATCTGGGAATAACGGAGAGATCTCTAAAGCCGGGGGGAACTGGTTGTTTGAATTTTAGAGGTTTAAAGGGTTCTAAGTTTTTACCTTGGGGGTTTGAGGCGTTCATGGTAGTCATAGCTGCTATGCGGGATGCAGGAAAAACAGTGGCTGACGTGAGGACCATGAATTTACCTTGGACACACTTGAGTCAGATGTGGGACATCCAGATGTACATGTAGGGACTGCCATCATACTGGTGAGTTCCAGAGAGCTGTTCAGGCTGGACGATGACCTCTGACCTATCAGCACCAAGACAGAGACTGAAGCCAGCGAACGTGAGACCACTGGGTAAAAGGACCACAGAGTCTCCACACCTTCAATCACACCCTCCTTCCAGAAAGGTGAACCCCTCGGGCCTTTCTTTCAAATAATTTGGAATTCAATTACAAAAGTTGGTGGGTCCAGACCCTGTTCCTAGTCAGACTTCCACTTCCATATGCCTTTTCCTGAGCAGAGCAGAGACAGAAAAGAGAACACAGTGGAAACTCGAGGAGCGGAGGACTCGGGAGATGGACAGCATCAAAGCAGTAAAACAAACACTCTGAGGGACAACCGGGGGTAGAGAGGGAGACAAAGAAGAACCAACACGGATCCTTTTATAGAATCAATGCAGAGGAGAGAGTTAATCCAGAGGGTGCGTCCCGCAGGAAAATGGGAAGACTCACCATGCCTCCGATTTAACAACAGAACGAGGGAGTCCGGCTTCCAGGAGGTTGAAGCTAGATTGATGGGGATCGAGCGGATGTTTGCTTGAGAAGGAAGGGACAGCTTCTGAAGGCTTTAGTTTGGTTGACCAGTTGGATGAGCAAAATTTCAGGAAAAACTATACTTGAAAAATGTCACCCACCTTATGTCTGACCAGTGGAGAGTGCCAAGTGCTGGATGGGTTCCCTTGGTTCCTAAAAGAAATGAAATGGAAACGTGTGTCCAATGGCTGAATGAAATATCATTTGGGTATTTAATTGGGTATTACCAAGTGTGTCTCTCCCTGGTCTCCGCAGGTCCCAGGAGGGAATTCGGGGCTCTGGGCTGCATGGTCATGGAACAATGCCAGGTCCCATGTCCTCCTCTCCTCTCTCACACTGTGAGTTCACGCATCCACCACAGCTTCAGAGAACCCAGTCTGAGCTGTGCACAGGGACGGGTCCTCAGTGGGGGAAGATTTAGCCCAACTCATTTGATGAGTTGATGCACCAGGTCCTCAGTCTCCACCAGCCACTAACATGAGTCTTGAAATTTGCTTCTCCTTTGTTTACCCATCTCAGAATGGAGGGCCTTGAAATATTTTAAAGCATCAATTCTGCATCCCCCACCAACATTATTAACAGAAAACAAAAAGTTATTTCATACCCTCATTGTGTCAGTTGCCAAAAGGACTCAGGGGATGTGGAGGATTTCATAGTGGGGCATTTGCAATGTAACACATTGCAAATCCTTTCAACACTTTCAGCTAAACAGTCTGCTAAATAATTGAGCACATGTAATAGCAAGCACTTAAATGTCAATCTCAAGCCGGGGGCAGAGATGCTCCCAACCGACACGTGTCCCCACGAAAGTACCACACTGAGTGGGAACACAGCCCTCGATGGAGCACTTGGCAGAATTTCTGACACTCCAGGGAGCAGAATGAGGCTGGAAATGGAGGGGTTGGGTGCTGGGAAAGCAGGACCATTCTCAAAATCATGACTTAGATTTCCTCAAAGACTAGAACCTGTGGGGTTTCAAGGATCCAAACTGTCCGTTAAAATAGTAGAATGCAGGCTCAGACCACAAACCTAAAAGGAGAGAGAGCCAACCAAGGACAACTCTTCCTGAGTCACCTCTGCTTGGGGTATGCGACAGATGCACCTCCAAACACGAAGTGGCTGCCTTCCTCACCACATCAAGTCTTCCTCCTGGGTTTCCAGCTCTGCCGTCCCCGCGTTGGATCCAGACCCTGGTACTGCCTCATTGCACGGAGTAAGGAGCTCCAGACTGTGCATCTGGTCACTTTGTCAACGTCCCCACCTGGTACGTGGTGCGAACCTCCAACTCAACAGGTACAGAGTGGACTCTGCTGTCTTCTTCCTCAAATATGCCCACTTGTCTGCTCAACTTCCGTGAAAGCTCAGTATGTGGAGGAATCTGTGAGTCATTCTCAACCCCCGCCATCCCCACTCTCTCCAGCCTGGAGTCAGGCCAGGACATGCGAGCACACCAGAAACGCTCATAATTTGAGAGTTTTTGCAAATTGGTTCCATTACTGTTTGCCAGGTGTTTGTTTATAGGGCTGGGGAGGGCCCAGGTCAAGACCAAAGACAACAGACCTTGGTGTGAGCTTGGTTGTGGAGCTACTCCAGAAAAGAAAGGCCCTATTCTACTCCACAGGAAGTTCTCAGCAGGAGCCAGAGCTACTCAGCTCAGAGGTCTCTGAAGTGGCCAGGCCACCAGGCCAAGGCGAGGCATGGAGTCCACCTCCTTGAATCTTGGTGCTCAGTGTCAGAGTCCCCAGGGTGTCTCTTTACCTCGAGCCCCAAGATCTCGCTCCATCTGCCCCTAAACCACCCCAAGTGGACACCAAGCCGGCACCCCTGCTGTGAGCACCACCATCCACTTCAGACAACCTCTAATTTCTCTCAGGGGTGTTTTCTGTTTCAAGGTCATTCACACTTATCATTAACTTTATTCCTATGTGTTTAATATTTTTGACAGTATTTATATAACCTCTTTTAAAATTCCACCTCTAATTGTTGGCTTTTATGTAAAAACAAACTTGATATTTACCTTGTTCCAGCAAACCATGATAAATGTAGCTTATTAATTCTGATAATTATTCTCTGACCTTTCTGAAGTTTTGCATAATCAATTATGTTGTATTCAAATAACTTTTATTTCTTACACTGTGATTCTCTTGCTTTCATTTTTTCCTCTTGCCTGAATGTATCATCTAAAACCTCTGGTTCCATGTTAAAAATGGTAGTGACATAAGCATCTCTGTCTTGTTCCCAATTTCAGGTAAAAGACCTCACTGTTTCAGCGTTAAGTTGTTGCTCTATCAGATTAAGGAAGTTCATGCAATTTCCACTTTGCTAAGAGTTTTTGTTATGAATGAATATTGGTGTTTTTCAAATCTTTCTTTCACACCTATTAAGGTGGTCACTTTTTCTGAGCTTATTCTATTAATGTGGTAAATTATATTAATTTTTTTCTAATTAAGATGTAATTGGGACTTCCCTGGCAGTCCAATGGTTAAGCCTCTGAGCTTCCACTGCAGGGGTTGAGGGTTCGATCCCTGGTCTGGGAACTAAGATCCTGCATGCTGCGTGGTGCAGCCGTAAATAAATACATACATACATATAATTGACATACAAAATTCCAGAGATCTTAAACGCTCAGTTTGACGAGTTTTAGCAATTGTATACGTCTGTGTAACCATCATTCTAAACAAGATCTCCGACCCCTCCCCCTCCAGAAAGTCCCTCCGGCCCTTTTCATGTTTTCTTTCCTTCCTGCTCACCCACGAGTCTGCCCATATTTGGATTCATCCCCGTGGAAACACATCACGTGTATATTTCTGTCCTCCCTCCCTTGCTGAGCGCGTTCTTGAGATTCACCCCATGGCTGCGTCAGAGACCGCGGTCTTGGTACCGCGGTCTTGGTGACTGGTTCCTCCCACTGAGCAGCTCCTCTGGTTTCATCCACGTGGCGTCCTGTGCCAGTTCTTCTCTCCTTTGATGCCCGCGATCAGTCTGTCCTCTGGATCCACCACACTTGATCTAAACATTCGTCGGTGTGTATGATGCGCGATGGCCACCGTGAGAACGTCTCCCTCAGCCTGCCTCCTGTTGGTCCCCAGCTCCAGGAAAGCCTAGAAGCGGGCAGTGGCCCAGAATGTCACTGGGGCCCCCGGGTTTGGACCCCTCTCTCTCCCTGCCCCGCACCTCCCAGGGCTGCTCTGCTGTGGGATGAGCCCTGAAGGAGCCTCTGTGTCCAGTGGCTGCGACCAGATGCCGAGCCAGGGTGTTCTGTGCACAGTGTGTCTGGCAACAGACACACTAATTTAATGGAACTTGGGAAGGTGTCTATAAAATATTGAACCATCCGAGACGTGAATGAAGCATGCAGGGCTCTCACCCGCCCAGTGCTAGGAGTTCAAGGCCACCGCATCCTCACATTTAGGTGAGCAAATATCGATGCCCCTCTGGTCCTTCAGTCTGGGACCCCGTGATCTGAACTGGTGACTCTTGGAATTTCTCATTTTGTGCGATTTCAGGAATATATTTCAACATTTATCAGCTTAGCTATCCCTCCAATTCAAGAGGACTTTTTTGTAATTCTTTGAGCAGAGCAGGAAAATTGAATATTTGACTGATTTATGGACATATTTAGAAACATAGGAAAAACTCACGTGGAATATTCAATATCAAAGCAAAAACCTCTGCAGTAGAAATGGAAACAGTGTCCTTGAAGTCCTTCTAAGGGATCATATTTTCCATATATATATATATATATATATATTTTTTTTTTTTTTTTTTTTTTTTTTTTTTTTTTTGCGGTACGCGGGCCTCTCTCACTGTTGTGGCCCCTCCCGTTGCGGAGCAGAGGCTCCGGACGTGCAGGCTCAGCGGCCATGGCTCATGGGCCCAGCCGCTCCGCGACATGTGGGATCTTCCCAGACCAGGGCACGAACCCGTGTCCCCTGCATCGGCAGGCGGACTCTCAACCACTGCGCCACCAGGGAAGCCCCTTTCCTTATATTTTTAATAAGCCATTGTCTGATTAAAAAATAATTTGCAGTAAATGAAGAAATCAAATTCTTGGCCGTCACTGAGGCAAACTTAGCTCCAGGCCACCAGGAACAAGCACAGCTGCCTGAGGACTGAGGTGAAAGGAGACATTTTTAGGGAGCGTGACAGACACGACAGACCCTTCCTTCCCGCTCCAGATACATAGCGATAGAGGAAGGTAGAAGACAAAAGATAAAACCATGGCTAAGCTCTAAATCAAGAAGCTAAATCTAAAGACAAATGTCATGTGATATCGCTTACATGTGGAATCTAAAAAATGATACAAATGAACTTATCTACAAAACAGAAATAGACCCACAGACATAGAAAACAAACTTATGGTTACCAAAGGGGAAAGGGGGGGAATAAATTAGGAGTTTGGGATGAACAGATACACACTCCTATACATAAAACAGATAAACAACAAGGACCCACTGTAGAGCACAGGGAACTCTACTCAATGTCTTGCGATAACCTATAATGGAAGAGAATGTAAAAAAGAATATATATATATATTTATGAATACGTATGTATAACTGAATCACTTTGCTGTATACCTGAAACTAACACAACATTGTAAATCAACTATATAGCAATAAATTTTTTTAAAAAAATTTGATAGGACAAGGTTCCTTAGCATTTAAAAAAATGTTTGTTTATATCATGCTCTCATTCATTCAAAATAAACATTTAAAATCAAGTCACAGAACTTCCCTGGTGGCACAGTGATTAAGAATCCACCTGCCAGTTCAGGGGACACGGGTTCGAGCCCTGGTCTGGGAAGATCCCACATGCCACGGAGCAACTAAGCCCGTGCGCCACAACTACTGAGCCTACGCTCTAAAGCCCATGCTCTGCAACAAGAGAAGCCACCTCAATGAGAAACCTGTGCACCGCAACTGGAGTAGCCCCCGCTCGTGCAACTAGAGAAAGCCCGCGCACAGCAACGAAAACCCAATGCAGCCAAAAAATAAAAATGAAAATAAAATAAAGTCACACACACACAAAAAGAAAGCAAAGTCTCAGGTGCCAGAAACACAAAGGGATTGACAGTGAGGTAAGAAGGCCCGGATGAAGGGGCCACAGAGCCCGGGGTGGGGACTTGCAGGGGACAGTGACCACAGGCCCACCATCGCTCATCCACTGGCTTGGCTTCCCTCATCCCCACAGACCCTGAACTTGACGCTTAAGCCAGGACCACACACAGCAACCCCTTCCCCAGCAGGTCCTTTTCTGGCACCCTGGCCACTGCCCCAGGCCTGAGCCCTCACCATGAGGACCTGGCGGCTGGTTTCCTGCAGAGGATACTGGCAGGAGGCCGATTCTGCTCCACAGCCCAGCCTCGGCTTCCAAGCTCTGGCCTCCTCGTGGGAAGACACACGGGCACAAGCACTCCAGGAAACAAGGTGGCATCACTGCGTCAGGAGGCGTGTGTGCACAGCCCACCACCCCTCAAATCCACTCTCACACACAGCCTGGGAGACGCACAGCATATGCTTGGAGACAACAAGTGAGAGGTGCACGGCCTGGACAAATCACACGTTCTCATCAATAGCAGAATAACTAAACTGTATCTATTCGCCCATTAGAATGCTGTACATACATGAAAACGCATGCATTTCAGCTGCACACTTAAAATGGATGTCCCTCAATGATGTAACAGTCACATAAGGAAATTCACAGAGAGAGTCCATCCATATAAAGTCCAGAAGCATGTACAGCTCTGGGACACACTGTGCAGAGCAGTGATTCTGAACGGTTTTGGTCTCGGGACACCTGACACACTGGAAGATCATGGACTCCACAGAGCTTTTTAATGAAGATTATGTCTATCAATACTTATTAGAGATTAAAGCAGGAAATTGAAAATATTTTTATGACTTCCTTTTAAAGTAACAGTAATAACCTCATTACAAGTTGACACAAACTACATAATTTAACGGACAATGATTGCATTTTCCCAAACCAAAAACACGTAGCGATCAGAGAGGCATCACCTTCTAGCTCTGCCAGTCTCTTAGATGTCTGGCTTCATAGGAGATTTCCAGACGCTCACACCTGCTTCTGCACCCAATATTGTGATATCACATGTCGTGGAACTTCTGGAAAACACCACTGTATTCTCATGGGAGAACGAGAGTGAAAATGGCAAAAAGCGTCATCATATTATTATGCAAATAGGGTCCCAAGGACCCCCAAATAGAACCTTGGGGACCCCATGAGTCCCTGGAACGTGCTTTAAGAACCACTGGTGTAGAGACACACACCTGTGTTGTGAAGGTATCAAGACAAGCAACAAAAGTAGAAGGCACAGACCATGAACACCTGAAACCCATCATATCATGAGGACTCTCACACACACATGCACACACATGCACACATGCGGGCACACACATGCACAGGCACATACATGCACACATACACACATGCACTCACACTCAATGCAACAGGCCTGAGGTAAGTGCTTTAGGAAAAACATAAACAACATGGTATCAAAGCAAAGAGAAGGGAAAACTGATTCTCACTCTGGGAGCAAGGATTTGAGGGTAGAGGGAAGCTCTGGGTCTAACAGCCCGGGGAGGGGGGTGGGGGGCAGGCAGGGGCGAGGGGATGAGTAGGGCTGGGAGGGAGGTGGGGTGGGCGAGTGGGGACAGCACTGTGAGCTGAGGGGCTGTCACAGACCAGCACCAGCAGGAGAGGAATCTCCGGCGCTGCGGGGCCTCTGAGACAGACGGGCGGTGGCCCCGAGCTGGTGCCCACGAGGCAGGGACGTGTGCGGATGACATATCCAAGGCGCGTCTGCACAAAAGGGCAGGACTGCCTCCGGGCCATCCACACAGCGGGCCGGCCATTCCAACCTAGCGTCGTGTACCTAGCGTCGTGTCCTAAAGGTACGTTTTCCTCCTGAGGGAACAAGATTTCTTCAAAGCCAAGTTTGCCACAGCAGATAATGTTCTCAAACTTTGCTCAAAATGGACTTTCTTGGAGTTCCGAGCTGGCCCTAAGTTTCCTATAAATAATGCAGAGAGAGAGGGGAAATAACAGCTAAGGCAGATTCCTATTGCCCAGTTCCAGAAACAGTCTTGTTCCTTTTTCTCATGAATCAAGAGTCAGCCCTACAGGTGAGCACTTTATACAGACGAGTCAGCAGCCTCCCACCTAAATTTTTGATGAATTCAACTGCAAAGTACTCACAACCTGGAACCCTATAATATGAGTCATGCTTTTACCATTTATTTTTTTTCTATTTGGTCCTATAAAGGCGACAGAAAATATTAGTCATGTGAGCAACACGGGGACAAGATCAACAGGAAAATACTCTCCTCTGGAGTAAATTAAATCGTCCTCCAAATGCCCAGCACACCCAGGGGAGCCACATTTATTAATTCTAAAAGATAGTCAAAGTTAATAAAGATGCATCAGCATGGAGCGGGGGTGGTGATCACTCCCTCCCCCCTGCTGCCTTTTGCGACGTGGATGCTCCCAAATGAACTTGCAGCAGAAAGTGAAGTTTGGAAATGGAGCTCGTAACTCATTTTGTCAAGCAGGTGAGAAATGTCCCTTTTAATGGAAAGAAACAGAAATGGATGATTACTTTTTTGATTGATGGTTGCTTTCTGTTGCTCAGATACAAAGGGGTATAAATACATTTAAGTGTGGTACCCTCACCGCAGGACGGTCTAGTCACGGAGCCCTAATTGGGGTGACTCTTCTGTGCTGGGCGACCAGCGTGTCCTCCCACATTTCAGCCTCAGAGCTTCACTTAGGGGCTCAGATCCCTTGTGTGACCAGCGGGGGTCTCTGAGCGTGAGCGTGAGGGTCACCAGCGTGAGCACCTCGTTTTACAGGTGGGGAAACTGAGGCTGGTGGGGATCCACCCTGCCTGAGCTTGTGCTGTGACAGACACAGGATCCAGACCCAGGTCTTCCCAGGATCTAGAACATTCTGTCTGCTTTATCACCATTTGCCATTCTCCAGGAGATTATTGGAAACTGGAGTGGATCTGTCAAAATTCTAATGGAAACTATCTTTAAGTTTTTGGAGGAAATTTGATCTCTGAGTTCAGAGCTTGGCCCCTCCTGTCCACCCAGCTCCAGCTGGTGTCCTCTGTCCCCTCCCTGTGGACATTCCTGCGCCTGCATCCTGGGTCTGGGGTCGCCAGTCTTGTGGGACAGGGTTGGAGTTTGAGGGGCTCTAGATGCCAGGAGCTCCTCAGGTGCAAAGGAGGGGGCTCCAGCTCACAGGCGCCTTCAGCCCTGGACAACCCCCTCCTCCCCAGGTGTCCCTGAGGCCTTGGGACTGAGCAAGAATGGAAGCAGGCCCACCTTCCACACCCACCAGGCCTGGTGACAAAGCAAGGCTGAGTTGTACTTTTTGATAGAATACTAGAAGCGCGTTCCTTTTCAACAGCCAAGGATACAGGGAAGGGTCTCGAGTCATCTGTGGACAGTGTTCCGAGCTCTCGTTTTTTTTCAGATGCCCTGGGGCCCTGCTCTCCTGTTGGCGGTGACCTTGGATTCTCATGGGGGCGGGGGGGGGGGGGCGTTTCCCGCATTCCCTCCCCACCGAGAGTTCTTGAGGTTCTCATGGGTTAAATAAACATCCTTCCCAAACTGGCTGGGGCACCCATGAGGACCAGAAACGTGTGTAAGGGACTTGGGACAATGAAGAGAACAGGACCCGTGATGAGAGAGTGGCCCCGGCGCCGCCTGTGTGGTCACAACCTTGGCTGGACCTCAGCTCCAGCTAAATGGAGGAGGATCCAGAGGATCCGAGTGGGGAGCTGGCCTGGCCTCTCTCTGCTGCTGCGTAATTGCCATGCATGGTTTTCTGTGGGGAGTGAAATATGGTAAACACGGAGCCTGGAGTAGCAATTTCTCAAGCCAGGCTTTTTTTTTTTCTTTATTATTATTATTTTTTACAACTTTATTGGAGTATAATTGCTTTACAATGGTGTGTTAGTTTCTGCCTTATAACAAAGCGAATCAGTTATACATATACATCTGTTCCCATATCCCTTCCCTCTTGCATCTCCCTTCCTCCCACCCTCCCTATCCACCCCCCCAGGTGGTCACAAAGCACTGATCTGATCTCCCTGTCCTATGTGGCTGCTTCCCACTATCAAGCCAGGCTTTTTTAAAATCTTCTGAACGGTGACACCGCACAACACATTTTTTGTAGCTATTTGTGTGTTTTACGGTTGGGACGTTCTTTGTCTGGATCTAGACGTGGCCCTGCGCCTTCCAGGGGGGGGTCCTGAGTCCCTTGGGTACCACACCCATGACCCCCGAGGGAAGCATTGCAAGCAGCCTCCCGCCACTCAGGTGGCGAGAGCCTGGCTCCTGGCACGGTTCCCAGAGGGCTGATTAGGAAGCACACATGGCGACGGAGACGGGGCACGGGGCACCAGCAGGACCCAAAGCTCCAGGAGGGCAGTGGCTCCGTGGAGACACAGAACCAGTTAACCAGAAAGACATGCGGGTCTGAGCTCGCCTGGGCCTGGGTCAAGGCTGGTCTTCATGACTCCTGGGACCCCAGCCCCCAGAGGCGACGATTTCCTCAGAGACACCCGGTCTGAGCGCGTAAGTGCAAAGGCTGATGGTGGGATTTGTCCAAAGTTGGGTTTTTCTAGGTGAGTAGAATATGTCCAAGGATGGACCACCGAATCCAAGCTGGAAGCGGTGGGGAATTAAACATTGAAGGGTCTGGAGAGGAAAGTCTGGAGGGCTGTGATAACAACAGCTAATATTTATGAAGCGCTAACTTTGGACAGTTTTCCTACATTTCATGTTATTTCCATCTTTACACTTCATAACAATCCTGTGAACTGGAGGCCACTCTTACCTGCATTCCACAGGTGAGGAGGCTGAGAAGCAGAGGCCCCACGCGTCCCATGGTCACGTACTAGTGAGTGGCCGCCTCAGCTGCTGTTTCTGTGGCACAAACCATCCCCATAAAGACAACCCACCTGTTGTTTCCTGCACGTCGGCGGGTCAGTGGGCGGGTGTGACCTCCGCTGCCTGGGATGACCAGGCTCCGCCCACACAACCTCTCATGCCCCGGCCTGGCTGTTTCCCAGAGATGCAAAGAGCAGGAGCGGACTCACCTACCTGTTCAGGAACCCCGGGCCCCGGGCTCTGACCTGGTTTGCCACCGCTTCCCTGCACCTGCTGTACAAAGCAATGCCCAGAGCCCCCAGCACTGAAAGGGGCCTCCAGGACAGGAGGCACGAGGAAAGGCCCCTGCAGGCTCTTGGCAGGGGCCACTGGGTCAGAGCCAGTGAGACATGGGGTAGGTGGTGATCAGAGTGGGACGTGTCAGTGCCATTTTGATGTCCCGTTAAGAAATAGTGGAGTCCAAGGAGAGCATTAAATGTTTTCTTCATTAATCTTAAGACTAAGGGAAGACTTAAAACTCCACGTATTATACCCTCAATGATGTAAAATACGTGAATGACAAACGATTGAGATGATTTACCCAACATTGAGCCGTGATTTGTCCCCAGGGGACAGGACCGTGGACAATGGCAATTCACTTCTTTCTATCTGTGTGCATTTCCCAAATGTTCCACTGTGAGGATGCCCTAATTACAGGTTGCAAAACGATGATTTCAGGGCAGTATAACTGGGCTTTGCTTCCTGGGTGTGGAAATGTCTGGACTGTAAACACCCCGAACGTGACACATTCTGAGCAAGTCCTCAGGGCAGGGCACGTGTGGTTCCAAGCCGTCCACGACCACTCCCAGTTGGAGTCTGGGCCTCTGGGCTTGCGGAGGGGGGTGGTCTCCATTTGAGAAACCTGGGTCTCCACGTGGTCTTCCAGGACTGCTGGAGGATCCAAGTCCAAGTATCACAATCCCACCTGAGTGCTTGGTCCAGGTGTGAGATTCATAATCCAAAAGGTTTTTAATAAGAAAGAAGATGTACTATCTTGAATACAAATTATATACTACTTTACCAAAAGTAGCAAATAATGGGATTTATATTTCTTATGTAAGGGCCCTTACCGTGCCTCCGACACTGTGCTCAGCCCTTAATGCCTTACCTGCCAGTGCACTACCCGTCACCACAGCACATAGTGAATTATAACAACGGCAGCTGACGCCTGCATCGTGGTCATTACCTGCCAGGTGCTCTTCTGGGTCCTTCCCACGTCTTGACCCCTTTCAGCTTCAACCCTGACAGGTACATGCTCCTCCTGCTTCTACTTCACTGAGGAGGAGATTGAAGCGCAGAAACCGCCGGTCTCCCCAGGGACACAGAATCAGTGAGCTTTATCCTTTAACCCCGTGCTGTCTGTGAACGTGCACAGAGACAGCAAGGGCTGAATCTGCACTCAGCGTCAGGGTGAGCGGGAGGGAAGGAGAGACGGTGGGACTTGGAAGGGGAGAGAGCCGTGTGGAGGATGGAGAAGGTCAGGGTGGTGGCAGCAACCGCGTTTACGGCACACGGCGCCCTGCCAGGCGGTGTGTTCACACTTCTTTATTCATATGCTCAAACCTCCTGACAATCCTTCGATTGCTAAGGCATGAGAAGATGTCCTCAGTGAAAAAAGGACGAGAACACATGGAAAGCACTGAAAGGAGTGAAGATCTACCGCTGTGTGAGCGGAGTCCTAGGAGATGAGGAGCAGAGATCAGAGCAGGAAACTTAAAGAAAGGATGCCCAGGAAGCTTCCAGAACTGATGGAAGCCGTCCCCCTGAAAATGTCAAAAGCTTCACGAGGGGCTTCCCTGGCGGTCCAGTGGTTAAGACTTCGCCTTCCAGTGCAAGGGGTGCAGGTTCGATCCCTGGTCGGGGAGCTAAGATCCCACATGCCTCATGGCCAAAAAACCAGAATATAAAACAGAAGGCAATATTGTAACAAATTCAATGAAGACTTTAAAAGTGGTCCACATCAAAAAAAAATCTTAAAAAAAAACACAAAACTTCATGAACTCTAAGCAGGGGTCACCCGGGGCGGGGGTGGGGGTCTCATGGGGTGATATCTAGACCACCTGGAGGTGGAGTGGTCCCCAGCACAGGGATGGGTCCCCAGCTCTGGGTGTGGAGGAGCCTGGGGTGTCCTGAGCCACAGCAGAAGGCAGGGCTCCACTGGGGAGGCGAGAACAGAAGAAGATGGGGAGGGGGAGGGCAGGGGCTGGAACACCTGGCCTTGAAGGTCATGGTGAGGCATGTGGATTTTATCCCAAGTACGTGGAGAATCCATGGGGGTAGGAGCGTGATCCACCTGTGTTTACAAACATCGATCTGGTTGTTGTGTGAACACTGGGTGTAAGGACATGAGGAGGAATTCGGGCTTCCTGGGAGACCCCTGTGGTCCAGCAGAGATGGGGTGGGGGCTCAGCCCGGGCTGGGAGGACAAGGGGCTTACAAGTGAATGGATTACAGGTATAATTGGAGAAAGAAATAGAACCCCTGCTTCCAGCTAAATATGCAGAAAGACAGCTCTTCCTGGAGCACGACATCCAAAGGAAGAGAACCGTGTCGTGTGCCAGTCACTGAAATCCAGGGCAAGAGCAAAGCAGTGGGAAGACAGATGCCTCAGTGCTGATTGACCCACCGCAGGGAACCCAGACCTTGGAAGAACCGTGTGGGGAGAGGGGAAAGTTTCAGGAACAGAAAGGGGAGCGTGAGGGACACAGTTCACAAACCTTCCTAATCCTCCCAGCAGAGAAAAGCCTGGAAGAAAGGGGAGCCGAGGCGACGACCTGCATTTTCACCATTACTTAAAATATTCAAACCGTTCTGTCATTTCCTTTCTGACTCCTTTAACCCATGAGTTATAGAAAAGAGTTTTGCTTAATTTTCAAGTGCTGTGGAGAATTTCTAATTTTCTGCTATTGATTTCCCATTTAAGTCCCCACTGGTCTGAGGATATGATCTGATTTCTATCCTTTGACCTTTATCTACCCTTGAGTGCCTCTACCCCTCAGACTTTAAACATTTCAGCATGTTCAAGGTGCCCAGGACATGCGTATGGACACATTTTAACATGGAGATTGTGAAGGTTTCTTTTTGTTGTTGTTTGGACATTTGAAACAATTTAGTCTTAAACACTTTCTGATTTTAACATTTTTAAATCTTGTTTAACAAAATGTTTATGTATCAAGATACCATTTCCCTTTCATCATAGAACTTGTTTATAAAACTTCATTTCTTGAAAAATCAGGAAGACTGAATTAAAATTAAATTAAATTTAAAAATTAAAATTCCTTTTAATATTAATCACAGCATTTATACTGTGTTCACATGCTTTTTGACGAGCCTTAGGCATTCCACATGGACATGAAAAGAATGCATATTCTGCATTATTTGGGTACCATTTTCTATAAATCTATTAGCTGACATGGATGAATCATGGTCTTGAGCTTTTCTATATCTTCCTGGATTTTTTTTTCTCCTTTTAGGAGTTACTGAGAGAGGAGTATGAAAACCCCCATGTATAATGGTCAATTTGTTTACTCTTTTCTGCAAATTTACAAGCTTGTTAATGCTTAAAAGTGTCATACTTCCTGTTGAATTGACCCTTTTATCATAAAGAAATGTTCTTTTTCTCTCTAATAATATGTTTAGCCTCTAAGTCTAGTTTGTCTGATATTTGTAAAGCCTCTGTTTTCCTTTGGTTTGGGCTTATGTGATATATATTTGTTTTTATTTTTGTATTATCAATTCTCAAATTTCCTCTGTCCTTATTTAAAATGCATCTCTCGTAAATAGTTGTTGTTTTGTTACAACGTGATTTCCTTCTTTTAATTGCTGTCTTTTTTTTTACCATTTGCAAATAATGTGAATACTGGTAACATATGTTTTTAGCGGAATACTTTCGTTATTTGTTTTCTACTTGTCCCCTCTATAACTTAATTCTTTATTCTCTCTCTCTCCTTTTTTTAAATTTTTTTGCTTATTTAGGTTTTTTTAATGATTATCTATTTTCCTCAATGTTTCTCTTTTAAAATTTTTCTATACTCTTGTTTTTCACTTTTTGCATTTTTAAGTCTGAAATTATTCCAAAATAAAGTTTTAAATAATAAAGTTTAAAAATCCCCCTCTAATTTTAGCATTTATTCATCATCCTTACCCAAACCAGTAATTTCTCTGGTGATTGTGCTACGGAGTCCAAGCTCATCCTGCTGGCCACTCATGCCACAGCCCTGGAACCAGCCGTTTCACTGGGAAAGATATTTTAATACAAATGTTTTCATCAAAATTATGCCACTTCCAATGAGCATCCATGGAGTCTGAATTTTCAAAATCCTATTGAACCAACTTAATTCTTTCATCAAATTGCAGTACTTGGGCAGACAAGGTATTCCCCACGTACTCACTTTCATTTTAATTTTATTGAGATATTTTCACTGGGATCACATATTTGACATTTTTCAAAAAGGTATGAATAATAGTGTTTCCCACCATGTCAATTTTACTAATTACAGTTTTTGCCTTCAGGGATTTTTGAGGGAACTGTATCAATAAAGTCCACCCTGAAGGTGCTCAATTATACATCCTACTCCTCTTTCAAGCATAATTCACTCCTCCTCCAGCCTTTAACTGATGCGTCACTGTCACTTAATCTTAACAAAACCGACGACCGGTGTTGACGTCTCAGCTGATCTCCTGCCCCTGCCAAACGTCTCCCCAGCTTTGCTGCAGGTCCCTGAGCCCCCGACAAGCCACGTCCTCCCCTCCTACCTCTGCCCACCTGACTCCACCTGGGCTTCTTCGTGTGGGCTCCCCAAACCCACAGTGTATGTTCCCTCGTCTCTGCTGTACTCAAAACATCTCCTATTTCTGGTTCAGTTTCTTATCATCATGAAACATCACAACTCTAACATTTGTTCACAGCCTTCTCCAAGCCAGATACTGAGACCTTGTGCTTTTCCTTTTAATTCTCCCACCATCCTATGAGTCAAACAGTATTTTTCACCCAGTTTTCTGGAATATACATAAATGTACATAAATATTTATATACACGCACCTCAGAGATATTGTGTGTTCAGTTCCAGACCACCAAAATAAAGTGAATCTTGCAATAAAGCAAGTCACACAAAGTGTTTGGTTTCTCAGTGCATATAAAGTTGAGTTTACACTATACTGTAGTCTATTAAGTGTGCAATAGCTTTATGTCTAAAAAATATGTACAGACCTTAATTAAAGCTATTTTATTGCTAAGAAATGCTAACCATCAGCTGAGCCTTCAATGAGTCAATCTTCTTACAATGGAAACATCAAAGATCACTGCTCACAGGTCACTGTAACAAATGTAACAATAATAGAAAAGTTTGAAATATTACAAGAATTACCAAGATGTGACACAGAGACAAGAAGTGAGCAAATGCTGTTGGAATAACAGCACCAAGAGGCTTGCTCAACACAGGGTTACCACAAACCTTCAATTTGTAAAAAATGCAACATAAGCAAAGTACAATAAAGCAAAGCACAATAAAATGAGGTGTGCCTGTATATTAGTTATATAATTATAAGTATATATAATATATTACATTTTATTTTATATAATACATTATATTATATATTATATTACAGCATAGTATAGTATGTATAATATTATACAAAATAAAACATAATGCTATATATACTATACATTATGTATATTATTGTACTTGTATGTGATAGATAATAATATATACTTTCATACAATATATTATACACATATTTGTATATGTATTTTATAATATATTAAATATGAAATATGAAATGTATAATAACTACATATTATTTAGATTTTAGATATATAAATATAAACTAGAAGAGACTTGCGCAGGGTGTGGCCAGCACAGACCTCAGGGCTGTAAGCCCATCCACTGCGCAATTGCCAGCCCTACATCCTAATGGCAGCCTCGGCTGCTTCCCTAGATGGATGGAGGGCTCAGAGGGCAGGTACCGGTCTGCTTCTCATCCCTGTGGCCCCACTATGAATGGGCTGCTGGTACATAGTAGGTGCTCAGCATCTGTTTCTTGACTGACCGGAGGGGAACTGTGTTTTGTGTTGTCAAATAAATAATTGAATTCAATGGGTCTTGGTTTGTCAAAATTAGAAGGACATTATTTTAAATCATGGCCTTAAAGATGGATTATTCATGGTACTGGGTCACTAGTGAAGCATTTGGGTTGAGGGAGGGACCTCTCCTTAATACAAATTAAATTCCAGAAGGTTAATGACTTCATCATAAAAAAGGTCCAAAATAAAATAGAGAATAGTTTTGTTGGGAAGGTATTTTTTATTTTTAAAAGCACTTAACGCAGACAAAAAAAGAAAGATTTGGCTCTATACTAGTGTTCAAGGGAAGCACAGATACATAATTATATAACTGCAAGCTGTAATAACTCACTGCATCATATCTGCCAGACAAAAAATTAGTATCTATAAAATATGAAATTTCCTCAAAGTCAACACAGAGCCTCAATTGAGAAAAAAATTGGCCAATGCACTAAAAAGACAAAAAGAAGAAGAAGGAGGAGGAGGGGAAGGAGAAGAAACAATGAATAAACAAGAAAAAAATTCAACCTCAGTAGAATTAAATGAAGAAAAAATGGAATAATAATAAACTATTATTTGTGACGTCAGTCGCAAACATTGGAAAGATTGCTAACACTCACTGTTGACGAGGCCCGGGTGGGGGGAGCATCCCCACCTAGTGGAAGGACCTTCTGGAGAGCAGTTTATCACATTTACAACATTTAAATTTGTGCTCATGTTAAGCTGGCATTTTCCAACATCTACAGAAAAATATTTGCAGGAATATTCGTGGCAGCCCCGCGCACAATGGGGAAACTGGGGACACCATGAATGACCATCTGTTGCATGAACACAGGAAAGGATGGACGGACTTAGGCGGACCCATGACCTGCCCGTGTCCACAGGGAGATGCCCTGCACTCCTGCTTAGGGGGAGCAGGACACAGTCCGGGTGTAGACTGGCCCGGATGATGCTCAGGCACCTGTCTTTCACACTGGATTGTGATCCCAGGGGAAGGATACAGGCCCCACGGTGGCTGCAGCCTCAGCGATTTATCAGAAATGTGCATTCGTGATTTCAAGAATCTGGTAAACTCTCTTCAGTGGAGCAGCTGTTGTCCGTGCGCAGGTTCTGATTCTCCTGCCCCAGCTGGAACCCGAGCTCGGATGCTCAGGTCACGTGGGAGTCTGGCACGCTGTCTGTCATCGTACTTCTCTGTGTCCTCATCTGGGAAATGGGAGTGAACTGGCATCTCGGGCTGCATAACAAACACCAGGCGGTGCGGCTTAAAGAACAGACACTTTCACATCTTGGAAGCTGGAATCCAAGATCCAGGTGTCTCAGGGCTGGCCCCTCCTGAGGCCTCTCCTGGGCATTTAGACACCGTCTTCTCCCCGTGTCCTCACACAGTCATCCCCCCGTGTGAGTCCGTGTCCTGACCTCCTCTTCCTATAAGGACACCAGACCTATTGGATCAGGGTCCCACCCTGGTGACCTCATTTCCCCTAATAATCTCTGTAAAGACGCTGTGTCCACATACAGTGACATTCTGTGGTCCTGGGGGTTAGGGCTTCAACATATGAGTTTGGGGGGGGGATGCAGCTCAGCCGTAGCAGGACGACCTGCTTCGCAGTGTAGCCAAGAGCCCCGAGTGAGTGAATATTTGCAATCCATGTAATAACAGGCTCGGGGGAGTTGTGGCGCGCTGACCTGCATCAGGCTCAGCCGCCAGGCCTCCTGGAGACCCTGAGCTTCCGGGTGGGATGATATGACAGTCATTAAGGGAGGTTTAGTGATAATAATGATAATAATAAGATGCTCAGAGGCGTCAGAGCAGCGTTCAAACCGACACCTGCTGCCAACACCCTCTCTGAACTGCCTTCCAAGCTAAGACGGCACAGAATTACTGAGAAGACATTTCACAAGAATCTCATCTAAATATGTAACAGGAAAGAGTGTTGGTGATTAAAGCTGGTAAGGCTGGGGGACAGCGTGGTCCCCAGCGAGGGTTGTCTGCACCCTCAGCAAACCTGTGCATCAGTTGGCGTCTGGAGCTAGGAGCTCAGCCCCAGGGGCCTGGGGGGTCGTCGGGGGTCCGTGTCCCCCACCCTCCAGAGCAGCAACGTCAGAGGGCTCTGCTCCAATCGCTGTGTTTCTAGGAAGTGAGGGGCTCGAGCTCCGTTACCTGCAATCCTCGTCTGCTTCGCTCCCGCGTCAGGAATGAAGTTAGTGGAACCGCAGAGAGCACGTCGCAGCCCCCCACCGAGTTCTGGTCACGGTAACTGCTGCTGAGCCTCAAAGCCTGGAAATCGCTTTCATCTCATGCATGAGGAGTTGCCGGCTGATTGATGGCAGCCGCGGACCCTTCCCGCACCCACGGAGCGGCACTCATTTGCAAACTAAAACAATATTAGCAAACCGTTAATGGGCCATGAAACTGCAGCGCGGCCGTGATCACGCTCAGGACGACAGCTGCACACCTGCGTTCCCACGCGGGAGACCAGCTGCACCGTGGCGGCAGAGCCCCTCGGGACGCTCGAGGCCGGCACCCAGGGTCCTGGGCCGTGGCTGGGACTGGACCTGCATGTGGGGCAGAGCCGGCTAACTGCCGGCCACCTCCTGTCACAGCCAAAGTGCCGCGTGTGCCGGGTTCCTGGCCGGGAGGAGCTCGCTCTGCTGGGAAACGACCCCGTGGCCCCTGCTGCTCTGCGCATCCTGGGCAGCTGGTTCCCAGGTGCAGCCGAAGCCTGAGATGCTAAACAGGCTGCCAGGGGCTGGAGGGGACCTGGCATCCCTGCATCAATGGAAGATGAGAAGGGCTGTCTTGTCAGGGAACCACAGGGGTGGGTGGCAGAAGGTGTCACAGTGGAGGACCTCGCAGGTTTGAAAATACAACATTTAGGGCCAGTGAGAGCAAGTTTCAGGTCTAGAGCAAGCTAATGACTTTGACAGGAAGGTCAAGGGACCTGCGAGGTGTGGCTGTAATGTCCAGGAGCGGTTACTGTAACCGGTGACTAGACAGTGTTTGGGGACATGAGTGTCTGCCTGTCTGAGCTGCGTGGCTTTTGTACCAACGTCGCTATTGATCAAGAATATTGAAACGCCAGGCAAGGGCCAGCTTCAGTCTCGTCACTTTGCAGGCAAAACGCCACGGGTCCCACAGGGATCCTGCCTTCTCAGCATCGGGATGGCAGCTCTTCCAAAACATCCCACCCCGGACATGCTCAGAGGGACCGGCCAGGCTCTGCAAACAAACATCAGCGAGATGTCGCAAATATGTCCAGGATGGATTTAGGAAGCATTACATCCCCAGAAACCCCAATGCGAAGGGAGGCCATCAGCTACTGCTTTCTGTGTGCGTGTGTGAGCATGTGTGCACATGTGCACACGTGCGTGTGTGCGCACGTGTAGGCAAGTGATGCATAGGAGAAGAAAGAAAGAACACGCTGATTTTAAAGAATGCGCAGTTAACTCCATCCCGGGAGCTCAGAATCGGGCAGGCTCTCCCTCCATGTGGAGAAATTCCGTTTCTAGACTCTAATGAGCGCGTCTCCTGAAAGCTCCCTGGGGTCGCCGGCCACCTCTCAAGGCCCCGCTCTGCGCTGGGACCACAGCCCACTTATCGCCCGTTCTTCCTCCCGCGGCTCCGAAATGACTTCTGACCAACCTAATCCCAAAGCTTCATTTTTTCTTTGAAAACCTTTATCCAGGGCTGCTCAGGGCCAGCCCTCGTCACGGTCAGCAGTGGACGAGGCAGAGACCTGTCCTCAAGGGGCTTCATCCAGTGAGCACGAGGCCGGCCCCTCCTGGAACCTGGCCCCAGGCCTCAGAGATGGAAGTCCCCACACCCCCTACCCAGGGTCCCACACTCTTCATATGGCTTGGGTTACGGCCCCTTGACCCTCGTGACTGGCTCTGCGATTGTCCCCCTGAAATCAGGGTTCTGGAGCAAGGAGCCTGCAGCCTGCTCTGACGATGGGCCACTCGTCCTGGTTCAAATTCTCCCCAAACCTACTTGCTTTTAGATGACCCAAAATGGGGGGGCTTGGCATTATTGCCATGATTTTAGTACCTGTCCTGGGTTTATGATACCAAAGACAAAACCCAGATGTGTTTGCTTAGGACACAGACTTTTTTTTTTTTTTTTTACAATTTTATTGGAGTATAATTGCTTCACAATGCTGTGTTAGTTTCTGCTTTATAACAAAGTGAATCAGTTATACATATACATCTGTTCCCATATCCCTTCCCTCTTGCATCTCCCTCCCTCCCACCCTCCCTATCCCACCCCTCCAGGCGGTCACAAAGCACCGAGCTGATCTTAGGACACAGACTTTTAATAAAACCATTGCTTGCTGAGGCCCTCACGGGCTCAAAACCACATCACATCGGGGTCATTGTCTATCTTGATCCTTCACAAACAAGCTGGAGATTTAGCACGACTGTCTCCAACCTGCTCCGTCTTAGGTGGATGCAGTGAAGCAATGTCAGGGGCCACGTGGCTGGTTAGGGCATGGCGATGCTGGGTCCAGCCTCATCTGCCCCGCTAAGTCTGCTTCTCCGCGGAGACACAGCATCTCAACATGTGGAAAAGCTGCTGCTTGTGGGCAGTGCTGATGTGCATCCTCCCATCTGGGCCTGAAGAATACAGGTCCCACTCCCTCTGAGGGGGACCCACCAGCCTAGCTCACAGCCTGCCCGAGAGAAAGTGCCAGAACACACGCAAAGGAAGATTTTGCCGGGGTGGAGGGAGACCTTAATTCTGTGGAAGGATTTGTCAGCACTTTCGTCGTGGTGCCGGGTCCTCTCTGAACAAATGGACAAGGTCATAGACGCATAAACGGTTGCAGTGTCGTCTGGTGGGTCAGGACGGGAATCTTTGTGACTGTCCTCCTCCTAAACACAGGCTCGCTCAGCGCCGGCAGGGAGGTTAGAGCACCAGGGTCCAGACCCACCCGTGAGAGTTTCCTGGGGCTGTGGTAACAAAGCACCACACACTGCGGGGCTTAAACCAGCAGAGATCTAGTCTCCCACGGTCTGGAGGCCAGAAGTCCAAGATTAAGGTGTCGGCAGGGCCGTGCTCCCTCTGAAGGCTCCAGGGGAGGGTCCTTCCTGCCCCTCTGTTAGCTCCTAGCGGGTCCAGAACCCCTGGGTGTCCTTGGCTCGTAGACACGGCGCTCTGATTTTTGCCTCCACCTTCTCATGGCCTCTGCCCTGTGTGTCCTCGTGTCTGTGTCAAATCTCTTCTTATAAAAACACCAGTCAGTGGACTAAGCTCACCCATGTCCAGTATGACCTCATCTTAACAAGATTACATTTGTAAAGACCCTATTTCCGAATTAGGTCATGTTCAAAAAAATTAGGAAAGAGTTAGGGTCTCAAAATATTTTTGAAAGAATCTATAACACCACTGCACATACAGCTAAGGATGAGAACTAGGCCATTGGAAATAATATTGACAAATGTTATTAAATCGTAAGAGAGAATAAACTCATTAACATGTTACATCATCCTGTTTTTAATAAAAAGCCTGATCATTGCATTATAATAACTTCTCCAAAAGAAAAGTCAGCAAGAATTAATTTCAAGATCGATAACCTGAGAAGTACATGTAATTCAAATGAAAGCTTAATTCTCCTGATTCAGAATTTAGTGAATTTAGACAATGGCAAAGATGTTACATTTTGATGTATAAAGACATAATACACGTTTAAAATGTAAAATAAATGCATAAGCAGAAGTTGGCCCAAATCACGAGAAATTATCTTTGCTGACAGTCAATATTACAGATCACTGTTACTTATTGTCATGGATTAAGAACCCCCCCCAAAAAAAGAACCCCAAACTCCCGTGCCAGGCAGGCCCTCAGCGTCCTATGTTCATTCATTCACTCATGGACTCAACATGATTTCATTTGACACTGTGACTGACTGGCACATGTAGGGTTTGGGGATGGAGGCGTTGATGATGCTGCTGCAAACCAGCCACAGGGGTGAGCTCAGGCCCTGGTGACAAGAAGTGGAATGGAAAAACACATGTGTCAGCACATCTGTGCCCACCACATTCTCCTAGAGCAAGAAGTACCATCAATACAGTTAAGACAACTTTATAAGAGGAAAATTCTAAGTTATTCCAACCCACAGAGAGCACTATTTTTTTTTTCCTTTTAAGGACTCGGAGAGTAATGGGAATTGCCAAGGAAGGGGGGTCAGAAATTCGGGCTGGACAGAGCAGGGCAGTGACCCGGCATGGGTGGCCACCTGAGGGCAGCTCAGCGGTCAGGAGAGCATCTCAGGTCAACCGTGTCTCCAGAAGTGGACGGAACAGCATGATCTTCTTTGGAGAAAGTCACTCTCGAAGTGACCTTCATGATTTCCAGCAATTAAAATCTCCCCAAAATGAGCTCACATCCAAAAATCGCCAAACACACAAGGGAAACTCTTGCATGAATAAGTGAGCGGTGACGTAACAATGGGAACTTTATCCCCACATGGCTCTAACATGTGAACTGTAGAACATAAATTAACCATCTGTAAAATGCTTAAAGAAATAAAACTGAAATTACCGGAAAAAATGAGAAAGAAACAAGAGGCCGTTAGTAATGAATTGGCAGAAATAGAAAAAAATTACCTCCTCGAAATGGAAATTGGAATTGTTGACATAAAATTCAGGCAATGGGCACACAGCTGAAGAGAGAAAAACTGATAAGCTAGGAGATGTATCTGAACAAACTACCTAAATGGGTCATAAATGAAGAAGGCAGAGCTTCTCTCTCATTAAGGGCACACACCCGGCAAAAAGCAAATATCAACAAAGGTCAAAGAATACGTGTGACAGTCAGTTACATCAGAAGTCAACAATAAACAGATGAATTGTTTAAACTCACATGTTTGGAAATTGATCGACGCATTCCTATATGGGAATTAGAAGATATTTAAAAGTGAAGGATAGTCAATGTATCACATTAGCAAGACAGGTAAGATTCAGAAAAAGAGGTACTTGAGAAAAGGTATAGAATTTAAACCTAGGATGCAGAAACCTAAAATATAGAGAATAAAAAGGTAGAGGCCATAAGAAATGCTGAATATAAATGAACCTGGACCCCCCTTCCTCTCTGAGTGGTCAGCTAAGGGCAGGGCCCTCTGCCCTGAGCCCAGCTGGACGCAGGGCTGGGATGTCCCCTGCTAGGGCATATGGTTCAGGAGATGGAACCAAGTACACAGAAGGAAGGAAACACATCTGTGATGTCCCCGGCAGAAATCAGAGTTCACGTTGACATGTAGCCCATTCCAGGATCTTTCTGGGTACGGATGCATCAGTGTTACAATGGGACCACAGCCAGCACCCCAGTTTTCAGCCAGTGTCCTGCTTGTAAACAAGTCTAGTTTGGACGTAGCAACAGAGCCACCAAGGTGATGGGTGTTGACCCAGGCTGGCTTGTATGCTTTCCTCACCTACTGCTGGTTATGGTCATGGTGGTGATGGTTTGCTGTCATCCACACTCTCTAACCCACCCCTGGAGTCAAATGATATCAAAGATCCCAAGTACTTTTGTGGGGGAGGGAGGGTTAGATCCATTGAATTGAATGAGCCAATTCTAAAAATGAATTATTTAAGAATATTATTTTTAGCTTTTGAGTCATTTTTTTAAATGGGTCTTTAAAAATGTGTTCCAGTTGACATTCCTATACATTGTGTATAAATATATCTTTTCCCAACTTGCTGACATTAGGAAAATGATTTTTTAAGTCTTTGCACAACATAAGCAAAAGAAAAAAAATGTGGAAGTTGGCTTTTTAATTAAAAACACCCTGATTATACAAAACGTGTATTAAAAATGTTTCATCTTTGTGTGTTTGCTATTTTGTACCATTGGACTATTTTCCTAATAGTCTCAAGAAAAAGATAAAATAATCAGAAACATTGAAAAACTCCTTTTAAGGCTTTGGAAGTAGGATTTTCCAGCTTCTGAGCTGATGGAAAGCCCCCGAGACCCACTTTATCCTGAGGACCATCGACTTTCCCACAGAAGCAGAATGAGTTCCTTTTCTCTTGTCTTCTTGGGAAAAATAGATTCAGTCTAAGCTTCTACTTTCATTTCCTCTAGGAAAAGGGGGTGAAAATAGAGTTTCTGGGTCTCCTGCTTTCCTCTCTCTTCCTGAGACTTGGGTTCCTGTTGTTTATCTATTTTATATCTAGTAGTTTGTAGCTGCTAATCCCAAACTCCTAATTTATCCACCACCACCTTCCCCCTTTGGTAACCATAAGTTCATTTTCTAAGTCTGTAAGACTGTTTCCGTTTTGTAAATAATTTCATTTATATCATTTTTCCAGATTCCACATATAAGTGATATCATATGGTATTTGTTTTTCTCTGTCTGGCTTACTTCATTTAGTGTGATAATCTCTAGGTCCATCCATGCTGCTGCAAATGGCATTATTTCGTTCTTTTTTATGGCTAAGTAGTACTCCGTTGTATATGTACCACATCTTCTTTATCCATTCATCTGTCGATGGACATTTAGGTTGTTTCCATGTCTTGGCTAGTGTAAATAGTGCTGCTATGAATACTGGGGTGCATGTATCTTTTTGAATTAAAGCTTTTATCATCTCCAGATATATACCCAGGAGGGGGATTGCTGGGTCATATGATAGCTCTATTTTTAGTGTTTTAAGTAACTTCCATACTGTTCTCCACAGAGGCTGCACCAATTTACATTCCTGCCAACAGTGTAGGAGGGTTCCCTTTTCTCCATACCCACAGAAAGGTTTTTTAAGTAATGGATGTTGGATTTTATCCGATGATCTTTCTGTATCTAGTGAGAGATCATACCATTTTTCTTTCTTAGTTACGGCAAATTTCATTCATCGATTTTTTTTTTAAGAATTTATCAGCAAATTTTTGTGAAACTGCTTGAACCTACTTGAGGAAGATTTCTCATTTGTTTCTCGACGGGTCTAGAGCTCTGCAGATCTTGAACTTCTTCTAGGGTCATGTTTTCCCTTCTTAGACATTTATCATTTTTATCAACACTTTCACAGATTCTTTTTCTATTGTTCTAATGGTTGTTTTCTTCATCATCAACTCACAGCTCACACTTGATTATTTCCTTCTGCTCCCATTAAGTTTAAGTTACTTTCTTTTTATAACTGCTCATGGTGAAAACCTAGATTACAGAAAACATTGCTCATTTTCCAATATAAGCATATAGAATGATCAGACTTCCTCTAATCCCTGATTTATCTGCATCACACACATTTTCACTTTGTTTTCATTTTCAAGCATAAAATACTTTTCATTTTCCCTTGTGGCTCTTCTCATTTTTCTTCAGTCTCTGCTTCTCTCTGTTCTTCAGCGAGATCATTTCTGTTGATTGAAAGTTCACTGACCTTTCCTTCTGCCACCTCTAATCTGCTGTAGAGCGCCAACATGGATTCCTTTTTTTCCCTAGTTTTTGTACATTTTGGTTCCCACCTGGTTGTTTTTTATAGTTTGCTTTGCTGAAGCTCTCGGTGGGTTTACTCTTCAAGAGGGGAGGCCAGCCCACTAATTACCCCGCAGAACTGCCCACAGGCGGGGGTCGGGGGCTTGTGAGGCGGAGGATGGGGGGGGGGAGCACGCCACCTCATTTGAGTGAGCGAGGGATTGAATGAAGAACAGAAAGACAGGGAGGACGGGGGAGACCAAGGATGGAGACAGGAGACAGGTGCCTCCCCCCTTCGTCCCACCCAGCTTTTGGGTCCAGCGTGGTCCAGGGCCCAGACAGCAGGAGAAGCTATGCTGAAGGGGGTGGGCATCTGGAGGACGCCCAGTCCAGGCCTGGTCTCTGAGCGTGTGGCAAGAGCGAAAAAAATCTCCCAAAGAAGCATGAACCGCAGGCCAGGGGGGATGCTGGGCTCAGGGCTGCATGGGGGGCAACCCCTCCCTTTACCAGGAGGAGAGCCTCCATGGAACACACTTTAAATGAGGCTGTTTATCAAAGGAGGGAAAGAGAAACTAACTACATGACATGAAAGATGTTCCTTCCCCAGTTCCTAGACAGAGGGTCCTCTCCAAACAGCAGGAGGACAACCTGATGCACACGCATGATTTTGCACATGAAATAACAAGCGGACGGCTCACTGCTTGGCCTGTTTCACAGCCTGAATCAAATGACATGATGTGCCTTTTGTCTTTAACCGGCTTTCTTGGAAGAAGTTGGCTAATTTGGGGGCAAAGAGAAAGGAGTCAACAACCTGGGAGGCCGGGACTAGATGGGGCGCAACCCGTGCTGGGGGAGGGCAGGTGGTCGGGCTGTCAGACTGCAGCCACCAAGCTCCTGGGCCGTTTGTATGGCTTCTGGACCACAGAACCCAAGGAAATGTCCTCGTCAAGGATAGCGGCCCAGCAGCTGCGGCTGGAACCCCCCAGCTCCCTGGACCTGGATTTCGACAGGGACGTGGACCGCCAGAGTGGTTAGTGGGGGGCCATGTAAGCCCCCCGGGGCAGCGCTGGGCGAGCAGAGCTGCAGGGAAACGCCCATCAGGCCAGCCTGTGCCCTTGCACCCAGCTCTGGTCTCCCCACAGCATGGTGGTGCTCGCCTGTCGGAGAGGTTCTGTAAAACCCCGATTCACAAAGTCGGCTGAACACCCGACTGGCCGTGATTAAAGGCGCCCGTCCCTGCCCTGCGCCTCCTTCCACAAGTGGGTGTGACAGGCCGGTCACCAGTGCAAGAGGCCTCCGTCTCCCCATCACTCAGGCCGCCGGCTCAAGTCCCTTTGAAATGCTAATTCTCTGAATAATTACGCTTTCCACTTCTCCAGCCGTTTTTTATATGTTTATCCTCAAACTTCAAGAGGTTTTGCTCTGATAGAATGATAGCGGCAGCTTCCCCAAGGCCCAGAGTGAAATCACCCCGGAAGTGCGAGGAGGCTGCACCAGAGGGCACCCCATCCACCGTCCACGGCCGCACTGTCCCGCGAACGGACAGCCAGACTTGGAACCCTGAGAAAGGGCCCTCGCAGAGAGGGTGCGGAGTCGTCACCCCATGGAAGACAAGCCAGGGCCGGGGCCAAAGCCAGGACCACCAGGCAGGAAGCCAGCGCACGTGGTCCAGCCGGGGCTGGTGTTTCCCTTCCTGGGAGTAGAAACTACTTCTCCCCAGATGGTCCTCGCCAAACAAGCCCCATTTATAACAGGTCTATTTATGATGCTTTTATCTATGTGGTCATCAGCGCACCAGCGATTCCTTCCTTACCCTCTGCCCACGTCCAGGGGCCCCATGACCTTGGTTCTCCAGCCACTCACGTCACCTCTAGCACAAAGGCCCCTGTCTGACTCTGACTTTCCTCAACTAGTAAAATTTAAAAGCTCTTAACGTACTTTAGTTTTAAAGTTACAAGTCAAAATAACGTAAAGGATTTGTAACGAAAACCGGGGGGTGGCTCTGGACAGACGTGGGATCCCTGGTAGTAGCTGTGGGACCTGCTCTCAGGGGAGCGTCCAGGTGAGGCTGCCCCAGCCTCAGCCCCGGGGCCGCCTTGGTCGTTTCAATTTCAGCACATCACTTTGACATCACCCCAACCACCCGCCATTCTCTGCCAAAGAGAGAAATGAGATGTGTGACATGAGAATTTGGCCTGGAAATTTACGACTCTGCTGTAGGAAAAAAATGCTTATTTTACACGCACAATAAAAATGCAAATTAAATTATAAATGAATCAGAAAAAAGATCCCATCTTTCCAAAGCATCACCCCGGTTTCACTTCCCTCGAATGCCTCCCAAGACCTCTCCTAAAAATGTCTTTAGGTCTGTGAATGTCCTAAAGGCTGTCCTCCATCAAGAGAGATAACAGCATGTTATCTGTCAACAGAAGTTTGTGCCTTTTGGCTACAATTGAGATCGAGGTTGGATTTGCACTTCACTTTAATTACTAATAGATTCATCCAAATCTAAAAGACCATCCGTAATTAGCATTGTGTTGATTGATTTGTTGCAAAGAAATGACCCGATTATGTTCTTAGTAACCAGTTTATAGCTAAGTGGCTTCCTTTCATTAAAACATAAAGAGACATCCATAAAAAGTGGCCAAGGTGTGTGGGATCATATACGTCAAAGTCTCCATTACTTGTCACTAGCGGGGCCTCTTTGATTTTCATGGAAATCTAATTATTCAGTGAATTAAAGGATTTGACCTCCACGGGAAGGCTGGGGGGTGACTCCCAGACATTGATCTGCAGGGGAAGGCATGGCAGCTGGGGCTGATGCATTGCTGGCAAAAACAGCCGCGTCAGTAGACAATAATTACAGACTCCCCACGCAGCTCAAAAACGGCAAAATATTCAGAGATTGCAATTAAATCCTTGGCAGGGACAATGCCTAATTAGGTGTAATCCTTCTTACTCTGGATCAAAACAAAACAAAACAACTCCCAGAGAAGCAAGACCTGAAAGGGTGGACATTCGTATTTTTAGCAAATTTCAGCCGCCGGCAGGAGCTCCCGGCCTCCACCTCTGCGAGACCACAAGGGTCTGCACTGAAAATGTTCACAGTTATTATCACCCGTGGGCTTCAAAACCACCCCAGGGGTTACCTCAAGCCCAGGACAAGTGCACCTACGTGCAGATGAGGGTTTTCTTGCAGAGCTCGCTCCCCTCCACCAGCACCACCCCTGGGGAGGGCCTCAAAGAGCCACGTGGGCCTCGGCTGCACCCAGACCCTGGGTCTGCCTGTCCTGAGGCGCAGCTCAGTCTGTGGCTCATGTCCACGTGGCCTTGGGCCCCTGCAGCGCTTCCTCCGAGCGATGCTTTGACATTGTGCATTTTCAGCAGGGATTCCTTGTCATCCCTCCTAGCTGCTCCTGGTTTCCAAGGTGTTGGGGTTACAGCAATAAAACTCCCTTCTGTGATGCACGAAACGTAAGCAGACCCTCTCCTGCAGCTGACGACATGGGGCACCCGGGGCCTTCGCGGTGGCCACTGCTACCCCCACCCTGAGCACACCGTGACTCTTGCTCTGTGAGCTGCCATGCCGCCTGTCCCGGGCGTGCACGGTGTCTGGACGACACCAGAAGAAAGACACCTCCACTCAATCCACAGGGCCGGGGCTGCGTCCCTGATCTGTTTCCAGGGTGGCCGTGCCTCAGGCTGGGAGGCTTAAAGCACAGAGATTTCTGGAGACCAGGTGCGGACAGGGCTGGCTCCTTTGGGAGGCTCTGGTGTTGCCGCCGTCCTCGGCATCCTGTGCTCGCGGCCACATCACCCCCACCTCTGCCTCTGTGCTCACGTGTCCTCCTCCTCCTCCCTGAGTGTCCCTGCCCTGTGAGTCACTTACAGGGGACACCAGTCACTGGATCTAGGGCCCACCCTAATCCCAGGTGAAGTTGTCTGGAGATCCTCAACTTGATCACGTCTGCAAAGACCCTTTTCCAAATAAGGTGACAGCCACAGGTTCCCGGGTGAGGAGGTGGACGTATCTTCTGGGAGCCACCAGCCCCCAAGTGCACGTTGCAGCCAGGCCAGCCCTGAGCGCCGAGTCAGCAGGGAGGACCCTACTGAGGGCAGGGGAGCTGGGAGAGGGGATGGGGACGGTTTGCTGGGGACCAAGCCCCCGACGAGGTAGGCAGAGGCCTGGCAGAGGGAGCCAGGTGAGGAAACAGCTGTATACAGGAAGAGAGGCCTCCTGTCAAGGAACAGCGAGAAAGTCTGTCCAGAGCCTCCTGCTGTGGGGGGAAGGAGCTCCCAGGATGGTGCCGTCGGCCCTAACCGGGGACTGGGATGAGAGCGGCATGTGATGGCAGCCGTGGTGTAGCCAGGAGGTTGGTCAGTTGCTGGAAGGCTGAGGACCGAGTGGAAGGTTCATGGATGGTCACTGCAGCCTCATTCCAGTCACCTGGGTGCAGGACAGCAGGAGCCATCTCAGACCTGGGTTTGGGGGGATGAGACCTGAAAGTATTAATATTAGGGGTGTGGGCAGGGGGCACTGAAAGGACAGGGTTCAGCCTGTGGGAGGGAGGTGAAGCACGGCGGGGGAGACCTTAGCTCTTCCACCCCAGGGAGTGGGTGTGTCTCCCAGGCACCTCCAGCCTCCCCTCTGGCCTAGACTCCTAACTGGAAACTCTTGACTTGACTCTCCTGTCCCTGCAGTTTGCTGATGAGCACGTTCCAATCTAGGAAGGGCTGTCGTGGGTTCAAAGTGTCCCCCTGTGCCTCCGGGGGCTCCGTCCTCATGGGTTCCCCCACCCTCTTGTCACCCATGAGGATGTGACCCCTGTTACCAAACAAACAGCACAGATTCAGTGATTCATGCTAGAAATGCTTTATTTTCAGCTCTGACCATCCAAGTCCTACTGGTTGAAATCTCCCGTGATTGCCGTCCACTCCTTTCCCTTTGGTTTGGGGAGGGATCTGGAGTGGGGGCGGGGGACCACCTGCCCTCCTTCTGCATTATCTAAGGCTGTCCCCTGCGTGGTTCTCAGGCCCCCTCCTGGAGCACAGAGGGTTCGGCCAGGGTCTTGTCTCAGGAACCCGGCACATTTGAAGGGTCAAGCAGGTCCCAGGATTCACGGGGTGTTTGCAGACCATCCGCGGCTGACCACCAGCTGAGATGAGGAGTCTGTACTGGAGAAAGACGGAGGTTACACGTAGGGGCCGTGTCCTCAGGCTGGCCTTGAAGGGAGGTGCCAGGAGCAAAGGCTGCCCCTTCTGCATTTGCTCTGCTGCCTTTACTGCCCGTGATCAACATGTGCATTTTTGCACGTAAATAAAAATTCTGAGTGGTGGGCAGGAGCCCGTCAGACACCAGCCCTGCGTTAGGCACTGAGGCAGCTGACAGGCAGGGAGAAGACCGGGGCCCTCTAGCGCTTGGGCAGAGAGAGATTCGCCCACCGACGGAGCAGTGGGACCAGCTGGCGTCAGTGGACTCGCGCTCGCCCTGTGTGCAGCGGGTTCTGACTGGCCCCGCGGGGTCCGCGTTCTGAGCCCGGGGCCAAGTGCAGCCGCAGCCTGTCACGGGCTTCCTGGAAGAGGAGGCTGGGGCTGATGCCGACTGGGATCCCACAGGACGGTGAGGGACAGGGTCCTGGAGCTGCGGGACCGCTGTGCACGCCCCACGGGCCTCAACCCCTGCTGAGCCGAGGCAACAGGGACCCTCTGTATCCCCGAGGGCGCTCATCCACCCTCACGGCACAAAGCCTGGTATCGGTGGAACCAGAAATAAACCCCCAGACTCCTGGCGAGTCACACAGAAGTGTGCTCTACACGGAGGCCTTTAGGGACTAGAGCGGCGCAGGGTCGGGGAGAGACCTTGGTTCGCTGTGTGTGGCCTCGGTGGACATCATCTCAAGGCATCTCCTGGCAACCCCTGTGTCTTTTCGTTCCTTTATTTTTTTTGGCTACACTGCACATCTTGTGGGAACTTAGTTCCCTGACCAGGGATTGAACCCACACCCTCAGCAGTGAAAGTGCAGAGTCCTAACCACTGGACCACCAGGGAATTCCCTCCCATTTTTCAGACAACAAAGTTGACATCCACAGATGTATTCAGGTTAAAAGACCATACAGCAGCCTTGCCCAAGGGTAGCTGGCACTGCCCCTGGGCTGCCCATGGACTCTGCACCCCCCATGGCTGCAAGGAAGACCCCACGTCCTCTGCAAGCTCGGCATCCATCACCTACTGACAGCTGTCCACTCTGACAGGAACAAAGCCAGCTAAGGCTCTGCCCAGGCTGGACTTCACCACACCACACCCGCCCTGGGAGAAAGGAGCCTGGATCGCACGGGAGCGGGGGCTGTCCTCACCGCCACCATATATAGCCAGCTCTGCAGACCTTCCAGGTGTCACAACCAGGGAGCATTGAATCTCGTGGAGATTCCAGGGATGCTCTGAGCACCTGCCGTGCACAGGGCCCCCCCCCCAACAAACACGTGAGGACCCGGCTGCTGACAGGGCCACAGTGGGAAACCCGCCCTGGGCAGGGAACAGTCTGCTGAGCGGTCCCAGTGCTCCGTGGCCTCTGGCCCTGCTCAGAGCCAATCTGATCAGCCCTACTGCGCGTCCAGGGCTGCGGAGGTGCTGCAGGCCAGCTAGGCTGGTCCCACGTGCCCCCAAGACCTCGTCCTCCTCAAAAGGCCTGTCCTGGGGTGGTGCCCCTGATGTGATGGCGCCCTGGGGAAAGGCCTGGGGGCGGGAGCACAGGGCATCCTCTAAATGACCCCCAGCCTCTACCCTGTGCTGCCATCCTCCCCCTCCCTCTGCCGATGAAATTCAGCCCCCTACCCAGAACCCCACCTGCAGGGGTTCTGCTCCCCCTCTACCCAGCCCCCCAGAGCACTTGGCTCTGGGGCGCCCCCCATCCCATAAAACATCTCCCACACACTGAGCAAGGCCCTCCCCACTGCAACCCCAGATGAGCCAAGCCAGGTCCACCCAGACCAGCCTTCGCTCTGGAGACATGTGCTGAGACGGAGCTGTCACCCTGCCCCGCTCTGGGGTCACATCTGGTGCTGGCCTGGCCACTGCCCTGCCCTGACTCTCCTTCTGTCCCAGACACAGCCGCTGGCCCCCTCAACCCCCGGCAGCTCTGCTGGACCCCGAACCTCTCCATCCAGAAGGGCTGGGTTCATGTGGGCACAACGCCAGCCAGTCATGCTGCTCTGAGAGCTCGGGGACCCGTGGGCGGGAGCAGAGGGGCCGGGCTAGGTCACCTGCGAGGTCCGTCTCACCCGTGACGCCACCCACGCCCTCCGGGATGAAGGCCATAGAGCGGCCCGGCCCTCCTCGGGCACACCCATCTTCCTGCGCTGGACTGACCAGCCTTGCCCTCCCTCCCCGGGGCTGTAAACCCCTCGGGCAGGGGTCCACAGGCCAGTTGTGCTGGGGCTCAGCACCCACCCCCATCCCCTCCCTCCTTCCGTCCCAGGAGGGCCACACCCACCAGCCTCACGCTTATCCATCATCTTCTGTAATTCAATTTTCACTTTTATCCTGATAGCATTCGTACATATTTTAAAAGGTAAACACCACTTAATAAACCTTTATTTCTTGCTAAAGGTGCTGTTATTTGGGGATTTCTGTAATTCACAGCGCAGCTAATGCAAAGCAAGGCAGGAATCTCATGGAAATTGCAGTGAATTTACGTATTCATTTAAGAGAAGGAACACTTTTGTAATATGGTGTGTCCTTACCCCCCCCAAGTAAAGGGTTTACTCACTTCCTAGCTATTCTTTTGCTGTTTAGTGATGTATTATACTTTTCTTCATGTGTGCTTCTTCTTGTGAAATTTAGTCTTACATAGTGTGTGTGTATTTGTGTGTGCATGTGAGATAGAGTATTTTTATTGAAGTATAGCTTATTTACAATGTTGTGTTAATTTCTGCTGTACAGCAAGGTGATTCAGTTATACATATACATATATATTCTTTTTCATATTCTTTTCCATTATGGTTTATCCCAGGACATTGAATATAGTTCCCTGTGCTCTACAGTAGGACCTTGCTGTTTATCCATCATATATATAATAGTTTGCATCTGCTAACACCAAACTCCCACTCCATCCCTCCAGTCCTCTATGTCTGTGAGTCTCTTGCTGTTTCGTAGATAAGTTCATTTGTGTCCTATTTTAGATTCTACATGTAAGTGATGTCATACGGTATTTGTATTTCTCTGTCTGACTTACTTCACTTAGTATGATAATCTCTAGGTCCATCCATGTTGCTGCAAATGGCACTATTCCGTTCTTTTTTATGGCTGAGTAGTATTCCATTATATATATATAATACCACCATCAACAGATGAATGAAATAGAGTGTTTTTCTCCTTTGATGTCTAGGTACTGATTGCTGCAAGAGAGAAAACTGTTGAGTGCTCTATGTCACTGCTGGATCCAGCCACATCATTGCATTTTCTTCTTGATCTGAGTTGTGTCTTACTCTGAAGCTGTTTCAGTGTCTCAGGTATACAAACATCACATTAGCAAAAGGAGAGAGGACTGTATTTTTGCATGTCAGGTTTTCATTAATCTTTCACTTTACTGTCTTTGCTAAACCCTCTAAAATATAGAAGGCCTGGCTTGTCCCTGTCTCTAGTTGAAATGCTTTTAATGTTTTACAATTTAAGTAAAATGTATGAAGTTGTTTCCTTCTTCTGTTTGGTTTAATGTCTTCATTAGGAAAAGTTGCCAATGTCATGAGATGTAATTTTCGGAATCCACTCGTAATAAGTTTGTTCCTTTTGTTTATTGGATTTATATGGATCGTGTTAATAGATTTTCTGATTTCGAATAACCCTCACGTGGCTATTAAAGCTGGGCTCTTAGCTCCACTGCTGAATCCATCTGGTAATGGCCTATTTAGAATCTTTGCAACCTCCTCACAAGTGAGACTGGGCTATAGCTTTATTTTGTTGTTCGTTTTGAGTTTTTTGCACCCCATCAGATTTCAATAATAAAATCGGGCTGGGTTTGTAAGATAAATTGGGGGGGGCGTGACTTTGCCTATTTCTAGAGACTCAAGTCCCTTCCCCAGCATCGCCCTGAACTTTCCTTAAAGGTTAGGGGAGATGCACAGTGAAGCTGGCCGGCTGCCTTCCCACGGGGCTCCCAGCCCGCCCCGAGCCACCCTGGGTCATACCCCACTCCGCCCCCGGTCCAGGCTCTTCCCAAGATCAGTGCCAGCAGCTTGCCTTTCTCCAGAAAGCGTTCTGTCCCTGCAGGCTCGCACGATGCTGCTTGTAGTTCTTGGTCATGAGTCTCTCATCTCTCCACGGTGGGTCTGTCACCTGTGCTGTCCACCCCTGACCTGGTCTATTTCCATCTCTCTCCTTTCTCTTCAAGCCTGTGAGGGGCTTATCTATTGCATTAGTCTCTGGAGTTTTTCACTGCAACAGCAGAGTTAAGTAGTTGCAACTGAGACTTATAAAGTTTAAAATAGTCCCTTTCTGGCTCTTTACAGAAAAAGTTTGCCAACGCTGAAAAGGAAGACCCAGAGCATATATACAGTCTCTACAGATGTGAACGTGGCTCTGTGCCTGAAACAGAGCACGCTCTTTCCAAAGTATTCTGAATGTTTAATAATATTTCCCACATAATGAGCCATAAAGAACTCTCAATAAATTTCAAACACTTAAATCGTTCCAAGTTTGTTTCCTGGCCACTGCAGAATTAAGCTAGAAATCAGTAAGTTAAAGATATCTAGAAAATGTTTAAATGTTTGAAACTTACTACATACTATGCAACCAAGTAGCCCAAAGTTCAAGGAAGAAGTCATAAAGAAATTAGAAAATATTTTTTTATAAATTTATTTACTTTATTTATTTATGGCTGTGTTGGGTCTTCGTTGCTGCGTGCAGGCTTTCTCTAGTTGTGGCGAGCGGGGGTTACTCTTCATCACGGTGCATGGGCTTCTCATTGCAGTGGCTTCTCTTGTTGCAGAACACAGGCTCTAGGCACACGGGCTTCAGTAGTTGTGGCACGCGGGCCCAGTAGTTGTGGCTCACGGGCTCAGTAGTTGTGGTGCATGGGCTTCACTGCTCCGTGGCATGTGGGATCTTCCTGGACCAGGTCTCAAAAACCTGTGTCCCCTGCATTGGCAGGCGGATTCTTAACCACTGTGCCACCAGGAAAGCCCTAGAAAATATTTTAAATGAATGACCTTAAGATGTGTTCAAACAAAACTCAGGTGAGTAAATTTTAAAAATTTTATTGGCTTCATTTGACAATTCATGAATCGGGTGGCATCCAATTAGCAGACAGAAAGGAGCTCTGAGGAGATGTTCAAAATGAAAGACTTTTATAGGCAGAAGGGAGCAGGGACAAGAAATGATTTAGGCGAAAAGGCAGGTTGGCTGGAGCAAGGTCACTCTCCTTGAGGGGACGGCAGGGGTCATTCAGGGAGACGACCCCCCAGTGCTGATCACGGGGTTCCTGGCTGACTGGTTCACGATTCCATTTCTGAGAGAGCTGAGACTCCAATTCAGTTGTCTCAGTTTGGTAACGTAGGGCTTAGTATAATAAGCCAATTTATTTTGGGCCTATATTGTCTTGTTTTCAACAAATGCAACTTATTTGCAGGTAAAATAGTAATTAGAAGGAAATTTATATCCTTGAGTACTTCTATTACCAAAGATTAGAAGCTAAAAGTCAAGAATCTAGCTCTATATCTTCAAAATTAGAAAATGTACAGCAAATCAGTCTCAAAGAATGCAGAAGGAAGACAATAAGAAAGAAATGAATAGAAATCAGTGCACAGAAAACAATTGTACAACAGAAAAATTAACCAAGCCAAACGCTAGCACTTTTAAAAGTCTTATTAAAATGATTAACCCCTAACAAGCTTGATGAAAATATAAAGGTAAAAGACACAAGCTACCAAAAGCAGTAATGGAAAATGGACATCTCTGCAGAGCCTAAAGAAATAAAATGGGTAATAAAAGGAAGTTATGGACAACTTTATGCCAACTTCACAACTTAGATGAAATGTACAAAAAAAGGGGAAAAAAGCACAACTCACCAAAGCTGACACAGGAAGAAACAAAACATAAGCTCTAAGGTCAGCAAATAAATCTAATCTTCAATGGAAAACCTCTCCACACAAAAAAATCTTCAAACCCAGACAACTCTAGTAGCAACTCCCTCTAATCATTGAAATCTGAGTGGTGACAATACTACACAGCCTCTTCCCGAAATGAGAAAAGAGTCAGCACGTCAAGAATCAGGAGGCCAGAGGGGCCTTGACTCCAAACCCTGACAATAAATTTACAAAGCAGGACTACCGCAGAATGATCTGTCTCGTGAGGATGTAAGTTAGAGTCCTAAACAAAATATTAGTAAATTGAATTCAGCAATTTGTAAAATGTAGGCTACATCAGGATCAAGTGCATTTAATCCAAGGATGCAATTGTAGTTGCACATGAAAGGAATTAATTAACTCACATCACCCCATTGACAACAAAGGAGAAAATCACACAATCATTTCAATAGATGATGAAAAAATATCTGATAAAATTCCACATCTATTCTTGTTAAAACCTCTTAGCAGACTAGGAATCAAAGGTAACTTACTATAAAGCTGTAGTGATCAAGGCCGTTTGGTTTAAGCATAGACATGTAGACTTAGTAAATTAGATGGAGCACCCGAAGCCGCCACAGGTCCAGCCCCTCCCACAGGACACAGGTGACCTCCCCGTGGGAGAGTGTGATTTTTTTTCACTAAATTGCGTCTCATCGATTTGGGCAAAAGAAAATGAATCCTTATCCTACCTGTATCACCTTGAAAAATTAGTTCCGGATGGATTGTAGGTCTGAGTTTTGTGAAAGATAGAAACAAACAAACAAAAATGCTGGTAGAGGGACACATAGGACAATATCTATGATCTTTAAGTGGACAGAGATTTTCAAACTGGCTCCAGAAGAGAATTCAGCACAAGCAGAATGTATACACTGGTAGACACTCAAATTAAAAACTTCTTGCCTTAAAAAACACAGCTCTCAGAGAGTGAAGAGTCACGCCAAAAAGAGAGCAGACATTGATAATACTTCCGTCCACCATGGACTTGTGGTCAAAACACATAAAGAACCAGTACAATTTACATTCCCACCAACAGTGCAAGAGGGTTCCCTTTTCTCACACCTTCTCCAGCATTTACTGTTTGTAGATTTTTTTTGTGTGTGTGGTACGTGGGCCTCTCTCAATGTTGTGGCCCCTCCCGTTGCGGATCACAGGCTCCGGACGCACAGGCTCACGGGCCCAGCCGCCCCACGGCACGTGGGATCTTCCCGGACCTGGGCACGAACCCGTGTCACCTGCACCGGCAGGCAGGCTCTCAACCACTGTGCCACCAGGGAAGCTCTGTTTGTAGATTTTTTGATGATGGTCATTCTGACCGGTGTGAGATGATATCTCATTGTAATTTTGATCTGCATTTCTCTAATGATTAATGATGTTGAGCATTCTTTCATGTGTTTGTTGGCTATCTGTATATCTTCTTTGGAGAAATGTCTGTTTAGGTCTGCTGCCCATTTTTGGATTGGGTTGTTTGTTTTTTTGATATTGAGCTGCATGAGCTGCTTGTAAATTTTGGAGATTAATCCTTTGTCAGTTGTTTCATTTGCAAATATTTTCTCCCATTCTGAAGGTTGTCTTTTGGAAAACAGTACAGAGGTTCCTTAAGAAACTAAAAATAGCACTACCATATGACCCAGCAATCCCACTACTGGGCATATACCCTGAGAAAACCATAATTCAAAAAGAGTCATGTACCACAATGTTCATTGCAGCTCTATTTACGACAGCCAGGACATGGAAGCAACCTAAGTGTCCATCAACAGATGAATGGATAAAGAAGATGTGGCACATATATACAATGGAATATTACTCAGCCATAAAAAGGAATGAAACTGAGTTATTTGTAGTGAGGTGGATGGACCTAGAGTCTCATACAGAGTGAAGTAAGTCAGAAAGAGAAAAACAAATACCGTATGCTAACACATATATATGGAATCTAAAAAAAAAAATGGTCATGAAGAACCTAGGGGCAAGATGAGAATAAAGTTGCAGACCTACTAGAGAATGGACTTGAGGATATGGGGAGGGGGAAGGGTAAGCTGGGACAAAGTGAGAGAGTGGCGTGGACATATATACACTACCAAATGTAAAATAGATACTGAGTGGGAAGCAGCTGCATAGCACAGGGAGGTCAGCTCGGTGCTCTGTGACCACCTAGAGGGGTGGGATTGGGAGGGTGGGAGGGAGGAAGATGCAAGAGGGAAGAGATATGGGGACGTATGTATATGTATAGCTGATTCGCTTTGTTGTGGGGCAGAAGCTAGCACACCATTGTAGAGCAATTATACTCCAATAAAGATGTTAAAAAAAGAACCAGTACAAACCAGTAAGACAAAAAAAGATGAGTCTGCTGAGAAGAGCAAAGGTCTGAGCCAGGCGCCTCCTGACAAGGATGCTTGTGTCCGTCGACACGTGAGGACACCCTCAGCCTCGTCTGCTCAGGGCAACATGAGTTCATCCTGGTGCCACAGTGATGCCCACCTACCAGGGGCCAGAGTGAAAACCACAGATGCAGCCCAGCCCAGGTGGGCCTCTCACTTGCTTCTGTGGATTTTAGCTGCTTCAGCCCTTAGGAAAGCGTCTTCTAAAGATGCAAACACACCTGTGGCCAGCAAGCCCCCTGCTGGGTTTCTACCCCATAGCTGTACCATCCAGAAGAGAGAAATCTGAGACGCTTCCTCTGAAATGGGGTGGAAGAGGTAAGTAAATTACCTCTCTAACTGTGCACCCATCATAACAAACAACTACCGCTGCACACAGCAGCATTCCTGCACCTGACACACTCACGGCCAAGAGAAAGAAGCCAGCGTAAAGGTACAAACTGTGAGACCCCATTTTCATGTAGTTCAGAAGCAGCAAAGCTAAGGAGTGGTCAGGGATGCCAGGACACTTTAGCCGGGCCGCGTCCGGGAGGCGCTGGGAATGCACCCCCAGCCCCGTGATCTGGCCGATGGCTCTTCCCTCGGAGAAAACCCTCAGCTGCTCTCAGCACCTCCCTGGACGGCCTGCAAGGTCCCTGCAGGGACCCACCCCCGCCCCATACCTCCTCTCCCAACGACACCAAATCCACGTCACTGAAAAGCGGATGGTGCTCTCCATTAGTTGATGAGAACCGGGGGACCTGTTTCCTGCAGGGGGTCTTGTGGGAAACGACAGCCCCGTGCCCAAGGCTTTCTGGTTCCCTCTGGTGAGAGAATCACGGCTCCTCTACAGCGGAGTCTCTGTGTATTAGCCTCGGCTTATCGGTGAACTGATTCCCTGTGGCAAGACCTCGGGGTGACACCTGTCTTCCCCATCATGAGCAACGTGCCTGTACAGCACTCTTGCCCATTTCAAGCCTCTGAAGCCATCTCTCCAGGCACCTCTGGGAACCCGATGTGAGGTCACTCTGCCAGCCTGGATGAGAGCATCTCCACGCCCCTCCCCCGCCCCCGGTTGTCACCACCGGAAACAACACCTGTTCCGACGAGGCACTTCCTGAGGCCTGAGGTACATGGCCTTCTGGTTATCAGTGGGCTGGTGTCTTTTCTGGTCTGTTCGTTGTCCATTTGTGTGTATCCCTTTCTAAATCGCCATATGGTTTTCTTGGCCCATTTTCAAATATTTTCATCATTTTCGTATTGATTTGTAGAAGCACTTTCTATGCAAAGTGTATTTACTCTTTGTCATATAAATCTCAAGTATTTTCCTATTTGCTGGCCATTTAAGTTTATTTTGGTGAACAGAAGTCACAAATATATGTTTGTTCAAGCATCATATATTTTATACATGGCTGTTGCTGCTGTTGCAGTGTTTTGGAATGCCTTTCCCAGCCTGTTATTCTTTATAACTTTTAAATCTCATGCAAGAAAATTTTTTCTCATTTACTTTCTTTATGAGAATCCCAGAAATATTGTTTTCACCATTAAATGCAGAAAATAACATTACAATTGCATTGTGAGCCAACCAGCTTTATATGGTCTAGCCTGGGAACTCAACAACATTGCTCTCAGTATATGGGGAAACACTCTGCATTTCAAAATGACATGCAAGTGGGTTCCTGAACCACAGACTCCTGTAAATTTTAGATCCCTCTCTCCAGGCCACTGGGGAACCTGGGTGTGGTCTCTTCTCCTTGTTTTCTGCACCATCTGGCCCGTCCTAGAGATGCAGGCAGTTGGAATGATGCTCCTCACAAAGCTTCCCCAGCAGGTGAGGCAGCCATGCCGTCCAAACCAGGCTATTCTTTTGATATGGGAACTCCCGCCAGGGAGGGCGCAGCGGAGGGTCACAGGCACATCTGCATCCTTCTCCTGTCATCTGAGTATCTGCTTCGGCTCCTGTTTTCCTTTCCGTAACTCCAGCCAACTACAGACTCAGTAAGCTGCCAAAGGAGACCCAGGACCTGGATGAGCAGTGATGGGAGAGGGTGGGAGATGAGGCGACGTCCCCGCCCTCCTGCCGGGAAGACCCCCAGCCACGGCTCCAAATAGTCTGAGGATCACGTGCTGCCTGCACTTCCCGGCCCCTTCTCCCCTCACCATTCTCTCCCCGGTGAAATCAATTATATCATTGCTACAGTCAGTTAAGAGTGAAATTAAATGGATTCTGAACATTAATAACAGGCTGTAATAAGACGAACTACCTCTTAATGACGCATAGAGACCTGATGGAAATGAATTTCCTTTTGGTGGGGGGGGAGGTGAGTCAGGTGGGAGAACACAAGAGGGAGTTTCATCTGCTGAATTGAAATGAATATTGATTGCACAGCCGATAATTAATGACAGCAATTTTTTATTAAAAATGAGTTCATTTAGCAAACAAGTGGAGTGTAGCTGCATATTATATCTAAAAATAGAACCAAGAAGAAAGGATCCTTGTTACACGGCACGATTACAATGAGTGCTTTCATCCTCGCGCTGATGCCTCTGGATTTGAAATGAGCTTCTCCATTCAGAAGCCCCCGGAACACTGGTTTCCAGGGATGGGGAGGCACCTGCCTCTTCCCGCTGAGAATTCATTATGGCGAAGGATTAGCCGTGAGCCACCGGCAAGATTGAGTGATGAGTGACCCAGGTGTTTCTCTCTGGAAATCCTGTGTCTCGGGGGATCCGGCAAAAATGGGACACAACAGAGTATTCATCTCAGAAGTACTGAACTAAGAAACCCCCCGCTACCCCCACTGGAAAATCCCATTCACATACATGTGCACATACATGCACATATATCACACACACAAGAAATGAAAGGAAATGTTTATATGGCTATGGTCAGGGAAAATGAGAAGGCCTTCTGGTTCAGAACAGTTAAAATCCTGGATCAAATGCTCACAGCCCTTCAGGCAGTGGTGGCTACACTAGTAATCAAGGTCTGTTAGCAGTCAGGGTCCAGGAACAATGATAAGTGAGACATCAGGACCAGCCCTCAGTGGAGCAGGACAGGCAGACAGGGCTGGAAGGCCAGTGCGCTCCAATGGGCTCTGTGCTGGGGAGGGGAACAGGGTCTGGGCCCTAAAAGTGCAAGAGTTCAGAATGGAGATGTCTGTGAGCCCAGAACACCCCAAAGGGCAACAAAACAAACAAAAATGTGTAGACTAGAGAAAGTCTAATTTTCACAGGAAAGAGCTGCTTTCTCAACCATGGCACTGAGTGAAACAGAAAAAAATAAAATAAAATAAAAATATTCCACCCATAGAAGGCACAAAAAAGAGCGTGAGCCCTGATGTCAACTCTGGACTGATTGTAACAAACGTCCCTCTCTGGTTAATGGTGGGGGAGGCTGTGCCAGCAGGGGGAGGGGTGTAGGAGATCTCTGTGCCTTCCCCTCAGTTTTTCTGTAACCTAAAACAGCTCTGAAAATTGCCTAAAACTAACTTTAAAAAATATTAACCTTAACCCTCACCTCTCGCCCCCAGCATGCCCTCACCTTAACCCAAACACACACTTAGTTTGGTTTGCATTTGGAATTCACTCCCTTGTGTTGCCCACCCCACACCAAAAAAAAAGAAGAGAGAAAAGCCAAATATTTAAAGAGGGCTGGATTGGCAGTGCCACCAAGCAATTAGCAGAAGCAAGCGTGAAGCTTACCTAGAGGGTTATACTTTACACATTATTCAAGAGAGCATGAGATTATAATTAAAAATCATGAGCCTCATAAAGGAAAAAGCCACCTGAATGTGTGAGTCAAGGGAAGAAAAGAAATGCAAAATCAAGTCAGCAAAGCCTGAGGATATTGGAAGTATCCAATTCAGAATTTAAATAAGCATATTTAATAAGTTCAGAGGAAAAGATGGGGATTGGAAGTATGATGGGGGAACAAGAGACTATCAAAACTGAAAAGGTGCATTTATAAAAGAATGAAATAGAACATCTAGGACTTCAGAACATAATTATTGAAATTTAAAACTAACTGCCAGTTCAACACCACTAAGTGGAAAGAGGTGTCACTCAAAAGCTTCCCAATGAAACAGAAAGTCAGAGACTGAAAATGCAAGGGAGATGAAACTTGAAGAACAGATTAAGAAGGTCTGATGTGTCTACAAGAGTCACAGAGGAAAAAAAGAAAGGATGATGGAGAGCATGAGTTTAAATGGATAAGGTGAAAGGAAAAATATGGAGACAAAAATGAAGGACAATGAGAGAATCAATGTCGTATCCAAGAACCACTACAAATCCCGAGGAGGATAAATTCAGGGAAGTCCACACCTAAACACATCATGGTGAAAACACAAATCACCAAGTCAACCCAATCTGAAAAACAGCCACGGATCCAGAAAGGACAGACCCGTGCAAAGGGAGGGATTCCAGACAATTCTCCCTCAGCAGCCCTGGAGGCCAGAAGACAGCAGAGTGAGATCTTCAAGGAGCTGAAAGAAAATAGCGGTCCAACTAGGGTGGCCAACCATGCCAATATTTTTGTTAAGGAGAGAGAGATGGAGTATTTTCAGATGAACAAAACTGAGAGTTTGCAAGCATGAATAGCATCACTAATGAATTTCAAAGTGATGTATTTCAGAAAGGAAATTCCTCTCGACAGGATTTAGGAAGGGAAGCATGTTAGCTGCTGGCTAGCACTGGTCTTTTTCTATTTTTTTGTTTCCTTTTTCATCTCACAGCAGAGAGGCTGATGGTCAGTTATTGTCAATATGCTGGGGGCTGGCAGAACATCTCCTGTGTTCACTGTCCCCTCTGCCTTGTCCTCAGAATGTTCCATGGCTCAATCCCTCATTCCATTCAAGGGTCCTTGCAGATGTCACTTTAGCAGAGAGGCCTCCATCCAACTCACCTTCACTCTCCAGTTTCTTACCTACTAATTCTTCTCGATGGTTTTATTGTCCCCAGAGGGTGCATAGCTGTGCCTCTGGCCAAGGGGAGTATGAGCTTCACCGCATCAGGAACTTTGCTTGGTCCACTGCTGCTCCTCATCACTCAGATCAGAGCCTGACACACTTTGGGAGCTTGATGCATCCTTACAAGTGAGTAGATTACCTCATTACATTTTCAAAAGGACATTGGAGTAGGAACTATTAATGTACTACTTGTGAAGGTGAGAAAACCAAAGCCTGCAAGGTGTGCTCATTTCCTCAGAGGTGGACACATAAATGAGGACCCTTGACCCAGACCCATATGACTCCAGAATGTGGCCTGTGTGGGCAAATAGAGAAACTGGACCATGAGACCACCAAGGCACACGCAGCGGGGTCCTCCACCTCCTGCTTTTCCTGAAACATTTCTCATCCCCATCCCCCATCAGGCCCTCCCCTCACTGCTCTTGGATCCGTCCCCAGCCCCTCCTTGGTTCAGGCGCCTCTCCCTTCCCCTGGGAGTGTGGTCAGACAGCCTCCCCCAAACCTCCCATAACCACTCAGGTCTAGATAACACCCAGCACAACCACCAGCTTCCATGTGGGCCAGGCACATAGGTGAGTAGGTGGCAGCTCTCATCTAACTGAATTCCCCCAACTTCTCAGCAAGGAGTCAAAAGCACAAAGAATGAAATACTTGTGCAAAGACACACAGCTGTTACATCGTGGAGGCGGAATTGAGACCCAGACAACCCTATCCAGAACCAACGCCTTCAGAGCTGATGACTGAGATGGGTGGATGGGTGGACAGACAGATGGCAGGATGGACGGAGGGATGGATGGAAGGAAGGAAGGAGGGAAGGAAGGAAATAAGGAAGGAAGAAGGGGGAAGGGAGGGAGGGAGGGAGGGAGGGGGAAACAGCTGGATGGATGGGTGATGCATGTGATTTTACTGAACTGGGCTGCTGATAAGGTACAAATGACCCCTGGGAGAGATGTTGCCATCTGTGCAGGTCTCAAGGGCACCTTGACTGGTCAGGGCTCAGAGTAGAGGAGGACATCAAGCCCATTGGCTTTGCCCACTGAGCCCCCCTGCCCTCCTCAGCACTTTCTCTCTCCCTCGGTCTTGCCTCCCGTCTCACCCCCGCTGTGTCTCTGGCTCTGGTGATTTCCACAGCCTCACCCTCCCTCCCTCTCTTCTCATGTCTCACTAAGGACCTCAGCGGACACTCGGCTCTCTCCTGGAGAAGAAACTTTGAAGCTGCATCCATCTGTTCGGTGACACTGTCAAAACAGCTCAAGATTCCTCTTTTAAGCCATCCCTATGCATCAGCAGCTGCCTTTTGAGAAGGCAAAAGCTCTTCTGCTGGTGAAGAAAAGAAGTGGAGAGAGGAGGGTGTTTATGCAATCAGCCTGGACCCCTGGACGCAGGACCCCGCGGCCCCCTTGTTTGTTCTCCACCCTCGCCGGACCTCACCTTTCCAGGGGGCACCCTCAACCTTGCCTGTCTGGAAGAAAGCCTGCCCACTGAATGTGTTTATGTGCAAATGTGCTTTTAAATTTCTCCCTTTCTATTGTTCACCAAGCAATTCAATTGCTCTCATATGGAAGAAAAGGAAAGAGAAATATAAAGGCACATAATTAGTAACATATAAAAGGAATGGTAATGAGAGCACAGAAGGTGGAAAATGCAAATGACCCGCGTGTCTTTGTGGATGAAGGTCTTTGAGTCGAAGGATGGTCCTCTGGGCTCCTGTTAATATGCTGACAGGAGCCCATTGTTCAGCAGATACTTAATAAACACTCAAAATAGGCGTGTGCATGGCCCGTGATGGAAGTGGCTCTCAGACGTCTGGGGGAGATTTTCTGCTAGAAAGAGCTCAGGGTTTAGAGTTTGTGGGTAACGGAAGGATAGACATTTTGCACACGTCCTGGGTAAGGAGTTTGTCCCACCAGGTCCCCTCTCTCTGCTCCGTATCAGGGTCACCCCACTGCCCACCTATTCTCCTGGAAGACTCAGCGGGGGGGGAGGACCCCCACCCCCACCCCGACCCACAGCCAAAACCCTCAGCATAGAACAGAACCAGTGAGACTGGTGGTGAGGATCAGGGGCCACGGAGGGGGTGAGGGTGACTCCAGTCTCCTGCTTTTTGCAGAAACAGCACACAGAGAAAGGTCTCCTGTCTGTATCCCATGCAGGACCCTCCTGGTGAATGGTCCACCGTGCGAGGATGGTGTGACCATCCCGGTCCCGTAGATCTCCCACTGGAAGATCACGGCTGGGAGGTCTGTCAGGAAATGGTCCCGCGAGCCACCCCAGGGCAGGGAACATATGTTGCCAAGTGTAGGCGACAGCGTGAGTATTATGTGGAATTAGCGTGAAGACCTTTGTTACTGCTAAATGTCTGCATGTGTTTTGGTAACAGACACTGAAACCTACCAAACTTTTACTTGGGATTTTAGGGCCCTGCTTTACGAGTAGATAAGAACAATCTGGCATTAGTATCTTAACCATTTCTAGTTTCCTGAGGATGCTACTGGGGCTATATCCGTCCACCACAAGGGGCTGAAATTCATCAACTTATAAATAAATAATGAGCCACCAGCGAGACCCTTCTGCATGTGACACCAAGCACCAGGCTTTCTGGGGGACGTGAAGACACGGCATCCTGCAATAATACCCCAATAAGCCACGGCTGATGAGGGAAGGGGTCGCTCAAGCTGCCCACCCCTGGGTCCAGCATCCAGTCAATCAGTGCTTCTGGGATGAATGGCCTTGACCCTTGTGGAGGGGCAAGAGTCCGGCAAGAGACTCCAGAAGAAGGAGGTTTGGTTATTTAACAAACGTTTATTACATTCCCTCTGTGTGTGAGAGGTGCTGTTCTAGGTGGTGGGGCTACAAGAGTGAATGAAACAAGCAAAAATAAAATCCCTCAAAATCTAGCTGGGGAGACAGCCAACTAACCCAATAAACAAGATGCACATTATGGTAGGTGATCAGCGCTCTATGAAAAGCACAAAGCAAAGGAGGAGTGGTGGGTGGCGGCGTGCATGTGAGTGTGTGTCTTTGCCTGCACACACGTGTAGTGTGCACACATGTGTGGCGTGCACATATGTGGGAGTATGTGTTTGCATGCACACGTGTGTGTGGCATGTGTGCACGGAAGGGGGTCAGGAGGGCGTTGTTAGGAAGGTGGCCTCTGGGCAGAGCCTACGGGAAGAGGGGTGGCCGTCAGGAGGCAGGTGGACAGGTATCTGCACAAAGAACTTTCTGGATGGAGAAAGGCCAGGTGGGCCGGTCGTGTTTAGGGAGCTAGGAGGTCTGCACGGGCAGGAGTCTAAGGGGGAGCCCCTCCCAGCCCCAGCCAAGGGCAGTGGCAAAGCGTAAGAAGAAACCAGCCATCAGGACTGAAGGACACAAAGCGAGGACCTGGGGAGCTGACGTCCGTCTCCAACGGGAGGACGTGCTCCAGTAAAGCCCCAGGGTCCCGCCAAGCCCTGTTAAGTTCTGGGGACAGCCCAGGAGCCAGGCTGCTGAGTCCCTGCCGTCTGGGAGGCCCTCCGGCCACCCAGGTTCCCAGGCGATCACTGCAGACTCGATGGAAATGTTGATGGGAGGTGCGGGACTTTCTACAGCGATGCTAACCCGGTCAGGCAAAGCAGACACGGAGCTGAGGACAGTTTCAGGACACGACCATGCTCCTGATCCCCGCGGGACCCGCAGACACAGCGGGGAGGTGACCATCCCAGCAAGGCCCCAGACGCATGGCAGGCAGCGGGTCACTGCGGTGCTGCCCCCGGGTGTCGTTAGGCTGGGCCCCCATCCAGTGCTGCACAGGACCCTGCGGGCAGACGGCACAGCCCTGCAGCTGGGACCCTGCACCCCCGGGCCAGGACGCTGCCCATCCTAGGCGAATGTGTCCCTGTGAGACAGAGAACAGGGCATTTCTACAGAAGGGACATGGAATTCCAGCCGCTGCTGTGGACTTTGAGCTCCTGGAGTTTAGGCATCCAGCCCGGCCTCGTGGGCGCTCAGGCCAGCTCAGGTCCCCCTCAGCCCCTCTCATTGCTTCCCTCGTCCTAGATCTGAGGAGGCCACTGTCCCCCCATCGCACAGGGCGGGGGCAGCCGCAGTTACTCCCCCCACCACTGCCCAGCCTCTGGGAGGAGCCGGCGCAGGGTCTGCAGAGTTTGCAGAGCGGGTGGTTCCTTTTTAAACAGTGAACCTCAAATGACCCAGGTCACAAGATGCAGACGGCAGCATCTCAGTTCCCTCTTCACTCCGTCACCCTAGACTTGCCCAGACCCCCTGGCTGGCTGCCTAGAACCCCGGCCTCACCTGGTGGTGACACTGATGTCTGTGTCCAAACCTCCACCCCGAAGTCAGTGTTTCCATCTCTCCCTCCTCAACATCCGGGAACCAGCATCCGGAGAGGTTAAGACCCACCATCTCTCTGGTCTGTCATTGTAGCTAGAGCTTGGTCTCCGTTAAGTCCCCATAAACAGCCGAGGACAGACCCACAGACAGACGGCGGGATGGCAGAGGGAGAGCAGGGTCCTCATCCTGACCCCCCACCAGGAGGTGCAACTTCCCAAGGTCTCTATCAATACACGCATTTGATCTGTGTGTTTACTTAGCTAGAAATGCTGCCTTTAGGTTACTTCTGTTTGAATAAGTATATGAGCTTTCCCTTTAAGATACAAAAATAAATATAGTCAACGTTCACCGATAGATTCAATAATCGACTGTTGAGAACCTGCCGTGCGCCTGGCGCTGTTAGGTTGGAGGATACGGTGGGGTCAAGGGTCAGCAGAGCTGGAGGATCTGCATTTCCCATGACCTTGGCGAGCTGCTAACCTCCTAAGCCACGTCCTTGAAGCGGTACCAGCGAGAGTTTCTGCAGAGCAGGTGGGCTGTGCTCATGCAGCCCCACAAAGTAGCTTCATTTAGCTTTCGCCTAATGATGAAGTTGGTTCTTTCCCCCCATCACATGTGAACATAATCCAGCATCTGAGAGAGTCCTCAACCCAGCAGTCTGTTTCCTGAGCTCACAGAGCTTTCTAAGATGCTCGGGTGTCCGTGTGCTCTGCGCTCCCCCCAAATCCCCCACCGCCCCAGGCATGAATTGCATCCTGGGGGAGGCTGCGAGCAAGGCTCCTCTGCAGCATTCGAGGGACCTGCTTCCGAGTCGATTGTGCCCTTCTGTTTGCTTCCAATTTAAAATTTTTCCACCCAACTCACTGTGCTTCCCCAGAGAACTCATAATTTGTGGAAATAGGATGGGAGATGCATATTTTGGTTGCTCTAAATAAAATTTACTGGTATATGCAGATTTCATGGCTAAGTGCCTTTTTTTAAAAAGCTTCCATCACACAATTTCTTCCCTATTGACGGGCTGCTCCATATTATCTAGTGTAATTAGATTTAGACTTTCAGCCAGTCTTATGCATCACTTCAGCTATTTCAGAAAAATGAAGGAAACTTTCCAAATGTTTTCCACAGTGTAACGTGGTGTCCAGGGACTGTCGTGGCAGCAGTGGGCTTGGAATATCTTCTTTTCTCTCCTTCGCTCTCCAGGATGGAGAGCCCCTCCAGCGGCTCCAAGTACAGGGGACCCCCACCGCTCAGAGCAGGCTGACCCCTGGCCCCGAAGTCCACCCAACCTGGCTCACTCCCTCTGCGTCTCCACAAGGACAATCCTGTTTTTGTTTCAACTCTTCTGAATTCTACCCGCATTGCCCAAACACGAAGGGGGCGGGGAGAGGAAGAGAGAAAACCACCTCTAAGTAAATGAAGCTGCAGTGCTTTGGGAATGTGCCAAGCCCTTTCTATGAGGAGCTGTTATATCAGATTTCTCAGCAAGAAAGAAACAAGGAAATTAGTGTGCAGTTGAATTGGAGACTAAAATTAGCCATCTTGAAAAACAAATCTCTGGTAAATACAACCAGGATTTATGGCTAAAATTACAGGCAGCACAGATGGCATTCAATGGCATTTTATCTCAAGGGGGAAAATATTCCTTTTACATTAGAACATCAGCATTATAGGCTCAGGGATTATGGCGGCAGACTCTTACACCATTCTGTACACACAACCAGCAAATGCCGGGAGTGTCAGCTGTGTGAGAGATGCTGGAATCACAGAGCCGGTGTCCTGAAAGGTCACTGTGGCCAAGCCCCTGTCTTCAGGCTGGCTCATAGCTCATGGCATAGGTAAATCTCTTCTGGTTTCACAAGACACCCCAGGAAAGGAAGCTCCACACCAGTGGACTCCAGTGTCTTCCCAACGTCCATCACCAGGTAGCATGTTTGTTTGCTGATGCTGTCTGTCCTTCCTTCCTCACTCTGAACCTTCTGTTTTCCTCTTGACCTTCCCTGGGGTTTAGGGTGGAGGACTCCAAAGACACAGCTGACAGATTCGTCCTGACAGGTGAGTGGGGCACTGGCCTGATGTAGATTTGGTTCCATTACATTGTTTTCTTCAATAAAATAAAGACACAGGATGAATGCCCTTCAGAAGAACAAGGCAGCCTGTGTCTCTAGGGTAACAGGGTCTTCTGGGTTGGGCTGTCCAGGAACATCTGGCAACAGCAGCAAGAGAACCAGAAGTGTTGAGTCCCAGCAGGACCAGACCCACTGTAGGGAAAGGCAGCCAGCATGAAAGGGAACCCCCACAGTGGATGCCATTGTTTGGAGGGTTTTCCAGCCTGCAAGTCTACCTACCAATGGCAGTTTCCTTTGGGCTCCTACACCCTCTTACTATGAAGAGAAGTCTCCAGTGAACTGAGAGGGGTCGCAGGTAGGTGACCATCCAGCCAAAATGTAAAGGAAGGTGTGCAGCCTTGTAGAAGGAAGGAGTGTGTAGTCCTGCAGGGTCCTACATTTACAGCTCCTCAAGCTTTGAAGGAGCTTGTTTTCCCCCACAGAGCATCCTTGATTGGCCAGACTTTTCACTGTTTTTTTTTTCAACTTGTTCATTAATGCCCCAAACTTAGATCATTGAAGTACAGTCTTGGAATTATTAGTTTCTGGCTTAGGATTTTGAAATAATTTTAGGTTAACAGAAGAGTTGAAAAGATAGTACAGAGAGTTCCTGTATACCCTTTACCCAGCTTCCCATAATGTTAACACAGCTTAAGTTTATTAAAATTGGATCATTATTAAGTGGTGTAGATATTGAAGCTAAGAAATCGACATTGACTCTATTCTATGAACTTAATGAAAGATTTCACCAGTTTTCTCCACAATGACCTTTCTGTTACAGGATTCAGTGTAGGACATCCTGCTCACATTTGTCATGACTCAGTGATTATGTGTCCCTAGTCTCCTCTGATCTTTGCCCATGTCTCGGTCTTTCTTTTTTATCGTGACCTTGACACTTTTGAAGAGTTATGATCGTGTATTTTGTAGGATGTAATTTCTCTGATGTTTTCCCATGATTACACTAGGTTTTGGGGGGTGGATGTCACAGAGGTGACGTGACATTTTATCTCACCTCTTAAGGGTACATGACGTCACTATTATTCTCTTTCCACGCTCTGTTGGTTAGGGGAGAGCCACTAAGTCCAGTCCACACTCAAGGGGAGGAGAATCAAGCTCCACGTCCCAGAAGAAGGAGCATCTAGTAATTGGCGGTCATGTGTTAAAGTCACAACAGTCATTAGTAAACACTTCAGGGGAGACACTCCAAGACTATAGTCGTAACTGTCTCATTTCTCCTTAGAGCCCCTGTTAATTTCAGACTCCATCAGTGGCTCATTCCTGCAGCTGTTAGTACCATGGTGTTCTGATGATTTTCTATTTCCCTCATTACTTTTCCTTTTATTATCTGGAGTTTTTATACAAGAAATATTTGTCCATTTCATGTTTTTATTTATTTATAGAGGCGTTTGTTGATATCAGTGTGGCCTCGTGGACATTTATTTTATTCGGGGGGGGTGGATTATAAACCAGTTATATCATTATGTGTTTGCTTGTTCCAGCTGGCCCAGCTATGGCCTTGGAAGGTCTGTCAGGTTGGCGTCTGCGTCCTTTGACCTGCTCCCATCTTTTTTTTAGCAGTTGGAGATTCTGGACCACTGCAAGGTGCCCCTGGAGCTGGATTTTATATACACAGTCTGGGTGCCTGTTCGTGTGTGTGTGCGTGTGTGTGTGTGTGTGTGTGTGTGTGTAGCTTTCTCGTGTCAGAATGAATTCAGCATCAGAGTCCATTCTAGTCTTCCCTTTGTTTGACTGTCACCCCCTTCTCTGACAGTGAGAGATCTACATCACTTACTCACTTGCTCGTCCTGGTACACACATAGTTACAGAATTGCTGACCTGTGAGAACCAGTTTACCACCTAGAGAACAGGGCCAATGCCCGTTCCTTTGTCTACCTTTTCGTTTTCCAATCACAACGCCATTTCCAAAGTTACTCTGATAAGCTCCTTCTCTCCCACCCACTTCAGCAAGTTCATATCATACATGTTTAATACAGTTAGATTCATTTGTCAAGGTCTGCATTTCATCGTGGGATCCCCTCACCTTCTGTTTCATTGTTTTAAGTTTCACAAAGTAAAACTCACTTTGTACTGTGGGTTTTGATAGATGCATAGAATTACACAGCCACCACCACAGTATCTTACAGACCAGTTCCATTACCCTAAAAATTACCTTCCGTGTCCCCTTTTTTAGCCAGTCCTGCCCCCACCCCCAAACTCTGATAACCATCCATATGTGTTCTGTTCCTATAGCTTTGTCTTTTCCAGAATGTGATATAAATGGGATCATACAGGATGTAGCCTTGTGGGCCTTAGCAAAATGCACGTGAGATCCACCCATGCTGGTGTGGATCTTCCTTTTTGTTGCTGAGTTGTCTTCCACTGTGAGAATAACCACAGGCAGTTAATCCAGTCTCCTGCTGAAGGACATCCTAGTTGCTTTTAGTTTTGGCAGCTATGAATAAAGCTGCTATAAACACCCACATACCGGTGTTTGTGTGAATGTAAGTTTTCAATCTGGGTACATTCCTAAGAGTTGGGTTGCTGTTTATGTGGTGACCAGATGTCTAACTCTGGAAGAGACAGCCCAGCTGTCCTCCAGAGGGGTGGGTCACTCTGTGCTCCCTCCATGCCCTCCCAGCACGATGCCCTGTCGGCTCCCTGCCCCTACATGGGTACCACAGTGGGATGTCATAGCCCCACTCTGTGTGGCCTTACATTGTGTTTCCCAGCGGGCCATGACCTTGAGCATCCTTCCATATGCTTCTTTCACATCAATACACCTTCTTTTGTGAAATGACTGTTCAGATGCTTTGCCCATTTTTAAAAATCAGGTTGTTTGTTTGGTTAGTCTTCTTGAGCAGCTCTAACCGTGGCTGGTTTCTTACCTCTAGAGATAGCTGCAAGCAGCAACTTGGACCTTTAGAAAGATCTTCCTGAAGAGAAATATTCTTTTCTTGTTTCTGACCAAGGGATTGGGTCTGATGCCCACAGAATGACCCAAAGTGCAGCCACTTCAGCCCATGACTGCAGCTCCAGCCTTGGTGAGAGCCCACAGACCAATGGGGCTCTGACTCCCTCCCTCCCTTCTACGCTCAAGGTCTCCCTTGATCTTCGTTGCCTTCCACCTCCTCCACCTCCATCTGGAACTGAATTTTGTGCTGGTCTGAAGCAGGGATTTACTTTTCTTTTTCAGGAGCTAACGAGTTCTTCAAAGATCATTCCTCAGCTGGGCTTTTCTTCTTCCACTGATTTAACAGAGCGAAACAGGAAGTGCTTCTGGTCGACCTTGGCTGTGACATTAGTCTGTGTGTCTTGTCCTGCATCACTGTGTTAACTGAAAGTAAATTATTCTGTAAAGTTCTTTGTTTACATATGAATTAGATTAAATCATTGGTTTTCTTTCTTTTTTTTAACTACCACATAGATGGGACAAGAGAGAAAAGCTGATGATTTTCTTCTGGCTTAAAGAAAACTGCCAAGTGTGTGTGCTTTCAGGAGGCAAACATGAGTTTCAGGACCATGGCCAGAGGGCATGTTTTTTCAAAAGGCAGCTGTGGCATCAGCCTTCCTCTGGCCTCCTCCTGCCCCACAGGGACCGGACGCAGGGGTCACAGTCCCCAGACTCTTTGCAGGCAGAAGGGACTCAGATCCCACAGATCTCAGATGCTTCGGGAGTGTTTGAAGGTGGAATGAGGGCTCGGTTTCCACTGACAGTGTCCTGGGGTCAGCGCGGGTTTCTGGTGGCAGCTTGAGCAGAGGTTCTGGGTCGGGTGTCTGGCTTCGTGGGTGTCAGAGGCAGGGCACTGTGCATGTGGCTTTGCTGGTCTAGAGCCCGGGGGTCTTTGCATCAGAGCCTCATGGACCTTGAGCCACAGCTAAGAGAGCATGTTCCTGGCACCAGCAGCTTCCCCCAGACCTTCCTGACTGCAGCCACACCTGGATTCTTCTAGAAATCATTCAAGGAGGGCTTAGCACCCCTTTTCCAGACCTTCCCATGGTGTTGTAAGCTCAGGATCCTCTAGTTCACGTGGTTTTTGTTGCCTGCAACTGAATCCTCGCGGGGGCAGTGACTGGGAATGCAGACTCCTGGCGGCCACGGTCGCTTTCTCAGTTCCAGGGCGGCAGCATGAGACAGAACAGCATCTGCTTTTCCGCAGCCCAGCAGGGAGACAGCTTTTCAGCCGTCAGAGGGTCCTACAGCTGCAAAGCTACATTCCGTGATTTCATGATTAGCTCACGTGGAAACAGAAGTAGGCTGCGAAGACCAGAAGCTGTGATGTGAAAAGGAAGGGAACACAGAATTTTCCAGATGGAGCACGTCATGCTCAGTGCAGCTTTGCGGTCTGTTCTCCTCCCTGGAAGGCAGGACCCATCTTAACCCGAGCAGCGCTGTTACCACCTAAGCCGAGTCCCGGCACCCCAAGCCCAGCCCGCGTCCTCCACTCCGGGCCCCAAGACAAGTAGGAGGCAGCGGTGCCTGGCGGGGCCATGGGGCCCGGGAGGGGAGGGCTTGGGAGCAGGGACAGGAGGGGCCACAAGCCTGGAACGGGGCGTCTGGGCGGAAGGACCTGCACGTAGGACAATTGGGGTGGGAGGAGGGGTGAGGTGTGCAGTGCACGGCCCACCGTTCAGAACAGGTGGTCGTGTGCCAGGTGTGAGGATGGAAGCCTGCATAGGTGGGCGGCCTGAGAGCGAAGGGGCCCCACCACTGACCAACATGAGTGTGGGATGACCTCGTGTGGCTGTGGTTTGAGGACTGCACCTCGCCCTTCTGGGGACCTTAGGGAGGGCTGGCGTGGGCACGTCTGTCTTTCAGGCTCCCCCAGCCCTTTGGGACCCCTTTCTCAACTGTCCCCTGGAAAGTCAGGGTCCACCCTGGAGGGACAAGAACCTTGTGGCCACCTCCCCTCGAAGTGCATGAGTCACAGAGAGCACAGCCCAGCCCACGGCGAGCTCCCAGAAGCATCAAGCAAGACAGCTGATGACTGGCTTGAATCCGCTTTGCAGCCGCTCACGTTATGACAGCTCAGGAGAGTTTAAGGGGTTGGTCGGGGACGGGGTTGCGTTCGTTTGCGTTTCCTTACTCGTCTTGACAAACTTAGATTTTTGCATAGGTGCTAGTGTTTATACCCAGTGAGAGGAGGGGGAACCCATTCTGTGCGTGACGGGTTTGTGCGTGCGGTGGAGCAGGGGGCCGACGGGGACCCCTGAAGACACGCTGCCGGCGGCGTTCAGTCTCTTTACAAAAACATCTTGAACGTCCACAACAGTGTTTCTCAACTCTCTGCTTTGAAGTAAAATGAGGTGTAATTTCTCCGCCGGCTGAAGTCTCTGTGCTTCCTCGTGAGAGATGAGTGGTGGGGCGAGAAGGAGGAGGGGATGGCAGGTTAGCAGAGGCCACACATTCGAACAGAGAGAAGTGTCTGGAAACACTGGAGTAAAACAGTGCAAGATACCTGCAAAGACAGGGTCTTGGCCTTTGAAACGTGAGGAAAACGTCCTCTGGCATCACATGTGGTGCAAGTTTAAGCCCCTGTGAAGCAACTTCTAAAATAAACACAACTCAGTCATGGATACTAGTAAATTATTTCTAGTCCTATCATTACATGAATCTATGAATAAAATTGGTTCTCTGAATTGTGCCACAGGGTAACGAAAGTTGACTGTTGTCAGGCTGACAGCGTTGATTTTGACTGTGCTGATTTTGACACACAGCAAAATATTCTCAAGCAGAAACAGGGCAAGAGTGGGAATATTAGTTCAAATTGCAGAGCTTCATAAATACGCATATAAACCAGACTCCCAGTGCAGTGGGCACTGTTCCTATTTTGCTTTTTTTTAAATTACTGTTCTACAGGTAACTTCCCGATAATCTATGTGATTCCCCCTACATACCAATGAATCGTGCCCCTAAAGTTTATTTGTAAGTTGTTCTTACTTGAAACACATTTTCCTAGAGAAACAGTGTGATTAGTGGTATTCCCACCACACAATAAAAACTTCTAGCACATGAGAAAGTTCCAGTTTTTACTCAGCAATGTCATAACCAGGAGGCTTTGTTAGTACATTACAGAAATCCCATTATAACAGTCAAAAGAGGGGAGAGCATGGGCGACACACAGAAAAAGGGCAAAGAGGGGGGATCTGCCTTCGAAACTACTGCAACTGGGGACTGGATGCCAGCAAACAGCCTCCACCCTGTCCTCACCTCAATTCCCTCCTTTGTTGGCTAATCTTGCTCCTCCAGGGTCTCCCCGAGACATGGGACCAACTGACAATCAATTCGGGTCCCGATCCGAGAGCCCCCACCAGAGACTTGGGACCAGGTGTTCATCGGCCCAGGCACCTGTCCTGGAGCCCCACTGATAGAAAGGCAGAGATGGGCCTCTGTCCTGTTAGAGGTCTGCACGTCCCGGGGAGCTGTGACTGCTGTCCTGCGATGGGTCCCTGGCACAGCCAGCACCAGAGGATGTGGGAGGTCCAATCGGCAGGTACGCATGGCCGACAGACTTCAAGTCCATCCAGCGAGACACACGGCAAAGGAGTCCCTACAGGAGGAGGGGTCCCGGTACCGTCCATCTAGCCCGACAGAAGGGCCAGGACCACTCTGTCTAGACCCGGAGAGAGGAGCTGGGCGGGAGCTGGGGGACGGTCCACGCTGTCCTCAGAGGTGGCAGCGAGGAAATGGGCAACACCTTTGCCCCAGGGGGAGGAGAGGGAAGGAGGCCCCGGGGCTGCCATCGTGAGAACTAACTAATGGTGTCTAAATGTAGGCAATGCAGTGGTTAAGAATCCGCCTGCCAATGCAGGGGACACGGGTTCAAGCCCTGGTCCGGGAAGATCCCACGTGCTACGGAGTAACTAAGCCCATGTGCCACAACTACTGAGCCTGCGCTCTAGAGCTCGCGAGCCACAACTACTGAAGCCCCTGCGCCTAGAGTCCGTGCTCCGCAACAAGAGAAGCCACTGCAATGAGAAGCCCGAGCACCACAAAGAAGAGTAGCCCCCGCTTGCCGCAACTGGAGAAAGCCCGCGCGCAGCAATGAAGACCCAACGCAGTCAAAACTAAAAATAAATTAAATAAATAAATAAATAAATAAGAGGTGATGACCAGGAGGACAAGTCTATGATTTGGATTTTTAAATCCATATGATACAGGAAACACATCCAGTCAAGATGCAGCCAGAGGAGCAGACTCCAGACCAGATGTTTCAACAGGGGGTATTCATGCGGGGATTGGGGGGTGCGTGGAGCTGGGCTCAGGCCTGGCCGGGGTCTGGTTGGGCAGGGGGGCCTGAATGAAGCTGAATGTTTTTGTGACTGCTGTTTCTGGGGTGCTGCTGGTAGAAACAATGGACTTGAAGAAAGGTTCCTTCCCCTCGCCTCCTGCCTTGCAGTACCAGACCCCCACCCCTGTGCCCTACACGGGCAGAAGTTAGGAAGAATATGGCAAACTCCGTGCCTGGGGGTGCAGGATGGAGGGGAGGTGACTGAGGGCAACCCAACGCTGGCAGCGGGAGGGGAAGGGGTCTCGGCCACGTGGAAGGTCCCTCATCTCAGGGAACAGCGAACATGCAGCTTCAGCCGGTGCATCCGTGTGGGGATATGGGCTGAACATCTCAAAATCCTTCCACTTATTCAGGAGAAGCCAGAAATCTAGATTTTGTTGTGAAAATGTTTCAACTTAGCAAACAGCATTGACCCACCAGAGCTCCCTCCGGGCCCTCCTGGGTGTTGTTCTGTCTTCCAGTGAGATTCAAAGAGAAGAAGACGCAGGAGGGAAATTCTGCCAAAGACGTTTTTTAAAATCAAGGGCTGGAGAAAGACAGGAACTACAGACCCAGTGAAAAAAGGGGCGTGGTGATGCGTTAATATGGAAAGTGCTGCGAGAAGAGGGGCATCCCGCAGGCCAAGGGCCCCGGAAGGAGAGGGCTGAACGGCGTGCACGCTGCGCCTGGTCCTGGTGGGAAGGGTTCCCGGGCCGCACGTTGGATCCGGGCCGGGGAGGCCGCAGCACGTGTGTGAGGAAGAAGCAGGAGGGTGGAGGGAGGCGGGGATCTATGCCTGGTCCTCTGAGCCCTATCCCCGGCGGAGACAAAGGGAGAGAGGGGCGTGACCAAGGGAGCCCTGAGCCTGAAGGTCAAGGCTCCCCGTGAATGTCTCTGAGGCCCCAGGGACGCGACGCGGCTGGACGGTGGCTGTTGTCACCCATTCTCCACGGATGGCGTCCATGCAGCTGTGTCCTGGCTGCTGTCACACACACGTACGTGCACACGTACACATACACAGACATGCACGTGCACACACATGCACTTCACGAGACATCCACATACAGCATAAATAATTTTCCATTGCATTTTTATTTCTATGTGATAGATTCCCCAGTACGTGACTGCAGCATCTAAATGCACACATTTTGGCAGAATATCCTCACCAGAATACACTCGAAGAGAATGGATTGGTGGCATCACAGAGGATCAGGATGGAAGTGTATAGTAGAATTTTCCAGACTGCCTTTTAAAACACTCTAACTCCTTAAATTTACATGAATAATATAAAAGAGCACCATTTTCCCAGCCATCAGGAGATGTTATTTTCCCTTCCTTAGTCTGAGGGTTGGGGGTAGAAATCAAATTGCTTCTTTTATTTGTGTTTCTCCAAATAATCATGTGTTTGGACATCTTTCTCAGACAGGCACTAGTTTGTTGGTTTCTCCTTCAGCAGCTTTCTAATAATATTAGGTGCTTCTCAGATGTTACAAATAATCATCTTAATCTGTCATTTGCATTAAAAATACTTTAGTTGTATATTATTTTCACATTAGCTTTATTTAAAGCATTGTTTTGCCATCAAAAGATGTTCACAGCTATTTGGGCAAAAAAAAAAAAAATCTTGCTTTGATGGATTTTAAATTCCTGATTAAGAATCATTCTCTCATTTGTAGATTCTACATGAAAACTGCAAGGTTTACCTCTGGGTGTTTCTATCACCCTCACCACTGTTATTATTATTCCGCATGTAATCCTCTGACCCACCTGGAATGATGTTTACGCCTGGTGTGACGTGAACCTCCTCTTCATCCAGACGGGGCACCGCTAAGCCGGCAGCACTTACTATACAATCCATTCTTTTCTCCGAATCAAATCCCATAGACTAGGTTCTTTTCTCAATTCTCGATTGTCCTCTGATATGCTTTTCCATCCCTGGGCCAGTACCGTATTGATTTGATTAAAAAGCCATGGAAATAAGTTATCCTTCTGCATCAGGCATATTACGATTATTATTCTTTTTGTTTTCTTGACTATTCGTGGGACGTTATTACTCCATATAAACTGCAAGATCATTAAACAAGGTGCCTTGTAGTCTGACTGGAACTGCATTAAACTTTTACATTATGATTGGAAAGATTGGAGTTTTAGGTGTTCAGCATAACACCTAAAACTCCAATCCTGTCCTATAAGGACAGGCTGTCTTTACGTTACTTCACATCTTGTTTTATGTCCATTAAAAAGACTTTCTTTCCTTCCATTTAGGCCTTGTACCTTCATTTTCAAGATAATTCCTATTCACTTTATAGTTTTTGCCAATGTTGTAAACAAAATATTTCCCTCATTTCCGCTTCTAGGTATTTTATTTCTAGCATAGGAAAGACTATTGATTTTTGTGAACTTACCATCTGCCAAGTTAATTTACCAAAGTGGTGTAGTCATTTCTTTTTAAGCCAGTATTGGTGATTTGTGTTTTCCTAAACTATCAACCATTTCATCCAGATCTCAAAATAGTTACTGTACAGTTGTGCATGGAACGCTATGCTAAAATATCTTTTCATTAGTCCTACAGACCCTGATTGAATACCCAGTATATGCAGTTCTAATCTCTTTTAAAATCCGTTAAATGTATATGGTCTCACTCTTATTTTTTCTTGATTAGATTTGCTAGACATTTATCTATTTTATTAGTCTTTTAGAAGAAATGGTTATTTAATTTATTTACAAAACCTACTTGATGCATCTCTTCTATTATTTTCTGCTTTCACTTTGATTTACCTGGGCATCCTAATATCTTTACTTCTGCTCTATTACTTGATTTCTATCTTCTTGAGCTGAATTCTTAGTTCACCCAATTTTGTTTTCTGTCTTGGAACACTGAAGTGTTGACAACTGGCGTCTTCTGAGTGCAGGTTTGCCCACAGTGGGCAGGTGCTGGCACCTTCTGTTTTCCTCATCTGATCACAAATGCTGGTGACGTGAGTGCCTGTATGGTGAGCGCTGTGACCTGGACTGGGGGTCTGTGATGGGCTCCAGCATGGGCAGGGGGCACAATGCCCAGAGTGGACACAAGAGGGGCGGTCCTGTGACCAGAACAGGGCCTGCAGAGCTGCTCCGGGGACGGACATCGCTGCAGAACAGGACGGCGCCTCCTCTGTGCTCCGGGGTTGGGGCCATGAGGATGACCGCTACGGCGGTGCTGCTACTTCTGCTTCTCACTGTGTGGGGGGGAGAGTCAGCGCTGGGGACGCTGGGTACCGCAGGTGGCCCTGCCCGCCATGCCCACCGTGCCTGCCCTGTTCTGTGAGCCAAACGGCTCAGCAGCTGGTTGGGGCTCTCCTTCTGTCTCCAGTAGTTTTCTAAGATAGACTGTAATTTGAAATTATGGGCACCTTCTTTCAATTTGATCAATAAGAAAATAAGATGTGTTCAGGTGGGAACCTCCCAGTGGTACATACTTCCTCTCACTTTTTCCATTAATGCTAAGCTTTTGCTCATTGTGGGAAGCAGCTGGTCCACAAGACATCTGACTCACGGAACTGAGATTTTTCTCTGAGCCTTTGTAGTGTTCATTTCCCCCCGGCGCTCCATGGAGCCTGGGAGACGAAATGCATTTTTTTGCCTTGTAAGGGAAAAGTTGTCTATAACTTACATTATTGCTTCATTTGCCTACTTTTGTCTGTCTTCCCTCCCCGCCACCTCGCAACATGATAAGCATCGTGACCACAGGAGATGTGACCTTCTTTACTCATGATTATGTCCCCCGTTACTAGAACAGTATCTTACACAAAGTAAAAGTCTCAAATAATTGTGGAAAGACAATAAAACTCATACTCATCAACAAAACTATCAAAATTCCAGGCATCCAATCCGAAATTAGTAAACATGCAGGAAAACACCACCATAACTCCAAGAAGAATCAGTCAATAGAAAAATGCCCAGAAATGACAGAGATGTTGTAATTTGCAAACAAGGACTTCAAAACAGCTATTATAAATGTGCTCAAGGATTTAATAAAACACATGGTCATAACGAACAGAGAAATAGAAACTATAAAGAAAAAACCAAATGAGACTCTTGCTAAAACACGCACACACACACACACACACACACAATAACCACACTGACTAATTTTGAGCATATTAAACATAGCAGAAGCAAATAAAATTGAACTTGAAAATAGAGCAGTAGCAGTTTTACTAAGGAAAACACAAAGAAAAGAGAAATACTGAAAAAATTTAACAGAGTCCCAGTTACCTGTGGTACAATATCCATCTGCCTAAAACACCCAAAATTGGACTTCTAAAAAATGGGATAAAGGAAAATATTTGAAGAAATAAGATTTTCTTTCTAAATTTGGTAAAAACTTTAAAATCTCACCTAAAGATAATTGTTGGGAAAGGTTCGTACTGGCCCGATATGGAACAACAAGAATATCAGAAAGAAAAAAAACTGCAGTTGATTGAAACTTATCAAACATATAAAACTCATATGTTCACAATGATGGCCCAAAAGTATATCCATATTGGTCAAAATGGGAAGACTGATAGAGCCAGCTCTTCACCTTGAAATTAAAGAGAAGAAGGTCAAATGTTATCTTCCTGTATTTAAACTGAGGAGAGAAAATTCTTCTTTAGAGAAAAATCCCAGCCATTACTCAAAAATGAAGTTAGAATTAGAAAGTCACCATTTGTAAACTCTCAGTGATGTAAGATCTATTATGACGGCCTCAGGATGTTTGCTGAATGGACCTTATGATCTACTCAGTAGTCATGAGTGGCAACTCCTCACGTCATCTAGTGAAGGGTGATTGGGGGTCAGGGACATCAGGAGGACCCCGCCAGCCTCAGCCCCATTAAGATGTAAGTGACCCCCAACGCAATGCAGTAGCAGAAACTGGCTCCACTTGGGAAGAATTCCTGAGAGAAAATTGAACTAGAATCAGATCAAGCCCAAGATCTATCTAGCAGTTTACATGAAATACAGGGAAAGAGAGACAAATCAAAAGACACCAGTTTCTCCAACAAATCAATGATTTATAAAGGAAGATGAACAGTCGTATGAAATAAAAACCTGAAAAAACCTAGTCACAAACTCAGAGAATAAACCAGCTATGAAAAGACACCTTGAAGACAATAGGGGTATTTTTAATATGGATTGGAAATTATAAAACATCAAAGGATTTATTTCTGTGACCTTCCTTAGATGTGATCGTGGCATTGTGGCTTTTGTAAGAGATGGATAGATGGATGGATAGATAAATGGATACAGGTAAAGATACATGGATACAGGTAAAGATACAGATTTTATATGTGTGTGCATCATAAACGCTTATAATGAAGCATTTATGTTTAAGATGCTATGGTGTCTAGAATATGCTTTAAAATATTTGAGAAAATATTTGAAGAAATATTGGCACAATGTTTTTTTAAAACTGGGGTGGTGTATACATTGGTGTTTATAATACTAGTCTCTCTTCTCTTTGAAATCCTTTATAATAAAAAGTTAAAATAATTTGTTGAATAAAAGAATAAATTAATGTATGTGTCACAAGGCTGTGCAGGGTGCCCACCTTGAACATAAAGAATTAGGAGTCAGGGAATGTAATCAGTCATTAAAATTATGCTATTCAGTAAAAACAAAACAAAACAAAAAAGGCAAGAAGATGTCTACAGCAAGGATAAAAGTATTGCACAGAATGAATGAATTAATTAAATAACTTCATGTCTGTGGTCTCTTCTGGTTCTGGTCATGCTCCCCTGATTCTAAACTGGAAAAAAAACATGACAAAACTTGAAGAAACCATCTTTATGCATTAAGTTATTCAGGTCAATGAACGAACCTTTAAAAGTACCAAAAAAAAAAAAAAAGCCAAGAAGTTTACAATGAAAATATGAAAGATGCCCAGGGGACAGGACATGAAGTAGAAAGACTCAGGCAAATTTGAGCTGTATGATAATATATAATATAAGTTAAAAATTAGGATGGGGTTGACACTGTCTACTGGGCCCCTGATGCAGTATTTGGAGACCTGGGTGTGTCCAGGGCACACTGCTGCGGGCGGCTCAGGTGCGAGCCCTGGGCAGAGACTCCCTGAAAGGGAGGGACTCCTGGCTGTTTGCTCTGCTCACGGTGGCCTCGGGGTGTTTGCTGAAGGACCGAGTGGGTGTCAGAGGGCACAAGACCCATGGCTCTTGTGGAGTCTATTGATGGGGCAGGGTTTGCCCTGCTCAGAGAAGACTAAGAGGATGCAGGGAAAAGCCCTTCAAATATTTGAAGAGTTTTCAAGTAGAAGAAATAGTTTTCTTGGGTGTATGTGTGTGTCCTCCAGGCGCTGAGCTGAAATCTGTGTCAAGAAGCAAAAGAGAGCTTCCCTGGTGGCGCAGTGATTGAGAGTCCGCCTGCCGATGCAGGGGACACGGGTTGGTGCCCTGGTCTGGGAAGATCCCACATGCCGCGGAGCAGCTGGGCCCATGCGCCATGGCCGCTGAGCCTGCGCGTCCGGAGCCTGTGCTATGCAATGGGAGAGGCCACAACAGTGAGAGGCCCGCGTACCGCAAAAAAAAAAAAAAAAAAAAAAAGATGCAAGAGAAAGATTACAGTTCAATGTATGGATGACATTTTTTGTGCTTAAATGTGTGCTGTTATAGGTTCTTCCTGACGATCCCGGCCACGTAATAGTAACAGGAGCTGCTTATGCATTAGAGACTGCTCTCCCTGGCTCCCAAGCAGAGGAAGAAAAACCTGGACAAAGAATTTGTGAGGGGAGATTCCAGGACAGGTTACAATCTCCAACTTGGGATTCTGGGATTCTCCCCCGAAAACTGGGAATCATCAGTTGTAGGGGTGTGCGTGAGAGACAGAGACAGAGAGAGACAGAGACACAGACAGAGACAAAGAGAGACACAGACAGACAGAAAGAGACAGACACAGACACAGAGCAGAGACAGAGACAGACAGAGACAGAGAGACAAAGACAGGCAGAGACACACAGAGAGACAAAGAGAGACACACACAGAGAGAGAGACAGAGACATACACAGAGACAGACACAGAGACAGAGACAGTTAGAGACACACATAAAGACAGAGAGAGACACAGACAGAGACAGACACTGAGAGGAAGGGAAGAAGAAGGGAGGGGGGAGTTTGCATCCACGCTCTCAGCCCTGGGGGTGTTTTAACACAATCCCTTCGTTGCATTGTAAAGAGGACCACAGGAGATGTACAAAGTGCCCAGGAAAACATCAATTGATATAGAAAAAAACAGGGCATTCATTTCTTAAGACCCTTTGAGGAAGAGTCCAAACAGCACCCCTGGAGGACCTATTTTATTTTTCTGCCTAGAAAGGAGATGATGGAGGGTAACACCCTTTTCCTCCATTTCTGGATGGTAAATGCTGCTTGCATCGTCTCATTTCTTGACTGGCTTTATTAATAAATAATTGAAGATGGCATGTTGGCTTCAGCACTAGAATCCCTACGTTAAGGACAATAAAGTAAATGCTGTCATGTAGAGATGCATTATTAATTAGCAGCTACCGTCTCAGTAATATCCTGACAAGCACAGAAGTGCTTGACTTAACCTCACCTACATTCTTTGTTCTTCCATTTTTCAAGACCTCTTGATAAATTCCCAGAAATGACGCTCCTGGCAGCATCTTTCAGAGAAGGGTGTGGCTCTCCTCTGTGGCATCTTCCCTGCTGTCCTCTTCCGGGTCCTGTGTCCCTCCCAGACTCACCTCCGTGTCCCTCGTGCATCTGGTGGGGGGACCGGCCGGAGGGGCTCGTCCTCACTGCAGGCTGCCCCCCTGGTACCAGGCCTGACCTTGGGTGAATGTTGTCATTGCTGGGGGCTGGGCTGTGGAGCCAGCTGGTGATTTCACAGGAGTCCTGAGAGGGTAGAGACCCCTGAGCCCCAGCACTTTAAGGACAGGTGGACACACCCCTCCAGGGCTGTACCCCCTTAACTGCTGAGGTGACCTCTCAGAGTGTCCAGACACCGCCCTGTCTTCACCCTGGCCTCGCTGGTCCCCCCGGGGCCTTTCCCGCAGGGTCAGAGGCTGGGGGACAGGGAGCTGTCGGCTTAGGTGCCTGCAGAACAGAGTGGGTCCTGGGATCCAGGAAGTTGGCATGTAGGGCCACCTGTGCTGGGCAGGGGCTCGAGAAGAGGGAGCATCCCTGCCCCCAGGAAGTAACACATCAACCCCGCCCCTGCCAGGGCACGGACCGTCAGCCGGGGATCCGCAGCTGCTCTACATTTCTGGAGAGTAAGAGGGATTTTAGACGCATGTTGGGAAACAACCGTCTGTGTTGGAACTTCGCTGACAACCTAGGTGACCCTGCGACTTCACTGAGAAACAGGGAGCAGTGTGTCTGCTGCCAAACCCTCGGCACTGTCACCGGCTGGTTGTTGCCAAATGCAGTGGAGCCCAACAGACCTGCCCGGGAACCCGGCTGGGTCAGTAGGGGTGATTCAGGGAATCAGCCCAGGTCTTCATCTCCACTTCCACAAGATGGGACATATAACATCTATCCATTAGAATGAGTAATCATGTGTAATGGCTTCATCTATCACAAAACCTGTCACATGCTCAAAACATCCCATAAATCATTGTAGAAAATGATAACTGTATTCCCATTATCTGTGTCTGCTGCTTCAAAAGCTATCTTCTAGGCCCCGAAGGGAAGATGCCCTGGTTTCCCTCCTCCTGTGTCCTGTGGAATCTATCCCAGAATAGGCACTGATAGGTTCTCGAATTATGTCTGCCGGCTGTGGCCCCTTAGCACCAGCACCCCCAGACCAGGGTGGCATCTAGATATGGCCACTGTCTTCCCACCACAGCCCCAGCTCAGCTTGGAATGGGCACCCCTGCAAGTCACCCAGTGGGTTGGACTTGCCAACACTGCCTTTGTTGTAGGCGGTACCCTGTTCTCTTACCTGTTCTGGGCCCCTCGCCCCAGCCAAAGCTCTCCTTTTAAAGCAAAGGCAGGGGGACACCCACTTCCTGGGGGGCAGTTCCATGAACCACACCCCCTCCCCCAGGATAGACCACTGGGTCCTGGCCCTGGAGTTCAGGCTTCCAACTGAGTCTGAGGGCCTTAGTCTGTAGATAAGTAGATAAACTACTTATAACCTAGGCAGTTAGCATCCACCCTAAGAGAAAACAGCTGAATCCACAGACACAGGACACATAAAAGTGACTCAAGTCACTCACTCCCACCGGGCTGGGCCACCTCAGCAAGGAACCCAGGCCCAGTGAGTCCCCCACATCACAAGGCTCCCCAGCAGCATCCCCCCCTGGTTGTCCTGTGCATCTGCACTCATCTGCCTGGTGACCGTCAACTCACCTCCAACCTCATTCTCACTTCCGGGATCCATGGACCTGCCTGGCTCTTCTGACCCCTGGAGCATAATTATTCTCTCTGCTCTGGTTTGCTAAATGAATGATGGAGGAACCAAGCTGTGTGGGTTTGGGCAGGAATAATTAATCATGCTACTCTCCCGTCTGAATTCCAAACCTGGACCCTCACCTGGACTGGACCCTAACCTGGAACCAGAACTAGCATAGACCTCTCTTTCCCAGTTCTTCCTGCATTTCCTTACCCAATTTTTTTAACTTTAAAAAAAAATTTTATTCGAGTATAGTTCATTTACAATGTTGTGTTAGTTTCAGGTGTACAGCAAAGTACATTCTTTTTCAGATTCTTTTCCCATATAGGTTATTACAGAATACTGAGCAGAGTTGCCTGGGCTATATAGTAGTTCCTTGTTGATTATCTATTTTATATATAGTAGTGTGTATATGTCAATCCCAATCTTCTAATTTATCCCTCTCCCCATGTTTCCCCTTTGGTAACCATAGGTTTGATTTCAAGATCTGTGAGTCTATTTCTGTTTTGTAAAAAAGTTCATTTGTATCATTTTTATTAGATTCCATATATAAGTGATATCCTATGATATTTGATTTGTCTGACTTACTTCACTTAATATGATAATCTTTAGGTCCATCCATGTTGCTGCAAATAGCATCATTTCATTCTTTTTTATGGCTGAGTAATATTCCATTGTATATACGTACCCCATCTCCTTTATCCATTCTTCTGTTGATGGATTGGAAAAGATGAAGTTAAACTGTCACTGTTTGCAGATGGCATGATACTATACATAGAAAATCCTAAAGATGCTACCAGAAAACTACTAGAGATCTTCAATGAATTTGGTAAATTTGCAGGATACAAAATTAAAACACAGAAATCTCTTGCATCCCTATACACTAACAAAGAAAGATCAGAAAGAGAAATTAAGGAACACTCCTCACCCAGTTTGAGGCTGAGCACTCAGAAGACGGTAGCAGTGGGTGGTTGACGCACCTCCTAGAAGCAGCAGGAGCCATGAGGGGCCCCGTCCTGGGAGGCCTGGATGGACGTCAGCACCAAGGCCAGCTCCCGTCCAGGCAATTCCCCTGCCCCAGCTTTGCAGGCAGCCTTGGGCCGCTCACTCTCTTGGATACCAGGAAAATGGAGCTGGTGGACTAATCCCAGGGAACCTTTAAAGCCTTCACCTAGTATCACACTCACCAGGCTCACCAACTCCCTCCATCCCCCTGGGGGTTTCTCACCTGCCTGTGTGTGGTGTCCATTAGGAGGAGGACTCATGGCAATTTACAGGAGGAAACTTAATTCCTGAGATGGAGAAAAGTTGGTCAAGACTTTCTGTGAGTCTTTTTCATTACATTCCTTCTGAAGCTTTTATTAATTTAGTGGGGCTTCTTAATTAAAGTCTCGATGAATAATTGAAGCGTAGTTTTTGATTATGCCAGAGTTGGTGCCATTTTGAGGTGTAATTGTAACTAATAAATTAGTTAAATAGGTAAGATGATGAAATCCTGTCTCAAGAGGGACACTCATAAGTTCAAGAATTTATCTACATGTCATTCAGAAAATTTATGCAGAAAAAAATAGATGATCAGAAGGAAAACCAGACCGTAGCTTATTAATCAGCTAGTTCTGCTCTGTAAGTGCTGCAGTTCTCGAATAATTCACCACCATCTCAACGGGAGAGGCAGAAGGGGCGTCACTGCTTCTCCCAGGAACCCTCGCCGATTTCCTCCAGTCCCTGCGGGCACCGTGCTAAGGCCCCCAGAGGCGCCTCGCTGGGTGGTCTGCGGTCCCAGAGCTTCAGGGAGACCCTGTACCCAGTGATGGTGGCCGAGCCTCTGCCTCTGTGCTTCCTCTCACCCTCACTCTCTTTCTCCTCCGCACTTCTCTGTAACCCCCTAAGCAAAGCCACGTACACACCTCCTACAGTTTAGGGAGACAATTAAGGGAGAGGAGCAAGGGTGTGATGCACCAGAGGCAGCCAGGCCCATCGGGTGGGGAGGGAGGCTGCAGGCATGTGCTCCCCCCCACCTCCATCTCTCTTCCCACACAAATGAGAAGCAGGGTGTGAGAGGAGACGCCTCTCTGCCTCAGAGCAGGTCCTGGAGCGGCTCCAGAACCCGGAGGCTTCGTCAGCCTCCTAGAGCCACAAGAAGCAACCAGTGATGAATTATCCACCCCGCTCGGTCGATAGTTGGGAAACAAATTCATGCCCAGTGAGAAAGCCCTTCTCCTCTGGATTCCTGGGGCCAGCAGACACCTGCTCCATCAGCCACTGAAGCGAATGCTTAGTGAGTGCCCTGGAAGCAAACCACACCTGTGTGCTGGGCACAGGGGGCTTTTGCTATGAAGGCCGGTCTCATCCCCCATAAGCACTCGAGGAAGGTGTAGCCCTGGCTGGTCTTCACTCCTAGAAGCAGCTGGCAACGAAAACAATCAAAATCTGAGAAGATACCACTGGTATCACTGGTGACATAGTAAGCACCTCCTCAGCTCTTTGTAGGAAGCGTGCCACACGTCACGTAGGGCAGGCTGCACCACCCTGTCTTCTCGTTGTCTGATTAGCTCAGACTTGCCTGCTGGTGGTCCAACAGCACACGCATCAGATCGCCAAAACTGCTCATTAAAACGCAGCTCCCTGGACCTCACCCCAAGCAGGACCCCAGGCCTGGTCACCCACATTTGGTGGGTGGCTGTTACACACCGAGGTTTGAGAAACACTGACACACGTTCATCTGTCCTGCTAAACCAAGGACTGTTTCAAGGTGGGGATGACCCATTTGGTTTACATGTTCTCGGCACTTTCTAGCACCTTGGAGGGTGGACGCCAGCTGATTCTCCAACCCCTCCCAGCTGCGGGCCAGTTGGTCCCAGGATGTGCATCTTCGTGAGTGGCTCTGACCCACCCGGCCCCCACCATGGGGTCCAACACCGCACACTGGGGCCAAGCGGAGCTCAGCAAGGCCAGCAGCACCGGGCAGGGGCTGGGGGTTCTGGGTGCTTCCTTCTAGGAGCAGGAGGGGAGGTGGCCGGTCTCAGGCAACCCCATTATTGGGTTCTCACCTCCCTGGGCTGCACAGCCCACTGCTCTGTCCTTCCGGGACCCCTCCCAGGACTGGGTGGCTAGACTGGGAGATGTCGGGGGCTGGGGGCTCGGAACCCAGCTATGACACCATCTCAGAAAAGGGCTCAAATTCTCTGAGTCTTGGTTCTCTCACCCACAAATTGGGACAGTAATAGAACCGACCTCTGAGGTTTGGGGTGAAAATTGAATTGATTGCAACATCTTGGGAGAGAGAAGGGCCCGTCTCAGTCGGTGCCCCGTGCGAGCCCGGTGCCCATCACCCGTCCACCTGCATAAATGACTCCTACCCTGAGCCTCACCTGTGTGCACCTTTCCTGCTCCCTGGGCACACAACCCCCCGGGGACCTCAGGATCTCCGTGCACGGGGCAGCCGATGGAGGTAGGGGCCGCGGGGGCCTCTGTCTGCTGAACCAGGACCAGGAGGGCCTTCATCCATGGGAATCGGGTTCGGGGTGAATGCACGGCTCAGAACCTTGGAGCCAGAAGCCAGACCCTTGATGGCGACTCTGCTGCCCCTCTGGTTCTCCCGTCTCTCTGGTCTTCTGATCTCACCTGAGACCTTCCTACTCAGCTACAAACCACCCGAGTCGTCTTGGAGCTGACACGGAGGCTGTCCCAGCCACTCAGGCTCAGGCTGCCCGGATGCTCCGGGTTGGGCTGGGGTCTGACAGAGGAGGCCGGTGGGGGGCTGGGAGGGGCCGGGGGAGCATCTCCCAGAAAGGAGTGTGGTGGCGGGCCGTGGCTGACTTCCCGGGCAGATCCCTGGAGGTGTGAGCTGGGGGTCCCGAGAGCTCCAGCCCAGTGCAGGGAGGGAGTGGAGAGCAGGGGAGAGACCTGGGGTGGGCTTCGGTGAGGGGTGTTTAGAGGTCGCTTGGGAATCCTCAGGCAGGTCAGTGTTTGGAGCTGTCCAGGGAGGCCGCGGGGGTGAAGAAGGGGTCTGAAGGGAGCTGGGAAGCAGCAGGGTTGTCCTGTGTCCTGCGGGAGGACAGGTGTCCCCCCCCGCCGGAAGGGGCTGAGGGAGGAGGGGGGAGGGACTGTTGGGGTGTAGGGAGTGTGGTCAGAGTCCTCCCCAGAAGTTCACGGTTCCGTCGCTGGTAGCTTCCCTCGGGCAGGCGCCGCTGCAGAGGGGTGGGGGTGAGCCTACAGCTCACAGGGAGCTCAGGGGCCCGAGCCCACCCCCTGCCCTCCTCTTGCTCCGCGCCCCACCCCCCTGCAGCTCAGGCTCCCATGGCCAGCTGTGCGTCCTGCGTCTCCTCCCGCCCTGCATGTCTGGGCTGATGGATGGAGAGGAGGTTTTCCACGCAAACCCGCCTCCAGTTAATAGTTCTTTAAACGTGTGATGTTAAGAGAAGGTTCCATCAGAAGTTCCTCTTTTGTTGAGCTGGAAAAGCACAAAGACGCCTCTACGGTTTAACAGAGCTGCCCTCCCTCCCATGATTGGGGTTCTCTGAGAAGCCACATGGAGGACCTCTTCTGGAAGTTTCCGTGGGGCGAGATGAAGTCAGATGAGCCGTGTCAAGGTCACCACCTCTGGCCCAGACTGATCGAGGGCTTTGTTTTCAAAGGCACGGAGACGAATGTTTATATGTGTTCTTATTTACACGTGTTCACAGCAACACAGATCACTGAACACGAGCATTGATCAGACATGTTCCTGGTTGCCATATGTACCAAAGTCACACCCACATTTGTCAGGTGCACCAGGACCCATTCCTGGACTCTTGTTCGCTCTGGGGACCTGACAGTGAAGCCACATGAGGTGACCACCTTGTTTCTGTTACAGCGTCTGTGTAACTTAGTGCCTGATTATTTAATATTCCTCCAGGCACCATGAATTCTTTTTGTATTTTTTGGCTGTTCTGAGACATCTATTCCACCTATTCCTAACAATAAATCTGCTGGGGCTTCCCTCCTGCATTGACTCTATATATTAGTTTGGGGAGAACTGACTTTTTTTATTAAGGCTTTCTCTCTGAGAATGTGGGATCACGTCTGCTGTGGACTGTGGACTGTGGACTGTGGACTGTAAGTAAGTTTAAGCCCCTGTCTGAGGTGTTTCCTTACAGCTGTCCAAGCTGAAGAAGAAACTACCCACTTGTTCCCATAGGTGTTTTTAATACCAAATCCATACCTATTTTAAATAAATTCTGGATTTTAATTTCCTACTCCTCATTTGCTAATATAAGGACTATCTATAGATTTTTAAATTTTATCTTATATCCAGCAAATTTTACGAAATTTTTAAATTACTCCAGCCGTTGTTTTTTCTTTTTATTTTATAAAATGATCTCTTTGGTTTCTTAGCTGTACAATGAGATCATTAACTAAAAAGATGTCTCGGCTTCACCAATGTTTATACCAACTACTGAATATTTCTCTTATTACATCTGGAGCCACCAAAGCACGCTGTATAATAGTGACAGAGGCCCTCATTTCACAGGAGATGCCTTGGTGTTTTACTGGCTTGCAGACGGCCGCCTTCTTACTGTGTCCTCACCCAGCCTTTCCTAGAGAGAGAGAAATCCGGTGTCTCTTCCTCTCCTTATAAGGACACCAGTCCTACTGAATTAGGCCCACCCTTGACTCCACTTAACTTAATTCTTCTTAAAAGGCCCCATTTCCAAACAGTCACATAAGGGTTTAGGGCTTTAACATATGAATTTGGGGTGGCAAGCCAGAAAAAAAGACCTCACCAGGAAGCAACCCTGCCCACCACCGGGTTTGGACTCCATGCTCCAGAACTCAGCATGCTGTTAAATTACCCGTCCGTGTGGACTTGATGGAGCTGCCTTAGCTGCTCCGGGTCTCATGGGCTGAAGCTCTTCATGGTCACATCCGCCTCTGGAGACGGATGCCCCTCCAGGCTCCCTCAGACGGCTGGCAGGGTCCGTCCCCTTGCTGACCTGTACCTGGGGACACGTGTTCCTGCCAGCTCCTGCCTGGGGCCACTCCCAGCTCCTGGAGGCCGTCCACATTCCTTCCACGTGGCCCGCGGCAGGCCCAGCGTGGGTGCTGATGCTGCTTTGAGGTCAGCAACATGTCTCTGTGGTTTCCTCCTCTGCCTCTAGCCTGAGAAAACGCTCGGCTCTTAAAGAGCTCGCCTGATTAGGTCAGGCCCACCAGGATAGATACGAGCAGGGCCCTGCGGGGCTCCTGGGCGCAAAAGGCTTTCTGTGTCCCCCATTTCTTTGATTACCGGAAACAGGCTTCCTTCAGCCTCCATGACCTTCCCTGAGTTCCAACGGGGCAGATTCAAGCAGTTGTTAATTAGGGAAGGGAGGGGATGCAGACACAGGGAGAAACAAACAGTCAAGAGGGAAACAATAGTGCAGCCTTGGGGCAGGATCCTGGTCCCCCCTTGAGGGATACACACAACGCTGTCTTTGAGCTGTTTCGCAGATAAAACCCCCTCCAGGTGGAAAAGTTAACTGTCTGCTGCCCACAAGCACTGAGACCCCAGACCTGTTGGAACGAGAAGATTGGGGATGCTGACTCCCGATTACCTCACCACCAGCCAATCAGAAGAATGTCCGTGAGCTGACCACGCCCCCTCATTGAATCATGACTATAAAACTTCTCACTACCTCCTCCAAGTTGGGACACATAGTTGTTCGAGGCAGGAGCCTGCTGTGTCCCCCTTTGTCTGGCAAAGTAAGAAAGCTATCCTTTTCTACTTCACCCAAAACTCTGTCTCCGAGATTCAATTCGGCACCGGTGTACAGAGAAGCTGAGCTTTCAGCATTAGGATCATCTCCTGTTTTCCCCAAAGCATAACATAATCACGGGATTGATCTCTCATTATATTCACAGTTTCTGCCAACATTCAAGGGGTGGGGATCACACAGGGCTATACAGCTGGGCTATATTAGAACTCTGTTGCTACAGCTTTTATTAGGAATAAATTGTGGATTTTATAAAACGTCTTTTTTTCTTTTGGAATTTGTTAGGATATTGTATTATGTTAGTAGATTTCCTGGTCTCTAACACTTTTTGCATGTCATATTAAACAACCTGCCATATCCCTGCTTTTTAAATGTTTAAGATTTTCTAGGTGGGTAACTGCAATCTGTTTTTTATATATTCAACAAATATGACAAAATGTGAGTTTTCTATTTGAAGAATATAAATTATATGGTTTATATTCATGACCTCTATATTCTTTAATTATTCCCTACTAGAGCTGTATAATTCCAAAACAGGTACATTCAGATATTCCATATGCTTTTTTTTTCATGTTTTTCTGCCTTTTCTAGTAGATTTTTCTCTACATATTTAGTTGTTATACTGTTTGTTCCTTAACAGTTTACGCCAAGTCAATTCAATTTCTTATAAATTAGGCCATTTATCATTATATAATGACCTACTTTCCTCTTGTATGAAGTTAAGATTGTCATTCATTTATAGTCAACCTTTCTATGCCACTTGATCTTAAGTCTTTCGTATAAACTGTAGAGTGAGTTTTGTTATCTAAATCAGTCTATCATTCTCTGTCTCTTAAAGGAGATTTTATTCTAGTCACATTAATACCTCATTAATAATCTTGATTCTGTTTCTTCCTTTTTCCTATTTTATCTACTTTCCACTCTACTCTTTCTGTACTCTTTTTTCTCCCCTCATTTTTGAAGTTTTGTCAAGTTCTTGTTTATTATCTCTCTTTTTTTCTTTCAACTTTGAAAGCCCTGCTTCCGGATTTCACTGGCGGTCATCATGACTTCCTGGCCCACATGTGCACACACAAGTGCCGGCCGTAGTCATCTCTGACCACTCAGCATCTCCCTGCAGACACACCCGGGCTGGCCACCTGGAGCAGGTGAGGCTCAGGTCCCCAGGCACCCAGTGTCAGCCGACCCTCAGCCAACCCCAGACAGGTCCCCGAGCCCACTTAGGACAAAGAACCACCAGTCCAGCCTGTCCAAAACCCCCCAACCCCAGAATCATGAGCCGGGACCAACGTTCACTGATGCCCCCCGCACCACACCCCACAAGCTACCAATTTCCCACGAACACTTTTCCTCAAACACCAAAGAACCTACTGGAAAGACACATAGTTTTGTTCACAAAATCAATCAGAAGAAATGCTTTATTTCTAGTCCACACAGGGAAACTTAAATGAAATATAAACTCTTAATCAGATGCCTGGTAAAGCAGAAAGAATCTTCACTCCAGGCACTAAATCTGTCTTGACATTTACAACTTCATTAAACAATGAAACCAAGTCACAGTTTGTACCTCATAGAGGATGACAGTCCTGAAATCCAACCCCAAATTCAAGGAATATTTACACAGTTTAAGGACATGAGATGGAGGCTTAAGGGTTTTATCTCAGACTCAGAAAGTTAGCGAACGTTATATTTATCCAATATTTATTCAAATGAACGACGGCACTTTGCTTTGAGCGTGACAAGGAAGGTTTAGGATAAAGACGACGCTATGCCCAAAGTCCCCAGGTGGGGCCCCATAACCGCCAGAAAAAACCACAGTGCCCTGGAGGTTAAAATGTGCAAGTGGTTTGAACAGCAGCAGGGGATGGTCCCTACCGCAAACCCTCTGGGGCAGAGTCAGCAGCCCTCCCAGGAAGGACCTCCGTGGGCCACTTCCAAGGGCTGTGCTTGTCCATCCCACTGTCCGAGTGAAGCTGGCACTGCCCCCTCCTCCCGTAAACCCTGAGACCCTGAGGAAGTGATGCCCTCACGCCTCGGGCAGAACTCTGAGACCCCGGCAGAAAGAAAGGCTTTTCAGGGACACCCCTGGTGTCTGGTGACAGACAGGGGAGGCCCCAGGACATGGTTTCAGGGAAAGAAGAGCCAGCTGTAACGGGGCTGCCGCGGCACCCAGTCCTGGCCGCGCCCCCAGACACGGACCCATTCCAGGGTAAGGCTGAGACCCTGGAAGGATGGCCAGACTCACGGCCCCCACCTGTCCGGGATGGGCCATCTGTGACTCAGCCACGCAGCTCAGTCCACGCGAGCCGGGAAAGAGGCGCCCGCTCAGCCAGGGCCCCAAGTCCTGAGCGGTCAGGGCCGGTGTGGGCGGGCGTCCTGGACGGAGCTCTCCTGCACCCCCTCTGCCGGGCTCGCCCTCGTTTTGCTCCCTCTGTCAGGACAGGACTAGCATTCTGGACTCCGCACCCACCTCAGGCCCATCAGGCGCCCCGCCGGGGCTGGGGGTGTGCATGGACCTGCACGAGGATCCCGCCGCAGCCGCGGTCTGCCTTCTCCATGAGCCCCCGCTCTGGACAGGAGGCCTCTGCGGTTCCTGGGGGAGGACCCTGCCTGTCCCCACACCACCGGGCTCCTCAGGGGCCTCTCAGAGGTGGTTGCAGCTCGTGGCAGCCCCACGGGTCCTGGGTCACCCTCTGGGGCTTCTCTGGAAATAGGGTTTGCAGTTCGTGACCCTCCCGCCAAGTCCCCCTCCACCTGAAGCCCCGGGCCCCTATTCTCCCTCCTGAAGGCTCTTGACAAGGGGTTTGCTAGAGGGACTGGAGGTCTGGCAGTGGTTGGTCTGGAGATCACTTGAAGGTCCCTGGCCACACCTGGGCTGGGGGAGGAGAGGCAGTTCTGGAACATCTGTGAGGCCTCTGCCCGGCTCCCCACCACGGAGTCTGCAGCACCAGGCTCCTGGGGGGCCCGTCCCCAAGAGGAGCACCCTCAGCTCTCAGGCTACGTCTCAGCTGCTCACACAGCTACCCAGGAGTGCGTACACCTCCGGGGACCCCCCATCTGCAGGGCAAGAAGACCCTCTCCACTCCGCACCCCAATCAGACTCCTGAAGGTGGCCCATGGGGAGCAGTCAGGATGCTGGGAGCCACGTGGACAGACAGGCAGTTGGCTGGGACCGTGGAGGGTCCAAGTGTGACAAAGGTCCCAGAGCAAACCCCAAGGCCTGACCCCCTGGCCCCACCAGCACTGCTTCCACCGTGAGGGGCCATGCCCTCAAGGACACTAGGCCTGGTCACTCCCCCCAGGCTCTCCTCCCCTTCCCGGGCCGCCCCTCCTGGTCTCCCTGGCCATTACTTGACTACACAACACGCTTCTGCCTCAGGACCTCACGAGCTGCCCTCTTGCTGGAAATCCCAGGCTCACCCCACCAGCCACGTTGCACCTCTGCCCGCAGCTCCCAGCAGCCTCATTTGCTGGGTCTTTCTCCCAGGACCTGCCCCCCAGCCCCTGCTAGAAGGCAAGGTCCCTCGCGGACGCATTTGCAGGACTGCAAGCCCAAGGTGGACCTTGCAGCTGGGACTCCAGCTGACCACAGACCTGCCAGGTGAGCTGCCGACACCCTGTTTACTGGGTTCAAATCGGGAGCAAATAGGGACGGGCCGCATCGTCCCCGGGGACAGTCCCAGACTCCTGGCCTAGAAAAGTGTGTGCAGAGGCCTCCAGAAGCCACTGTCCACTGCGCCTCTTGTCCACGTGTGGTAACAGGCACTCGTGAGCTATTTTTAAATACACCAGCAGAAGCCGGGTGATTGAATGTGTTATTACCAATGATGGCTTGTGATCGTCAATTACTTAACAGAGAGAATCAAAGTACAAATTGCCGGGTTCACTCAATTACTGCTAAAATGGAATAAAAGCATTTTAATTGTAATCAGAACGTACACTTTCCAGAGTGGATATTATAGGGAATAATGACCAGCCATAAATACTGTCACCCATTTACCTCCTGATCCACTTACCAAATAGAAACAGCACATGCCCGCAAATGGGCTCGAAAGCCAGGACCCCATTAATGAGCTTCACTGAATTAGTGGAACGCCTAAATTGGATTCCATTCCAGTGCTTAGCTGAAATTTATCTTAGCTGGGGGCTGGTTTTCTGGCTGAAAAACTAGTGTCAAGAAAAAGAATGAACCTGATACAAAATTATTTTCTTTAAAAAATTGAAATTAAAAACCCATCGCTGGGCTTACTTACCTTCTTTACTTTTGCAAAGATGGTTTGAGATCACTGTAGGTGCAGACCCCGGCATTAGTCCCGTTAGGTCAGGCACCCCTTCCATCCCCTCACACCCTCTCTCAGCGGCAGGAGGGGGCACCCTTGTCTTGGGGATCTGAGTTTTTTACTCTTAGTAAGGGACAAGTGTGCCCGAGTTCCCAGGAGGCCTGGCTCACCCAGGGTGTGAAGGGAGCTGGGTCTCGGGCCAGCCTGCTGCCTTGTTGCTGAGGGCAGGGTGCCCTGATCCGTGCTCTCGGGGCCCCTCCCTGAGCCTGGAGACCCTGGGCCGAAACCCTGCCTCTGCCTCTGTCCACCTTCTGGTCCCCTGGGGGCACTGGTTTTGTTTTCCTTCAGCTTTATGAGGTATGTGTCAGACACAGACCATACATGTGTTTGTGTGCATCCGCCTGGGACACCGGCACCGCCATCCCGGGTGGCGGGTGGTCTAAGTACGTGCGTCCCCTTTTGCTCCTCGAGAAGAGAGGTAACAGGACCCCCACCACACGCGTGTGGTGAAGCTGGCGGCACAGCCTGGCTGTCCTGGTCGGGTTTATGCGTTCGGCTGAGGCACGTTCCTCAAGGTCACTGGGGCAAAGATGGACAGAGAGGTGGCCGGGACGCTGCACTCTCAGCACAGCTCCCATAGCCCCTGGAGCAGAGGGCAAAGGGCACATGTGTCTGACCTGTCCTCTGACCCCCGTGATCCCCTGACCTGTTCAATCGGCTTCCAGCCAGGCCCAGGGCAGGTGAGGGGAGCGGAGCTGAGGGCCGCAGCCCCCACATCCCCCTCCTACCCCGGACAGCAGTCGATGGGGAGGTCAAGTCCCGGCTCAGCAGGGCCAAGCACTGCCCTGCACCGGCCTGCATGGAGCGGGAAACGGGTTGGCATGATGCCCCTGCTGGTCTGAGGCCTGGAAGCCAAGGAAACGGTTTCCAAGTGGCTGGAACCGTCCCTGAAAAGCGGAACCTGAGACCTGGGCCCAGTCGCCAGGCCTGGAAGAGGCAGCTTGCAGGAGGAGTGTCTCCACGGACACAGAGGGGCTGTGGGGTCTCTCACTCCACACGGGGGTCAGGGAAGGGGACCCTGGTGCCTCTCACCCAGGAGGCCGGTGTGCAGAGGCCTGGGGGCGTGGCCTCGGGCAGGGACCAGGGAGGCACGCGGCTCAGCCAGAGACCAGGCCGCTGCGTGGGACTCGGGGAGGGGAGGGGACAGGGCGGGCAAGCCCAGTGGGCAGAGCGGGTGGCAGAAGGGGCCCACGGGGAGGGCCAGCCTTCGGGCGTCCAATCAAACTTTTACCTTCAGCGCACGAGTTCTCGTTGTCATCATCTGGGGCTGGGCTCTCCTTCGCTGTCTGTGGGCAGTCATCCTGGGGGGCACCCTGCCTCAGCACCACCAAGCCACGGGCTGTGCCTCTCCTGGTAGAGGGGCCGTGCCGTGCACCCAGGGTGACGAGCGGCATCCCTGGGATCCAGTCCCTTGGGGACAGGAGCAGCCACTTCCTCAGTTGTGACTACGAGTCTCCACACGTCACCGCTGCTCCTGGAGGGCAGGAAAGTGTGGTTCAGACCCGCTGCTCCAAATTCGAGCTCCTGTGGGAGGCCCGGCTCCAGTGCAGAGCCGGCATCCCCGTGTCCGCCCAGGGTGTGCACAGGCTCCCGCAGGATTGATTTCAGAGTCCTAGGCAGCCGGCTGCCAACCTCTCACTGCAGAGAACAGCACGTGGATCATTTTTCATGGGCACGGAAATTGGAAGATGTAAATACTGACGGCACTCTGTGAAAACCCAGATACGGCCACCAACATGGACCTGCTCCCAGGACAGAAAGTCCTGATGCCTGTCTCCGTGTTATTACGCTGTTACAAACAGGAAGATCTGCTTTGAGGAGATGCTCAGACACCGCCCGCCCCCAGCCACATTCACATCTCTCAGGACGCCCGCCACTCCGAGCCATGGCCGCTCTGTGGCCATGCACGCTCGTCTCTGTGGCTGGTGCGCCCAGGCACCGCCGTGGGGAGAGGGGAGATGCTCAGCTGTGACCCCCCGCCGGGAGCGGATTCGAGCAGAGAGGGCAGAGGAGGCCCTGGAGCGAGGGGATTCGAGGACTGAACAGGCATCACCACCAACCTCGTGGAGAGGCGTCTGAGGGGCAGCACGTGCTCCAACCTTCTTTTTCCACTTCTTTGATCTGCTCTCTGATTAGTGTTTCACTTTCTCCATCTGCCTGGATCTGCCGTTATTAATTCACAGTAGATTTCCTTGTGCCCTTGTGCCAGCTGCTCCTCCACCCGGGAGTCCAGACTAATCCCCCCACATCAGCGTCACCGGCTGTGCTGCCTGCCGTCCACACTTGAGACACAGGGGTGGGCACAGCGCCCCTCCTCAGCCAGACACCCCTCCCCCCGTGTCTCCTGGATTCCCTCTCATAACCAAACACCGCAGATTCCCAGAAACTCTGCAAGCGTCCATCTGGGCACCAAAGGATGCAATTTGCCTAAAAATTGGCAACAGACACACAGCCCCTAATGGAGACCAGCTCCCCTGGGATGCGGCCCAGGGCCCAGGTGGTGAACCGGGGTGTGAGGGGGAAACCGTGGCGTCTGCCTGCCTCACGCAGACCCTTGCAAGCTCTCCTCCTTGGTCAGGTTGCACCTTTGGGTGCTCGGCCCCTCCCACCCCGTCCTGGGAGCTCTGTCGCCCTCCACAGGTGCACTCACCGGGTAACTCCAGAACTCAGGAAGCCAGGCCTTGGGTCTCCTGTGCACGTCTGACAAATCCCTTCTGGAGTAAGAACACCCCACCCAGAGGACAGCCCACGTGGTGCACTCCTGGCACAAAGTGCCAGTTCAGCCAAGACCCGTTGTTCACCTATACCTTCCTCCAAAAGGGCAGAAACACAAAAACTCGAGAAGTACTCTGAGCTCTCATTGGGCCACAATCATTCCCACAATTAAAAGCATATATTTTCCCATTGCCAAGCAGATCATTTCATTCCTTGGTCTAAATTACTATGTAGGGCCATCCTGCACATTTTCCGGGAACCAAGATCAGTTTTCAGAGGGGTTTGGCTTGTCTGTCTCTTGAGGTCGACAGGCATCTGCACATTTTAAATAACAGCTTTCTCTTCTCAAGATTTTTTAAATCTTAAAATCATGTTGTGACCCCAGCAAAATGCTAAATGCAGAGAGTGTCTCAGTGAACCAGGCCCTGCTCACTGGACCTCCGGCTGAGTAAGACCACCATGAGCTCCGTGGCCAGGCCTGGCCCCAAGTGACCGTCCAACACCAGGACCCATGCCCCTCGCCCAGAAGCTTCTCGTTGATCTGGGAAGAGAGCAATCCAATATCTACGCATTTCCCATGATAAATGCTGCAAGAGAAAGCTGTGGCTCGCTAGAACTAATTAAATCAGGGGTGAGAACAAGGTCCTCGGAGGACGAGCCATCCAGAGTGGCTCCTAGGGGTGCATCAGTGTGGCTATGAGGAGGACCTCTGAGCCGGCACCAAGCCCTTCGAAGGCGGGAGGAGGGAGGAAGGGCTTCTGGAGTGTGGGATAAGCTCTTTCAGAAGCACCCTGACCCCACCTCCTAATGTCTGTGATTGTCCAGAGGGACTGGAGAAAACTGGTTCCTCTGGGGTCCTGGTTTTGGTCACGTCATCCAGAGACCCCCCAACACAAGCTTCCATCTCACAGGGTCCTGGGCACGTGATGAACCTCTGTGCTCAGCTCCCAGCGCCAACGCTGTGAAGCGGGGCCATCAGAGTGGCCGGCCCCAGCCACGGGGAGTCCGTGAGGGAACCCACACAAGGAGCACAGCCAGCACCGCACACAGTCATATCTCAGAAGATAAGGAGGGGACGGAGCAGGAAGTCGGCATCTTGACCCCACTGCTGTCTTGGCCCGAGCTGTGGCCGGCTGTGCTGGACAGGGACTGCTGGACAAGACGGCTGGATGCTATACAGCAGAGCAGCTTCCACACGGAGACAGGCCTCTCTCTCCACCCCTGTGGCCTCTGTGTCCATACGTTTCCTGTTATTCTTCAATGTCATCATCAGGACCAGCTCAATGGGGGGCTAGGGGCGGGGGGACTGGTAAATGGAGGTGGCTTCGTGGGTCACTAACGGCACTGTAGCCAGAGTCCTCAGTGGTCTCCTGGGCTCCAGGCCGAGAGGGGCCAGATGGGCGGCACAGACAGGCTCTGTGTGTGGCCTGCTGTGCATTTTTCACACATGGCATCTCACATGTCTTCTGTCGGATGATGATCAGCAAGGGTCCGGGTAAAGGGAAACAGCCTTACTTTGTGGCCAGAAAGACCTGGCTTTGAATTCGGGCTCCATCACAGGCTAGTCTGATGAGCTCTGCTCTTTCCTACATCTGTGCAATTCTTCTCACATATTTTTGGAGCACATGCTACACGTCAGGCTAGAACTGGCCAGCGCACGAGACAGAAATGGCCCACACCTCAAGGACTCACAGCCTCGGCAGTGACCACGTGGCCATCCAACATGACTCGGTGCAATAAGATTGTGTAACGGTGGGGGTGAGCCCGGTCAGCTCGTAGTGAAAAATCTGATATTTGATGGGTTCACAGAAACCAAGAAGGTGGAAGAGGGTCGGGGGGAAATGGACAAAGACCCTGTCGTCGGGGGGAGCGACGGGTCAGAAGGACTGAGGGGCTGAGAGGAGGGGTGAGACCGGAGAGAACAGCAGGGCTGTCGGGGCTGTTCAGTAGAGCAGAGCGGAGGAGGGGGCTTGGTGGACGGGAGAGAAAAATGAATTGGGGGTGATGGAGTCAGAATTTCCTTTGAACACGCTCACTCTACCTGCAGTGGGAAGACAGGATTTGAGCTGTGCTCACATGAGTTCAAGCAGGTGAGTCCGCAGGCTGTGCCATCTGTCCAGACAAGAGCTCCCGGTGGGGGTGGAAGTGGGGTGTGAGGGAGCAGATGTCAAGCCTACTGGCGACATTCAGGAGGAGAGATTGACCAGGCCTGGCTGTGGAGTGAGGGGATGAAGTGGTCCTGAGTGGCTCCAAGGTGTCTGGACTTCGTACCTGGGCAGGTGGCGGTGCCTTTTACCAAGTTTTGGATTGAACATGAGTCCGTTCTTGGACTTGTGAGTTTCGGGTCCTCTGGGGCATCTAAGAAAAAAATTAGTAGACCTGGATTCAGGGGAGATGCCTGGGCTGGAGGTGTGTGTGGGAATCATTTCTGTGCAGGATTCACAGGGACCAAGGGCACTGGTGCCGTCCTTGGGGAGAAGGTGATGCTGAAGGGTGGGGTAGTCCTAGGTCCCAGTGTTGAAGAACAAGAGCTTGAGTGGGTGGACAGAGGAAGGGGAGCCTACAGATGAGCTGGCAGCGTGGCCAGAGAAGCGAAGGAAAACCAGAGAATGACCACTGAGGAAGCCAAGGGGGTGGGGCTTCGAGAAGGAAGCAGGAATCACCAGTATAGACACCAGGGTAGAAACACACCCAGTGAACTTGGTTACACAGAGGTGACTGACGAGTGGGTGGTGAAGACATGCAAACTCTTGCATCCAGAGGGGTGTGTGTGTGTGAGAGAGAGAGGAAGAAATGAGATGAAAAAAAATGAGAAGGTGGCTGTTTACTGCTTGGTTTCCATTTCTGCCCATTCTCTTTCCATTATGTTGAAGATGCTCTGTGAGTACAAAAAGCAACAGGAAGGATGCAGTTGAAGCCTCGGATCTTGAAAAAATTATTTACCTTCACTCTGTTTCAAATTCCATATGAGAAAGATTAAAATAATCACACTTAAAGAGTTTTGCTAGAAATTAAGTAACACATAAATATCATCTGCAAATCCAGGTATCAAACAGGCCATTATTACTGAGACCTTCCTTACTGTTTAGTACCGACCACATTAAAAACAACACAAGCTCAGGGTTATAGCTTATCGTTATTGTAATTAATTTTAATTTTTAATTATTGTAGAGTAAAATTTATGATTTGGGGTGTATAGTTTTATTAATTTTAACATATACATGTTCACATGACCACCACCACAATCTGGATATAGGACAATTCCATCATCCCCAAAAGTCCCTTGTGCGGTCTCTTTACAATCACCCCGCCACCCCATTTCTAAGCCCTGGAAACCACTGGCCAGCCCTCCATCACTACAGTCTTCTCTCGTTTCGAATATTGCACAAATGGGATCACACACGGCGTGTAACCATTTGAGGCTGGCTTTCTCCACATTGTGCGTGTCAATCACCCCCCTTCATAGCTGAGTAGAACCCCATTCTATGATGCTCCAGAGTTAGTTTAGCTCCTCACCTGTCCAAGGGTGTGTCATTTGTTTGCGACCCATGTACGCTTTTTGGTGAATTGCGTCCAGTTTTGAGCAGTCATGAATGGATCTATAGACATTCAAGTTCAGATCTTTATGTGGACACAAGTTTTCAATTCACTTGGGTAAATACTGAGGGGAGGGAAGTGAGTTGTGGAGTTAAGGTATGTTTGACTTTGGAAGAAATTGTCACACCATCCTCTAGCGTAGCTACACCATTTTACATTCCCACCAGCAAGGCGTGACAGTCCCGGCTTCCCCTCATCCCTGGCAGCACTTAGTATTATCAGTAATTTTTATTTTAGCCATTCTGATAGATGTAGCAGTACCTCTACATGGTTTTAATGCACATTTCCCAAATCAAATGCTAATGATGTCAGAGAATATATTCTGTTTAATTTTCATTCTTTTACGCTTGTTGAGGTTTGTTTCCTGACTCAGAGTGTGATCTGTCTTGGTAAATGTTCCTTATGCACTTAAAAGTAATGAGTATTCTGCTGATGGGGAACAGATCATAAAAACATACAATAAAAAAAATACTAGACAAGAAATGAAGCAGAAAAATTTGATGGGTGATCAGGAGGAAAAAAATACACAATAGAAGTGAACCTGCAGATGGTCCCTGTACTAGAGTTAGTAAAGAAGGTTTTAAAACCACTGTGGTTACCATGTTAAAGAAAACTGAGGAAAAGACATCAAAATGGATGAAATGGAGAATTTTAGGAAAATCGGAATCTGTAATAAGACAAATTGGATGGTCATTCTAAATTGAAGACTACAATAGAAGAAAACTTTAAAAGCAAAAAGATAGAAAATAAAATCAGATCGATAAACCCAGTTGTATCCAGTTTGTGGCATAAACACATAGAGAGTAACCATTCCAATTAACATTAAAATACAAAAATTTAGCTGTGCATCCCAAGTGAGATATACCCCAATGGCAAATATTCCTGCAGACCTTAAAACCTAAAATCATGGTCAGCAGTCGCACTGATTTCCATATGTTGGTATCGTTGGTCTAAGATGTGCTGCGGGAAAAACCTTGTCAGCGTCTTAGAAAAGTGACACCTGGGCTCTGAGTGAAAGGAGGTACAAATGTCCTGTTAATAAGATTCAATCATGTCAGTGGAGCCCTGGACTTGAAAAATAATTGTCACAAGAGCTCGTGATATACTTTTATCTTTAAAAAATGCCTGTTTACCAGCTCTGTCTTCTGAAAAGCCCTTGAATCATTGGCCAATCCAGTAGCAAAGACCTTAGATGATGGTATTTAAATATCACTTCCCATCTACAGGAACCACCACTCCTTGAAGAAATAGCCAGTTTCGGGACTGAGCCTTACATCTTGTTATACTGAAAAACAAAGCTGTGATCAGAGACTAAAATACCAGGTCAGAGGTCTCGTGTCATTGTTGTCATAAGGGCAATAATCGCAATACACTGAAAACACTCTGAGTATGTTTACGAGATTTATTCATGATGGTGCAGGAAGCAAACCTCTTTGGCCGTCTCTGAAGAAAGCTAAGGAACCAGATGATTAGGGTAAACAGTCACTAAAAGTAGATTTGGGGGCTTCCCTGGTGGCGCAGTGGTTGAGAGTCCTCCTGCCGATGCAGGGGACACGGGTTCGTGCCCCAGTCCCGGAGGATCCCACATGACGCGGAGCGGCTGGGCCCGTGAACCATGGCCGCTGAGCCTGCGCATCTGGAGCCTGTGCTCCGCAATGGGAGAGGCCAAAACAGGGAGAGGCCCGCATACCGAAAAAAAAAAAAAGAAATGAAACAATGAAAACAAAAAGAGAAAGAGGAGGAACCTACAGATTAAAAGAGACAAAGTCATTTCAACCAGTTACAATTCATGGACTTTATTTTGATCCTGATTTCAACCAGTAAGCAGAAAAAAGCTATAAGACAATTGGAGAAATTTGAGTACTCACTCTATATCTGACGATATTAAGAAATCTCTGTTAAATTTGGGTATAATAATTATCAAAGTTATGCTTTAAAATTTTTAATTTATCTTTGAGAGACCTATGTAGAAACTTTTACTTTAAAAAGTAAAGAATGTCTAGAATTTACTTCAAAATAATCCAAGATAGAAGGAAATAAGTGTATAGAGGTGATACAAGGTCAGGCAAGATTTGATCATTGAAGCTGGGTGATGTGAATTCAGGATTCAGTATATTTTTCTCTCTGCTTTTGTATATATTTGAAATTTTTCATAATCAAAAAGTACGAAAAAGTAAAGGTACACTTTTATCACCAAAATTCTGGAGAAAGTGAATGCAGCCAAAGTGAGACTGCATCTGAGGTGTGGTCTTGTTTTAATCTTTCCATCCGGGATCTGGATTCACTGATCATGAGATGGGACTGGCTTATCAATATCCAAGAGGAGCCTGGACCATCTGGTCACAGTCTGAAGGATGGAGGGAAACCTGAGGTGCCCCCCTCACCCCCCAGGCCCCACCCAATCTCCGCATCCCTGCGTCCTGGCTGGAACTCACGAAAACACTGTAGTCACTGAAATAAGAGTTATCACATTACTGAAAGCAGAGGAATAACAAAAGTATCCTCATAATGCAGGAAAGAGAGAAAGAACATGTCAACACTAATGAAAATGTATGATGATGCTAAAATAATGACATAGCCCTTCTCCCACACCACCCCCACCTCCCAGCCAGCCTTGCAGCAAAGGTGACCATGTGACCAGATCTGGTTACCAGAACCTAAAGGCAAGTCTGCAGGGAGCTTCCAGAGAGCATCAATTTCCTGCTTTACTGATGAAAGACATAGAAGGAGCCCAGACTGCATCTTCCCTCCTTGAGCATGGCTGTGATGCTTGGTGTTGTGGCAGCCATCTTGCCACCATGAAGCTATCAGCGAGAGGACATGGAAGCAGATCAGGAAGACAGAAAGAGCGAGCTCCCCGATGACATGGCTGCAACGTCTTATCCTGTGGAATCTTTAAATGCCTTGAATGCCTAAGTCACTGCTATTCAAGCTGTCTATTCTTAAGGAAAAGTGCTTCCTCAGCGATATAAAATCTTTCCTTCTGTCAACTGAAATAAAAACACACAACATGCCAGCTCTGAGTTTCCGCATTATTCGGGAAGTTCCTGAGGACTATAGCCCAGCAGACAGCCTCTTAGTAGCTCTGAGGAATGGCGCCAAGGAAGCTGGGGATAGGGTCAATATTGTCTAAAAAAAATTGCACAACGTGAGAGTTGCGAGTTAAGTTTTATCTGGGGCAAAATGAGGACTATAACCCAGGAGACAGCCTCTCAGATAGCTCTGAGAAACTGCTCCAAAGAGGCAGTGGGGGGAGGTCAGTATATAAGCGATTTTGGTGAAGAGGGAGTCCATGCAATCAAGCACATATTTTTTGAAGATGGTTTCTGCTAGTCATGGAGGGCAGTCATCACCATGAAGGATTTTAGTGTTTTCTAGATACGAGGAGATACAAGAACTGGGCTCATGAAATCAGCTCCTGAAAATATCTAACTCTCTGAAGACCTGCTCTGCCAGATTTTCCCGGAGCACAGAGGGCCTCATTCCTGATCTCCACCCTGAACTCCTTTCAGGGGGATTGAAGCTCAGCAGCTGCAGCGGCTCAGGATTTAATCCTTATAGAGGTGGCTGGCGAGTGCCAATGGCGAGTGCCAATTTGTGGTTGACAATATAGCTGTGATATTGGTGAAGGGGGTACATGCACTCAAGCACACATCTTGGGAGAAGGTTGCTGCCAGTTACGAGAAACAGATACCTTAGTTAATGGTTTTAGTGCTTTTCTAAACATGGGAAGATGCAAGCATTGGTGTTCATAAAATTTTCTCCTGAAAATAATAGCTCACTCTCTGAGGGCCTGGCTGCCCATTTTCCCAGAGCACAGACGCCTCATCCTGACCTCCCTGAACCCCTGTCAGGGCGTGTGGAGGGCCAGCGACTGCCGTGGCAGTGCCTTCATCCTTGCAGAAGCAGGTGGCGAGCGACATTCTTTAGTTGGCTCTTGCGATGGAAGGGATGAGGTCCAGAGGGGCCCCTTCCTGCCACACTGAGCACCTGACTGGCCTCTTCCTCACCCACTCATCCCTGGAAGCTCTGCGGACACCCGGAGTGGGCGGGGCTCAGGCAAACAGGCATCCTTAACCCCTTACACCCTAAGTCCGTTTTCTCTCCGGGGAGGTCGTGCCCCAGACATTTCCGACTGTCAGGACTGAGAGGTGACCCTGCCTCCAGTGGGGAGAGGCCAGGGATGCTGCCCATTGCCTGCAGGACCCAGGGCATCCTCCGTCACAGAGGATTATCTGGCCCAAATCGTCATAGTGCTAAGGAGCCCTGCCCTGCGTGACGTAGCTGAGGCTCTGCCTGGTGCTGGTGCCACAGCCGGCTCTGCATGAGCTCAGAGTTGAGAAATAATGCCAGCTCCTCACAGAGTCCATGCTGAGGGCGGTCCCAGCCTGAGGAATCTCCGCTGGCTGGTCAGGGAAGTGACCTGAAGGCAGTGATCATGGCAAGTGCAGGTCAGGGGTTCCCAGATCTGCCCTGTCCCTAGAGTTTCCTTAATTTGTAATAGAGAGGTCATGTAATCAATCAGACACTACTCGCCTGTTCCCAGAGGACTAGCAGTAGGGGGGCAGCCCCACCTGGACAGAGCCACACCCCCTGACCCCCAGGCCCTGGTGTACTGTCACAGTGTGATTCTGTGAACATAAACAAAAAGAAACATTAAATTTTGCTCTCAGGGAGCGTGGCGTTTATCCGGGGAAATCCAGATATGAAATACACAGAACATGAGACGGATCAGCGGAGACGGAAGTGCGGTCCCATGGAGCAGACTGTGTCAGATGGAACAGAGGATGCACGGGACTCAATTGCAAGGATTTTTTGGTTATTTGGCCATTTGACATCTCACAGGTCATATGCCTTTACAATTACTCATCATTTTATTTTGGAACCATTTAGGGAAAGGGGTGAATTATGACCCAGTCACAGCAGAGATGTGACATCTCTGTCAACACAGACGGTAACTCTAGCATCCTTGTCTCCTGATTGCATGAGCGTCTCTGAGTGTGAAACAAAGAGGAGCTCTGTGCCTGCACGCACTCCCCTGAAACCAAACTGTGACTCGGCTGACGATTAGAAAAGTGTGGAGTCAAGACTGTGCAATTTCTAAAGTTAAAAAAAAAAAAAAAAAAAAAGCCAGACACTTTAGCATCCCCCAGCGTGGCTCACAATGAATCCCACCTCTCCGCTCAGCGCACCAGCGATTTAGCGAGGGCTTGGAGCTGGCTCCTGCCCCTCTAATCTCTAAATCCAAGACAGATCAAACGGGCACCGTAAACACAAGCGTTTTCGAGCCAGAGATTCAGAGTAATTGCATTACCGGCCTGACCAGCCCAAATGTTTGGGGATCTGGGATAAATAAAAAAGAAATAGCTCTCAAAGTGATCCCCAGCGCTCCATTTGGGGCTGTGCTGAGCCCTGCTATTTCATTTGCATGATTTAGCAAAAGGAAGTTTGCATTGATATGTAAATAGAATGCAAGTAGTTTACACTGAAAAACAAAGGCAGGCAGCAGAGCCTGTGATATTTTATAGCCGTTGGACTACAGCCTTTGCTGCTTCCAGAAATCGCAACAGCAATTATCCTGGACCTACAATTTAAATAGCTCAGCCTCACACAAGTGCTTCAGGAGTAACGTTTAATAATGGAATTATGTTGTCATTTGCATATGGTGTTCTCATTGGAAGGTGTATTCCGAATTTATTGGGCACTTTTCTTAGCCCTCAGCGATTGACTTCTGGAAATTTGGTATGCGCAACTTGTAGCAGGGGGAAAAAATCTTCAGTAGAGAAAACTCTGAGTGCATGAAGATAAACGGTACCCGCTGTTTCAGAGGCTGCCAAGAAGGACAGTCCTGGGTGCACATGGTTTATGGTATTATGGGATATAGGACCTCTCCCCAGCATACTCAAAAATGGGGGCGAGACCAGATGACCCCAAACCTCCTAGACTCAGCTCTATCAAGGGCCCTGATGGCCTGGCTCCATGTAAGGCTCTGTGGAGCCAAGTATGGGAGAGTCTCTGGGTGTGATCGTTGCAGGAAAATGGGGCGTGAGAGGCGCGTCATGTCCCAGGTCTTGGGCAGGGGGAGAGGCCTGGGGCAGACCGCCAAGTGACATCCTTGGCTTCACACAGGAAAGAATTCGAGAGTGAGCCATAGGAAAGTGAAAACAGGTTTACTCAGAGAGGCACACATTCCATAGGCAGAATTCAGTCCATCTCAGAAGGTGAGAGCAGCCCTAGGGCATGGCGTCCTCCTGGAAAGTGAGAGCTGCCCAGAATACAGCGTGGTTAGTTTTTATGGACTGGGTAACTTCATAGGCTAACGAGTGGGAGGATTATTCCGATTATTTTGGGGGAGGGGCAGGGATTTTCAGGAACTGGGCCACTGCCCACTTTTTGGCCTTTTACAGTCGGCCTCAGAACTGTGGTACCCATAGGTGTGTCATTTAGCTGATGTATTACAGTGAGTATAGAATGAGGCTCAAGGTCTAGTAGAGGTTGAATCTTCTGCCATCTTGGGCTTAGTTGGTTCTAACCACTCTTTGTCATGTCTTCAAGGGCTGTGTCATTCTTTTAAAGGTTGTGCCTTGCCCCCTCCCCCATGATGAACCTGCATCCTGTACCAGCTGCTGTGGTGGGGGGAGGTGGTAGCAGATAAAGATACGCCAACCCAGTGTGCCTCGGAGTCCTGCTCCCCAAAGCATGCTGCACAGACCTGCACCACCAGGGGCCTGTTGGAAATGCAGAGTCCCGGGCCTCTGGCTCAGACCTGCTGAATCAGGAGCTGCTTTCTAACAAGATCCCCACATGGCCTGAGAAATACCGCTCTACCTGAGGGATAATTGTACTATTACCAGAAATAAGAAACACATTTTACTGGAATCCAGTTACCCATATGTGTACATTTGAACATGTGTACATCCATGAACTCGGAGTCCGATGACAAAATACTTATTCTTACTATGTCTGATGAATGCTGATATTTTCTATTGCACCCGATTTCATCCTGTTCTATTTTAAAATATTGGTCACAACCCTCTAAATTGATGTCATGACCTAATCATTGTGACCACAGGTTTACAAACTCTGCTCTAGTATTTATTCTGGCAGCATGAATATCTGGGTTGCCTCCTGAAGAAAAGAATTCCAGATAAAATATGTTTTATAATTTATTAAGTGCATCCATGGACTGACAAAAAAGCAGGCCAAACCTGAGCCAGGGAGACAAGGACAAGAGAGGTGGACAGAGCACACGAGCCAGTTTTCCCCTTGAGGTCGTTTGTGGTGAACTTGAACTTCAATTTTCATGGCCTTTCAAAGGAAAGAAAACAAAGACCAGAATCTTCCCGAGGTGGGAACACACTGAGGACCCACCCCATGGGACTGTATCTCAGCACATGGGTGAAATACAAACAACCCCACTGCCAGTCCCCCCAAGATAGCTTGGGAAAGCATCAGTCTCTAAATTGGCACCAGGAGAGGAAAATGTCCTCTAAATTTTCTTAACAAAAAGCCACTCCAACATGGATTAATAACCCATACTCATGCTCATTGTGTGGTCCAAATAAAATGTCAACCAAGCATTCAGTGTAAAGAGGTCCTGGACGCCGTCACTGTCCAAATCCTGAAAGAATCAAACCCAGGTCCCCTCTGAAGCAGCCACTTATACCTCAGGACTTAGAGAATCTCCACAGGGGAAACTTCTAGAACAATGCACTGCTCACTGTGAAAGAAATCACGAAATAGACAAAGAAACAGGAGACAATGAGGAAGAGATGGCAGAAAAAAAGAATGAAAAGAAAACAAAGGTAACAAAAATGCATAAAAGACCCAAACCAGTAATATGTTCCAAGAAATAGAGAGAAACTAATGAAGCTGAACAAAGAGAAGCAGATTTTCCAATGAAGCAAACACAACTGCTACAAGTGAAAAATATAATTGTTGAAATTAATAACTCAGTAGATAGATTTAATACCTGATTAGACAGCATTGAAAAGGAGGAGGAATTAATAAGCTAGGAGTTATGTAAGAATAAATTATACAGAAAAGCATCCAGAAACACCAAGAAATAGAAAGTCAGAGAGGTCAAACGCGTGAACAGAGCATAAGATCATTTAACATTCGTCTAATCCAAGCTCCAGAAAGAGGTGGAGACAAATGAAAGAGATGATATTTTTAAAGATAATGGCTGATAAATTTTTTAAATAAAAATTAAAAAGCAATTTTGGGCCTCCCTGGTGGCGCAGTGGTTGAGAGTCCGCCTGCCAATGCAGGGGACGCGGGTTCGTGCCCCGGTCTGGGAGGATCCCACATGCCGCGGAGCGGCTGGGCCCGTGAGCCATGGCCGCTGGGCCTGCACGTCCGGAGCCTGTGCTCCGCAATGGGAGAGGCCACAGCAGTGAGAGGCCCACATACCGCAAAAAGAAAAAAAAAAAAAAAAAAAAAAAAAAATTAAAAAGCAATTTAAAGGTATCATTGACTCAAAAAGGCCAATTAATTCCAATCCGAATAAATTTGAACAAAATTTATGCATAGAAAACATAGTGAAATTACAGAGCAGCAAAGAAAATGTCTAATATAGTTGAGAGAAAAGAAATATTATCTTCAAAGAATGACATTTAACCCAAAAGCAGACTTATCAGTCTCAACAATGGAAGCAGGGAGACAGCTGAAGGGATCTACAGTGTGTTGGGATGAAACAATTTAACTTAGAAGTCTATACCTCGAAATAACATCTTTCAATAACAAGAGTGAAATAAAGGTCACAAACCAAACACAGAGGTGGTTTGCACCAATAGGCCCTATCTAAAAGAAATTAAGTATATATTTCATATAGAAGGACAGCATTACCAGAAGGAAGGTCTGAAATGAAAAGAGGAATGAAGCATAAAGAAATTAACAAATATGAGATAAATGTGAATAATTAACAATGAAAAACTATAATAATCTTGTTGTGTTACAAAAAAAAGAAATGTTGAATTTATAACAACTATGGTAAATAAGTCAGAGACAGAGATGATTGGAATATTCTGCAGTCTTTGTAATACATGGATAAGGTTAAAAAGATTAACTAATTTTATAATTTGATGGATTAAGTATGGGGTGATAACATTTGTGGACTAATCACTAAAATAATAGAAACATACTGCACTTTGTCCAAATTGTCAGAGAAAAAGTTGAAAGAGAAAAAGATATGTCAATGCAAGATAAAGCAAGAAATGAGAGGGAAAAAAAAACAAAGATTAGGATAAGAACACAAGAGTGATTACAAATCCAGATATACCACTGAGTAAAACAAATGTACATAGAATAAAAGCTCACTTAAAAAACAAAGACAATCAGATTAGCTCTAATAAAATCCAACTATATTGCATTCACCAGTAAAAGAAAACCATAAGGTCATAGAAAAACTGAAAGATAAGTTAGTCTAATTATATTAATATCAGAATCACATACACTACAAGTCAAAGGCATTATAAGAAATAAGGAAGGTGACCATATTATGCTAAAATGTTTAACTCGTCAAGAAGTCATTTGAAAATTTGTATACACCTCATAAATGGGGCATCAAATTGTGTAAAGCAAATATGAACTCACAATCATATTAACATCACTCTCAGTAACTGACAAAACAAACAGAGAAATAATCTGTGTAAAAATAAAAGACCTGAATGACACAATTAACAAGCTATATCCCAAAATTGAAGAAGATACATTGTTCACATTATTTTAAAACACACCGGGCTTCCCTGGTGGTGCAGTGGTTGGGAATCTGCCTGCCAGTGCAGGGGACATGGGTTCGAGCCCTGGTCCGGGAAGATCCCACATGCCGCGGAGCAACTAGGTCCGTGAGCCACAACTACTGAGCCTGCGCGTCTGGAGCCTGTGCTCCACAACAAAGGAGGCCGCGATAGTGAGAGGCCCGCGCACCGCAATGAAGAGTGGCCCCCGCTTGCCACAACTAGGGGAAGCCCTCACACAGAAACAAAGACCCGACACAGCCAAAATAAATACGTTAATGAATAAACTCCTACACCCACCATTTAAAAAAAAAAAAAAGAAACCTCTGCTTCCGTATCTTCTAAAAAAAAAAAAAAGCAGAAAACACACCAAGGATATTGGTGAACATAGCCCCCCAAAATCCCAAATTTGGGAAATCTATACATTCAAGAAGTTCAATGAACCACAAGCAGGATAAATAAACATGAAGCACCCCCAAGGAACATCAAAATCAAATAATTGAAATCAAAGGACAAAGAGAGGGCTTCCCTGGTGGTGCAGTGGTTGAGAGTCCGCCTGCCGATGCAGGGGGTGTGGGTTCGTGCCCCGGTCCGGGAAGATCCCACATGCCGCGGAGGGGCTGGGCCCGTGAGCCATGGCCACTGAGCCTGCGCGTCCAGAGCCTGTGCTCCTCAACGGGAGAGGCCACAACAGTGAGAGGCCCATGTACCGCAAAAAAAAAAAAAAAAAAGGACAAAGAGAACCTTGAAAACAGAGGAAGATGACACATTTCATTCAGAGGAACAATTGTATGAATGACCACTAACTTCTCATCAGAACCACCAGAGACCAGGAAATAATGGAAATATATCTTTAAAGCAAAAAATGTCAACCCATAAATCTATATATAAAGAAAATAACTTTCACAAGTCATAGTGAAGATATTTTTGCATGAATCAAAACTGAGAAAATTAAGTACAAGTAGGTCTTCCCTACAAGAAATGATGTCGATGGACAACTTAGACTTATACAAAAGAAAAATATTACCAGAAATGCCAATTATGTTGGTAAATACAAAATAATTAAAAAATGAATAAGTATATATACATGTATTATTTATGTATGCTATTTATATACATGTCTCTGGGACCCCTCAAGCTCAATGATTCACTAGAAAGTCTCCCAGGACTCAGAAACAATTTAGACTCATGGTTACACTTTATCACAGCAAAAGGAGACAGATTAAAATCAGTGAAAGAAAAGGTGCATTGGGCAGACTTCAGGAGACCAGGCACAACCTTCCACGTGTCCCCTTCCAGTGGACTCACCTGGACAGTGCTCACTTACCTCTCCCAGCAGAGATGTGAGACCTGCAAAGAGCTACCAACCAGAGAATCTCACCTGAGCCCTGGTGTCCGGGGTTGTTATTGGGGGTCAGTCTCAGGAATGCAGCACCCATGTGACTGACCTCAGATAATCAGTCTCTAGTCCCGCCCCAGAGGTCAAAGTGATGGTGTTGCCCAGAGCCTTAGATGTGCCAAAACAGGCATCCACCTGGTCACATCGTCAGCATAAATTGTCTGGTCAAACTGCACCAGCAGGGCCTGTGACCTCAGACACACAAAAATACTCATATTAGGCAGGATACTACAGAGCTCAGAGGTTATCTCCCAGGAGCTGGTCAAAATTTAGTCCTGAAGACAGGATTTTCTTGGGAATGTGGAGGGTTTGAGCAATACAGAACTGCTGAGTTAATATTTCCTGCGTAAGTATATTGACATATAAAAATATATGCGTAGGGGCTTCCCTGGTGGCGCAGTGGTTGAGAGTCCGCCTGCCGATGCAGGGGACACGGGTTTGTGTCCCGGTCCGGGAAGATCCCACATGCCGCAGAGCGGCTGGGCCCGTGAGCCATGGCCGCTGAGCCTGCGCGTCCAGAGCCTGTGCTATGCAACGGGAGAGGTCACCACAGTGAGAGGCTCGCGTACCGCAAAAAAAAAAAAAAAAAAAAAAAGATGCGTATAATTTCTTTTCTTTCCTTAATTTATTGAAGAGAGATAGAATAGTTTAAAGCAAAAAAATGTATATATGAGGTTTATGAACAATGTGGAGATAACAAACCACAGTTGCACAGGGGACTATACTGTACAATTCCTGTTCTCCACAAGAAGTAGTATCACTATGGTAAGTTAAATAGGCAAATTTAGAGCAATCATTTAGCATTATGCAAAGTAGGTTCAAAAATCACAGGAAAAGAATCAAAGATGCCAGAAAAAAATAATAAGATCACACAGATAGAATAGGAAAGAGAAGAACTATCTGAATTCACAGATGTCATGATTATTAATAGAGAAAAACCTAGGGAATCAAAAAAAATTATTAAAATTAACAAGTGAGTTTATCCAGGCCTCAGAATACAAGTTGATATACAAAAATAAATTGTATTTCTATATACTAACAGTAAACAAACTGAAGATAAACTTTTAAAAACAAATTCTATTTACAGTAATGTCAAAAAATAAGCAGTTCTTAGGAACAGATTTAACAAAAGACATGCAAAACTCCACTGAGTTGGTGAGAGAAATTAAAGATCTAAATAAATGAAGAGAGTTTTTGGATTAAGTGGCAACATCTTTTTAAGATGTCAACTTTCCCTAAATTGACCTCTAGATTCAGTGTAATCACAAATAGACTGCCGGCACCATTTTTTAAAATCAAAATCAAAATCTTGCTCCTAAAACTTCTACAGAAGTTTACAGAATCTAGAAAAGTCAAACAAAGTGTATAATAGAACAATGCTGGGACTTACACATGCTGAATTTAGGGTTTACAATGACCTAAAGTAAATAAGATATAAGGATAAGGATGGACAAATAGATCAATAGAACAGAATAGAGTCCAGAAATAGACTGACAATTACAGGGTCAACTGACTTTTTTGGCAAAAGCATCGAAGCAATTCACTGAGAAAAGAAAATATCTCCAAGAAATAGTGCTCTAACACCTGGATATCCACATAGAAAAAAAAAAAAAGGTTCCAGTCTGGCATGTAAGTTGCTTCAAAGTCACTGATCCCATGTTGCACAACAAGAAAAAAACGCTAAACAAACTGAAAAGCAACAACTCCCCTTAGGTGCATCAGAGAAACAAGGCAAACTGCTGCCCCCCAAACTGGAGAGACAGATAGGCAGACACAAAGAATCACCGTGTCCCAGGAAAACCTCAACTGTAATGACAAATTGCTGGAGACTCCATGTGGACAAGACTGAGATTCAAACACTCCAGGGGCCATTCTTAGGGCTTTTATGAGTTTTGTCTCTCAGAACTCTACCAGGTTCTTGCAGTGAAGATAAGAGAAAAATCTGCTCATGCTTCCAGCAAGAGGAGGGGAAAAGCATCTATTTTAAATACACCCAGAGCCTTCTGTCCTTCTTAACAAGGCTGCCCTCAGGAGAAACCATTTACCAGAGCCTTGGGAAGCGAAAGAGCCAACCCCAAACTCCTCTAGACCCAATCTTAGCACTACAGACCTTTCCATCCCTCTCCACCCTCCCACCACATCAGGACTCCTGCATAATAATAGGGGGTTACAACTGGAAGCCTTGGACCTGTGTAAGGAGGAGTTTCTGGGGCACCAAAAGGCAACAGAGTTGGCAAAAACAAAGGCACCAGAGGAAATTTTAGCCTCTGACAAAAATAACAGTGAACACAGCCTAACTCCTAGTCAGAGAAACACAAAACCTCCTACTAATGACCTACTTACCTCAGTTCCTTTTACCTGGTGCAGCATGTGCAGTTTTCAACAAAAAATTACAAAGCGTACTAAAAGGTGAAAACACAGTTTGAAGATACAAGCATCACAGCCAGACTCAGAGGTGGCAGGGATTTTTTTTTTGGTTGCACAGAGTCTTAGTTGCAGCAGGCAGGCTCCTTAGTTGTGGCTCATGGGCTACTTAGCTGTGGCTCGCCGGCTCCTTAGTTGCAACACATGGGTTCTTTAGTTGCAACACATGGGTTCCTTAGTTGCAACAGGCAGGCTCCTTAGTTGTGGCAGGTGGGCTCCTTAATTGTGGCAGGCAGGCTCCTTAGTTTTGGCATGTGAACTCTCAGTTGTGGCATGCATGTGGGATCTAGTTCCCTGACCAGGGATCAAACCCAGACTCCCTGCATTAGGAGCGTGGAGTCTTATCCACTGCACCACCAGGGAAGTCCCAGAAGGGATTTTAGAATTATCCAACTGGGAATTTAAAATAAGATTAATATGCTAAGGACCCCAATGGGAAAAGTGGACACCATGCAAGAACCAACGGGTAGTGTTGGCAGAGAGGTGGAAACTCTAAAATAGAATCAAGAAATGCTAGAAATCAAAACACTGTAACAGAAATGAAAAATGCCTCTCATGGGCTAATTAGTAGACTGGACACGACTGTGGAAAGAATCAGTGAGCTTGAAGATATGCCGACAGAAGCTTCCCAAACTGAAAGGCAAAGAGAAAAAAGAATGAAGGAATAAAAGAATAGAATATCCAGGAACTGTGAGACAATCATAAAAGGTGTGGCATAGGGTTAACTGGTATACCACAAGAAGAGAGAAAGGAAGAAAATAATTATTTGAAACAATGACTGAGAATTTTCCAAAATTAATGACAGAAACCAAATCACAGACCCAGGAAGCTCAGAGAATCCCAAGCAGGATAAATAATAAAAAAAAAAAAAATCTATACCAAACTGTAGAAAATCAAAGACAAGGAGAAAATCTTGAAAGAAGCCAGATTTGAGGGGCAGGGTGAGGGGACCAAGGATAAAAATTACATCAGACTTCTTTTCAAAAATGTTGCAAACAAGAGAGTGAAGTGAATCTTTTCAATGTTCAATGGGGGAAAAGAATTCTGTATCCAGTAAAATTATATTTAAAAAGTAAAGGAGAAATAAAGACTTTATCAGATGAACAAAAACTGAATGAATTTATTGCTAGTAGACCTGCCTTGCAAGAAAAGTTTTAAAGTTCTTCAGAGAAAAGAAAAATTATATAAGTCAGAAACTGGGATCTACATAAAGAACCTTAAAGAAGGAATAAAGGAAGGTAAAATGAAATATTTTTTCTTATTTTTTTATTTTTAATCGATGTAGCAGATAATAAGTTGTTCAAAATAATAACAGCAACAATGTAGCCAGTGATTATAGCTTATGGGTAAGTAGAATGAACTACAGCAGTGTTACCAAGGGCAGGAGGGAGGAACTGAGGATATTGTTGTGGACTGAGAATGCTGCCTGTCGTATCAGTAAACAAAAGATGTTGCAGGGCTTCCCTGGCGGCGCAGTGGTTGAGAGTCCGCCTGTCGATGCACGGGACACGGGTTCGTGCCCCGGTCCGGGAGGATCCCACGTGCCGCAGAGCGGCTGGGCCCGTGAGCCATGGCCGCTGGGCCTGCATGTCCGGAGCCTGTGCTCCGCGGCAGGAGAGGCCGCGGCGGTGAGAGGCCTGCGTACCGCAAAAAAAAAAAGATGTTGCAGTCATCAGTAATTGCAGCCACCCCCGAAGGGGGGCGCCCTGAGAGACCTCAGAATGGAAACAGGATGCCCGCCTTCTAGCAGCCATCAGACAGCAGCCACCACCCTACAGTGCAGCTTGAGGAGACTCAGGATGCAAAACCACAGGATGCTGGCCCCAGGTAGCTGAGGTGCACATCAAAGGAATGATTTCAAAAGCCCAGATTCTTGCATCTTCCCACACATAGAAAAGCGCTAGATTCCTTAACTTGAGATGTCAGCTTTTCTCTAATTAACAGTAATCTTTTTGATGTTCTGACTACCGAGTTCTGTCTGAAAAACTCATATATCCTGGCTTTTCCCCTCCCTCTTCAGAACAGTTTTCTCAAGTTTGTCTGAGATGCTGTCTCCCAGGCTTGAAGTCCTAAGAATGTTTGCTGAATAAAACGTAACTCTCAACTTTTAGGTTGTGCATTTTTTTCAGTCAACATTGTTATAAGGGACTTGTATTCCGTGCAAAGTGATGTAGTATTATTTTGCAAGTGGACTTGGACTATGTGTAAATGTGTACTGTAAACTCTAAAAAAATGTTAAGTGTGATTGATACACTAAGACAGAGGAGAAAATAGAATCATGTAAAATGCCCAGTTAAAATCAGAGACAGCAGAAAAAGACTGGAAAACAAAAAAAAAAAGAAGAAACAAAGAATATGGGCAACCATAGAAAACAGCAACAGGTATGGTAGATACTACTCCAAATATATCAATAATCACTTTAAACCTCAACAGTCTAAATACACCAATTATGAAACAGATACTGTCAGAGGGGGTTTTAAAAAAGAAGAAGGGAAAAAAAAAAAACAAGACCCAACTATATGTTGTCTACAAGAAACTCACTTCCTATATAAACACACAGATAGAGCAAAGTGAAGGAATGGAGAAAGATAGACCACACTAACATTAATCAAAAGAAAACTGGAGCTGGTGTATTAATTTCAGGAAGAACAAACTTCACAGCAAGGAAATTTATCAGAGACAGAGAGGCCCTACATAATGACAAAGGGATCAATTCTCCAAGAAGTCTTAACAATCCTTAATATATAACACATGCACTTAACAGCAAAGCCTCAAAATACATGAGGCAAAATCTCATAGAACTGCAAGGACAAATAGGAAAAAAAAATAGCATTCATCCTTATCTCACACCATACACAAAAATTAATTTGGGATGGATCACAGACTTAAACATAAAAACAAAACTATAAAGCTTTAAGACAAAACGTAGTAGAATATTATCACAATCCGAGGATAAGCAAAGATTTCTTACAAAGGACATAGAAGGCAATCACTATAAAAGAAAACATTGATAAAGGGAATTGTTGAAATGATGCACTTCTGCTCATCAAAAGACACTGCTACGCAAATGAATAAACAAGCAGAGGATGGGAGGAAATATCTGTAAAACATAGATCTGACAAAGGATGTGTATCTGAATTGGGCAAAGAACACATACCTCTCAATAATAAAAAAGACCAACAACCCAGTGAAAAATGGGCAAAGAGCTTCAAAAGACCCTTTACACAGGAAGCTATACAAATGGCCAATGGATGTTTGAAAAAAATGCTTCAAATCGTTACTCATTGGGGAGATGCAGATTAAAACTACAGTGAATTACCATGACACATCCACTAGTTAAATATAACGAGAGCGACACTGCCCATATTGACAAGACTTTGGAGCAAGGAGAACTCTTCTCCATCACTGAGGGAATGGGAAATGCCAAACCCACCTTGGAAAGTGGTTTAGACGCGTCTTACAAAGTTAAGCGTACAAGTGTTGACGCAGAAATTCCACTGCTAGATACACACCCAAGGGGCATGGAGACAAGTGTCCACCAAAGACTTGCCCTCAAGTGCTCAGAGCTGCTTTCTTTGCAGTTTGTAATTGTCCATCCAGTGCAATTGTCCGTCAACAGCAGGATAGATAAAAATTTCAGTCTCAAAGTATGAAGTGCTGGCAGGAGGTGGAGCAACTGGAACTATTTACACACTGTTGGTGGGAGGATATTGGAACAGTCGCGTTGGAAAATAACTTGTCAAATAAAGTGAATTTGAGCATGATTTATGTTCTGGCAATTCCATGTCTCAGTTTAAGATCCCGCATATATTCAAGGAAGTTCATAGCATCCCATCCAGGGGAGCATAAAACTAGAAAACTGGAAACAACCCAGATGTCCATCAATAAGCGAAAAATATAAATGAAATATTTTTAGGTATTCATGCGAAGAAACGCTCCGTGTCAATGAATATGAATGCATCTCCGTGGCAGGAACATCATGGCAGGAACATAATAACCTTAAAAATATAGCAAGTCTTAGAAATGATTCCATTTAATACAACATGAGTCTGCTTTATACCATTCAAAAATGTACAAAAATGTATAACACATTGTTATAACTCTATGGGCAAACTTACAAGAAACACAAAGAAAAGTCAAGGGGAAAACACAGCATTTAGGACATTTCCTGGTACTGATGATTTCCCGGTGCAAGCACTTGAAATGCAATGAAAATGAGTTTGAAAGAGTCTGCTCTACGTGGCGACCCTTCCTCTCAGCAGAGTGAGTGCCTCTGTGTTGACCAAACGGTAGATGAATCAATTTCCCTTAAGCCTGTCTAGTCTTGGGCAGGAACACTTCCACCCTTGGAGCTGGAACAAGGAAGGAAGTAACCATCAACATTCCCGTCCTACTGCGTTTCCTGAAGATGCCATGGGGGTGGGTGTCTGGTGTCAGGTGCTGTTGGGTGTGTCAGTGGCCAGTGCTTGTAACAACCACCACGTAAGCACGTATGTCTGGCCCACGTGTCTGCAGGCTGGGTCGGCGGGAGCCTGGCTGCACCCTGGGTCAGGTCTGCCCTGGGTCTCTCGCCCTCTGTGGCACAGAGGAAGCAGGTCTTCTCCCAGCAAAGGCAGGAAGGAGCACAGGAGGCAAGCACCTCGCTGGCCCAGCCTTCTGCCGTGTTCGCCAATATTCCATTGGCCAAAGCAGGCGACCAAACCAATAAGGACATGTGAGCACATATACCACCCACCAAGGGAGACACACTGGCATGTCGCAGGGCAAAAGAAAAGGCAAAGAACTGGGAACTGGACAAACCCACCCTGTGCTTGCAGGGAAGGGAAGCAGACTGACAAAGTGCATCCCCCGGGGACCCGGTCAACCAGGCAGCGGGTGCTTGCCTCCATGTCAGTTTAGAGAGGGTTAGATTCCTTGCCCTCTGTTGGTAAACTGTGGAGCCCACATTCTACAGACAGTAAACCAGATATGCATGTATGGAGCACCTATTATATGCCGGAATCTGTACTGAACGCGTGCCGTGCCAAACCACCCGGTCCCCGGCCCGCCGCAGGGTCCTCGTGCTGCACCTGCCTGAGATGTCCCCACACGCCCCACCTCAGTCATCCCCAGTAAATACCTGCTCACCTTTCAGGAGCCGGCTCCAACATCCTCCCTCAGACACGTCTTCTGATCGTTTCCCGAAAGCCGGGCTGATCAGTGTCCCTTCCAACCACAACGGTCACTCACTCACATAACCAGTATTGTTCAACAACCTACCATGTGTCAGCTCTTATTTTGAGCCCTGGAAAGTCGGCGGAGACAGACATGAGTCCAGTCCCATGCTTCACAGTTCTGACAAGTGTTAGGTAGGGAAGGCACATGGTTCCATAGAGACGGATCGCGTCTGGGTCTGGGGGTTCAGGCCGGCACGTGGCCGACACAGACTCCGGAGCCCCCCAGGATTCAGCTCAGGTCACAATTTGCAACAGATGAAATTCCAAGCAGCTCTGTGTTTCCAGAGACCTTGGGAAGTGCAGATGAGGGCCCAGAAGGGCAGGTGGAAATTTGGTATAGAGGACACCCCGTGGGCCCGACCCCTTTCCCAGCCCGGAGGCTGGGGAGCCAGCATGGATTTCATGCAATCACCTGTCCACTTTCTGAGAACTTGGTCTCCAGGATTAGAGGGGTCTTCAAAGCGTGGCTGATGCCTCATGTTAATTGGGTGGGTGTTCCCTCGAGAAACGGTTTCTAGGGGCACCTGCAGCCCAGCATCTCCGCATCAAACTAGTAAAATTAAACCATTTTCCTGCCTACTGGCGATCTCTGAGCCTGCAATCCGCACTCGACTTCATCATGGTGATCTTTCCTGGGTAACATTTAATGCTGTTGTGGACTCTTCGGGGCTGGGGGCTGCCATCTAGGCAGGAAATGGGATGCAGTGAGCTGGGCCAGTCCCACCACCCTCACCCCCCAGCATTGGTGGTGAGAAGCAGGGGAAGGTCAGAGGGCAGAGTTCTCCAAAGGACTCGGGTGGCACTTTTACATTGTTGGCACCCGTGCAAAAATTCCTATTCTAATCACCCACTGATCTCTCCTTCGCTCTAAGCTTATCACAATTTCAAAAGAGAGAGAAGGAGTCAGGTTGTATCGTGTTATCTCCATACGGCCTTGGAGTAAAATATCGACTGTTTCTGATGTGCATTAAGAATCAGAGGCTAACCTTCTCACGTCTAAAGAGCTCAGCCCGTCCAGAGCGTGCAGGGCACACTGCTGCCCACCTCGCCTGGCCCTTGGAGCCCCCGGCCACCTGTTGGTGTCAGAGATGCTGTCTCAGGGACCCAGGACTGACCGCACACCCTTTTTGGCCCTCAGGGATGTTGCTTGTGGCTCTGTGTGAGGAAGAAGTCCTCCACTGGGGTCTGTGGCAGAGAGAAGTGGACAGCGCTTTGCCAGGACACACACCTCTGGGGTGGAGGTCACACCAGGCACAGGGGTGCTGGGACTTCTAAGGCACTTGGAGCTCAGGGTGCGTCAGTCTGTCGCCCATCTGCTGATGTGAGTACAGATGCATGGGTTTACAGACTGTGGTATTTTTTTAAGTGTATGTGTGCGTGCATATGTGTGTGTGCACGTGTGTGTGTGTGCACGTGTGTGTGTGTGCATGTGTGTTCCAATCCCACAGCCCACCCTGGCTGTCCTGGCCCCAGAGGACCCCTTATGCCCGGTCCTCACCAGGTCCCTGTCCCGTAGCCTTGTATCTTTTGCGACTCACCCCTGACCCTCTCACCTCCCTCTGAGTCAGAACCCCTCCTCTGGGCCTTGCTAAGCCTCAATCCACAGTCCCCAGAGTGTCACCTCATCCCCCTGGCAGGATTGAGAACATTTAGGTTGTTTTCAATGTTTCTGATGAGGTCAAGGAGAAATTCTCAGTCTGGTGTTCGTGTGGCTTTGCTAATGTCCCTGGTATGGGTTGAATGGTGTCCCTCAATGTGATGTGCTGGCGTCCCAGGCCCCGTTACCTGTGTGACATTATTTGGAAATGGGGCCTTTGCCAATGTAATCAGGTGGCAATGATGTCATTAGGGTGTGCCCTTAATCTAACATGATTGGTGTCCTTAAAAGAGGAAATTTGGGGCTTCCTTGGTGGCACAGTGATTAAGAATCCACCTGCCAATGCAGGGGACACGGGTTCAAGCCCTGGTCTGGGAAGATCCCACATGCCACGGAGCAACTAAGCCCGTGTGCCACAACTACTGAGCCTGTACTCTAGAGCCCACGAGCCACAGCTACTGAGCCCATGTGCCACAACTACTGAAGCCCACACACCCTAGGGCCTATGCTCCACAAGAGAAGCCACTGCAATAAGAAGCCCACGCACCGCAACAAAGAGTAGCCCCCCTTCGCCACAACTAGAGAAAGCCCACGCGCAGCAACGAAGACCTAACGCAGCCAAAAAATAAAATTATTTTTTTTTAAAAAAGAGGATATTTGGACACACACAGAGGAAGGGCCGTGTGCAGACAGAGGCAAACTGAAGGGACATGGCCACAAGCCCAGGGACACCCGAGCCCCCAGGAGCTGGAAGAGGCAGGGAGGACCCTCCCCTGGAGCCTGCAGAGGGAGCGCAGCCCTGGTACACCTTGATTTAGTACTTCCAGCCTCCGGAACTGTGGGAGAATAAATTCCCATTGTTTAAGCAGGCACTTTTGTGTTAAGTTGTCAACAAATTGTCAGAACCCCTGGGTTGGAGGGCAGCAGAGCCCCGGGGCACAGCCTCTGGCAGCGTCACCCTGGGTGTTGTCTAATGCCCTGTATCCACCCCTCTTGCTGTCCTGGTGGCTTCCTCCTTAGGGCACTAGGTCTCCGTTTACAGTGGAAACAGAACTCTCCTCTTTCAAATAAACACATCTACGGTTTTAGAAGGAAGTCAGAGGACTTCCCTGGTGGTCCAGTGGTCAGGACTCCACTCTTCCACTGCAGGGGGCAAGGGTTGGATCCCTGGTCGAGGAACTAAGATCCCGCATGCCATGCCATGCGGCCTCCCAAAAAAAAATGTAAAAGAAAATATTCTCCATAGATTTTTCTGGTCCAACAATGTGTCTATGTCTACATATGAGACTGTGAAATAAACTACTTAAAATTACCTAGACACAGAAAAAAAATTAAAAATAAATTTTAAAAAGGAAGTCAGTCTCAGGAAAGTGGCATCAGTCAGGACAGTGGCTCAGTGTGGCCTCTGCCCACGGGAGGAGGGGTCCCCCAGGTCCCTGGCCCTGCCCCAGGGTCGCTGAGCTCCTGCAGGAAGGCAGGTGGCCGGGAAGGACCACACACGCCCGTGGAATAAAGACGCCCCCATTGGCATGTCCTGCCCCAGTTCAGAGCCCCCAAGACCACCCAGGAAGGACCAGAGGCCCTAGAGGGCACGGAGGGCACGGCGGGGAGAGGCCCAGTGAGGTGCAGCTGCCCACAGGTGGTTTCACGGCCAGGAGGGCCGGTCAAGGAGCAGAAGGCCACCTGTCCAGGCTTCACCCCCTCCCCTCACCTCTGACTATGAGGACTTGACCTGACCTTGAAGGGAAAAACACCCAGCGTGACCACCATCAAATATGGACAGAGAGAGACAGAGACCCAGATAGAAACAGAGAGAAAGAGACACAGAGACAGAGAGACAGAGACAGACTCAGAGACAGAGGGGAGAGACAGAGAGAAATAAATAGAAACAGAGAGACAGAGACAGAGGCAGGGAGCAAGGAGTCACCTCCTTGTGATTCCAGGGGCAGCACGTGTGGGACCCTCCTCTGAGGGGCTGCCTGGGGGACCCCAGAGGGGATGGTCCTTGAGACTTTGCAGGAAGGAGGGGCACCCTCCCCTCCCCATGAACCCCAATGTGGGAGAGAGCAGGGCCTCAGCACCCCAGGCCTTCAGCCTTCAGCGCCCGCGTCTACACCTGCCAGGTATTGGAACCCCAGTGTCCCGCTGGGGAACAGCCTCCACGGCTGGGAGTCTCGGCTCCCACCTCCGACCACGGCGAATCTGGGGCCTGACCCCAGGTCCTGAGTGCCGGCTCCGGGTCCAGGGAGAGAGGCCCCAGCTGGGTCCAGGCTCCAGGCCTGCCCGTCCAGCCTGGCTGTCCAGCCCCTGTGTCGGGGGTGGTGATGAGGTGCTCTGAGACCCCCAACAGGTACCGTGTCCACACGTCCAGTTCTTTCCTGTCTCCTTGACGGGCCCTCACCCGTGAGTCCACGTGGGGCTCCTGGGCCCATGGAGGCAGTGCTGGGCGGAGGCTCTGCTGGGCGGGAGGGGAGCGACCCCGGTGAGAAGGGGAGGGGTGTCTGCCCCGTGCCTGCGCCCCAGCCCTCACGCCATCAACGATGTCAAACTCGTGGGGCTGCTGAGGCCAGCCACACAGTGAGCACTGCCCGACGCCACTGCTTTTCCAGCCGGGCCATCTGGGTGCTGCCAGGGATGGGGGGCGCCACGAGGAAAGATGTTCTGCAGGGACAGGCAGAGGACAGGCTCTGGGACGCCCTCTGACAAGCTCTGCCGTGGCTGAGAGGGAGGATGCCCAGACCAAGCCTACCCCACGTCCCGGAGCCCGATCGCCACAGCAGCCCTAACCAGGCTGATTTTCACTCCTTAAAACCCTCCTCGCTGAGCTCAGTTAATTACAAAACGAGTTCACACTCCGTTATTTTGATTCGCCTCCACCGGCCCTGGCACAGAGTAATTAGACGCTGGCATTCGGAGCACAGTGGAGCGTGACCCAGAATCTCTGCTCCCAAAAGGAGGTGTGCGGGCGGCAGCGAGGGCTACTTCCAGGTCCGGGCAACGGGGCGGCCCTGCCACGTTCCTGCAGGAAAGCGTCCCCACAAATTAATTAGCAATTTAAAAGTTTGTTTATAAAAGCAATCTGCGGATGCACATCTTGTCAAAATGCAAACTATTGTTTCCAGCCCAGTTTTAAATGAGAAGTGAACAGAAATGCCAGTGATTGACAGTGCTCTGGTAAGAATGTCTTCAAAAACAATTTGCTGAATGTTAATGAACTGAAAATGTCATTTCTGGTCCAATTACTAGGAGTAATTAGTTTTTCTTAATTATGGAGGAAGTGGAATTTTTTTTTTTTTTTTTTTTTTTTTGAAGTGGAATTTTAATAAGGTCAATTTTACAATTACAGTTTAAAAAATACTAATTGTATTGTCATCACAGCTTATATAATAAATGACATTAACTTGCTAACATCTGTTAATTTTAATGTAAATAAAGCAAAACTATCACTGCGTTGGGTTCTTTGGGGAGAGACGACAGAATGGGAGCAGGATGGTGGGTAACTTGGGGACAGGGGCTCAGGGTTGCCCTGAGGGGCCCCCAGGCCTTACTCTCTGCATCAGCTCACCTGCGACCACGCGGGAAGGGATTGCATGGTACCTGGTCTGACCTGCCGTGAACAGGAGGCTTTACAAACTCCACTCAGATTCAAGCTACCATTTGACATGGACAACCTGCCCGGCCCTGCAGGGGGCGGCTGAGCCCTGGAGGGCCAGCTGGTCCCCCGTCCATCACCGAGCGCACGGCTGACCCCTCCTCCCAGGCCTGAGCCCATAGCGTTACAGGCAGCGCCTCTGGCTGGGCCTGAATCCTGTCTGATCCCTGGGGTCCAGGGGGATCCCCGAGCTCCTGGGCCCGAGTGTGAGGACATGTCACATCCTGGCTGCCCTCCAGCCCCCGCCTGACCCTGACCCTGAGGTGTCTGCCCAGCAGCTCCATCCAGCCATGACCACAGACCCTCCCACCCAGGCCCCTCCCCATTGCTGCGCCACTACTGTCGCAGGGTGACCCTAAGGGCCGTCCATGGCCAGGCCCGTGGAACGAGAAACAGGGGCGGGAGCCAACCCAGAGGCAAAATCACCGAGCCCCAGATGGTGGACACAGAGGCAGAGACCTGGCTTCTTCCTGGACCTTCCGGACGGCTGTGCTCCGGCTCTGATGCACTGAGGCGGCTGGGACCACGCTGCTTCCCTGAGCTGGTGGCCAGCGCTCCTCGGAGCCACTCGCTGACCTGACCACGTCTCCAGGGCTACGTCCACCCTCAAACTAACCTGAGGCATCTTCCACTATTATCCCCACTTTGAGTTGGGAAAATGAGGACCGGAGCGCCCGTGAGATCCCAGGACCGCAGCTGGTGGGAGGTGCAGCCGGGGCTGAGACAGCCTCGGCACCGGAGCAGCACAGGGCCCTGCCTGTGGTCATCACTGCCCCTGTCATCCTGGTCAACCTCCCTGAGCCCCTAGAAGGGGCTGGTGGTGAAGGTCAGCATGGACTCCCCTGGCCAGTGTGGAGCTAGGTTCGCGGTCCCAGAGGGCACCAAGCTGCCGGGCGAGGAAATGAAGCCCATGTCCAGCCCTCACGCCCTCCCCGCGAATGACCTGCTCGGCATGGGCACCCGAGAACCTTCTTTGAATGAATAAGGGTTTGTGAGCCTGGGGGTCGTCCCCCGGGGCTATGGTCAGCGGCTCACCCAAGGTCACGGGCGTGCATGTGACGCAGCTGGACCCCGGGCCCAGCTGTGTGCCCTATAACATGGCACATGTCACTTTATAAAAGGACTCAACCCCCTCTAATAAAATGCCAAGTAAACCATGCTGCCAGGCCGTGTCCCCCGGGAGGCTGAGCCCGTCCTGCTGGGGCCGCAGGGACACGTCCTCCAGGGAGCAGCTCAAGGACATTAAAATGGTATGTGGGCGCTTGTTGTGTCCCTGGGAATGTCTGGTTGAATTTTAATTACCCAGATTAGGATCTATTGATATACTTAGGAGATGTACAAAAGTTTTATTCAAACACAGATATCCCAGAAATGAGAGCTCCCGGACAGTAAGCGATGTTGCAGTCTTGCTCGGAGGCCAGGCGGCTGGGTGGGGGCCAGGGACACCCACCCGGGCTTGTGGCTCCTGAGCTGGGGGAGGGGGACGCCCACCCCCAGAGAGAGTCCAGCGACAGGTCCAGCCACGGCCCTGTGATGCTCCAGGCTTCTGGGCGTGGCCGCCGCATCCTGGCAGCCCTGTTAGGTCGTGACCTCCTTTCTCCCGCTGAAGGATGGGAGCGTGTCCATTGCACACAGCCGCTCGATGACGAGGCTCTTCACCCCCGTCCTCCCCACTGTGGTGTCACAGCCTGTGGGCAGGTGCCGGGTGCTGTGTCCCATGACAAACCACTCGCTCCCCAGGAACGAAGGGAAAATAAACAACCCATGTGTGCAGTGCCCAGGGGAGTGAATGTACTCTTTTTTGAAAAAAATGAAACCCAGGGGCTGGGAACTGTGTAACTAAGAATTACGGAAAGCCCATTTTTCATCTTCACGATGATCCAGGCCAGTTAGAGACTCCGACGGGAAAACCACACCTGAGAGATGTTTAGTAAGAAATGTAGGAAAGATCGTGATGGCTTTGGACGTAGAAGGGGCTCCTCAACCAGGACACACAAAGTGTAAAGCACGTGGTCAAGAACATTAAAATTACAACTTCCTTCTTGACCAAAGACAACTTGAATGAAATAAAAAAACAAGTCGCAGAATAAGAGAAGATAGTTTCCATTTGAATCAATACAAAGACATACTATCCATCATGTACCTAGAATCCTGACAATCAATGAGAAAAAGACAAAGAGCTCACTAGAAAAAATGGGCAAAGGATGGGCACAGGCAATTCGCAGAGAAACCTGACACCCAACAGAGCATGAAAAGATGCTTCACCTCAGTAATGCAGCCACGTGGAAGGTGAGCAAACAAACTGCTGCTGACCCCAGAGCCGCCGATGGCCCTACACCCATTTGGGTGCGACATTCGGGAAAATAGAGGGAAAGCATCTGCCGGCATATCCAGAGCTGGAAATGTGCTTTCCCCACGAGTCCGCGACATATCTCGAGGTGCATGTTCTACAGAAATCTTTGTACGTATGACAAACAGGCCCATACAAGAATCCTTCCTTATCAGTCCACCGTTTGTAAAAGCAAAACTTCAAAATCACCCAGTAGCCACTGCAGAGGATGGGTCAGCCGATTCCTCTGTAGCATCACAGGGAAATAAATGACATAAATGTGTCAATACGAATAAAACTTGAGAACATACTGTTTAGTGAAAACATGTGTAAACTGTGGAATTTGTTAAATGCATATAAGCACTCACCAAAAAAGCGTAAGAATGCAAAATAACTTTTAAAATTCCAGAGATTCTCCAAAGTAAAAATAGGAATTATTAAATACTGCCTTCAGGACAGAAGTTTCCTCAGGGGGAGAGAAGTAAATAAGACCCCGGCCTGCATACTTGTTATCTGTTGCTGTGTAATAACCACAGACTTAGCACCTGAAACAGCCCTTTCTTTCTCACAGTCTCCATGGGGCAGGAATCTGGGCACGGCTTATCGGGGTCCTCTGCCCCGGGTCCCCCAGGGCTGCAGTCAGCGTGTGGCAGGGCTGGGGTCCCACCTGGAGGCTCAGCTGGGGGAGAATCCCCTTCCTTTTGTCTGTAGGGCTGGGCCTGGGTGCTTACTGCTGCCTGCTGGCTGGAGCCAAACAGGCAGGCCAAACGGTGACAGTGGCCTTGGCGTGGGCCTTTGGGGACCCAAACGCAGCCTCCCCTCCCACGCTGGCTCCTGGCTTTCAAGGCCCGTGCTTGCAAGGAGATCAGTTTTCAAGGACGCTGCGGAAATGGGGTGGGAACAGTGAAAAGCCCTGAAGCTCACTTATCAATCTTCAGTATTCCGTATTGATAAGGATTCTCTATTACGGTTACCAATATTCAGCTGTTTTTCCTGAATAAATGCTTTTCCACTTGTTGCAAGCCTTTGGTTAATTTCCGTTCGGTGTTCTGAAAGTTAGTTTTGACTTTTCTCCCGGTGTTCTCACTGCGTGTCTGGAGAAGTGGACCATCCAGGAAGGCTGTCCTTCAGAGGTGCCATTTGGAGCCCCACCTGCCTCTCAGGTCTCTGCAGCCAGGGATGAACTCGGGGGTGTGTCCTGCCATCTGCCCACCCCCCCGCCCCGGTACCTACCTAAAGGAGAATCCTGGTTAGGACACTAAAGTCTCAATGGGGCATCCCCTCCTGGTCTCTAGAGGTGTGCATCCCACTGGGCACCCAGGACAAGTGTGGGTCATACAGAGAGAGAGAGAGAGACTTTTAAGGGGTTAGCTCATGGCACTGCTGGCACTGGCAAGTTTGTGTTTGCAACGTGCAGAGCACATACTTACGTATGAAGTCTGCAGGGGTTTCCACGGTGCCGTCCTGAGGGCAGTTCCTTCTTGGTCTTTGATTTTAATCCTTCAACTGATTGGGCATGACCCACCCCTGTGACGGGGGGGGTCATCATCTGTTTACTCAAAGTCAATTGAATGTAGGTGTTAATCCATGAAGCGCCTTCACAGCCACATCCAGACTGGTATTTGACCAACAAAGGGGTACGTGGTCTGGCCAAGCTGACATGTAATCGACACATTTTCTCATTTCCCTCCCGAGACTAGAATGAAGTCTGAGCGGAGGTGCAGGCCCTGGGCACCCAGGAGCTGGGTGCTGACCTAGGCGAGCTCTGAGGGTGGCCTTGTCTCTGGCCCCAGCCCAGCAGCAAGCGACTCCGGGGTGGGGTGGGGGGCTCCCTCTCACTCTCTCTCGTTCTGGTTCAACAAACCAGGCCCCCCTGCGTGCCAGATGGATGTTTTACAGGGATGAGGCATGTGGATGGACCAGAAACCCCTCTGCGTCCAGGAGAGAAGGCAGTGGAGAGACGGGGTGAGTTGCGAGGTTTGGGGAGTCGAGTTTAACCCGGTGAGAACAAAGCATCTCCAGCTCTTCGTGCAAAACGGGTTCAACACCATGGTCAGAGGAGAGTGGATGCCGTGGATGCTCACTTGTACACGTCACTTTGACCTGGCTCCTTGCATGGCCCCCTGACCAGCAAGGGGCTCAGTGATGCGCGAGGTTCTGCTGGGCCTTCTCCTAGATGAACAGGGACAAAAAGGAGGAGAAAGGGAAGTGGTTAAGAGCTCCATCTTTATTTATTTCTCTAAGATCATTTCTGACTCAAAAAAGGGGGGCTTCAGTGTTGACCATGCTGACCAGACACAAAGACTCTGCTAGGGGAACACACACCCGTGCACAAGGATGCACACGTCTGCACACACACATGAATACATGCACACACAGACGCCCACACTCACCCACACACGGCGCACACACAGGCATTCACACAGGCTTGCATGTACGTGCACACCCACACAAACACACGCACACACAGGCACACACTCACGCATATGCACAGCCCACACACTCACACACACACACAACACTCCAGCTGTGCCCGCCGACCACACACCCAGGCGGGGAGGTGGCCCTTGCGCTTTGCAGCCAGTGCCCTGAGCAGGTCTCCCCAGGAGCTCTCTGTGCGCCCCTCCTCCTGGCCCCTCCCCACTCTGCTCCCAGCTCTTGGAGGAAGGAGGCCTCGCCTGCTCTGGATGCTGAGGCCATGAACCTCACATGCTTGGGGAGCCTCCGCTGCACTTTCCCCAGATTCAGGGTCCCCACCGGCTACAGAAGGAAGAAGTGGTCCGAGGTGACAAGCAACCAGGAGCGCTGACCCTCCAGCCCCACAAACCCTTGTTGTGCATTTAAGAGTGTGAACCTCAAACTAAGTGCTTTTACAATAAAATAAAATAAGATAAACAGACCCAGGAAATCCTCTGCAGGGGATGGATGTGCTATGACCTTGAGTGTGTGGACAGTGTGACAGGGGAGTGCACACGACCAAACTCCCCAAAACAGAGACATGAAGTATGTGCAAATTTGTGTATATTAAATACCCCTCTGTAAGGTTGAATAAAGAGACTTCAAAAATGTGTGGTGCTGCCTGGAGTGACTAGGAGGGTCTGGACTCCCGGAAAGTAAGGGATAAGTGACAGGACATCTGTCATGGGCTGAAACGTGTCCCCCAAGATTCATGCGTCAAAGTCCTAACTCCCAGGACCTCAGAATGTGATTGTATGTGGAGATGGGTCTTTACAGAGGAGATGAAGGTAAACTGAGGTCATTAGGGGGACCAGGACCCTTCTAAGACGAGATTAGGACACAGACACACACAGAGGGATGCCAGGCGAGGACACAGGGAGAAGAGGGCGTCTACAAGCCGACACCGGATCTCAGAGCCCAGCCTCCAGGATGGGAGACCATGAGGGTCGCCCTAGAAGGCTAGCCCAGCAGCCTTGGGGACCCTGCTGCTTGGAGGGAGCTGCACAGCCCCAGGAGGACCACGGGGGGCGGCGTCAGGGGGCTCAGAGCAGCCCAGAACCGCGCTGCACCCTATCACGGCCGGTCCTCACCCACGTCCTCCCCGCCCTCTGGGCCGCAGGCACCGGGCTTCCCCGTGGAGGGCGGACGGCAGCCCTGGGAGGTCCGGGCTGTCAGCACATGAGCGTGGAGCCGGGTTTGAGTTTCTGTCTGTCCGACAGCAGAGCCTCTGGATGGGGCACTGAGGTCAGAAGAGTGGAGATGGACGTGGGCAGTGGACTGACCTGACGTGACAGACTTCACAGACGGAAGTCACAGACCGAAGGTCCTTTTGTTGGAATTACTTTTAGAAATGGTTCTAAAAAGGTTTAACCCCATGGGAGTTTGCAGTTAAGGTTCTGTGTCCGAGTGATCAGGGCAGGGGGAAGGCGGCTCCTGAGTGAGGCTTAGACAAACCACGTGTGGGTGACTTTGGGTTTAGTGGGAGGAGTGTGAGGGTGTGAGGGGGGCAAAGCACGGGCAGGATGTGTGTGCAGATGTATTCGTGCAGGTGTGTGCAGGGGTGTGCAGGTGCAGGTTGTGCAGGTGCAGGTGTGTGCAGGTGTGTACGGGTGTGTGCAGGTGCAGGTGTGTACAGGCATGTGCAGGTGCAAGTGTGTGCAGGTACAGGTGTATGTGCGGGTGCAGGTGTGTACAGGTGTGTGCGGGTGCAGGTATGTGCACGTGTAGGGGTGTGCAGGTATGTGGACATGTGATGCATGAAATGAGCTGTCTCCCTGGAGAGGCAGACCTCGCTGGCGTCCTCACTTTGGGGAATTCAGTTTTTCCATCAATCAAGCTGAAATGACATTCAAGTTTTGGACGTCTCTCATCAGACACACAAATAGGTAACACGTGATTAGAGGAGTTAAGTCAATTCTGCTCATTTTTTCTGGTTTTACTTGGCATTTTCTGTCCTAAGGAGAGCAACTCTATCGGCTCACAAACCTGAAACCCACCTAATTGTTCCCACCCCCCGACTCTGGAGAGACACTGCACAGCTCATGGAATGTTAGCGCGCTTCATCCTAATGAACCAGATCATTTCTAAATGCCAAAAGCAAGGACCTTTATGTTTATCACCTCTTAGTGGATTGATAGGTATCAGATTTAGCTTCTTTACACAGGACTTTTTTCTTTCTTTCCGGAATTGCTTGGTATATATTAAAGAATAGCCATCAGCATTGAAATCCAATGACGGTTTCTCACCATTTCTTAGGGTTGAGCTAAGTAGAAGGGAAACAGTCAAATAATGAAATGATTCCAGGGACATCTGCACTCAAGGTTAAAGGGATGCAGGAGGGGTTTGTGATGATGCTAAAATGCAGAGACCGAGACACTGGTATGCACACATGCACCGTTGCATGTTCCCACAGACACACAAGCGTGCACACAAGTGCAGATTCATATGCACAGACACATAATACAGAAACCTGTGCATGCACGCACACACAGACATGTGCAAATCTGCAGCTCAGCAAGGGCCCCGCTGGACTTTGTGCTCAGATCTCATCCAGAGATGCTCTGTGTGTTGTATGTGGGGACGTTTTCTGGGGAAACTCACTGAAATGTTGGTAACCCGGGCCACCCCCCCCTTCTGGTGGAGCATCCCCAGAGCCGGTGGACCATCCCTGGAGCCGGAGCAAGAGGGCCATGGACCAAGCTGGTAAACCCATCCCACCCTCCTCATGAGGGTTTTCTCACCTGGACCGCACTGTGTCCAGTAAGCACTGAGTTAGACAATGCCTTTGCCCACCATGGAAGGAAGAATCTTCGCTGAGTGTCAAGGAAAACAAGAAGATTCCAGGAGCACGGGGCAGCATTTTCCTGTGAAAGGGACCTCCCCGCCCCCGAACACAGTGGTGAGAAGACCACCCTCCTGCCTCGGGGACCAATGCTGGAGGCTCCCCAGCCTCTCCCAGCCTCCCTCCTTCACTCCACGCCTGTCTCCGAGGGAGGACCGGAGGCCAGAGATCTCCCCGCAGCTCTACCTGGGCCGACCCCTGGGCAGATGAGCCCAGTGTGAAGAGTGGGGTAGGAGCCCTGGCTCGAGCCACGGCTCACCCCAATCCCACTTTGCTGGAAACAAAGCTGGCGTTTGATCTCTCGTGACTCTTGGTGATTTTCACCATCAGGGAGGGGTCAGGCCTGGCAGGCCCCCTCCCTCAATGCCAGCGGCTGCACTGTGGAGGCCGCCTCGCCACAGTGGCCATGGCCTCCTTGGAGACCCTGCAGTGTCCTCTGCAGGACACGGGCCGGCCTGCCCCCTCTCTGAGCCACCCAGGAGGCTTGCAGGAGACGCCATCATGACGTTAAGATTCCTGATTCTGGCTTTTTCAGGACCAAACCCTTGAATGAAATGAAAATAAGGAAGGGACGCTTTTCCAGAGCCGTGGTAGCTCCTAGAGGACCCCCATAGGGCCGACATCCAGGGTCCGTGGTGGCTGGAGCCCTGGGGACCGGCCTGCCCCGTATCTGGACACAGAGGTCCTGACCCCGGTGCCTCAATCCCACGTTAATGAAGAAGGGGCAGGAGAGCCCTGGGGCACCTGAACAGGTGACGGCGCGAAGGACAAACTTGCAAGTCGGTCTGTCCGAGATCCAGGTGCCCCTGGTCCCATCCTCGCTGCCATGGGCCGACCTTCTCTGGGACGGTGGCTCACACTGCGGACAGGAGAGGGGGGACAAACACCCCTGCTCCTCTAGACAAGCTTCCCCCGGACGGAGCACGCGACATTCTGGTAAATCCTCCGAGGACCTCCTAGGAGCTCGTTAAGAGTAGCGTAGAGTAAACAGCAGCCAGAGAGCAGGGAGGACGCCGCCACGTGGGTCCTTGAGAGCCAGGAAGCCTCCCTTGAGGGCCGCTTGGGTGGGAGGCTCAGATCAGGTGGCAGGAGATGCACTGCCTCCGGGGCGTCTGCTCCCCATTCGGGAGACGGCTCTTGGCTATAGAAAGTCACTTTTTTTACTAATGTTCTGCTCTGACTCAGACTTTGAAGGAAAAATGCTGGTAGGAATTCAGCCACAGTGGAGGCCTGTGGGTTCCTGGGGACGGACAGCGCTGGTGCCCAGACACCACAGGGTCTGCGTCTGTGCTGCCCGTGCGGCCTCCCCTCCCCCGCACACTCCCTCCCCGAGTGCCCCTCGGAGCACCTCTTCCAGCATCTCACAGCCCCGCCCCCGGGGCAGTGATGACGCAGAGAGCCTCTCTGTTGGTGTTAGGGCTTGAGGTGAGTCCCCCAAAGATGCTGAAGTCCTAGCCCCGCTGGACCTGTGGGCATGGCCTTATCTGGAAAAGGGGCCTTTGCAGATGACCAAGTTAGAATGAGGTCCTCAGGGTGGGTCCGGATGCAATAGGACTGGAGTCCCTGGAACCAGAGGAAACTGGGGCACAGATACGCATACAAAGGGGAGGTGCTGTGACGTGAGGACACGGGGCGGGTGGGGCATGGTGGCACGGGATCCCCCGGCAAGACGAAGAGAGAGGCTGGGGCCAGAGCGGCCCCCGGAGCCCTCAGAGGAGCCCACCCCTGGGCTCCTTGACCTCGGGACCCCAGCCGCCAGGCCGGAAGAGAACACACTTCTGCCACTGGAGCCGCCCGCCTGTGCCCTGTTACGACAGTCCCAGGAGGCTCACACAATGGGAGCCCAGGGCGAGGGCGCTCGTGTGCCCTGCACCCTGGAGCTGGAGGCCTCGGAGGCGCCCCGCCAGACGCACAGCTGCTCCCTCCTGCCCCCAGACCGAGCCCAAGCATGAGTCTCAGAACTGGGCATCCGCGGTTCAGCGCTGCGGCTTATCAACTGCCACCAAGGCCTATTCACCAGCATGGACACACAGATGCCGCTCCCCAAGATGTGATTTCTACACAGATTCAAGATCTGAGACGCAACAGATCAGGTGCTTCTGGGCCTGGTTGATTTACAGCCAGTGAGTGTGAGGGTGCCTCGTTCTTGGATCAGAGTAGCCCCAGGCCCGGGGCGCAAGCGCCCTCCCCTTCCGTTCTGCACATTTGTAGGTCCCACAGTTGTAGGTAACCTTTTTTATTTTATTTTATTGAAGTATAATTGATTTATAATGTTGTATTAATTTGTGCTGTACAGCAAAGTGACTCAGTTATAGATATATATTCTTTTTCATATTCTTTTCCGTTATGGTTTATTGCAGGATATTGAATAGAGTTCCCTGTGCTCTACAGTAGGACCTTTCTTTTTTTTTTTTTTTTTAAGTTACAGGTAATCCTATCTAACTGAAGTGAGGCAGATAATAGCCCGCAGTCTCCTCCTGCCTCAGGGCCAGAACCCCTCGGACACCAGCACCACAGGTGCAGCCACAACAAGCCCTTTGGTTTTCTGGGTTTTTGTTTGTCTTTGCACGTTTATCCTGTTTATCAGTCATGAAGTATTGGTGGCCAGGGTCAGGGTCCAGCTCATGTCAACTTCAACCCTAAAGAGAGATGTGTGGGTCCAGGACAGAGGGAGGGGAAGAGGGGCTGGCCTGGCGTCCGGGTGGAGAGCGTGTGTCCCGGGCATGTCCCCAGCCTGTCCCCACCGGCCCTGTGCAGGTCGCACCCTTTGGCCCTTCTCCTCCAGCACTGACTGTGGCCTCCCCATCAGCCACTTATTTGGGGTCTGAGATTTGTCTTTGGCCTGAAGGTGAAAACATTGACATAGTTAAGTCAGTTGTTCTGGATCACTCGGAAACTTGAAAACATGTCATTCCTTCACAGACACAAAAGATACAGTACTTTAAAGTTTATGTCCCGTAATTTCTTACATTTAGAATCAGTGCCTCTGCAGTTTTTATTCTTAGGAAACAGAGTCTTAGGTTTCTCTGTATTACCCTCCGCAGTCAACACATCCCAGCTGTTGTTATTACCTTACTTATTTTCATATTTTTTTCTTTAAAATCTTAATGATTTTCTTCAGGAAAAAGAATTGCTGTATTCAAACACTTTTCCAGGTACCTGGGATTATGAGAAACCGACACACGCTGTGCCCAGACCCCTGGCAGCATCTCAACCCAGGTACTAGCAGGACCCTGTGCTGGCGGCCCCGGGGCCGGGCATAGCTGACCGGCCCCCAGAGGGGTCACAGTATGGCCTCGGGACCCCAGCTGCCACGTCGCCATCTGGCCTGCTCACCCTGACTCTGAACAGGCCATGTACGGTCAACAGGTTAGATGGGAGGGAATTAATTCACTCAACCCTGAGCAGTAATGACAAACTCACGTGTGCAAAAGAATCCTCTGTGCCATCAGCCTGATGGGTCTCTGTAGCCACGGAAAGCGAGGAAGATCATTCAGTTAAAGGACTTGCTTGGGAGCCCGGAAGGGATGTGAGTGTGTCTGTGGTTATTCAGAGACTGCTGATTTCTTCACCTCTGCAGTAAGGGAAGCTTCGTTATTTTTTAAACACAGAGTGTGCCGGAAGAACTAATGTGATTTTCTTCCTTTTTTTCTGTTTTTTATCTCTCTCTCCCACCAGGGACTCCAACGTCACCTTGATGCACCCAAGCAAACAGAGCCAGTGCTCATCCCTTCCCAGCCCCACCGGCCGGCCCCCGCCAGTGGCCCTGGAGGCAGAGTGTCCCACTTGCTTACGATATTTGCCGTTCACAGGACACCACCAAGGTGAACCCCCACCCCCACCCCACGCCACTATAATCCGCAACTTGTCTTCAGGACGGAAACCAGGTCATTGCTTGGCTGCGGGACCATTTTCCAGGCCCGTGCGTTGTTTTTACCAAATTACAGGCACCAAACGGGCTTCAAAAGAAAATGTTTATTACAGCCCCCAATGCACAGCAGCAGTAACCTCACACTGGGCTGCGCAGCGGGGCTGGCGGATCCACCGGCTGACCTTCACGCCCTGAGGAGCCACCGGGCAGGGCCAGGACCAGGACCATGGGACTGCGGGGCAAGGGCTTTGCAAGCTCACCTCTCCTTGGTTTAAATTTTTGTTATGGTTGTTTTGGTTTGTTTTGGGGTTTTGTTTGTTTGTTTGCTGTAAGACTTTGATCCCCAATCGATGTTCCTAAGCACCAAAGGACAGCTCTGCCGGGTGTGAGGGGAGCAGGACAGGGACGCTTGGGAAAACTCCAGTTCATCAGACTCTTCCGGGGTTTGGAAGGAAACGATTTGGCCCTTTATGACAAAGTCCTTGACGAAGACTTAGGAGAGACTGTCTCAGACACTAGACCATCTTCAAACCCCATGGGAGGAGAGTTGGGAAACCCCAGGAGTCGGGGCAGAAGCCCGGCAGCCATGTGATGGTGCAAAAAGGCCCAGGGAGGCCGATGTCGGGGGATGGCCACAGCCCTTGGAGGTTTGGGGCTCGTTGTGGGATGGAAGGAAGGAGGGAAAGGATCTCCATGGAGCCAGGTCCTCCTGCTTCCAGGGATGTATACTTCCAGATCAAGTCACAGGAAAAGCAGGGTCGAGTCACCATCAGACTCCTGGGAGGGGAAGAACTTCAGGGGTTCAGAGGTGGTGGGTCAGGTGGGGGACACAAAAGGGGTGATGGGTTCATTTTCACAAGATTGCATCTGCTTGCAAATGAGCAAACACACCACAAAAATCAAAGGAAAGTGAAATGGTCTAGTTATCCAGGGTCTAGTTATCCAAGGGTCCTCCAGGGCCCCTTGCTCCTGAGGATGCAGAAAAAGACTTTCCTGGCAGAAAGCTGGTCGTTGTATATTCGAGTGACCAACACACTCTGTCCCCAGTGGGTTGGTGGCTAAGGAAACCGTGGGTAACCCACCCCTCACTGGAAATGGGAGACAAGCATAAAATCATGATCTGGGAGACTCCCTGACGAGGGCAGGGGTCAGGCTGGACCCACACTGAGAGAACACTCCTGGGGCACAAACCTCGAAAACACCATGCTCAGTGAAAGAAACCAGACACAAAAGGCCAAGTAATATGTGATCCATTTACAGGAAACGTCCAGAACAGGAACATTTGTAGAATTAGGAAGCAGGGAAACAGTGAGGATTGGGGGAAGGGGAAGGGAGTGACAGCTAAAGGGTTTGGGGTTTCTTTTGGGGGATGGAAGTGCCCTAAATTGACTGTGGTGGTGTTTGTACACATCTGTGGATACGCTGAAACCACTGACTTGCACACTTTAAAGGGTGAATAGTACAGCATGTGAATGACATCTCAACAAAACAGTTATGATCTCGGGCCAGAGTGGAAGCAAAAGGCCGGTGCTAGCCCGGTGGGGCGTGGCCACCTGCTTCCCACGCTGAGTCCCCCTCTCTGTCCACCCAAAGCACACGGCTCCTGCAGGGACCTGGCCCTGCTTCTCCACACCCCGCACAGCTCTCCTCAGCACACAAACGGGCACATCCGGGTGGACGGGTGTAGGGCCAGGGCCCTGTTCCGGCTCTGCAGCGAGCCAGTGCCTGGGGGGCCTGATGAGTGGGGACAGTGACCCCATGTCCACCCCTTGATGTGGAGGGACAGCACCACCAGCCCTGTTACTGGTTGAATTGTGTCCCCAAAGATTCCTGCGTTGAAGGCCTAACCCAGGACCACAGAATGAGGCCATATTTGGAAACAAGGGTGTTGCAGAAGTCGTTAGTAAGCTGAGGTCATCCTGGCCACCAGGCAGAGCACCCCAGAAGGGGCGGCCCATGGAGGACACTGGGTGAGCATCCTTCAGGTCACACCTGAGCTAACCATAGACGCATCCATTTGCTTTGTTGCGTGTCCCTTTCAGGTGAAGCTGACTGGCCAACCTGTGAGAAGACCAAGCACCCAACTGCCATCATCACCCTGGAAAACTGATGAGGACCAGCCCCACCATCTTTCCCAAGACCCCACACAACCCCGCATGGCTGCACTGGCCTCCCTCCCTCTCCCTCCATCCGACCAACCAACTTGATATATTTTAAGTCTCTTTATTGCCTTGTGTGCTGGCCAGACCCTCCAGTGCAATGTTGAACAGAAGTGTTAGACGCAGAAATCCTGGCTTTAACCCCAGTCTTAGAGGGAACGTGTCCAGTCTTTCACATGAACGAAGATGTTGGCTGCGGGCTTTGCACAGATGCCTTTACTGGATTTAGAAAATGCTCTATTGTTCCAGCTCTGAGAGTTTTTTATCATGAATGGTGTCAAATTGTGTCAAGTCCTTTATCTACACCTATTGAGGTCATCATATTTTTTTCTCCTTTATTTTGTTAAGGTGGTGAGTGACACTGATTTTGAATGTGAAGCAGGCTCACCTTCCTGAGATAAACTCCTCGTGGTCGCAGTGGAAGGTTTCGTGTCTTGTGGAGTTGGGTCTGAGTGGCCACTGTTTTATAAAGCATTTCTGCATCTGTGTTCATAAGAGATGCTGGTCTCTGATCCCCTGTTCCTGTTACACACATCTCATGTTCTGTATCGGTGTTATCTGCCCTCATAGACTGAGCTGGGAATCGTTCCCTTTCTTCACTTTATGACATTATTTGTTCCTTGCCTATTTGATAGGATTCTCCAGCAAAGCCATATGGGGCTGGATTTTTCTTTGTGGGTAGATTTTTTTGCTTCTTCAATTTTTACAATTTGTTTCTTTCATTGACATAGGGCTATTTAAATTTTCTATTTTTTTCTTTTAAGACAGTCCAGGGCCAGCAAGAATGAGAACAGCACCCGATGACATCGAGGTGGAACTGGGAGAGGTGAGCGGGGCATGGGATCTGCAGGAGAAATGTGCACATCGGGGCGAAAGTAACACTTGACATCCGTTGAAATCTCGTAATTTAGGTAACACCAAGTTTGGAGACAGAAAAATGTGCAGTTACTGAAAATGCCTAACTTGATGTTAATTCTCCATTTACAGCTTAAACCCAGAGATATGAATTGAGAGGTTATAACATTATTAGCTCCTGGGCTGGCACCTTGATCCATGCTATTTTATTCTGGAGCAGAAATTTTATCGCTGCATAATAAAGTCTTAAAAAATAGTGTTTCTCATAGACGTACTTGACAGTAGCTACAAAATCTGTACAAGCATAATTATGCTCCCAGAGGCCTGAAGGGAAGGCATTTTAAAGTCAGGAAGCAGTCATTTTCTATGTTGCTATTTTCATTTCTCTTTAAATAAATGTTTATGTGTCTCATAAAGCCAGTTCCCATGCAAATGTTCATGCTTTCAGCTGCATAGATACATCGCAGACATCAGGATACAGGCACCGAGGGCTGGTCGCTGGCAGGTCAGGCCAGGGTGCTCTGACCCAGTGTTGATCACTACCTGCTTTTGGCATCCAGCTGTGCTGTGAGCAGTGCTTCTGTGATGAGGAAGCCAGATGTCTCGGGGATGACATGTCTGTAATGAGGAAGTGAGCCGTTGAAATGTGTGCCTGGACCCACAAGGGGAAAGAAGTGCTTCTCAACAAACTGTACAAGCTGCAAATGACTTTAATCCAATTACAAATGGAATTTGACATGTATTGGGTCTCCTTAGTGTGGAATTAAGGGCCCATTATTGCTGGTAGTTTTGAGGAGTATTTGTGTCTCTCTTCTGTGGCTCCTATAGGTCCCAGGTTCCTCAAGGAGAGCTGTCTGTTTTCTGCTGCCCAAAATATGTGCTCCCAGCATAGCTGTCATCATTACATCATCAGCACCACCATCACCATCATCATCACCATTACCACCATCACCACCAGCATCATCATCATGATCATCACCACCACCATCACCACCATCACCACCACCACCACCATCATGACCATCATAATCACCACCACCATCATCACCATTACCACCATCACCACCACCATCATCACCATCATCGCCACCATCATCACCATCATCGCCATCATCATCATCACGATCATCACCACCACCATCACCACCATCATCACCACCATTACCACCATCACCACCACCATCATCATCACTACCATCACCACCACCATCACCACCATCATCACCACCACCATCATCATCACCACCATCACCACCACCACCATCACCACTATCATCACCATCATCATCACTACCCTCACCACCATCATCATCACCATTACCACCATCACCACCACCATCATCATCACTACCATCATCACCACCATCATCATCACCACCATCACCACCATCACCACCATCATCGCCACCATCACCACCACCACCACCGTCACCACCATCATCACCATCATCATCACTACCATCACCACCATCATCATCACCATTACCACCATCACCACCATCATCACCATCATCATCATCACCACCATCATCATCACCATTACCACCATCACCACCACCGTCATCATCACCATCATCACCACCATCATCTCCACCATCACTATGGTCATCACCACAGCTTCCACTGTAGCCATCATCATTATGCCTGTCATCATCATCATGGTCACTGTCATCCCCATCATCATCAACACCATCACCATCACCTCCACCATCATCATCATCACCACCATCATCACCACCACCACCATCACCACCATCATCACCATCATCACCAGCACCAACATCACCACCATCATCACCAACATCACCACCACCACCACCATCACCACTGTCACCACCATCACCACCATCATCACCACCATCACCACCACCACCACCATCATGACCGTCATCATCATCATCACCGTCATCTCCAACAGCAGTCATCTTCGCTGTCACAACGACCATCACCATCACCACAATCACTGCCTGTCACCATGATCTCCACCATCACTATCACCACCAGCAATGCCCTCATCGCCACCCTTGTTACCACCATCATGTGGCGATCGCAGCAGCCATGGCTCACCTCATGGGAGATCTTGCTGGGCGCTTTCTCAATGACACCACTTGACCTGCACACAGGACACAGTGGTGACAGTGAGAATGAGGATTAGCAGGATAATGTACCATTAATGAGGAACCTGGTGCTCAGGAGGCTCAGTTATAAAAGCTCTGTCGTGTCATGTCTGGGGGCGGGGGGTCCTCGGAAGCTAAAATTATGAAAGAAACCAAGTGTTCTTTCTGCCAGTTTCCCCTTTAGGTAAAGCACACGTCGTTCCCTTGGCCGCCCACTGATTTATTCACCAAACAGTTGAGGTGTTGCCAAGAGCCCAGGACCATCTAAACACTCTCCACCCCGTGCCTCCGTCCACCCCGGCCAGGAGATCCTCAAGCAAGAGTGTCCAAGCTGGAGGCCGTTTAGAGCTCAGCTCTCCAATTCATCACGTCAAAGCCAGAGCACAGGGGCCTGTGTTCTGGGGACTCAGGACCCAGGCAGTTTGGGGAAGAGTCGGGTCCTGCACACACGACTAAGCAACCCCTGTGGGCCCTCACCCCGGCTCCAAAGCACCACCTTGTAGGGTCCCTTGGGGCCTCAGAACCATGCCAGCACATCTCCAGCTGTCGCCTCTTCAACTCCACCTGCAGATTCATGGAGCCCCCTGGGAGCAACCTGCATGCCAGGTCCTGCGAGAGAGAGAGAGAGAGAGAGAGGGGAGACACACAGGCGGGCCTGGCCCAGGGCTTTATAATTCAGTTTGTGAAACAAGACAACTGCATGAAAATGTAAAGACCACAGGGGACGAGCAGCAGAGAAGCCGACCGAGGCGTGAACCCTGCCAGGGTGGGCAGTGTCTGTGGGCCCCGCTTCCGTACAAGCTTCCAATTAACCCCCTCCGACCTGGGCCCTGTTTTTCTTCAGTCCCTGTGGTCAGTAGCACCTGCGGCCTCACTGCCAGGGACCCCCCAGGCAGGCCCAGGCCAAGCCCTCCGCCCAGGGCCCAGGGGCCCGTCTGACTCAGGCGCCTGCCCGAGGCTCAAGGCTGTGAGCCACAAGCCTGCAGCCCGACGCCCCTCCAGCATCAGCCTGCCACTTCTCTGGGGAGCTGGGGTCCCTGGGACCAGAGGAGTTTCTGAGCTTGAAATACCCATCGGTGTGGGGAGCGGCAGGCCAGGCAGGCAGGGTCTCATCCCCCATCACGTTCCCCTGAGTCTAGTCCAGCAGACACCCATTAGGCACCCACTGTGTACCAGGTGTGGCCAGAGGCTCTGGACCTGGAGCTGCAGGGCAGGGCCTGCGAGTCCAGGAGCCCCGGGCGGGGCGGGCAGAGCTAAACCTTGGGCAGAGGGCCTGGTCCAGCCAGGGTCGTCCCTTTGCCTCTGGAGCAGAGTCTGGGGGTGGAGGGAGAGGTCGGGGACCCCACAGGCAGGAAACAGTCATTAAATTCACTGGATGGGGTTTCCTTCTTATGAGGCCACCAAGCCCCAGGGGCGTGTGAACGAGCCTCCAGGTGGACGTGGCCCATGTGAGTTAATAAACACGTTTCTTTCTTAAATTTTATGGACCACATTTCCATTTGATTTAAGCACTAAGAAATTATGTAAAGTCTCCATTTTTTTAAAAAAAAATGCTCCTGAGGTAAAAAATGAGGCATATGAAGAGCCAGTAAAGTAGAAACGGGAAGCTTCTGGCAGTTCCCTCTGCAGAGAAACGCGGGGGCAAAAGGGCAGCGGCTGCAGGGCAGACGGACAGACGGAAGAGCTCGTGTGTCGGCAGACGGAAGCGGCGGGGCTGAGCCGGCCTTGGTTCACCCGCATCCCTTGCACCCGGCCAGGCTCCAAGAAGAAACCACCCCCCCCCCCAGCCAGACCAGGGAAGAAAGCCATTCTCAGAGGGCCTGGGTCCGTGTGGCAGGACTCGCTCGATGGCAGACGGCAGTGTGAGCAGCGCCCACAGGGGCTGCCTGCACACCATCCCCTCCCGCAAAGCAAACTTGGTCCTGCAAGGAGCACCCACCCCCATGTCGCACTGTCACCTGCAGACAGCGACCCCATTCAAGCCACCGTGTGCGTCAGGCAGACGCACCCAACCCGGCTGAGAGACTTCTGAACCCTGTCTGGGGGCTCAATGGACAGTGAAACAGGTTGTGCAGAAACAAAAACGCAATCTCTCACCTGTGTGTTTTCAAACCAGGTAACGGAGCTGTGGAGAAACGGGGAGCGGGGCTGGGACCCACACACACCCACACCCGACAGCAGCACGGACAGCAGGAGCGGAGCCACACAGGGTCCCCGCATCAGACCAGCAGCAGGGAGGGGCCGGCAAAGCTCAGACTTGGGGTCCAGATGACACACCCGGGGTCCAGGAGATCTCAGCAAGTGATGATATTCGTTTCCTTGTCAGTAAAGTGCAGGTGATAAATCATGGCATCAACTTCTCAGAACTGCTCACGTGAGGGGCTTGAAGCTGTCAAACCCGGGCCATCAGGGATCTGAGCCCACAGCGTCGGCTGTTTCTATGCTGGGGAATAGAAATATTATGACACAACACCAAAGGCACAGTAATCCGTGAAAGAAATGATTGATAAGGTGGCCTTCATTAAAATTAAAGACTTCTGCTCCGTGACAATGTCAAGAGAATGAAAAGACCAGCCACAGACGGGAGAAAACACTGGCAAGAGACACATCTGATAAAGGACTGGTATCCAAAATATTAAAGTTTTACAATAAAAAACACGCAACCCAACTAAAAAATGGACAGGGAAATAGAACAGACTTCTCCCCAAAGAAGATACACAGATGGCAAATAATCATATTAAAAGATGCTCCACGTCCTATGTCGCCATGAGAATGCAAATTAAAACAACAAAGAGATACCACTACATACCTATGAGGACGGCCAAAATCCAGGCGCTGTCATCACCAAATGCTGCTGAAGATGAGGGGCAACAGGACCCCTCCTCACTGCTGGTGGGAAAGCAAAATGGTGCAGCCACTTGCATAGACAGTGCGGTGTTTTCTACAAAACAAAACATACTCTCACCACAGAATCCAGCAACCATGCTCCTTGGAGTTTACCCAAAGGAGTCGAAAACTTACTTTCACATAAACACACAGATGTTTATAGCAGCTTCATTCATAATTGCCAAACTTGGAAGCAACAGGGTGTCCCTGAAGGTGAGGAGATAAACAAACTGGGGTCCATCAGACAATGGAATATTAATCAGCACTTTAAGGGTACGAGCTATCAGGCCACGGAAAGACACAGGAGACCCTTAACTGCACATGACTAAGTGAAAGAAGCCAGTCTGAAAGGACTACAGACTGTGTGGTTCCAACTGTATGACATTCCGGAAAAGGCACAGCGGAGACAGTGAAAGGTCAGGGGTTGCCACCATCCTACTCAAATTCCTTCTAGAGCTCATCCCAGTGGAAACGTCCAAAGGCCTTCCGTGACCCACAGAGCTCCGCGATCCCGCCGCCCTCCGGACATCACGGCCCAGATGACCACCTGCTGGCCCCAAACGAGCCAGGATGCCCCCGTCTCAGGGCCCCTTCCTTCTGCTTCCCTCGGGGGCTCCTCGGGGCTCCGTGTCACTGACCTGAGGTGCCCTGCCTCACACCCCGTCCCCATTCCTCCCTGTAGTTTCCAACATGACACTCACCTCGACCACGAGCTGATTCACTCACCGCCGCTGCCGTCTCCCCAAAGCCTAGAGCCCGGCCTGGCCCAGGGGCAGAGCTCAAACCCCTCACAGGATGGAAGCATGACTCGGCACCACCGTGGGCAAAGGGAACAGCCAGGGGCCCCGACGGCCTCTGCTCTACCTGGTCACAGTGGCTCCTTGATCCCCTTCATGGAGGGACCGCCTGGCCAACAAGAAGGGTGCGCAGTCACCCGGCCTCCCCGGCATGTCCTTCGCGATGCTCATCACGTGTCCACCCAGCTCTTCCTCGCTCGGCTGAAGCTCAGCCATCCCTGTGACAGGCCCAGGCTGGCCCCAGGTCCCCCCGCCCCCCACCTCCGTACACTCCAGGCTGTGCTCTGAAGACCAGCCCCCCTGCACCCCAGGGGACCAGCCTGTGGCCAGGTGAGGGTTCCCGTAGGGATGGGCCAAAGCAGAGGCCGTCTCCTCCCCGCTGTCCTTCTTCATCCAGCCCGCTCCCCTCACCTGCCCCTATGCCCCCACTCTCCACCCGCCGCCCACCCAGACGTGTCCCATCTAAGCTGACGTGCGTGACTTAGCTATTTCACAAGCCGCCTGGTCCCTTCCCTCCGGCTGGAAGGCTGGACCCACTAAGTGCATAATTAGCCATAATATCTTTGCAGTTCATCTCATAACTGCAAAGATAATGACGGTTTAAAACACATTGTTTGAAATTGTTAACCCTTTCAAACAGACGTGTCATCCTCACAGATCTAAACGGCTTTGTTTCCGCAGCTGTTGGCAGAGGCAGGGGCTCCGAGCGCCACCTCCACGGGGCCTGGGCCGCGACCCGCACGGAGCAGCCCACCGGCCAGCACTGCCCCAGAGCCAATGGCTGAGACCCAAGCAGGAAGGGCTGTGAAATGCAAACGGTACTCTTGTGGAGGAGGGTCCCCTCAGGTAGCAGGTGCCGGGCATCTTGTTTGCCCTGGTGCGAAAGTTCAAAACCCACCTTTCCCACAAGGGCAGCCTGGACAGAGCACAGGGCTGAGCAGGCATTGAAATGAGACACATTCTATTTTTCCATTAAAATTAATGAAAATATGTCTTTTTATTTCACATTTTTTTAATTAATAGTGATTTCAAGGATGAATTAATGGTGGACATAAAGGCACAGAAAGTCACTCACAGCCGGTGGAAGTTGTGGTGCTGGGGACCTCGGTTTACCCCAGGATCTTGTTCCCGGAGGGCCGGTGCCAGGACGGAGTCACCGGAGGGAACCCTGAGCCTGGGCCTGGAAGATTTGAATGCCAGAGCAGGGTGTTGGTGGGAGGAGTCCACAGCCCCTGGGAAACGGCTTCCACCCCTGAGCCATGGCTCCAGCAAGTGCACTCGGACAAACACCCCGCGAGGCCCTGCCCTGGTGATGGCTGTGCCTTGGCCGGTCCAGCCCTCCCAGAATCTATCCATTTGCAGATGCTGTGCTCGTGCTACTCATGGGGAACTTTCCAACCTCACAGGAGGGATTCTGGGGGTCTGAAGACTCATGAGGAACACACAACTCCCCTGGGACACCCCATCTCCACTTGGACACCCCATCTCCCCTGGGGAACCCCATCTAAACTGGGGAACCCCATCCATCCTGGGACAACCCGTCTCCCCTGGGGAACCCCGTCTCCCCTGGTATAGGTTGAGGTAGAAGCAAGACAGGAGGGGGCCAAATGCTAGGAATCTGCCCACAGGGGTCCCAAGGGCCAGAGGGAGAAACTGGGCCCCATTGCGAGTACAGAGGGAAGTCATCGATGTACAGAAACAGGTGAGCAGGGAGCCGGCCGGCTGCCAGGCGGGAAGGCAGCCCAGAGCTCCTGGGGGGGGCGGGGGGAGCACCCAGGTGGGGCTGTCACAGCGGCCAGGAGGGACCCCAGGACCTAATGGGGAAATCGTGTCAAAAGGTGACTTTAAAAAACGTGCTCTTGGTTTTGGAAAAAGAGAAAAGCCAGCAGATTGTTCTGGCCCCTGTCTTTTTCAGACATGAAGGAGACGCACAAAATATTTTGTAAAAGAACAGCCCCTTCTAGAGTCAGATGCGTGTCATCACAAACCTTTGCAAAGAGAGCTGGGGCAGGCGGGCTCCTGTGGGACCTGTGCACTCCAGGGATCCAGGAGAGCCCGGAGGATCGAGGATCCCAGGACTGCAGGGTGGGGTGGGAGCAAATGAGACATGGTCCGGACGGGGTGCCAGCAGCTGGCAGGGGCGGCAGAGCCAGACACGGCATGGTGGGAGCTGCGCTGTCCAGCAAGGCCCCTCTCCTGGAGTTCCTGGACCCGGGGAGGGTGTCTCTAGAGAGGACACGGGCTCCACAGAGGTGCAAGCCCTTCCCCAAGCACGGGGCTCGCCCAGGGCACACCAACCGTGTCACTTTAAGGGGCCTGTGCGTCCGATGCGCCCACAGCCCAGGATTGACGGGAAGCCACCGCCCAAGAGGTTTATTAAACATCCCAAAGTAATTTTCCATTAACATTTCCTATTTTGGCATCTTCAGGAGAGTAGAAGTTGATTTTGGTTCAACATCCTGTGGGGAAATTAGTTCATTTTGCTAAAGTATCTTAATAATTATAGTGACATCAAGGTTAATTGTTTAATCTGGATTGCCACCGTGCAGGCGGCCAAATTCCCCTCGCAATCTGTGCTATAATTAGTGCCAGGGCATCCGTATTTAGAAGCCGTTTTCACCAGAGCAGCAGAATCAGCAAGGTGATCCCTGGCTGTGACCGAGAGGACTCTCTGGACAGGTGTCCCGTCGGGATCCGTGAGGCTGTGTGGCCTGGAGCTTTGAGGATGGACGAGGCTCTCCAGGCCACGGAAAGTGCCGGGGCTGCACCCTTGCACCCTCCACCTGAGCAGGAAGGGAACACCCTCACATGCCTCTGCAGGCTCATTTCCTCTCTGCTCTGGGGGTCAAAGACTACCTGAGGACACCTGCTGACCGTGACCACAGATGGGGCCACAAGGGCCAAGAGGCCACTTGCGAGAAGAAAGTCACTGGTGGAGCCTCAATAGCCCCCAAGATTGTCCCAGAATCCACAGCAAGAAAAAGTGCACCAGGACCCGCCAACACTGCCCCCAGCACCGAGCTCCCACCCTGGGCACAGACATCCCCGGGGCCCTCAGTGTGATCGGGGCAGGGCTGGGGGTGCACCCACCCACGACGCCCCGGATCACCCGCTGTCCCAGGAAGGGCCTGGCGCCAGCCTCCCAGGAGCCCAGGACCTGTTCTCAGCAGCTGAACGCAGCTTGCTGAAGGCTCCAGGCCACAGTGTAAAAGGGAAACAATGTGAGCTTCCCTGGAGTTTAACTGGTCACTTCCTAGTTAAGACCACCTACACGGGTCTGCCCTGTGGGGTTTGTCCTGTTGCCCTCCCCCTCTTCTTCCCAGGGAGCAGCCCAGTTGGGACACTGTGACCGGAGGAAGCTACCCAAGTCTCTGTGGGCCCCCAGGCACTGCTCCCACCGTCTCTGGGCGTCGGCACCCCCTGCCGTGTCCACCCCCCTCCTGGGGGCCGCACCATCCCTCCAGGAGGCACTGCTGCCCCATACCCAGCCCATCCAGGGCCATGCTCCTGGGACAGCTCCCAGGACGGCGGCACAGCCCAGGGTCCTCCTGCAGCCTCACCTGCCCCAGGAGCACAGCAGAGTCCAGTTTTTTGGTAAACTACAGCTGTATTTTCGTATGTATAATTTCCTTAGAGCTTGAAACCAAAGTGAAATTTAGAGTTGGTTTCATCTCACCCGTAAGAACAATAAAAAGTCCCACCTCACGGTCTTTGGAGAAGCGTAGCTGCTCACACACGGGGTCAGGAGGCCCCTGCTCCTTCGGCACAAACTGCCTGGCTCTAAGCTTTTCCAGCTGAAGGTCCGGAAAACACGTGTTTCCCCACCAGGACGAAAAAGCCAGTGGCCTTCCTGCCCGGGGACAGTCCGGTGGTGGGGTACAGGGGTGGCTCTCACCCGCTTGACCAGGAGCCCAGGCTGGGTGTCACCAGCAGAGCCCAGCAGGGACTGGGGCAGAGGCCCCTCAAAGGACAGTATTTATACCAGTTGTTAAGTGTGAGGTGCCAGCTACAACATGTTCCCGCACTTGTGCCCTCCCCACGCGGCTGCCGGCCCTTCCCCGTGGATGCAGTAACAGGGTCCCTTCGTCCATCCATCCCCCTGTGTTCCTCCTGGGCCAGCAAGCCCCTCTTTGCACCTTTCTGACAGTTTTTCTCTGGGCTACTTGTCTTTCTCTTATTAATTCTTAGATCTTGATATATTTCAGAGACTGTGCTGACTTCTCTCCAAAGACACCCACTTTCACTCTCTCCCCTCAAGCCCAGGCTTGCCGGTGACCAGCAGGACGTGGGGAGCCTGGGGGCCAGCGTGTAAGAGTGAGTCCAGCCCCCCATGCTGTCACTGCATCAGAAACCCCAAATGAGCTCCTCTCCTTGCTTCCCACCAGCTCGCTGGACACCAGAAATGGGAATAAGTTGCCGTTTTTAACCTACTAAGATGTCGGTGCTTTGTTACACACCAACATACAACCAAATCAGAGACTGAACTTCCGTTGCTTATGCATGCGGCAAATATCTTCCCTGGTTTTTGACTTTTCATGTTATGTCCCTGATGCTGTTTTCTGATGAAGTCCATTTCTCACTTCTAATGGTGTCAGTATTTTTCCTTATTTGTTTCTTATGTTATATGTGTTCTGATTGAAAAATTCATCACCACTTCAAAGACATACAGCTTTTCTGCTATATTTTATTTTTATAGTTTTTATTTTCAGTTTATTTCATAAACCTCCTGGAGCTTATTTGGTGCATGGTGTGAGGTAGGGGTCAAATTGGATTTCTCTCCTTATAATCAGTGATCTCAGAACCACTTACTGAATCCTTGGTCTATCCCCTCTGTTCAGTAACAGTGGAATAAGAGGATTCATTTCTTTTGCCTCATGTTGTGTTTCAAATTTCTGGCTTTTTCTATGTTTAGTGTTTTCTTCTCCTTTCTTGCCTTATTTTGATTGATTGAACTTTTTCCCCATTACATTTTTTCCATGCTTTGAATTTGAACTTACACACTTTCTACTTTTTTAATAGTGATTTTATAAATGTTAACATGCACGTATAACAAACTATAATTTTAATCAGCATCTTTATCATATTCCTGAACCAAGCAAGATCTTAGAATGGCTGGATTCCAAGTACCACCTTAGGGACAAAATTTTATTTTTGTTTTGTATGTAGGTCTGTCTCTTTTTCAAATTCTGTGGATCAGATATTATCTTACTGTGCTATGAAGTAAATGTTTGTTTACAGTTTGTTTTGTTAATGTTTTCTTCTTGCATCTCAGGCTTTTCTTCCAGAGCTAATTTTTCCCCTTCCTAAGTACATCTTTGAGACATTCCTTTAAGAGGGTCTCATTTTTCAATAAACTTTTATTTTAATTGAAATGTCACATGCATGCACAAAAGTGGAAAACTCATACGTGTACAATGTGGTGGACTATTTCAAAGTGAACGTACCCAAAGAACCATCACTCAGGTGAAGAACATCAGGGAAATACCTGCCATCCCCACTTCTAACCTCAGGACCCTACCTCTCCCCAGAGGTCTCCACTATTGTGATCCTATTCCCATAAAGTAATTTTTCCTTTTCTAGCATTTTAAGCTCCAGATTAACTGAGATTTTGAAATTGCTTATTGCACTATTACATTTATTTTTACTTTTTAATAGTAACTCATTGTAGGAATATGGAGAAACCTGTTTATCCACTCTACCATCCATTGATGGACATTGGACTGGATTCAGTTTGGGTCTATTACAAATGATGCTGTTGATAATGTCTTTGTATGTGTTTTTGGTGCTTTTCTATTGGGTATATGCCTAGGATAGAACCAAGGGTCATACGTATGTATGTCCACAGCTTTAGCTGGCATTGCCAAACAATTTTCCAAAATGGTGATATCTACTAATTCTACTGCCAGCAACGTGTAAGAGTCCTAGTCGCTCCAAATACTCACCAACATTTCATATTGTGACTCTTTTTAACTTGGACAATTCTGGCAAGTGCATGGGTGTCCTATGTGATTTTAATTTACATATCCCAGATGATTTACGGGATTGAGCATTGTTCACATTCTATTGACCATTTGGATATGGAAATCAACTTGAGATGCCTATTCATGCCTTTGCCTTTGTTTATTATTAAGTAAATTGATTTTCTCTCATTGATTTGAAAAAGTTCTTAAAATCTTCTAGAAGCCAGTCCTCTGTTAGTTCCATACGTGCACACATCATTTCCTGCTTCGTGACTCTGTCTCCCTCTCGAAGTTGTCTTTTGCTGAACAGAAGTTCTTAATCTTATTGAAGACCGATTCAACAATCTATTACTTTATGTTTAGAGATTTTTGTGCTTAAGAAGTCTTTGCTTGCCCAGATTTATGAAACTATTTTCCTATTTTATATCCTAAAAGCTGTATCAATTTGCCACTCATAAAGTGACTTTTATAAATGCTATAAAATAGGGTCAAGATACAAATGTTTCCCATTGGGAAAAATATGGATTAGGACATACATTTTCTCCAGCACCATTTGTCTAAAATGGCTGCTCTTTCTCCAGTGATCTGTGGTGCCCTTTTTTTTTTTTCCTAAATCAAGTGTCCATACACATGTTCATCCATTTCTGGGCACTTAATAGGCTAGTGGTCTGTCCTTTCACCACTGTTCTGATGACTGCAACTTTAAAGTATGCGTTGATAGCTTATAACCTCCAACTTTGTTCTTAATCTTCAAAGCTCTCTGTATGTTCTTAGTCATTTGCATTTCAAACAAATTTTGTAATCAATTGTTAATTTCCACAAAAATATTGTACTACAATTTTACCTGGAATTTTTTTGAACCTGTACATCAATTTGCCTATAGATAGATATATAGATCTATACACAGTATTTAGTCTCTCAACTTCTTGCAACGATATTTTAGAATTTTCATTGTAAAGATCTTATATATATTTCATGAGATTTATTGTTACTTGAACTTTTAAGATGTTACTGTAAATGATGTCACTGCCAAATTTTCATTTTCTCCTTTTATTGTTGCTGGTATATAAAAATATAATTAAATTTTCACTATTGACCCTGTATCTGACAAACTTGTTAAATTCTCTCATTAGAGGTTTTTGTTTTTGTTTTTGGAGAAAACAGTTGACTTTATTATTAAAATGATCAAATACCAAATGTTGATTATCAAAGTACCATGAACAAAATCACCTAACAGATCTTGTCCTTATCCCCAGAGAACTTACATCTCAGAGATCATAAAAACAGACTAACTTAACTATTGTATTAACTGACATTTAAAATAATATGCTAATTGCATAAAATAATTTTAAGTACAAAATTTAAATTTTCTACATGCCGTCTGCTAATAACGATGGTTTCATTTCTTCTTTCCATTCCTTATTTTTTTATTCATCCATATTTCATCCAGTTACTATTTATTTATTCATTCATTCAGCCAAACTCTTTTCCAAAACGGCTGTACCATTTTGCATTCCCATCAGCAGTATATACAATTTCCAGTTGCTCCGTATCTTTGCTTGCACATGCTATAGTCAGTATTTTTAATTTTAACCATTCTCAACATGTGCAATGGTAGGGACACATTGTAATTGTAATCTGCATTCCCTAATCAAGCATCTTTTCAGGAGCTTATTTACCATCTATATATCTTCTTTGGTGAGGTTTCTGTTCAGATCTTTTGCCAGATTTTTAATCTGGTTGCTCGTTTCCTTATTGTTGAGTTTTGATAATTATTTCTATATTCTGAACACAAGCGCTACGTCCCATGTGTGACCTTCCCACACTTGCCGGGTTCTGTGCTCATCCTTTCACTTCCTCAAGGTTGACTTCTCAAGACAGAAAGTCTTAATCTTGATGAAGTGCATTTTATCAGTTTTTTTTTTCTTTTTATGGATCACACTTTCAGTGTCATATCGAAGAAATATTTGCCTACCCCCAGGTCACAAAAAGTTTCTGCTCCATTTTAATTAGGGTTTTATAATTTAAGGTTTTACATTTAAGGAAATTAACTATTTTGTTAATTTTTGTATATGGTGCAAGATATGGGTTGAGGTCGATTATTTTGCATATGGACATTCAGTCTTATCAGCATCATTTGTTGAAAAACATTATCTTTTTCCTTTGAATTGCCTTTGTACTTTTACAAATGATCAATTCACCTTATATGTTTAGGCCTATAAACAGTCTCTGTGTTCTAATCAGTTGATCAGTATATCTATTCTTTCACCAGTATCACAATATTTATTATTGTGATTTTAGAGCAGATCTTGAGAACAGATTATTTGACTCTCTCTACATAATTCTTCCTTTTTTGGACTTTTTAGTTCCCTTGTCTTTCCATATTTTAGAATCAACTTGTTGATTTCTATAATAACTGGGATTTTGATTGAGACTGTGTTGAATATATAGATAAATTCCAGGAGATTGACATTTTAACAAGATTGAGTCTTGCTAATGAATTAACATGGTGTGCCTTTTTATTTATTTATTTTATTTTTATTTATGTCTTTTGTAGAATATTCATCTTACAGATCCTGCACATATTTTGTTAGATTTATTTGTAGGTATCTCTTTTTTATGCTGTTGTAAATAGTATATTTTTAAATTTTTGATTTCCAATTACGTATTGCTAGTATATAGAAGTACAAGTGTTTTTGTAAATTGACCTTACATCCTGCAATCTTTCTTAATTCACTTATTTGTCTAGGGCCAATCACACCTGAGAATAGAGACAATCTTATTTCTTCCTTTCTAACTTGCATATTTTTATCTCTTTTTATTACAGTATTGCACTGGCTGAGACTTCCGGTAGGGTGTTAAATAGTTGTGGTGATAAAGAATGTTCCTGACTTGTTTCCATGTTTTAGAGGAAATGTTTATTCTTTCACCATTAGACAGTATTAACTGGAGATATTTTATAAAGACCTGTTATGGCCTGAATTGTGTTCCCCCAAAAGTCATATGTTGAGGCTCTAACCCCCAATGTGACTATATTTGGATCTGGGGCCTCTAAGGAGAAAATTAAGGTTGAACAGTGGGGCCCTGATCCAATAGGACAGGTGTCCTTCTCAGGAGAGGAGGAAGCACTAGACAGCTAGCGCTCCCTCTCTCTCTCTCTCTCTCTCTCTCTCTCTCTCTCTCTCACACACACACACACACACACACACACACACAGAAAGGGCCATGTGAGGACACAGCAAGAAGACACCATCTGCCAGCCAGGAAGAGATTCTTCACCAGGAATCAACCATGCAGTCACCTTAATCTCAGACTTCTGGCTTCCAGAACTGTGAGGAAATTAACTCCTGTGGTTTAATCCACTCAGCCTGTGGTATTTTGTAATGGCAGCTTGAGCAGGCTAATATAATGTCTTTTAGCCATTTTTAACAAAGTTTCCTTCTATTCCTGTTTCGCTGAGATTTTTTTTTAATGAATGGATATTGAATTTCGTCAAACGCTCTTCTGCATCACTCCTGGTGACCAGATGTTTTTTGATGTGGTGAGTTACACTGGTTGGTTATTTAATGTTGAGCCAGCCTTGAATTCCTGGATAAACCCCTCTTCGTCACAGTGGTGCATCATCCCTTATACAATGCCCCCCAATCCTCAGTTCTACCTGGGAGATCACACACACACACCACATACATGCACACATATGTGCACACACACATACCTGCACACGCCAGAGCAAGGGGGGTTGGCCTCCCAAGTGGGTTTATCTGCACTTTCTCTCTCTCTCTGACTCTCTCCTTCCCACCAACTCAGAAGCCCCACCTATTGGGATGGGGGTAGAAAAACTGCTTTTACAACATTTTCTCCATCTTTTCCTACTATGTAACTCACCCCAGTTCTGACTTCCCAAGCAAAAGACCTTTTAACTCAGAAAAAGAAAACCTCTGACAAATCAAAGCACCTCAGTTCTCAGGCTGTCATCCCTGCTTTGACGTGAAAACCTTGCATTTGAAATCAGGGCTGACTTCTGGGATCCAGGTGACCCTGCCCTCCGCTTCCTTCCTTGGAGACAGTGTTTGCACAGGAAACACACCCATCTCCGGGAAGTCACCTTCTGGAGAGGGTCAAGAGGGTGTGTGAAGGACTCTCAGAAGGGAAACTTCATGGGTCTCTCAACACGGGCTGTGCCTTTCCCTCCCTGCATGATGACAGCTGCTGACACCCCAAGTCCCTTTAGGGTTAGGCTCCTCCCCATTTCACTCATTCATCCATTCATTCATTCCTCCATCCTTCCATCCATCCATCCATCCATCCATCAGGTGTATGCAGAGTTTCTGGGATGAAGCCAGGAAGGACGATACGGGTACCTGGCAGCGGAGCTACCTTCTGGGCCTCACTCCTGGGTAGATTCAGTATAAATCAGGTGACTGTACAGATTCCTGTCTGGGTTTGAACATGACCCCCTGTGCAAACACATTCCACTGAGCGACCTTCGTTCAGAAAAGCAGGGGGAACTAGGCAGCCAGATGCTTGTGTCCTGGGGGAGCCGTGTCCCAGGTGAGCACACCAACCTGGGAATTTTCAGCAATTCTTTTATTAATGGAGTTGGACGCAGAGGCATGGGATCATTGGAGATTTCTGGGCATATCCATGGCGACAGAAAAGAGCAAACAGGAGACTCCTTCCACAGCAAGCAGGAGTTAACTTAAAATCACCCTTGTCTTTTCAGGGGTCGAGGGCACTTCTGGGGTCGCAAAGCGAGCTGATGCCTTGATGTCCAGAATCGCACCACTGACACAACGTCCACAGAGCAAGCGAGGGCCTGAAATGACCGACGAGTGAAAATTTGCAGCCTGAAAACACGAGGGCCTCATAGGTTCCACCACCGTGCAGAGACAAAGTGGCCGGTGAAGACTCCACTTCTGGAGGACACTTCTCTCCTGGGAAGGTCTCTTCCAGAGGGAAAAAGCAATTGGCCTCTCTCTCTGATACAAGAGTATGTGTGCACGTTGATACAACCTTACTCCGCCGTCCAGCTGGCGAGATGCGTGCCCGTGGCCCTGTCCATTGATCCTGGAACCTGCACTGTCCCCACCTGATGCTTAGAACTCTGGGAAGAAGCAGACAGGAGAACCAGGCACGGTCTGCCCGGCTGTCCCACCTCAAGGCAACAATTAGGGAGGTAGGTCTGGGAGCTGGGAAGGGCAAACAGAGGAGAGAATGGGCAGGTGGGAGGGCTCAGGGCACACGGCTGGTCACGAGGGTGGCAGAGCCGGGAGGACAGCCTGCCAGCAACTCACGGTGACCTCCCAGCCTGTGGTTCTTGAAGCCAAAGGGATGACAGCTGATTAGTGGGGTGTTTCTCCCCCAGACAGCTACACTTAGACATAACAGACCCCAGCTCCCACCCATCTGCACTCTCAGGGCAGGGCGGCCACACAGCGGGTGCTAATTCCCTGATCCTATTTCTGTTACGTCACCAGGATGCGCTGCAGGGTAGCTCAGTTAATGCATGAATCCACTCTGGGGTCCCTGATTTATAAAGCACTCCATAGGCCTGGGGACCATGATGCCCGGGTGGCCAGGGCCCAGCTGCCACGTGAGTGGGCAGGTGATTTACTGCCTCTGCTCACCCTGGGCCAGGTCCTGGGCATGGGGGGAGGGGGAGGAGTACACGCAGCCCATGGACAGACTCCAGTGAACTTCAGAGTTAAGTTCTGGGGACCTAACAACGCAGGGAAGAAAGTTAATAATACTGCACTGTATACTCCAAAATTGCTAAAAAAGTAAATCTTAAATGTTCTCATCACACGCACAAAAGAAATCATAATTATGTGAGATGATGGAGGTCTAACCCTATTTGGTAAGCATTTTGCAACATACATTGTGCACTGAGGACTTACACAATGTTATATACATCAAGTATATCTCAGTAAAGCTGGGGGCGGGGATACGACCCTCCTAAACCCACCCTCACTCCGCACAGACCAGAATGTTTGGTCGCCCAGCAAATAAAATGTAAATCTCAAAGCTTGGAACCCAGGGTCCCGGCATCTGACTCGAGCTGTGATCCCCACTTCTGCCCTTCCTGCCACCTCGTCTTTCACCCCCATCACCACGGGCCACAATGAGTCCCCAGAAGTGGACAACACGTCCCCTGTCCAGGCCATTGTCCACAGGGGCCCCCCATCCCGATCCATCCCCACTCAGAGCCTCAGCATGTTGCCACCTCCTTTCTGAAACTTTCCTGGGTCTAAAAAAAAGATATGAGTAAAGGAAAAGCCTTATTTCAACAGATACATTTTATTGATCTATGTTTGATGCAAATATAATACTAGCATCAAATAATTCAGCTCTTTGTTTTTCTCTGTTAACTGAAATGAAGCTTTTCACATTTGTAATCACTCAGCTCTGGGCCGGGGCGGATTCCTGACAAGGTCTCCCTCTCGCTGTGCAGGTTGTCGGGTGCATCTCCTCAGTGGAAGCGGTGGAGTTCTTATTTTGAGGACGGTAGGTTTATTTTCAGCCTTCCTAACTGGTTCCTGCTCATTTCTACCTACGGACAGAGACAGAGTTATTTTAAACTCCTTTCCCGGCAGCTCTATTACTTCTGTCGTTTCTGGAGCGGATTCGCCTCCCGAGTCTGGCGTTATTGCTTTTCCGTCTGAGCATCTCTGTCCCTCGTGCTCCTTGGAATGTGCTCTGCGGAGTCATCTTGAGTGAGGTTGGGAAGCCCCGTTCCCCCCCCACTCTCCTGTTCTCTCTCTGGTCTGGGGGTCTGGGGGTGCTGGGTCCCTCGAAGTCTAGGGTCCCTGGCAGAGGTGGGACTCACGGCCCAGGTGGTTGCACACGCGGTGGCTCCCCCAGGTGCAGACTGAGGGAAGCAGGTGCCCAGACGAGAGGCTCCTTGGAAGTGGCGATGCTCCGGCCGGCCTCTGGTCTGAGGCGGTGCAGAGGCTGCCCCTCACCCCCTGTAAGGTGCCCGTTCCGAGGCCCCTGGAAACATTTATCCTGCTTCTGTCTCTGGTATGCTGTGGATGTTTTGTGACGTGCTTGTATTTTGTATGTTATCAAGCCCCGCAAAATGTTTGGAGCCAAGGAAATCCTCAAAGCACAGATCACGGTCCCTACTTGAACACAAGTGGGTTTTAACTGAAGATAACAAATGAGAAATATCAGAACTGTTTAAGTTACAAATAATGCAAAAAGGCAGGCTGCTCTAGCGAACTGAGATGAAAGAGAGAAAAGAAATGGGAGCACTAACAGAAAGCACAAAGCGGGACAATAAAAGCAACCCAAGCTCTTCTGTTACCCAGGTAACCCTAGAAGGCTCGGACTCTCCAAGGAGGACCGGGTGCAAGCAGCCTCCCCAGCCCCACGCCTCAGGCCCTGCATCCTCCCCGGTCCCAGCCTTCAGAGCTGCTGCTCAGAGGAAGCTCTGCAGGAATAAACGAGTGCCCTGAGCCCCCCGCTCTCCTTGGAGCCCCTGGTCGTGTTACCAGGAGTCTTTCAGCAGGAAGTTTCCCGTCTTCATCCCTGATGGACTCGGCACAACCGAGCAAGGGGACCTTGACCCGATGGCCGTCGGAGCGGGGGCGGGAGGAGGTCTAACCCTGCGCCCCAGGACCCCATGCGTGAGACAGGCAGTGGGCTTCCCAGACCCCGCCAATATGGGTTTTCAGTGCCCAGAGAACCGTGTTATTAGTCCATGTTTATTCGGTGATTAGCATATAATCATCCCGAAACACTGTAATTATGCACGATATTTCCACGGGAGCAGGAGATGCCGTGTTCCGTGTTTGTGCGGCTGTGTGTAGTTTGTGTACTGGCTGATGTAAACACGAAGAGCATAACTATCGTAGAGCAAAGTCTGCTGCATCCACTCGGCTTCCCCAGGGTCTAGAGGAGGCAGCACAAGCCAGAGGACCAGGGTGGGTGGTCACCTTGGAGTCTCCCATTTAGCCCCTGGGTTGGACCCATCCAGCGGGCAGGTGGGGGGCTGACCAGGGCTCAGGTGGGCAGCCCAGGTGCTGCGAGGTCGGGACAGGGTGTCCGGGCATGTCAGGTCCAGGCAGTGATGGAGGCGGCCTGATCAGCGCAGGTGACAGTGGGATGTAGGGGGTCAGCTTCCAGTTCCAAAAGCCCATCCAGGCAGCTTGTTGTTTGTCCCCTGGGCACGCAGAAGGGGGATGGGGGAGCAGCCAGAGTGCCAGGGAGGGGCCCAGATGCCCCAGGAGGGCAGGGGCATCAGAATCATGTCTGAGCCCGGCCGCCTGGAGTCCCGGCCTAGCTGCCCCCCAACCCCAGCTGCCCGGCCCCGGCCCTGTTACCCGGCTCACACCACACCTGTGCTCTGAAGCCTGGGCCACCTGAGCGTCACTCTTTTTTGTTGTTGTTGTTATGCAGGCCTCTCACTGTTGTGGCCTCTCCCGTTGCGGAGCACAGGCTCTGGACGCGCAGGCTCAGCGGCCATGGCTCACAGGCCCAGGCGCTCCACGGCATGTGGGATCTTCCCGGACCGGGGCACGAACCCGCGTCCCCTGTATCGGCAGGCGGACTCTCAGCCACTGCACCACCAGGGAAGCCCCTGAGCGTCATTCTTAATTGACAACTCTGAAATTTCCATTTGCTGTGCCACTGAGCAGAGCTGCCCGGGGTCTCCCGGAAGCCGATTTAGGAACAAGGCTCCCAGGCTGGTTATCTGCTGGGGCTGCCACACAGCCTGTGACCACCAGGCCACACATTCCTTGTCCTTCTAGGGCAGGAGGGAATCCACGGGGAGAAAGGAAAGCCGGGTCGGGTGCGCCTCCCCTGCCCCCATTGGCTGCCTGATGAGCAGAGCGTGGCTTCTCCTGGAAGGACGGCGGGCAGAGGAAGAGGGTCAGTGGCTCCAAGCTCATGAAGGGGTTACCCAAGTGTGGCCAGGGAGGCAGTGTTGCCCACTGTCCTTGCCTGGGGCAGGGGTCTTGGAGGAACCCACATCTGCACTGAGACCTGAGGGTGATGGGCAGGTGGGTGGGAGCCCCCGGGGAGGGGAGTGAGGGTGTCCCTGGCATAGTGGGCTGATGGATACTCAGGACAGGGCCCGGTCAGGATGGCCGGGAAGGTCCCCAAGCCTGGAAACAGGCTGTCACCCACTTTCCACACAGAGGCCAAGGGACCCCCAAGACCCCAACTTCTCGTGCAGCTGGCTGACCCCAGGCCTGGCCTTCTCACCAAAGCCGCACCTTCCGGCCCCAGCCCTTTGACGAGACGGCCACCCGGGCTTCCCCTCATCCGAGAGGTGACATGAGACGTGAGGTGGCCCTCCTGGCTGATGGGTCCAGGGCTTCTGCAGAGTTTCCCAGGAGCACAAGTAGCAAAAATGTCCACCAAAAAAAGGAAAACAACCAGTCTTTCTAAGAATAATTAATTGAATGCCAAATGAGAGGCTCTGAGAGTTTTGAATAAATGAAAAGACGCAGTTATAGGTGCAAAATATTATCATTTTTCCAACACGATTATTTTCTTGGAAACAGCCAATGATTAATAAGGCATGCTATAAATATCCTTTTGTGCCTCAAATTTCATCTCTCCAATCTAATTAACATGTTGGGGAATTGCCTTTTTGGTGGGTAAAGACATTTAAAATATATATTTCGTGAAATCCGAATTATTTGTCATAAGCTCCAAGAAGAAAAAATAAAATATGAAGAACGCTACAGCCATTTAAATACTTTATTACACAACTGCTTTCAAATAAATTAGTTCCCCGGGGCCTGCAAGCGCCTTCGGAAGCAGGAACCCCAGGTGCCCTGGACACGCAGCCTGTCTGCAGCAGCACAAAACGCTCACAATCAGGCCTGCAGAAGAAAGCCCTCCCGAAGCTGGCACGTGCAGACGAGTTTCGTTTTTGCAGCCCGTTTCTTTGTCTGGGATGCAGTCATTGACTGATGTGTCCTCGCTGGCTGAGCGGCGCCAGGCAGCGCGGGGTGTCCCACGAGCACAGGGCTTAGCAGAGGCAAAAGAGAAAAGAAACTCAAGCAGAACCGAGAAACCAAGAGACTCATTTGCAGGGATTCTAGGTCTTAGAAGCAAAACAGAGTCTGGGGGTGTGGGGAGCATCTGAGGACAAGGCAGTCAATATGGGTTCTTTCTTCTTTATTCCAGTGAAAGGGAAGGTCCAAGACGGGTCAGGGCTCATGGCCAGGTTAGACCAACACGTCCAGCTCTGCTGCCTTAGGAAAGGAGTAACGGCAACCCTGCCCGCTTAGTACACCGTTGTCTTAATTTTGAATGAATCACGGGCACGTGTGACAGGGCACTAGCCGTCCATCAGGCAAGACCTACTCCCTGGCTCATCCCAGCCTTTGCCCTCTGCAGGACTAAGTCCAGGGGCTCGTGTGTTACAGCAAATGCGGAGGAGAAGGAAACTTAGGATTCATACCTCCTTCCATTCGTTAATGAGGGAAAGGGAACGTCCTTGGGACCCACGTCTTTCACTGGCCCCAGCAATGCTCCCTCAACTCCCTCCTGCTGGCAGTGGCTGGTCTGCAGGTGCCTGAGTTACGTGCAGGGTGGAGCCTTGGGTCCAAGCCGCTCAGCCTTTTGACTTTCCATGGATCAGGAGCTCGTGGTCGGTGGGATGGGGTTACAGGTCCCCAGGGCCGTTCTCGAACTCTGTGTCCAGAGCCCTAGAAGGCAATGATGGGGATGTGCCCACAGCTGCGGCCATGATTCTGGAAGCAGAGACCAGCAGCATCACTGTGGGAAGGGCTTGCAGGAAACCCCACTGCCCCTTGCAAACGGGCCCGAGACGGCCAGCTGTAGGTCAGCCCGACTGGCCACGCCTGGTGAAGGTGATCTGGGTGTGTCTGTGTGGGTGTTCCTGGACGAGAGCCACATTTGAGTCAGTGGACCGCGTGAGGAAGGCCGTCCTCCTCAGTTGAGGGGCCTCGTCCATCCACTGGAGGCCTGAGCGGAACAGAAGTGGGGTGTTCTCCACCTGCCTGTCCTGAGCCGGGACGCAGTCGCCTCCTGCACTGGAACACGGGCTGGATGGCGCCACCTGCGCACCTGGGTCCCCGCCAGCAGACAGAAGGTCATGGGACCCCCGGCCCTCGTCACAGCGGGAGCCACCTCCTACAGTAAACCTGTTGGTTCTGGTTCTGTAGAACCTGACCCGCGGGGACCTCACGTTCATTTCCACACGCGTGAGTCTCACAACCCGCTGTGTTGGATGCCCAGCCGCCGCACAGAGAAGCCTCTTGGTGCTGGTTCCCTGTAGCCGACCGGGCATCAGTGCCAAGACACCCAGGGCTGCTTGTCTGAGGAGGTGCTTCTCATTCTGAGAAGTATTTCTGCCGGGAAGTGTCAAGCGAACCGGCCCCGAGTGACACAAAGGCAGCCTTGCTGAAATCTGTGAAATGTAAACACACTCTAATTTCTTCAGAGGCCTTGGCAGCCGGCCCCTGGCTGTTGACACGTGGGGCCTTTTGTCTTCAGGTCAGAAATCCTGAGCTGCAGGCTCTCCTGGCATCCTGAACGGCCCCAGAGAGAAACCCTTAAAACGGTGCAGAAAGTTCTGGGCAGCAAATGGGAAGCAGGAAGCACCTTCCAGACCAGGGAATTTCACTCTCCATCACTGTGGACAGGTCTGCGAAAGGCTGTCTTCCCACACTGCCCCCCCCCCCAAAATGTGCTGGCCAATTCCTCCCTCCAGATCGAAACAGCTTCTCCAGGACAGAGTCCGCGTGCCTCCCCCGAGGCTGAGCGGGGTCCCTCTGCCTTGGGCGGCAGAGTGCAACCTGGGAGAGAAGCGCCCTGCAGCCAGATGGAATAGAGAATGTGGGGACTGAGCCTTCTCTGACTAGAGGGAGAAACAGATTTGTGAACCACAGCCACGTGATGGGGGGCCGGGATGTGAACCCACACCCCGTAGGGGGCCTCCTGGGGCCTCACAGGGACCCTGGCCTGGAGGAGGCTGTGGGCTGCCGAACCAGGGCGAGAGGGGGCCCAGGGAGAGGCCAGTGGCCTGAGCCACCTGGGAGGAAACTGTAGGCCGCGGCGACTGAGTGACTCGGAGGAGAGAGGTGTGCGCAGCGGAGGGGACAGCGGTGCCCTTCCCTGCACCCGAGGCCACTGGCGAAGCTCACACTTAGAGCAAAGTAAGTCACACAGGGCTTAACATTTGGAAGAAGAAAACCAGCAGTGCTGGCCCAAATTTAAGAGAATATTTACATACGCGTCTTAAACAAAGAAGGAAAATCGAATGCCCCCAAGGAAATATACATATATTTAAATAGTTCTTTAATGACAAGAGAAAAGGCAGCCTAACATCGAAAACCAAACAGAAAATGTGTGACACACTCAGGACAGAAGGGGGTCCGTGTCCCCAGCAGGAAACAGATGAAAAAGGAAAAGACACACAGCCAAGGTTTTCAAGTGACAATGAGATATTCCACTCCAAGTGGCCGACAGCATGAGAGACGCAAGGCTCACTCGTGGCCACAGAGATGACAAATACGGGTGCTTGTCCGGCCTCGGCATCTGGTCCTCAGGGCCTGGAGAAGCAAACTTCCTGTGTCAGGAGGGAGTCAATCTGGGAGGTGACCTGGGATCCGGATCGGGATTTAAAACGCACAGACCTTCAGCACAGCCTTCCCAGTGCGGGGCCTTTTCTGGGTCACACGGCGTCAGTTCACAAGGACCTGTGTCCACCTTCTGGACCGGGTGATGCTGGTACCCCTCACCAAAGGATGCTCAGGGGTCCCGGAGGTAGGCTTGGAGCAGAGGGAGCAGAGCCAGCATGGAGGAGGGGCCGGGGAGCGAGGCAAGCTGGGAACCAGCAGGAATCTGCTGGGCCTCCTTTCATTGTCACTGATCCTTTCAGTCATGAACACACCCAGTGACAAGGGCCCCGAGGAGGTGCAATCTGACCTCAGCTTCATCCGTGGCTGCAGCCTTCGCTGTGGATCCGCCTGCCCCTCCTCCCCACCCAGCATAGTAGCAGGTGCCAGGCCCATGCCAAGCACTCTCCCCGCCTGCCTTGGCACCAAGGTCTTGGCGACAGGAGCTGATGTCCACGGGGAGCTGGCGCAGTTGGCCAGGAGGAGCCAGGTGTACCTGACAGGCCCAGGTGTCCAAGCCACCACAGGAGCATCTGACACTCTCACCTTGTGCCCCGAACAGGCGGAAGCTGGCAGTCATCGTGAGAAGGTGCCGTGAGGGGGTTGGGGGCGCTGCTGGTGTCGCTCCGGGGCCGGGGGTCAGGGTGCACCTTCCACCTGCAGCTCCAGGGTCTGTAACCATGTGTCACCCACGCCACGCCTGCCCTGTCCGCGCAGTTCTTGGTGGGTGTGTGCTCAGACGCACCTTCCTTCCAGGGGACGAAGTGTGTAAATAATCACAGAACTGTCTTCTCAGCAACGACAGCGGCCAGTTCTATTAAAGTCGTTTTGAAAGATGCACCTGCTCAGGGGAGGGGCATGGGGAAGGCAGGACAGGGAGGGAGCAGCCGGGCGTCGGGAAGCCAGCTGAACACAGGCAGGACCAAGCAGACCCCGTGCACAGGCAGCCTAGCGCCAGTCTTCCCCGACAGCGACGCTGAGCCCCTTCCAGGCAGCACCCTGCTTTACTCCCAGCCATGTTTTTATCGACGACACGTTAATAACTGAGCCTGAAAAGGGATGCTATTCCCTGGTTCCAGAGAGACAGATTCACAATACTCTTCACACGAGCAAAACAAGATGTAAATAAATAGATCATACGAACGTCTATAAACAGGAACTGTTCTCAACATAATTAAATGCACATTTTATAAACCATGTGGGGGAACTACCCATGTCTTCAAGATGTGAAGCTAAAACAGACTTGGGCTCATAACGTCAGCAAGTCCTAAGTGCCGCCCGATGCCCGCTGGTGATTCCGGGCTGGTTCCCAGGGCCCTGGACACTCTGCACCCTGTGGCCCCTTCCTCGCCACGGGTGACGGATGCCCTTGCCAAGGAACCTTCCACAGGAATGGACAACAAGGGGACACGTTGTGTGAGCATGTCCTGTGACCCCAGGAGGTGCCCGTCCACTCTGCGGGCGGCGCCAGGTCACCCGCACCCCCTGCTTGGTCACAGTCCACCCTCAGTGGATGCCCACAACATTACACGCAGCTCCCTCGCAGGCCGTTCCTGGGGCGGCCTCGCTCTCATCCATCCGTGCTCAGCAAGTCCCGCTGGACCGTGAACCAACTCACCCTCAGGACCACAGGGCTCCTGACGCAGACGCCATGCTTCTCCTCGGGCTTCCCTCCCCCTGGGCTCTCGGGAGGATGGAGCCCCTCCCAGGTCAGGGGCTGCCTGGAGACCAGCCAGGGCCACACGGGGATGGGGGGCTGCTTGTTACACAGCAAGCTCTGGCCATGCAGACTGATGCACAGGTTTAGAGCAGGGTGAGCAAACTATGCCCCAGTCAAAGCCTGCTGCTGCTGTTTGGAGAATAAAGTTTTATTGGACTCAGCTGCACCATTCATTTATCATCTCTGGCTGCTTCAGGGCTGCAGTGGCAGAGTTCAGTCAGAGACCATACAGCCCACAAAGCTGAAATAGTCACTATCTGGTTCTTTATCTGCTCCTTTTGTGAAAATAAAAGCACCTGGTGTTTGCTGGGCACAGGGGCCCTGAGAAGCTCATTCACACCCGGCAACCGCCAGGCCGGCTCCATCCTCAGTTCACCTCCAACGTAGGTTCCTGGAGGGGCGGGGGATGGACCCTGCCCCCAGAAACAGCCCCGCCCACTGCCCTTCCCAGCTCCCTGCAGGACTGGGACTCGGGCCCCACCCACCAGGCTTGTCACCTCCAGGGACACAGCCTCTGTGAGGGTCGATGGCCAGGTGCTCACTGCTCCCCAAACCAGGGCTCAGAGCATCTACAGGCCCTGCCCATTCAGGTGGGTTCAGCTGTGGGGCGAGGTAACCTGTGCTTCGTGGGGCCGTCTCTTGGGCAGTTGTGGTCATGGACGGGAGAGCATTTGTCTAAATACCTCCCACGGTCCATGTGAGCCAGCCTCCCGTGGGCCCGAGCTGGGGAGCAGACCCTCCCACAGGAAAGGGTCCCAACCTGCAGCTCCCGCCTTGCCATCTGCACTGGTCCCTTCTCTGTGTTTTTGTAAGTCAGCAAATCTGAACGCCCTGGTGATGGGTCAGCCCGTGGGACTCAGTCCCAGGAGGTGGAGGTTGCCGTGTCCTTGCGGCCTCGTCAGGTGGCCTGGGTCCATCAGGCCTGAGATCGGGGACAACGTGGGCGTGCCATGCATGGCTGCACACTCGTGCCCAGGCAGCCGGAGGCCAGCCGCTCGGGGAGGCCTGGGTTCTGTGAGTCTCAGGAGAGAGTGAGGAAGGGGCTGGAGAGTCGTCTTAGAATCGACGTGCCGGCTGGGCCGCTCCAATGCCCAACTCAGCTGGACCTTCACTTAATAACTAGTCCGGCTCTTCCAAAGACCTCTCCCAGTGCACTCGGACCACCTCATCTTCCCAAGGGGCTCGCGGGCCCCTCCCTCTCGTCCTTCAAAGTTCAACTTGCCGACCCAGCGACACACAACATGCTCAGCTGTCTTTGTGTTTGTTTTAAATGGAAGACGATAGAAGAGTGAAAGGAATTCATCTGTGTTCATGGCATCAATAATTTAATACCAAAAGAGAAGAAAATAAGAGAATACACAATCCACACATGCAAATGTGCTTAAAATTTATTACTTATGAAAATGATAAAAAGCTCTTAATTAGGAACCAACTATTCTATTTTCTGGGCAGGAGTAGGCATGGGACATGATTCCTGTGTCTCTACATAACAATCTTTTTTTTTTTTTTTTCTGCGGTACGCAGGCCTCTCACTGTTGTGGCCTCTCCTGCTGCGGAGCACAGGCTCCGGATGCGCAGGCCCAGCGGCCATGGCTCACGGGTCCAGCCGCTCCACGGCATGTGGAATCCTCCCAGACCGGGGCACGAACCCGTGTCCCCTGCATCAGCAGGCGGACTCTCAGCCACTGCGCCACCAGGGAAGCCCTCTACATAACAATCTTAAAAAGATATAGCTTTGGTAAGAAATACATCAAAAAAAATTAACAGAAATTGTCTCTGAGCAACTAAGTTCTGGTTGATTGATTGATTTTTGGCTGTGTTGGGTCTTTGTTGCTGCACGTGGGCTTTCTCTAGTTGTGGTGAGCAGGGGTTACTCTTCGTGGCGGTGCGCAGGCTTCTCATTGCGGTGGCTTCATTTGTTGTGGAGCATGGGCTCTTGGCACACGGGCTTCAATAGTTGTGGCTCGTGGGCTCTAGAGCACAGGCTCAGTACTTGTGGCACACGGGTTTAGTTGCTCTGTGGCATGTGGGATCTTCCCAGACCAGGGCTCGAACCCATGTCCCCTGCATTGGTAGGCAGATTCTTTTTTTTTTTTAATTTAACATCTTTATTGGAGTATAATTGCTCTACAATGGTGTGTTAGTTTCTGCTTTATAACAAAGTGAATCAGCCATACATATACATATATCCCCATATCCCCTCCCTCTTGCATCTCCCTCCTACCCTCCCTATCCCACCCCTCTAGGTGGTCACAAAGCACCGAGCTGATCTCCCTGTGTCATGCAGCTGCTTCCCACTAGCTATCTATTTTACATTTGGTAGTGTATAGATGTCCATGCCACTCTCTCACTTCGTCCCAGCTTACCCTTCCCCCTCCCCGTGTCCTCAAGTCCATTCTCTACATCTGCGTCTTTATTCCTGTCCTGCCCCTAGGTTCTTCAGAACCATTTTTTTTTTAGATTCCATATATATGTGTTAGCATACAGTATTTGTTTTTCTCTTTCTGACTTACTTCACTGTGTATGACAGACTCTATGTCCATCCACCTCACTACAAATAACTCAATTTTGTTTCTTTTTATGGCTGAGTAATATTCCATTGTGTATATGTGCCACATCTTCTTTATCTATTCATCTGTTGATGGACACTTAGGTTGCTTCCATGTACTGGCTATTGTAAATAGTGCTGCAATGAACATTTTGGTACATGACTCTTTTTGAATTACGGTTTTCTCAGGGTATATGCCCAGTAGTGGGATTGCTGGGTCGTATGGTAGTTCTATTTGTAGTTTTTTAAGGAACCTCCATACTGTTCTCCATAGTGGCTGTACCAATTTACATCCCCACCAACAGTGCAAGGGGGTTATCTTTTCTCCACACCCTCTCCAGCATTTATTGTTTCTAGATTTTTTGATGATGGCCATTCTGACTGGTGTGAGGTGATACCTCATTGCAGTTTTGATTTGCATTTCTCTAATGATTAATGATGTTGAGCATCCTTTCATGTGTTGGCGATCTGTATATCTTCTTTGGAGAAATGTCTATTTAAGTCTTCTGCCCATTTTTGGATTGTGTTGTTCGTTTTTTTGATATTGAGCTGCATGAGCTGGCAAGCGTATCCTTAACCACTGCGCCACCAGCCCTGGTCGATTTATATTTAATCTCCTTCTTTGTGTACTTCAATGTTTTCCAAACCCTCTATAATGAGCATTTTTTTAGTTTCATAATAAAGGCATGTTTTAAAATAAGGGATTAGTCAAAGCTGAGGTGTATTCATTTAACATATCCTGTGCCTGGATAAGTCTGCTAATGTCTCACCCCATGGACATTTCTCCATGGCACTTTCAGAAGCAGAAGGAACACCCCCAACATGGATATTGTGCTTGGTCTGAATCTGAGTTCCCTCCCCCTCTGCACAAAGGTAACCCCGGCAGAGATGGGCGCACCCCGAATCCGAGGTCAAAAACCACCAGCCTGACGGAGGAATCTGTCTCCAGAACACAGATGTCTTGCCTGAGAAATGAAGAGAGGAAAAGGTGAAAGCTGTGCCCAAAATTACATGATGAAACCCTAGTCCCCAAGGTGATGGTGTCCGGGGTGGGGCATGTGGGTGATGAGGTCATGATGGTGGGGCCCTCGTGAATGGGGCTCATGCCCTTGTTACGAGAGAGATGCCAGAGGACTTGTGAGGACATAGCGAGAAGACCACTGTCTCAGAAGCAGAGCTTCACCAGACACAGGATCTGCAGGGGCCACAATCTTGGACTTCCAGCCTCCAGATAGTGAGAAATAAATGTCTTTGTACATGAGCTGCCTAGTTTATGGTATTTTGCTGTAGCAACCCCAGGGGGCCAGGACAGGAGAGGACCATCCATCCTCCACCCAAGTGTCTTTTGGTGCCACCACTGTGGCTTGAGAAGCAACCAGGACATTCAAGGTGTGTTTTGACCACCCCACCAGGTGCAGGGACCAGAGCCCCTTCCCCGCATCCCGGCTCCTCCGTGCAGGACCTTCCTGTGTGAGGGCACCATCCTCGTGGGCAAGGACACCGCACGCACTCTGACGGCCCTGCTGGGAGTTAGGGTTCGTACTTGAGTCCGCTTCACTCCCGTGCGGGACGCACTGACCAAGAGTGTGCATGTGACGGTCCTACGTGTGGGTCTACATGGGGTTCACTGAAGGACGCAGCAGACCTAGGACTCCTAACAGCTCCCACGGAGACACACCCCGGGCACCTCCTATGTACTGGAATACTAGCGGCGCAGAAAAAGGTTCACGTCTCCAGGACAGACCTCTCAGAGGCAGAATCCGGAGAAACTGCTACCACCAGAGAGGAGAAGGGGAGAGGGAAATAAATGAAGTCCCCGGAATTCTCCCAGGAGCAAAGCCTGCGTCCATTTCACAGACACCCTTTTTAAAAGATAACAAAGGAGGAGGCTTCTTAACGGTTCAGGGGTCTGCCCGTAAACTGGGGCACGCGTGGCCCCGACTTCAGAGGGCTGGTACCCATTTTCCTTGACGCCTCAGCAGAGACGACAGGCCCCGGAGACGCTGGGCTCTAACTGGGGGTCAGGAGGTCCATCCGGAACACGTGCAGGCTGAGGGGGTCTCCGTCTGGCGGGAGGGCCAGGCCGGGCTCCTTCTGCAGAGCTGAAGCCCCTCCCCCAAGATGGGGAGACAGTTCCCACAGCAAAGACGCCCCAAAGCGGGTCCTAGACCCTGAGGACAGAGCTGAGGGGGACTGGACCTGCCAGAAACCCAGGGGTGACAGCCTGGGGATATTCTAGGCTGCAGCGGAAGAAGATCAAGACATAGACCCAAAAGTAGCAGGAGACAAAGAACCAAGTAGGGAGCGTGTGGGACACAGGGGGTGGACTCACAGCACAGACATGACCCCATTCGGGTGGCACCAGGGACAGAGAGCCTAGCCAGGGCGTGGGGAACGCTGCCTGAGACAAAGAAAGGAGGCCTGGGACCCCGACAGTGCGAGTGCCCCCCTCCTCCTCCGTAGGACACCCCCCTCCTCCTCCGTAGGACACCCCCGCCCCACTTGCTCCTGTCCGGTGCCCCTGCCGACCTTCCGGCTCCAGGTGGACAGGGGAGCCCTGTGCTCACAGCGGGGCCTGCAGGGCCTAGAAGATGGCAGAAGCTTCATATCTGGTGCGTGACACCTCGTCCCCCAGCAACGTGCTCCCACCCCAAGCCACCCACCGCGTTGCTGCAGCCCTTAGTCTGAGGTCTGCACGTCCCCACGTGCCCCTCCTTACCTTCTCCCAGGTGAGCCCAGGCGCTCTGGCCACACGCCCTCTTGCTACCCGCTCTCGGGGGGAGGCCAATGTCCCCACGGCCCCTGCTGCTGACTCCCGGCCCCCCTCCTCCACAAGACTCCCTGCACCAGGCTGTGCCCTCAGACTCTCCGGGTCACCACCTGCACCCAGAGACCCCGGTTCCCTCCGCTGCCGCTCGGCCATCAGGCTTGCCGGGAGGAGCAGCCACGGGGAACGTCCATCTGATACGCGGGCTCGGGCCCCTCATGCCAGGACCTCCCCTCCGTCACACTGACGCCACCTCTGCTCATACCTGACGGCTGACGTCTTGGCTCCCCTGGTCACACCCGAGCCGTCACCACCATGACTGACACCTGGGCGCCAGCCAGGCGCCACCTGAGCTGCCTCTGAGGCCTGAGCGCCAAGAACCGGTTGGCTGGGTCGGGCCGGGCTGTCGGGAGGAGATGAGATGGCGGAGGTGGGTGCCTCCCAGCCAGAGCTGTACGACTGGCAGCTCAGGAGGCCTCGTTTCCTGCGAGAGGCCGAGGGCGACCAGACAAGAGCGTCCACTCCGCGCCCTCATGCTTCCCGGTCGGAGAAGCCTAGCGCCTCCTGGGCACACGGGCCGGGAGGCCCAGGAGCGGTCACGCGGGGCGCGCCCACGGAAGGTGGTCCTTGGGCTCTGAGGGAGGGGCTGGCCTGCCCCACCCCTGTCTCTCTGGGGTCCCAGGTCCACTGGCAGGCAGGGTGGACATCCCGCTCCGTGGCCAGCGGCGGTTCCAGGCCATCAGCAGATGGTGACCATCCCCCTGGTTCTCCCACCCACGTGCTCATCACCGTGGCCAGCGGGTCCTGCAGAGACGCAGCAGGAAAACCACTGATAAAAACTCGTGAGACGCTCCAGGGACAAACCACAGCCCAGAGACGTCCCAAGCCTGAATATGAGCCTCTCCCCTTACAAAAGTTTTAAAGAGAAATTCAAGTTTAAATATCAAATCCCGTTGCAAGTTAAAGTTCAAATCATTGGGTCCAAAGGAACCTAGTCGGCTCTCTTGCCGTTGGAGGGCGCCCAGCTTCTCCGCAGCTTCTGCTGTGCTCCAGCCACGGGTCTGTGATGCCCCCGGAGGTGGTGGGCGTTGCTCCAGGCCTCACAGGGCCCAGCGTACTGACCTGAGAGCCAGGCCAGTGCCCTGGACGCCGTCCTCCCCTCGGTCCTCCAGCCTTGACCTCCCTGGCGTGAGTAGAAACATCCCCGACACGGGCACCGGCCTGGCCGTGGGCTCCCGGGCTGGGCATCAGAGAGCGCCTCCAGTCTGAGACCTGTTCTCGGGGAAGGTTCCGGATCCTTCTGAGCAGAAGAGGCTGTGCCCCCCGGTTGGGGGGAGGGGGTAACGACCCCGAAGCAGAAGAGGGAGCGGAGGCCAGACTCCTGCAAAACCACTGTGTCCCGGGGCTCTGTGCTCCCCCCGATGCAGGCCGGCCCCTCACGACACCCGGGGACCAGAGGCCCCGACAGGCAGGCCGTGAGGGGTCGTGTGGGTCAGCTCGACAGACAGGGCCGCCCTCCTCCGGGTGTGGACGCCACCTCCTCCCCGTGTCCCCACACAGTCTGTGTGTCTGTCCTCATCCCTCCTCTCATAAGGACCCCTGTCCTGGGGGACTGGGACCCACACGGGACCTCATCTTACCTTGAGCACCTCTTTAAAGACCCTCTGTCCAAGCACAGTCCCATCTGAGGTGCTGGGGCCTCACCATTTGAATCTGGGGACACGGTTCTGCCCTCACAGGTGGTGACGAGGTTTAGGACCCGAGGGCAGGATGAAGACGGTCTGCTCCAGGGAATGGGGTGGGGGCAGGGAGGGGGAGGAAAGGCCTGAGATGGGGCGGGGTTGGGGGGGGCAGGCAGGGCTAAGCCACGTCCCCACAGCCAGTATTGAGCGGCTGGCACCTGAGACGACCGAGGCCAAGGAGGCCCCTTCTCAGCATCTTTGTTCTCCACCTTGGGGGGGGGGGGGCGGGGACAGAGGCAGGTGAGGGGCAGCCCCGGACAGATGTGCTCGGGATCAGAGCGGGCGGGCACAGAGCCGCCACCACCAGAACCGGCCAGCACTTGCGAGGCAGGGGCACGGGGAGTGGTGTCCTGACCCCCAGACAGACAGCTCTTCACGTCCACAGCCAGAGACTGTGTTCTCTGAGCCCAGAAAAGCCCCAGGAAGCCAGGAGAGGCCCCTCGGAGCATTTTGCGGGGGGGGGGGTTTGTCTGGAATTTCCCCCAAAGACTAACAATGTCCCGGGAGCATATCCGAGTCCCTGCCCCGAGCCAGCAGTGTAGATGCTCCCACTGAGCCTGCTTCAAACTCACGGCTTGCAGTGCCCGTTTATCATTAAGCAGAAATTACCTCCTTGACAGGTATCTCCTCAAGAACTTTTCCACTGTTCCCATTAATCCTGACCCCCCGCATTTTCAAGGCAACCTCTTTATGTAAACAAAGTGGCTAATTAGACAATTTTTGAGCTATTGAAAATGCATTCTGCCTTAAAAGAACAAGTAATCACAATATAAAAACCAAAGCATTTCTAATATGTCAATTCTTCCATCATATTTTTAGAAAAATGGATGCACATAATCTATTAATAAGCCACCTCTAATTTCATTCATAAATAAGTAATTGCATCTCAACTCGCGTTTGATGGATCGGAAAGGTTGTGAGACCTCCGCATTCTAGGAAAACCGGAGGTGAAGGGGTGCCGTGATGTCTTGGGGCCGCTGTGGGAGTTTATAGAAGTTACGGTCTGTGCCTCCTGGTCAGAGTCCCCGCCCGACAGCCATAGCCCTGTTCTTGGAAGACATCGCTCATGTTGTGGCTCGATGGCTCGAGTTGTAAACGTGACCTGGAAGGAGAAGGAAACATTTGGCTAAGTGGTGTGGGGGCAGGGAGCCCGGGGCTGGGAGGGACGGGGACGGGGCAGATGCCTTTGGAACTGCAAGGCCCAGACTCCTTGGGACCTTCCAGGCTGGGGCCCCATGCCCGGCAAGACCTGGGTCTCACCCCTGGGTGGGCCCACCTGGTGCCCAGGAGGAGGGCAATTCACTGCTCACTGTCCGCAGAAGCGTCCACCTGCTCCAGGAGAGGCCGCGGGGCCGCGGGGTAGACCAGGCTCTGCTCAGAACAGAGCACCCACCTCCGTGCCCGAGACACAGACGGGCTCAGGGGCGGGGCGTGCTGGCTGGACACACCTCCCTCTGACCATGTTCTCGGGGGTGGCCAGAAGGCACTGCAGTGACCACAGTGATGCAAGGTCAGGGCTGGTGGCCGATGCTGTCACCACCGGGCTCCCCAAGAGCGGCGGGATGTAAGATGGGGCCGTCGTGGGCAGGGCAGCAGGAGGGCGTGCCGTCCACTCCTGACCCGCGGACACCAGGGACACTGCCCGGGACCCGCAGCCCCGGGCGGGAGGGGTGGGTGCCGACAGGCATCTCTCACTCCTCCCCAGAGAGGAGATCAAGGGTGAGGCTGGGAGGCCCCATCCCTGCCCAGTGTCTGCCGCTGGGTCCAGTTCCCAGCCCCAGAGGGGCCCACGATGCCATAGCCACTACCAGTGCACTGAGCCCAGGTGGCCTCTGGCTGTTTCCTAGGGAGAAGGTCACGGGCAGGGCAGGCAGCCCCCCCAAAGGCAGCTGTGTGCATTCCGGCGCGTTCTCCTGCGGACACCGAGGCGGACAAGCTGACCGCGTTCCTGCCCCAACGGCTTCCGACCGCAGAGTGCAGCTGGGGTGTAGATGGCCCCACTACCTGCTCCCTGAAGAGCCAGCCTGAGGAATGGGTTGGGCTCCCCCTCCACTCAGCAGATATCAGAGGACCCACGTGATCGCTGGCAGGATCCTCTCTGGTGCCTGATTTGTGGGGAGGACCAGGTGGGACGTCCTGCCCTCCCCCACACAGCCGGGAGAGAGACAGAGATGGAGAGAGAGACAGGGACACAGAGACAGAGAGATAGAGAGACAGAATGAGAGACAGAGGCAGAGATAGAAAGAGATAGAGACAGAGACAAAAAGAGATACAGAGACAGAGAGAGACAGAGAGACAAAACCAGAAGCAGGACCGTGTCCCGGGGAGGACGGTAGGCCACTCCCACCCCACCTTCACCCCTGCCGCCGCAAGCAGAGCGTCCCAGGAGCCCGGCGGCCCTGCATCAGTGACCCAAGGAACGTGGGCTGTCCCCGAGGGGCCGCCCCAGCTTGGAGCCCCCCGGCTCTGCAGTGACCCCTCCTCTGCCCATCCTGCCCCACCCCCTGGACTTGCTGCCCACGAACCTCTGGTGCTCATGTCCCTCAGCGTGCCTCCTGGAACCCAGATCCGGTGTCTCCATCCCTGACCTACGCTCAGGGCAGTTTGCCGTGGCTCAAAACAGGAGGCCAAGGCAAGCCGCCCCTCCCCCCTGAAACCTGCCTCTGGTCACCAGGACCCCCAGGACAGGGCTCACGGCTCAGCCTCCATGTCCCAGACAGCCCCACCCATCCTCCATCACTCAGCCGACTTGCACCTTGGAGGCTGGACCGAGACCCGCTTAGAGCTCCCGCACCTGCTAGGCCCCAGGCCTGGGGTTGCTACCAAGAGCCAGGGCCTTCCGGAGGGTCTAGCCCCCAGCTTCCCGGGGCAGCTCCACACCTGAGGATAACCTGCTCTGGCCCAGTGTCCATGCCCCCGGGGTGCCCAGAGCTCCCCTCATAGAACCCTGTTCTCTTAGGAGCCAGGGGCTGCCAGGGTATCCAAGGCCCTCACCTCCTCCAACTTCCCTCTCTTTTCCATTCCATTGCTCAGCGGACCTCTGCTCACCTGACCTCTGCCCTCCTAACCTCTGCTCACCTGATCTCTGCCCACCTGACCTCTGCCCACCTGACCCCTACTCACCTGACCTCTGCTCACCTGACCCTCTGCTCACCTCACCTCTGTCCACCTGACCTCTGCTCACCTGACCTCGGCTCACCCGACCCTCTGCTCACCTGACCTCTGCCCACGTGACCTCTGCTCACCTGACCCTCTGCTTACCTGACCCTCTGCTCACCTGACCTCTGCCCACCTGACCTCTGCCCACCTGACCTCTGCCCTCCTAACCTCTGCCCTCCTGATCTCTGCCCACCTGACCTCTGCCCACCTGACCCCTACTCACCTGACCTCTGCTCACCTGACCCTCTGCTCACCTGACCCTCTGTCCACCTGACCTCTGCTCACCTGACCTCGGCTCACCCGACCCTCTGCTCACCTGCCCTCTGCCCACCTGACCTCTGCTCACCTGACCCTCTGTCCTCCTGACCCTCTGCCCTCCTGACCTCTGCCCTCCTGACATCTGCCCACCTGACCTCTGCCCACCTGACCCCTGCCCTCCTGACCCCTGCCCTCCTGACCTCTACCCACCTGACCCCTGCCCTCCTGACCTCTGCCCACCTGACCTCTGCCCACCTGACCCCTGCCCACCTGACCCCTGCCCACCTGACCTCTGCTCACCTGACCCCTGCCCACCTGACCCCTGCCCTCCTGACCTCTGCCCACCTGACCCCTGCCCACCTGACCCCTGCTCACCTGACCTCTGCTCACCTGACCCTCTGCTCACCTGACCTCTGCCCACCTGACCCCTGCTCACCTGACCCCTGCCCACCTGACCCCTGCCCACCTGACCCCTGCTCACCTGACCCTCTGCTCACCTGACCTCTGCTCACCTAACCCCTGCCCACCTGACCCCTGCTCACCTGAACTCTGCCCACCTGACCTCTGCTCACCTGAACTCTGCCCACCTGAACTCTGCCCACCTGACCTCTGCCCACCCGACCTCTGCCCACACGACCTCTGTCCACCCGACCTCTGCCCACCCGACCTCTGCTCACCTGACCTCTGTCCACCTGACCTCTGTTCACCTGACCTCTGCCCACCTGACCTCTGCTCACCTGACCCTCTGCTCACCTGACCTCTGCCCACCTGACCTCTGCCCACTTGACCTCTGCCCACCTGACCCTCTGCCTGGACTCTTCCAGGGACCCCGCTCTGATCACTGGCCTTTGGGAGGGAAGTCCCTGTCCCGCGCTTTCCATGTTTCCCCTGCTGGGCCCCCCCTTGCCGGCACACAGGATGTTCTCAGCACAGTTCTGGGGACTGAAAGCAGAGGCATCGAGGACACCACGGCGCAAGTGTCCCCCCGCCCCCGCCCCGAGTCACTTGTCTGGGGAGACAATCGGGCTGGGTCAGGGGCTTTGTCCGTGGGTGTAGCCTCTGCCGTTCCTGGCTGCAGCCCGAGGCATGGGATAAGAGCTGGCCTTTCTGAGGGTGGGTCACAGAGAAGCGAGGTGGCTGGAGCCCGAGGGGATGGGGAGGTCACCAAGGTCAGCTCAGCAGGGGCATCGCTGCACTGATGCCTCCCGGGGGCAGGTGTGTCCCCGTCATCTATCTTGGCTGCCCCTGGTCCCGAGCCGGCGACCACAGCTCCGCCGCTTCACACCACGCTGGGCGCCCAGGGACTCGGCCTGGAGCACAGGCCACTCACTCCCTCCCAACCCAAGACTCTGTCTCCCACTCTCCAGGGCGCCCCCTCCTGGCTAACCCAGACCCACCCAGGCCCCTCCACCTCTCTGAGCCGCCTCCACCCACGCAGGGCACAGGTGACCCGGACAGACTGGCTGGCTCCACCCAGCAGTCGGAGGAGAACCTCATACCGGAGCTGCAGCCCGGCAGACGGCGGTTACCGTCCCCGACCAGGCAGGCGCTGACCCCACCCCAGCCCCGGGTCGAGCTCTGGGCCCCGCGGAGCCCTGGCTCCACCTCGGGGGCCTGCTCTCTGGCCGTGGGGTCCACGCCGCCAGCTGCCACTGCACCAAGCGCCTGGTCTCAGTGGCATCAGCCTGGTGCGTGGCGCCTGCCACAGGACACCCTCCCACGGTGGGCGGGGAAGCTGCCCGGTCCGGCCACAGCCCCCAACTCCGTGCGAGCACCGAACAGCGCCCAGGTGTCTTGGGGCCATAGGAACGCTGTGGTGAGGTGTGCTCTCCTCCCACCCCAGGCGGAGGGCAACTGGCAAAGCCATGCCCATCCCTCCCCCTCCCGGGGCCAAAGCCTCCTCCCCAGTCCATGCTCGGTCGTTGGGGGGTGCCCCCTTCCCCGACGGTTTCCTGGGGAGACCTCAGAAACCAAGGCTCTCGGGGTGCAGAGGCCTGGGCTGCACTGGCCTCGCTCGGAGCATAGACCCCTCAGAGGCTGCCGGCGGGGCAGGCAGTGGCGGCCACCTCGGGCCCCAGGGAAGGACCCTGCTCTCCACATCTGATGCTGGTTAGCAGTTCGGTCTGACCGTCTTTTCCTCTGTAACTTCTGGACTGCACTGCCTACCCCAGGCTTTTATTAAGTCTATTCTCGTTCTTTAATCATCTCAGTACCGCTGCTGCCGCTCTGGCTTTTCTCTGTGTCTGTGCCACGGGGACGGGCCCAGCTAATTGCTCTCACGCGGTCCAGCCGCGGACCAGCCCGTCTTCTCTCCCACGGATCAGAAAGGCCCCCGCTGAGGTCGACCAAATCTCCATGGGCATGGGGGGCTCGCAGCCTTTCCGAATTGAAGTCCATCATGCCCCCCGGCCTTTGCTTGAAATCCTTCCCAACTCCCAACTTCCCGTTTCCAGCTGGCGCATAAGGACGAGGAAAAAGCTGAATCAGCTGAAAATCCACAAGTCTTCCTAGACCCGCCAGACCAGGGAGGTCACCGGCAAACCGCCGCCCCCAGATTGGAGAGACAGGCAGCCAAATGCGGAGAATCACAGCCTCCCGTAGCAGAGTCTCCACGGGAACAGCGTCGGGTGGGAAAACGTGAGCCGTGATGGTCCTCGCGAGCTCCATGTGGACGAGCCTGAAAGCCAGACACTCGGGGGATCCAGTCTTAGGCCCCCACTTTCATGCATTCTACCTCCAGGTCCCCTGCCAGGTTCTCACCTGGTGAAGATTGGAGGGAAGACCCTGGTGCTTCCTGCAGGAGAAGGGGGAGGAACACTGTTCTGAGCAAGGCCTGTCCTCCCCGGGGGCAGCCTAGATCCCAGAGCCTGACCTGCTGGGAGGGAAAGGCCCAGCTCCAGCCCCCTACGGGCATCCGTCCCAGCTCAGGGGAGAAACAGCCAGGATGCACAGATGAAGGTCACGGCTCAGGTCATGGGCTCCCCAGGGACCAGGACTGCTGGGGATCCCTCCCCACACCTCACCTGCAGTCCTGTGCAGTTAGGGGGCCCCCCTGAAAGGACGGCGAGCCCCAGACCTCAGTTACGATTGGGAGACACGTTAGACAATGAATGAAAGTAAAATAAAATCTTTTCTTTTCCTTATCCTCAACTGATCTAACACATAAGAGTTTGTTCAATAACACAACAGCAGCCGTGTATTTGGTGGTTATAGCTTTGGGATAAGTGAGGCGGAGGGCACAGGATTAAGGGGCAGAGTGCGGGGCTGGGGACCGCCCGCTACGAGGCACCTGCATTCCCCGGAAGTGGGTAGCGCTGGGCAAAGTGGACCGGCATTCCTGGTGAATGGATATTACAAACGCTGGGGCAACCACTAAAAAAGTTTAAAAACAAGAAAAAGTGTAATCAGTGTATTAAGAGAGGAGAGAAAACGGAGTCATGTGAAATGCTCAGTTAAAAGCAGAGAAAGCAGAAAGAGGAGGGAAGACCCCAAAAGAAACCAAGACCAAGGCCAGTGAGTCACAAACAGTAAGGAATGTGGTGGATGGGAGGCCCCCAGCCCCCATATCAGCAATCACTGTAAACACGCAGGTCTGAATCCACCAAGCCCGTCTGGGCAGAAGCCCGGGAGGCAGGACGTGAGTCCCACCCTCACTTCCTCCTGGAGACGCACCCTTGCAGTCCCCGGGAGAGGAGGCCCCTGAGCCCACGCCCACCCCCCACCCCCACCCCCCCACATCCCCGCAGGGCCTGCTGGAGCTCCTGAACTGGGTGGGGCCTGGCTAGCTCTCCCCAAGATCCCTGCCTAGTGTCCTGGGGCCACCACCCCCCGCCCCAGCAAGGGACCGGTCTGGGGAGAAGGCATGCAGTTCCTCTCCGTTTCCCTGAAGATCTGGAATGAGGCAACTGTTCACCTCGGTCTGAACGTCTAGAAGCAGCACAGGCCCCAGGAGGAGAGTTTGGATCCAGGGCGCAGCTCTGGGGAAGGATAAGTCCTCACTTCGCTCCCGGCACCCAATGTGCTTGGAATTAGCAACCTTGGAACATAAATACACGGAAATACGCCATTTGTCGGGGGCCAGGCATGCTCCGCATCCTGCAGACAAACAGGTGTGGTTCCAGAGCAGGGCCTGAGTCTTTGCCCCCAGATAAGAGGTTCGTGTCCCCGTGTCCAAGCCGAAAGCTGGGGGTCGGGCCTCCCTTCCACACGGTGCCGGCACAGATGGGGTCACAGGCCAGTGTCGGGGAGGGCCCAGCTGGAGCTGGCATCCTCTGCCCGTGCACCTCGAGGACCCCGCCGGCCTCTCCTGCACCAAGTGCTCGGCTGCAGGCCTTCCATCGCCTTCCTTCCCTTCCCCCCAAACCCCCCCAGAGCAGCTCACGCTCCTGCAGATGCGCATCCAGGTCGGAGGCTCCTCTGGACCAGCCGGGGCAAAACCTCAGCTGCAGCCCCCTCTGCCCTGTGCAAAGGCCAGGAGGGTCTTCTCTTCCGAGATGCAGTCAAAGGACCATCGATGAGAAACAGCAAATCCAGTGTCACCCAGGGAAGCGGTCCCAGACACAGTCACATCGAAAGGCAGAGACTCCTGGCTCCTGTATTTACCCGGTTTTAACTTAGGATCCCCAAATCCCTAAATCAGCAGTGGGTTCTGTCAATTGTTGCATAAGAGGAAGATCAAAGTCGGGACAGGGCTCCGCGGGCAACGGCGGGGGTGCAGCGCCACCTGCAGGCAGGTACAGCCCTCCTCCGCCGGCACCCGCAGTTCCAGAAGGCGCCAGAGCCTCTGCTGGAACAAAAGAGCCAAGGGGCCGCCATAATCAGGAAACTTGCACGAAATGTATGGAATTAATTGGAATTATTTTTAAGGAGAAAACTCTTCATCTGAATAAGTGCTTTTATTTAGCAGAACTTGGTTTCAACTGCCTTTGAAGAGATGCTCAGCTGAGGGCCGTTTGCAGGGTCAGATGTGAGCTTCCCCTCTGGCCTGGGGGAGTTGCAGCCAGGAGGTGTCCCCAAGGCCCCGGGGCCCAGGTGTGCAGCTGCTTCCAGTCACAGAGGAGGAAGCCACCCTGGCTCTGCTTTTTCAGCTGTAATATCCCCAATCTGCTGTGCTGCCCGCCGCACGCCCAGACCGGCATCACTTGGCCCTGCCGCGGCCGGGGCTGGGACAGGAGTTGCTGCAAATAGGGCAGTGGGGGGCAGGGGGTCTCTCCTTCTGGCCCTGATGTCTCACCTCCCTTATTTTCTCCCTTCCCCTGCTCGATCCTTTTCACCAAACATCCTCTAAGCCTCAAACACACGCAGGGGGTCGAGCAAGGGCCTTTGGGGAGACAGAGAGGAATGACTCTTATGGAGATGGGGCTGTTACCCTCAGATTCTGTGGTGAGGTCTGAACACGGGGCCTGTGAAGACATACCAAGGACTTCTTGAGATTTGAGAAAAGGAGAGACGACCAATGACTGGAATCTATTCCTTCCCATGTTAATTTGTCAAAATTCAATGCCAACTCTTCTTTTCTCTTTTGTTTCAGCAAATGACTCTTAGTTTCCTTGTATGAAATCACATCAGGTATAGAGAGAACACAGCTTCCTAAAGAGAATGCCCTGTGGGGTTTCCAAGGATGAGTCAGATGTTGTACTGGAGATGATTCAGGATTTTCCCCATCCACCCATCCATCCATCCATCCATCCATCATTATCCATCCATCCATTCACCCATTTAAACATCCAACTATCCTTATACTGATTCACACATTGATTATTTTAAAAAACAAAAATTGAGCACTTACCGTGGAAAAGCAGGCAGGGTGTGAGTTTGGAATGACAAATGCGACTCATGGCTATCCTGTGTTTGTGGCCTTACTGAAGTGTGGTTGGAAGCTCAGGGCCTATAGTCAGACAGATCCAAGTTCAAACCTCCTTGGCTATTAAAGGGGTGGCCACAGCAGATGACCAACTTCTCAGAGCCCCGATGCCCACATCTCTAAATAGGGACAATGCTCAGATCGACTTCCCAGCATCACCGAGAGGGTTCCAGGAGATGGTGCAGGGTTGGGCATGGAAGGTAGGGGCATCCGCAAGTGGGTCATGTTCACGGGTATGCAGTCATCTCCTCGGCTGGCTCCCCGTCTCTGCACCCCCTTCCCGGTCGTACTTCTCTGGCCTACAAAGGAGAGGACAGTGAGTGTGGCTGAACGACGAGGGGACGCAGGGTCTTAGCCTTTCCAACTCTCAGCTTGAATGCGCCACTTGGAAGGTATCTCTGCCCTCTGTAACCGCCCCCACCACCACCCACTGCAGGCGACTGCAAGCTCCACCATAAGGGGGAGGACAGCTGGGGGGCTGTTGGCACTGTCCCCGTTCACACCTGAGGACCATGAACAGGGCCACCGCGTCCCCTTGGTAGTGAGTGGGCAGCAGACGGGGGCTGAGATGGGCCTGGAAGAAAAAGTTCCCAGATCCTGCCCCCAACCCAAAATGTAGCCTCTGCTTAAGGCAGTGGTGAGCTTTCTGATTGTTTGAACAGTCTGGCCTTAACATGGGAAGCTGCCGAGCTGTGGAGGGCAGGACGCAGGGCTAGGACACAGGGCCCTGTCGCCGGGGAGCAGCCACCATCCGCTCTCCTGGCAAACACCCCAGAGCAGTCAGAACCCGTTCCTTCCTGAGACGGGTCCACCTGCTCCCTTCTCATTAGCAGGCCGGTAACAACCTCCCCCGGGGAGTGCCGGCTTCTGGAAGCAGCAGCAGACGCGCTTGCAGAGCCACCCAGCGCCCCAAGAGGAGGGCACAACACAAAGTAGCCCTGCCACTGCCACCTCCTCTGCCCTCACGACCTGACGGCCTGTGCCATCCCCCTTGCGGCTGCAGCATCCCAGGTGGGCGGTCACGTCATGCTCCCGTGCCACCCAGTCTGGAAGCAGAAGAACTGGGATTTGGCTCCACGGGGTCTCTGATTCATGCGGAGTCACGCAGCCAGTGGGGCTACTATCTGCCTGGAGGCTGGCTGGCCTCGCCTTCGGGGCAGCTCAGACCGCACCTCATCCACCCAGGAGACCAGCTGTGGAAGGCCCACGATGATGCCTTGACAGCATGAGGGCTGGCGGCCCCCGGCCCCCTTGACCTCATGACCTGGGTCAGCTCCCTGAATCCCTCAGCTGATGGGGAGTCAGCCTTCAGAAAGGGCCACTTACAAACTTGCTCGTATTATGACTTTCTCTGTCCACTTGCCTTGTCTCTCTTGGGCTCCAGGGCCCAGTCTGGGGTCTGGAGTCAGCTTGCTGGCTTTCTGGATGAGTGAATGAATGAATGAACAAGTCAGTAGCATCAATGCCCAAGCTGGGTCTGCTTGCTGGTGGGGCTGGAGAGGGTTGTGGGGGGTAGGAGAGAGAGAGAGAGGGAGGGAGGGGGAGAAGGGGGCCGCCCACTGGCCCCAGGCACCTGGCTGGGTCTCTAGCTGGGCTTCCAGCCCCAGGAGGACCTGAGCTTGGTGGAGTGGCTCCGGGCCTCCACAAGCCCCTGACTGACAGCAGCCAGAGGCCCGAATCCACAAGGAAAGAGCTGCATCTATGGGAGGCCCAGACGTTCGCTTCAGGAGAAAGTGTGTTGCCCTGAGTCGTCCGTGTCTTTGGGGATGTTTCTCCTATGGCATCAAAGTTTTTATGGGAGGATTCCAGGCCCTGGTCCCATGTGGAGTTGACAGGGGCTCTGGGAGCTGTGCCAGCGGCCAGAGGTCCCTTGGAGCCTCTAGGGTGCCTCCCGGTCAGCTCTCAGGACCATGAGGTCACCTTGGCTGCAAGGGAAACAGCATCATCCTCTGAGCGGCCCCAGGAGCTCAGACATACACTGCCCCCGATGGGCTTTCTTTCCATGATGAGGTGCCAGGACGTAAGACTGCTGCTTTTCCTTCTGTGATTGTTTTCCTCAAAATCTCCTTCATTTGATACCATATACAAGAATTAACTCCAATGGATCGAAGACCTACATGTAAGAGCTAAAAGTATAAAACTATTAGAAGAAAACATAAAGGGAAATTTTCTTGACATTGGATTTGCAATGATTTCTTGGACATGACACCAAAAGTGCAGACAGCAAAAGAAAAAATACCCTGCCTGGAGCCCATGACGGGCCTGGGGATGGCTGAGGTGTGACCCCAAGGGCTGGGGGCCCTGCCCTGCCCTGCTCCATCCTGGCCAGGAGCCCCCCCGGGAGCTTCTACCCTCTCCAGGTTCCCCACTTTTAAGCATTTGGCCTGGTCTTCCACAATTTGCAGTGAAGCCCCAAGGCCACCAAATGGCGTTTCAGTCCTTTTCTCTTTGCTGAACAGGCCAGCAGGGGTGGCCCTGATGGTGCCCAGGCCCACCTGGAGGGCAGGCTGTTGGCCTTTGTCCATGTCCCACCCTGGGGGCTGAGCTACACAGAGGGGAGGCTGGCCAGGCCTGGGGGAGACGGGGAGTCCCCTGGGGATCCCCACCTACACAGGCCACCAGACAGACAAGGCTCCCTGCTCTCTGCACAGCACGCAGGCTGTGCCTGGTGCGATGCTCCACTAAATGAGGGAGGGTCCTGGCTGAGCCGAGGCCGGCGATGAAGCTGGTCCAGATTGGCTGCCTGCTCCCCTCCACCAGCTTCTGTTCTGGGGAGTTTTGTGTCCACATCCCTCCCCACTGGCCTCCACGGAACCAGGGTGGGCTCCATCCTGTGTGCCACTTGCATGTATGTGGGGAAATCTCAGGAGCGGTGCTTAGGCCACCCCATGGCCCCAGGAGCCCTCACCCCCAAGAGCCAGCAGGCGGGCGCCCTGCACCCACTTGCGGGAGGAAGGGGGGACCGGGGTGAAGGGGCTGTCCTCACAGGAAGCAGAGGGTGTCAGGGGACCAGGCCTTGCATCCACCATCCCTGGAGGACACGCCTGTGCCCACAGCAGCCCCTGCCCCAGTCTGTGTCATCCTCCACCCCCAGCACTGCCAGCCAACTCCAGGGTCTGGCCCAGTTTCTGCCCGATGGCTTCTGCGTCCGGACCTCTCGGGTGGGTCCCTTGGAGACCTGCCCCCTGACTCACCCCAGGAGGAAAACCGAACCCTGAGTGAGTCCACCCAGAGCCAGGCCAGGGCCCCGTGGCCCCCGCCCTTCAGGGGCTCTGAGCGATGAGCTGCTTGGAGCGGGGGAGGGGAGCTTCAGCGAGACCCCAGGACACCCAGAGCCGCCACGTCCAGGCGGGAAGCCCCTCACGTTTCACAGTGTCCATGACTCTAGGCTGTGTCCCTGCAGGATTCCAGCCGCTTTCCTTCCCTGCAGCCCCACCCTGCGGGGGTCCCCCAGTCCAGCAGCCCTGACCCCATCCTGGGCACCCTGGGCTCAGACACCAGGAAAGGGGGAAATAAACACTCAAAGGTTAAGGCAGGCGACACTGGCCTCGGGGAGCAAATTCGCTTTAAATTTTCCTAATGGCTCCATTTAGTACCTACTGTGAGTTTATTGGAATATCTAGTGGTTTGAAACTTTTTTCATTTCCCCGTTTATTAAGAAAGATAATTCCCAGCCGGAGTGGCTCAGAGCTCACAGGCCAAGCTCGTATTTTGTCTTCATAATTCACTGCTGGGCCTGTGGGAATGGGGGGCGCCCAGACTCCCCCAGCCCCCCAGCCCAGAGCCAGGAGCCTCTGTGGGATCTCTGCGCCATCTGGGGATGGGGTGTCCCCCAGGACCCCCACCCCTAGGTGAGTGGGCGGAGCTGTCTAGGCTCCAGGACCGTCCCCACCTCCGGCGCCCTGCACCCCTCCCCGGCCTAGGCATGAGCCCTCTCGGGTGTCTGGCTGGGGGTCCGCAGATGTGTGTTCACCCCTGTGTCTCCCGTGTTTCAAAGAATCTGCACTGAATGCTAAGCATCCTGTTCTCCCATGGCTCGTGAGCAGACTGTTACCTCCGTTCTCTAATTAACACACATGAAGCACAGAGAGGGCCAGCGACTTGTCCAAGGCCGCACAGCTCTTCAGCAGCAGTCTGACTCCAGAACTAGCCTTTCGACCGTCCCCTGAACTGCCCCAGGATGTGCAGCCGCTGGGCGAGCTCCAGCGAAGAATGAAGGCGGGGAGATCACAGCCATCCAAGGGCCATCCAAGGATTGGGGCACAGAGCTGACACGGGCAGGGGGTGCAGCAGGGCTGAGGCGTGCATGAGTCATGTAAGATGGGGAGCAGGTGTCAGCTCCAAGCAAGGGAGGAACTGAGGACAAGCCCGGAGGCACCTGGAGACCCGGGGAAAGAGGATCTGAGAGCCCTGAGAGCCACGGAATTGGTGACAGGCGACTTGGAGGGATGCCAGTGCCCGGGATGTGCGGGAAGGGAAGGCCCCGCCTGGGGCGGCCAGAGACAGAGGGTCTGCCTGGTGCCCGCGGGAAACAAAGCTTTGGGATTGTAATAAATTGAAAACAAAACTTTAAGCTTCAGCCCCCTGAGTAGACTTTTCCTCAGAATTAATTTCCAGGATAAACTGGTTTGGAATTGTGTGGTCCATCTCGTCTAAGCCCCTAATGTTTCTCCAATTAGATATCATCTAAATAGACGTCTGAATGGCACCTCCATCCCAGCTGTACTGACGTCTGACAGGGCCGGTGGTTTACGGGGAAAGCATGAATTCCTTGCTGACGGCTTTGCGCAAATTGAGCTGCATTCCCAGCAAGATTAGATGTGGCGCTGGGCTGTTTGGGGAACTTCCACTCAGCTCGGGGTTTCAGGAGCAATGGGGCTGCAGCGGGCGGGGCAGGGCGGGCAGACAGCCCTCCTTCAGGAGGAGGGGAGGGGACGAGAGACCAGGGACGAGAGTCCTGGTCCAAGTCGCCCTGGGGAGCACAGGGAACTTTCGTGGGGACCCCAACATGCAGGCTGGGTGCCTGGCCTGCCCCAGAGCCTGGCTTCCTGCAGCTGCAGGGCCGAGCGCCTCATCAGAAGGGCTGTGCTGAGAATATTTTCTTTAAGGGCACAGTCCCTTAGTGAGAGAAAAACCAGCCAACTGAACAGCAAAATATTACAGAAGCTGGGTGCATGGCATCCCGCCAGCTGGTAGACGAGGGCTCCCGGGAGGCAGTACTCTGCCCCAGTCCAGGAGGGCCACCTGGCGGGGTGGGGGGAGCGGTTCTCAGAGGAGCCTCTGTTGCACCTGGGGTGGTGAACTGCCCTCCTGGCAGGATCTGGGGAGGCTCAGGGACTGAAAGTCACATGTTCCCAAAGGACCTCGTCAAGACCTGCAAAGGTGACCAGCAGGCCAGAGAGTGCAGCCCTAACCCACCCACCATGTGTCTGGGCAGCTAAGTGACATGAATGCCCCAGAAACATACTTAGAAAATATTGATCATGATCTTCTATGGGGAGTCAGATGCACATTTACAATTTCAAAGCTCTGATAAGTTCCTTGGGTAACAATGAAAAAGAAAGGGAGGGGCAGGGGTGAGTTTAGTTAAACAACACAGATGGCAACAACACGGGTCACATCCTGTAACCAGGGGACACAAAGCACAGACTTTGCAGCCGCTCGCCATCCGCAAGTCCCGTGCGAGTGCCAGACGCGCATGGTGACCGTGACCCCCGACTCCTTTCAAAGCCTGACCCTGGTCTGTCCCTGCGAGTCTGCTGTCCGGCCCGGCACAGACGACAAAGCATGTGGTCGTGTCTCCTCCTGGCCTCTCAGTGATAAACTCCTGCGACATTTTACAAAACGGATAATGAGAAGAGGAATTGGCCATGCACGACGGGAGCGCAGCAAAGAGAGAGAAACAAAGGCGCTGGAAGTGACACGAAGACCAGATAAATGTACGTGGAGCCACAGAGGAGATGGCCGATTGTGGGGTTGAGGACACGGCTGCCTGAGAGATGCGAGATGTGCAGCCGCAGGGGTGAGAGGTGACTTGACCCGTGAGGAAAGGGCATGATGAGAAGGGCACGGACGCCCCAGAGGAAGTGACACCAGCAGAACCCTTCACATCACAGGAACTCGGAGATACTTCCTAACACTGGAAGAGCCACCAATACAACATTGGGAGCTGATCCCAACCGAGAGAGGAGAGGACGGCTCTCCAAGGGGGCCCTGCACCCAGGTTACAGGCTGGGAGGGCAGCCCTGCACAAGCCACACTTGGTGAGTTTATTAGAGTAGGAATCACTTCAATTCTCAACGTTTCTAGTGTTTTAAATTACATTGTATCATAAACTGTACTGGTTTTTTTCTTTCCTTCTACATTGTAACCAACAGTAAGACAGTTTTTAAAGTTTTGACAAAATTTTGTTTTGCACAGTTCTGGCCCGCGCAGCCATTTTTTACAGTTTTATGCTTCAGTGCCAAGTAGAGACGGCCTCCGGCCAGGGCACTGCCCATGTGTCAGGCTCTGTGCAAGAGTTTTATGTGTATTTTCCCACTTGAGCCTCAAAACGCTCTCAGGAAGGATCTTTACTGCCCCCAATTTGCAGATGAAAAAACTGAGGCAGGAGAGCTAAGGCAGGTGCAGCAGACACGCTGGGGACCCAGGGGGAACCCCAGACGCTCCAAGATCTCTCCTGCTGTGTGTCTGGGCAGACCCCCCCGCCTCACCCGGGTCTCAGTGACTCAGTGGTCCAGCGACTCAGCTCCCCACTCACAGCTCTCCGGTGTCCTGGCTCCTGAGCCCCTTCTCTGTATGTTGTGCCTGCCCCCCAGTCCTCAGCTTCCTTTATCCAGAGCAAGGGTCTAACAGGACAGATCTCTGTAGCATGCTTCTAGAGACCTCCCTTCTTGCTACAGAAAACACAGGCCACAGGATCATCAGAGAAACTCGCTACCGATTGAGTTTAGACCCTTGAATATAATACCCAGTTCTTCAAGATGAGATTTAGCCCACTTAGTTATTTGGTTGATCTTCTGAGTCATAACCATAACTTCTTGATATTTTCAAAGTCCTGCTTACACATTTCACGATGGATTTGGGGAAAGGACCCATTTGGAACACAGTCTCTGTGACGGGGAAACGGAGGCTCGGCGGCCTGAGACGCCCCGCAGCACACTTCCTCCTGCCTGTTCTAGAATCTCAGAGCCAGCTGCAGCAGACAGAATTATCGTCTCAGCTCTGTGGGTAATTGGAAGTTCAGAAAGATCAAAAGTTAATTAAAATAGGAATATATTGCTCTGAAATAATGCTCGCACTTCAAAACATCCAGGTAATTTAATGGAGCAAGCAGAAGCGTCTGCTGCACGCACCTTCCCTCCCCGTCCTGCTGACGTAGTTCTCCAGGTGGACACCTCCCCCACCCCAGGGTCCATCCTCTGAGCGTGGGCCCTCGTAACCCCATCTGTCACTCGTCTGAACCATTCACTGTCGGGCTTGAAGAGGAGGGTTGCGAGTCTTTGGTCTGGTTGAGCCCAGCTTTGCCTGCAGCGCGTCTGGCCTGGGAGGGTGACGGCATCCGTGATTCACATCAGCTCAGAACACACGACCAAGAACAAGTGCTTTGAGGGGACTTGCAGGCGAGAAGAGCTTAGCAAATCAAGCTAAGCCTCCACCAGGCTTGGGTGGCCCTGTGCCCCATGCCGCACACCATCCCCTCCATCCCCGGGCATTTCCCCCACAAGGAGGGCTAAGAAAATTAGATGCCAACATGGAGGTGCCTCCAAGAAGTGCCCACTCCCCTCCCCCGGCCCCCCCACCCCCTCCCCGCCTCAGCATCCCCAGGATCTCAGCCACAGAAGGGAGCTGGGCTAGGGCGGTGCAGGCCGGGGAGACTTCCTGGAGGAGGAAAGGTTCAGGGAGATGCACACCCCGCTCCAGACCCTGCTCCAGGGCCCCCAACGGCGCCCCGGTCTCCTCTGCCTGCTGCTGCCTCCCCCTCCCTCTCTGTCCTCTGCTCCCCCAGGAGGCCACGTGCTCCCGCCTGCCTGCTCCTCCCCAGAGCCCCCTTTCCGGTCCCCCTGCTGCTGAGCAAACAGCCCACACAGTCCACTTCCTCTGGGAGGTTCTCTCTCGGCTTCTGGACAGCAAGGCCCTGGCCAGACCTCCAACCTGCTTCCAGGGCAGCATCAGGGCAAGGTCCCCGGCCTGCAGGGAGCACCACCCAGACCGTGGAGAGGCAGCCACGTGCTGGGAGCCTGTGGGGACACTGGAAAAGGGGGGGAGGCGGAGCCAGCCCGGGGAGGGGTCGGCCAGGTCAGGTCCGGGAGGCAAACAGGCCTCCTCTCCAGGTGCCACCCCCCTCACCGCAGTGACCTCATCCACGTCGCACAACAAGGACTGGGTGACATTTAACGAGGCTGCCGTGTGACCTGGGGCCAAGGTTATGGAGTCGACGCAGGCAGCCCCTCGTGGCCCTCCATGCTGACCCTTCCTCCAGGCAGTCCTCCTGGCAGACGCCCTCACACCTCTCATCCACCAGGTCTGGTCTTGCTGGTTCACCAGGCACATGGGGCATCCCCGTCACAGTCACTGGCTCGGTGCTGTTGCTGTCTGACCCAGGGTGGGTGTGCTGGGCACACCCAGAGTTTAAGGGGAGCTTGGACCCCACTGGTGCAAACACCCTCTGCCCGGGAACCAGGCCTTTGCAGAGAGCCTGGAGCAACCCCTCCTCACAGTCACCCCATCTTCCCTCCGCCCTCCAAAGAAGAAAGTGTGTACAGGCCAATTTCTCAGGGTCGCTAGGACAAGACACGCCTTAGCTATTTCCTCCCAGCCTCCCAGCTGCCTCCCCAGGCTACCTGGTGGAGAGCCCACTTCCCGGGGACACGAGCCTCTCAGATGCACACCGCACCCAGACCCTGCTCCAGGGCCCCCAGCTCCCCCCAGTCTCCTCTGCCCCCTGCTGCCTCCCCCTCCCTCTCTGTTCTCTGCTCTCCCTGATCACCCGAACCTTTCCTCCTCCAGGAAGTCTCCCCAGCCTGCACTGCCCTAGCCAAGCTCCCTTCTGTGGCTGAGATCCCTGGGATGCTGAGGTGGGAGGGGCTGGAGGAGGGGCTGGAGGAGGGGTCAGGGGAGGGGCAAGAGGAGGGGCTGGGGGAGGGGAGCTGGTGCTACCTGGAGGCACCTCCGCGTGGTTTGGGTATCTTGCCTTTTTAGCCCTCTACGTGCAGCTTCCGGGCAAGGAAGCCAGATGGACAGGAGCCCCCACGGACCCCCCACGCATTGAGCAGGCGGCTCTCTCCTCTCTGCCTCCCTGGGCTCCACCATCCTCTCAGGGGCCCATCAGTGCCCAAAATAAACACTCCCGCTCTTGGAGCCTATGTATGTCCACTCTCAGATGATCCACTGACGGACTTGTAACCAGAACAGCAGCTGCAGTGGAGCCAGGCGGCCACACCTGCCGTGGGGAGCAGATGGCTGCAGGACAATTTCAGCCGGGTGTCAGGCCCCCTCCCCTCCAGGCCGTCCTCCAGCGCAGGCTGAGGTGGCCAGGCTCGGACCCACGGCCGGGCATCGGTGCGGCTCCTGAGCGACCAAGGGCGCAGGGCAGGCCTGCAGGTTACCCCGCCCTGGCGTGGCCGCCCTTGGCCATCTGTCATTCCAGGCCATGGCACCCGAGCCCAGCCACCGTCCAGCAGGGCCTGTATCGGAGCCGAGCTCGCCTCGCTCGTTCAATTACATCTGGAACTCTGAGTTAGTCTGCTCTGTAATTGGGTTTCACAGGTGCTGCCTGAGATCATTTGATTTACAGGATCTGCGTTCTATTTCCAGCCTGCTGTCGCCAATGCTCCCAGAGGCTTTGCCCACCTGTCCCCGGCCCCAACCCTGAGGCCAGCGGGACTCGGGACCAGGGCTTTCAGAGGGCTGACCATCCAGTCGGCCCCCCGGCTGGCTTCACAGCCTTCCGCTGACCTCCTCCCGCCTCCCAGGCCCTTCAGGCCCACTGCCCGGGCTCCACAGGGTCCCCTGGGCCCCCGAGATGTCCCAGGTCCACTGTGCACGGCTGTCCCAGGGCCTCTGGCCCAAGAGCTCTAGGACCCTTCTGCCAATGACCCCACCTTTGCCCACCTGGCTGAGCTGGGAGCCCGACCTGGGCAAGAAACCCAGACCCCTGGTGGGGCTGCCTCGGGTGGGCAGGGGGCACATGACCACGCATCTCCCAGGGCTGGGTCTCTCCCAAATCCCTTCCTTCTGTTGGCCCCATCCTCCTCCTCCCCCCAGGCCCTGGTCCTTGTCCGGTCACTGCGCTCTCCACACTCAGCTCCCAGCACCGCCCTCAGCCACCCCAACGACCTCCAGGGCACCCCTCCTTCCACCTCTTCGACCAGCGTACTCTGATCCCACCCGCAGGATCCAAACTCCCCTCCCCAGCCTCGAGGCCAGAGCAGACATGCTAGGTGCTCAGAGCCCAGGGCCTCCGGGGGCCTGAGAGCAGCGCATCCTTTAAATTCAGGACAGCACCGCCCCAGGCCTGCACCCAGTCCCAGGGGCCATGGCCCCCAGGTGTGGGGATGCCACCTTCACCTGCCCACAGGGGAGGACTGGGGGCTGGGGAGGTGGGAGGGAGGAGGGGCGGGGTGATATTAGACAGGTGGGGGCCCGGCCTGAGGAGCAAGGTCTCAAAGGCGGACCTCAGGTGCAGCGTCCGCCACTTAGAAATCTGCGTCTCCGTGCCCACCCCAGCCCATGGGAATCAGGAACTCCAGAGGCCACATCTGTGTGAGGAGATGAGCTCACCACCTCCACAGACCCCGTGGCCCCTGCAGGAACCCGCTGGGGTCGGGGGGCATCGGGAAGCAGGAGGCGGCAGTGGTGCCACCGGGCAGCTGCACACACATGTCCACACGGGCACTAAAACACAAAGGAAGCAGCCAAGGCCTTGAGCCCAGAGTGCCCTCGGTCACCTCTGCCCTCCAGGTCCTCCTCCCGGGCCCCCAAACCGCCCCCAGTTCTCCAGGCGCTGACCAGGCAGAAACGTCAGCTCACAACATCCAGGTCCTGGAAGGGCTGGGTTCCAGGCACATTTCTGACGACAGGATGTGGGGAAGGACCCATCCGCCACCCGGACCTAGACGGCGGCAGGGAGGATCTCGGGACCCGGAGAGTCAGGCCCAGCTCTGGCGCAATGGGGGAGGGTGCGTGGACGAGAAGGTGGCGTCCAGGGCAGCCCGTGCCTGAGGTGCAGGCATGTCCACTCCACAAGCTCTCAGAGCGCATGGGGGCCTGACCCCAACACGGGACAGAAACGCACAAACCAACAAGCCTCCTGGCAACCAGCAACACGCAGATGCTGCGATGCTTTTAAAGGATCCACTCTGATCAGCAACAAAAACCTGAGATAATTAACAGTGTGAGAAAAGAGGCAGGGCCTTCACAGAGAGTTCCCTGAGCCTACACCGGGCCTGAGGAAGAACAAGACCCGAGGAGGACCATGGCGTGGTCACGGGACCGGGGGCCCATCAGGGGCCAAACCGTGTCCCCTAAGTTCACGTGTTGAAGCCCCTCACCCCCAGGACCTCAGGATGGGAGGGTGTTTGGAGACAGGCCTTTAAAGAGGGGATGAGGTAACATGAGGTCACTAGGGTGACTGGGGTCTTTGTAAGAAGAGATGAGGACACAACCTCACAGGGACGACCAGGTAAGGACACGGGCACCACAGTGTCCACTACAAATATTGTGTATAAATAGATAAGCAACAGGATGTAGTGTGCCCCCATTATTTTGTAATAACTCTAAATGGAGTATAATATAGAAAAATGTGGAATCATTATGTTGTACACCTGAAACTAATATATTGTAAATCGACTATACTTCAATAATAAAAAAAAAAAGGGAAAAAAAGAAAAAGAAGACGGCATCTACAAGCCAAGAGAGGTCTCAGGAGGAACGAGCCCCGCCGACACCTCGTCCTTGGATTTCAGCCTCCAGGATGTGAGACAATAAATGTCTGTTGTTTAAGCCCCCGGGCTGTGCTCCTTTGTTGTGGTCACTGGTGCAAAGTAATACACAGGTCCTCCCAGGCCAGAGGACCCAGAGCAGGCCCGACGGGGTCCTGAAGCCCCTTGGGGAAGACCGCCTCCCACCATCCCTTCCCACTGCCCCTTCTGCCAGAAATACTGCTGTTTCCTTCTGGAGGAACCCTCCCACTCATGAGATAAATGATGAAGCGAGGAAAATCCCAGCAGCATTTGACACAATCAGAAGAAACAAACCCTCTGTGAACGTGTATCTGTGTTTGAAGAACACTTTCCCGTGGTTGCTGAGATCACGGCTCCCCAGCGGTAGCTGCTTCCTGTCCCGGCTGCATGTGCAGTGACGTCTTAGGTTCCCAAGGTGGTTGATGGGCCACATGGGTATGAACCAGAGCTCCTAGTCATGTGATGTGCTCACCACCGGAAGGAAGGAGGCTCCTACGTCATCAGGTAACTCAGGTCCCCATCTGGACCACACGTGGCAAGAACGGGAGTGAGTGAACAGCAGGCAGGGGTGGTCCTGCGCTGGTGCGGGGGGTGGGTTTCTCGCCTCTGGACACCGTCTCCTCCTGGACCCACAAGCCTTCCCTGCCCCATCCCTCCTGGTGGACCCAGCTGGTCCAGTCTCAGCCCACCGGCACAGACAGGCCACACAGCCAACGCTGGCTGGGAGGAGACAGATGAACAAAGGACACAGCAGCACAGCTGCTGCATTGGGATCAGACAACTCCAGGTTTTACGTCCACACTGCCAATTCCACCAATTCCACCGATTCCGCCATTTCTGCCACGCCTACCTGGGAACGGTCAGGCGGTCAGGCAGCAGATTCAGTCACCGCGGGAACCTACACTCCCAGCTGTGCTCCGCCTTGCTGGGTGGCTCTGGGAAAGTAGCTGCATCTCTCTGTTCACCAGGAAAGTGGGGACCCCAGAACCCCGTGGTCGCTGAGGGTCAACAGGTGGGTCCAGGTACAGCCTGGGAACAGAGCTGGGCCCCTAAGGGTCGTGGAGGATTCACCCACAAAGTGCCCACACAGAGCAAGGTCCTGAGAATCAGCGGGTCTTCTTAATATCAAGGGGGCTGAGGAGGCCACTTCAGAGACTGGCCACTGAGCCAAGAACCCCAGCTCCAGCACTTTCTGCTGCAAGGCTGGAGGAGCTGCCTGCACCTCTCTCCTTGGTTCCTCATCTGTGAAACAGGTGCTAACGATAGGCAACTGTTGTAGTTCTTTGACTGGTGACCTCACCCCTGTTGCCCTCAATAGACTGTGACCTACCTGAAGGAAGTGGGGCCCCATCTTGTACCTCATTGCATCCTGGTGCCTAGAACAAGGGAGCTCACTAAGTAACTGTTGATGGAATGGAGGGATGGCTGGAGCTAGGGGGTGGATGGGTAGATAGAAGGATGGGTAAGTGAGCGGCAGATGGATGGATGGATGGATGGATAGACGGATGAATGGATGGATGGGTGGGTGGGTGGACGGACAGGGGATGAGTGGTAGATAGGGGTGCTAACAGGGCTGGTAGGAAGATGAGTGACGTGCTGCTTGTAACCCCATAGAGCAGCATGCGGCACAGAGGAACCACCTGAGGGCCACGGGCTACTGCTGGTGCTGTGACCACAGTGAAGCAGGGGGGCCCTTCCTGCCAAGTCTTCTCCATTGACCCAGAAGACCAAGGAAAGCAGGGCAGGGAAACACCGACCCCTGATGGCTGGATTCCCCCTCCCCCAAAGAACAGGATGATGATGGTGAGACACTTCAAACTGTAGGGAGGGAGAGACAAGACACACACAGGTATTCCCCTGGCTGTTGGCTCAAACCTGCAGTGGTGCTGCACAGGGCCCACCGTGCCCGCCTGGAGAGGAACAGATGGCCCCGGTAGGCTTCACGGTGAATCTCACCCGGTGAGGGGCGGCGCACACCCAGCAAGAGGACAGGGATACGTAGACGGCACTGAGACGGGTGTGGGGGGCGCTGGGTGGAATGCAGGGGCGATGAGCCTGGTGGGACACAGTCTGCCTAAGCGTTGCCAGGAGGGCTATGTTACAAATATTTATTGAAAAATGGAGGAAGCCTGCACAGACCACATTTTCTCAGCCTAATTCGTGAAATAAATACTTGTTTGAGAAGAGCGTTCCAGGACAGCCTGGGACAATCCATCGGTGAGTTTAAACCGCGTGTGGAGTGAACGTGGGTGCCTCGGCCCAGGACCACCGCGGCGGGAGAGGAGTCTGGTGACCGTGGGCATATGGTCAGTTTCTCCAAGCTTATCGGAGCTGCCACGGCACCAAGAGAGACGCAGGTGCCTCCCCCCACCTGCGCCTCCCAAGGACCCGTGGGCACCCACGGGCCACGGCCTTGACACCCAGCACAGCATCCCAGTTGGGCCCCGAGGCCTGTGTCAAATCCAGCGTGGACCTGCCCTCAGGGCCCCAGCGATGCCCGCCCTGTGGTGACCACCCAGGGGGAGCGGAGGGCAGCAGGTCAGGGTGGAGGGCTGGCGCGCGGAGCCGTCCTGGGCACCAGCCCCTGTGGTCCCCATTCTAGACACAGGGGTGACCGAGGGGAAGAGAAAGCAGGTGGAGTCGGGGCAGGGTCCCCGCACAGGCCTCTCCCTGCTCAGAGATGTGGCGTAAGAGGCCACACCCAGCCCAGAAGCCTCTGGACTGGGCTGAAAGCAGGAGGGCAAGGAGACCTTCAGGAGACAGCAGGGTGGGGCAACCACGGAGGGAGCCCGAGCCACATGCACACTGCCCCGAGATTGAAACCAGAAATACTGGGCCCACGTGTTGGTACCCCTGAAACAGCCGCCGAGGTCTGCACGTTCCTACCGGCTCTGAGCACCTTCGCGCTGTGTGGGCTCCTGCCCCTTCCCGCCCAGCTCTGCACTTTGTGCGGACGCCTCGCAGCAAGAGGTCGGTCCCTGCGGACCTGACGCTCCCGTGTCCCCACTCCTGTCGGATGTCAGCCCAGCGGAGGAGCTGCCAGATCACAGGGTGTGTGTAGTTAGGAGAGCAGCTCCCCCGGACTGCATGCACACACGTACCCACACGTGTACACACGCATCCACACGCCTGCACACACGTGCACATGTAGCTGTCCGATTTCAACCTTGACAGATTATACTCTTGGTGTTTTGTGGCTTTTTTACTTACAATTCTTCCAGTTTTTGTCCATGTTCATCAGGCTTTAATGCATTAATGGTAATCTCGCAGGTAAAATGTCACGTTCTCAGCTGACCTGCGCTATGTACGCTCTTCCTTTTTGTAACAAACTACTCTGTTACCCCAGGCCTGCTCCCCCAAAGCCCCAAAGAAAAATATTCTTTATTCCCGGGTTTTCACATGATTGGCAACCTGGTGGCGAATAACCACGTTTTTTATTTCTCTCTCCCTGAATCTCAGTATATTTGAGCATCTTTTCAAGTGTTTTCCCCGTTTCTGTTTCTTCCATGATTTGTCTATTCCTACCCCTTCCTCATATTTCTATCAAGTTATTGTTGTTGTTACTGTTATTCTTTTGGAAATTAGCAGGTTGGCTTCCTGAACTACGGAGGTTCCTCTTTCATTCTATGTTCTGTAAATCTACTCACCCCTCAGCATCTTTTCATGTTGGTTACACTGCCGTTTTTCACACAGGCTTTTGGTTGCTTGTTTTATATCCATGCATTCAGGTCTGTTCCTTTTTCCCCACTCAGGGCTCCAGGAATCGAGTCCTGCTCTGGAAGGCCTCCACTTCACACCATACAAATATTCTCTCTTTCTCCTGCGAGCAGCACAGACCCCCACCCTGACCAGCTCTGGAAAGCACACTCTTTCAAGGTGGTCTGGGCTAAGACCCGTGACTTGACTTTTATTCTCTAATCACAGGTCCCACGGACCCGAACCGTGTATTAAACAATCCACTTTGTCCCCTCATTCAAAATGCACTATTGATTATACACTAAATCCCCATCTATTCATCCCCGGCACCTTCAATCCAACCCTATTGACCAAGAAAACTGTACGCGCTGTGACTCTGATGAGAGAAAGAGGGGAACTGAAAGAAGCAGTCTCCCCAGAGGATGCTCTGGACCTAGGGAGGATGCTGTGGACCCAGGGACAATGCTGTGGACCCAGGAATGATGCTGTGGGCCCAGGGAGGATGCTGTGGACCCAGGGAGGGCGTGATGGACCCAGGGAGGACACGATGGACCCAGGGAGGACGCTGTCCAGGGTGCCGTGCCCCACACGTGGTCCAGAACCCTCACAGAGACCTTGGATGGAGGGCTCACCCAGCAACATGAGAAAAAACCTGGTTTCCTGCCCCAGAGCCTCAGAGCTGGGAGCAAGCCGCTGAGCTGACTCTCTGGGTCCCTCCCGGAGGGAGCAGGACCCCGGCTCTGCCTGAGGCCCCTCGGGCGCCCAGGGCCCACTGCTGGTCAGTCAGCACCTTGCCAGGCTCCCCTCCATGACCTGGAGCGACCAGACAGGAGACCCTGAGAGCAGACCCCCCTCCTGGTCTCGGGCCAGGCTCCTAGGTTACTGTGTCCTCACTGCTGGGCCCCTCCAAGCCCCGGGCCCCACCCGCTTCCTCGGGGACAGGACAGCCCCATCGCACATGCTGGCTGCCGTGACAGCACCCTAATGTCGAGCGCTGCCTAACCAGATTTGACACTTTACCTGAGAATGACGGACTCCTTCCCCAAACTCTCCCTGACATTTTCAGAGGCCGGCTCCAAAGATGGCCTTGATCTGCACCAACCCCCGGACACCGCACTGGGACCCAAGCACCCAGAGTTCTACACTGCATCCAGAGGATGGCTTGAGAAAGGAATGATCCAGCCCACAGCTGGGTGGGCAGGGCTTCCGCAAGGCCAGCGTCCGGCCCAGGAGAGGCTGGTCCTACCGCCCAGAAGCCCACCTCCAGCTTGAGAACCTTCCTGCCAGCTGCACAGAGAACATCTGATCAAGTGTGTCCTGGTGTCTGAAAAACGTGGCTTCTGCAAAGACATGGACTCTAATCGCAGGTGGAACGTCTGACATAGCTTTGGAGAGCCCCGCCCTGTCCAGCTCATACAGAAGTGAGGCGTGGGCAGGGCAGGTGCAACCACAGGGCGTTTCCTCCTGAGGCAGCGAGGACCCCAGGGGGCGGGTGGAAGCCAGCTCAGCACAGAGATGAGGCATGGAAACAAGCACCAGAACAGCAAGAAGAGCTTTAGATAAACCAAGAGAACTCTGACAGGGAAGGGACCAACCGAGGTTAGACTTGAGAGAACCACGTGCCCTTCTCTGGGGGGACGACACCTGTGCCCTTGGGGCCTCGGCCAGCGCTGGTCACGTGGCCACACATCGCGTCTCCTGCCCCGAATGGGGTAGAGAGCAAGGCTCTGGTCCAGCCACACTCTCCGGCCAGCAGGGCTGGGTCACTTCCTCCTGCTGGCCCAGGCCCGAGGGAGACACCAGTGGAGCCTGAGCAGGACTAGGGTCGCTCTTGGAAACGCCCAGGCTCCATCAGTCCCAGTGCCCCCAAGGTGGGGCTGTAACAAGCATGGCCCCAAGGCCGTGGATTCCCACCCCTCCCCCACCCCAGCATTTGAGCTCATCAGAGAAAACAGAGGGAACACAGGTGCCGGCTGCATGCAGCACGCAGTAAATACCACCGTACGTGGTGGAGAGGGCTGCCTTCCACCCCAGGGGACAGGGACAGGGTGGGGACGGGGCTGAGCCAGATAAATGTGCTGACGGTAAATTTTACCCAACAGGTAGTCTTCCAGTTAAAGGAAACAGAAATCATGACATTTCTCAATAACAAACAGGAGAAACTCAATGAGCAAAAGGGAATTTTTTCGGAAAAAAAACACACATTTTTTCCCTTGAGGACGGAACAGTCACAGCCCTAGGAGGCGCCCGGCCGGCTGGGTTTACAGTCTGCAGGTCGGGGCAGAACAAGACGGCTCCCCAAGGGGGTGGAGCAGCTTGTCCGTGGGAGCGACTCCTGGCTGCCAGGAGCATCTTAAGGACCAGTCCATCCCTGCAAGACGGAGAGACCTGGAAACCCTAGTGCGCCCTCCCCACCTGCACAGAACCACCTGCCATGTAGGTCAGGGAAATCAGACGCATCCAAACAGGAGAGCAGGACAGGAAGAGCAGAAGCGTCCACACAAAACACCATCAGAAAGACTGTGAAAAACATCGGCAAAGGGCCCCAGAGACGATGAAAATTCCCACATACGAAATGTGACTTGAATATATAAATCAATGAACTTAGAACACACCCTCACACCATACTCAAAAATAAACTCAAAATGGCTTAAAGACTTAAATATAAGACATGACACTGTAAAACTCCTAGAAGAGAACATAGGCAAAACATTCTCTGACACAAATCATATCAATGTTTTCTTAGGTCAGTCTCCCAAGGTAATAGAAATAAAAGCAAAAATAAACAAATGGGACCTAATCAAACTTATAAGCTTTTGCATAACAAGGGAAACCATCAACAAAACGAAAGACAACCTGTGGACTGGGAGAATATTTGCAAATGATGCGACCGATAAGGGCTTCATTTCCAAAGTACACAAACAGCTCTTACAACTCAGTAACAAAACACAAACAACCGAATCGAAAAATGGGTGGAAGACCTAAATAGACGTTTCTCCAAAGAAGACATACAAATGGCCAATAGGTACATGAAAAGATGTTCAATATTACTAATCATTAGGGAAATGTAAATCGAAACCACAATGTGATGTCACCTCACACCTGTCAGAATGGCTATCATCAAAAAAGACCACAGGGGCTTCCCTGGTGGCGCAGTGGTTGAGAGTCCGCCTGCCGATGCAGGGGACACGGATTCGTGCCCCAGTCCGGGAAGATCCCACATGCCGCAGAGTGGCTGGGCCCGTGGGCCATGGCCGCTGAGCCTGCGCGTCCGGAGCCTGTGCTCCACAATGGGAGAGGCCACGGCAGTGAGATGCCTGTGTACCACAAAAAAGAAAAAAAAAAAAGAAGATGTGGTACAGTAACTACTGAAGCCCATGCACTCTAGGGCCCACGTGCCGCAACTACTGAGCCTGCATGCTGCAACTACTGAAGCCTGCGTGCCTAGAGCCCGTGCTCCACAACAAGAGAAGCCACCGCAATGAGAAGCCCAGTGCACCGCAATTGAGTAGCCCCCGCTCGCCACAGCTAGAGAAAGCCCACGCACACCAACAAAAGACCCAGCACAGCCAAAAATAAATAAATAAATAAATTGAAATAAATAAATAAATAAGATGTGGTACGTATATACAATAGAATATTACTCAGCCATAAAAAAGAACAAAATAATGTCATTTGCAGCAACATGGATGGACCTGCAGCACTAAGTGAAATAAGTCAGACAGAGAACGACAAATACTATATGATCTCACTTATATGTGGAACGTAAAAAATACCACAAACTAATGAATATAGCAAAAAAAAGAAGCAGACTCACAGATATAGAGAACAAACTAGTGGTTACCAGTAGTGGGGGAAGGGCTATATAGGGGTGGGGGAAGTGGGAGGTACAAACTATTGGGTGCAAGTTAGGCACAAGGACATATTGTACAACACGGGGAATAGGGCCAGTATTTTGTAATAACTGTAAATGAAGTGTAACCTTTAAAAATTGCATTAAAATTTTTTGAATTTTATAAAAAATTCATCAATCCAGTAAACATAAGGAGAAAAAACTCACGTCACCATCTCTGTGGACATTTCTGCCTTAGACACACACTCTCCCAGGTGACAAGGGGCAGGTGCCACCTCCTCAGGGATCTGCCCAGGAGGCCCTGCGGTCTTGAGCCTGTGCCACTGTCACTCGACTATTAACATCTCACTGGAGGTATCGCCCTGTTCAACTGTCTGGGAGGAAGAATTAAAGGGTTAAAACTGGGAAGAAGGAGGTAAACTATGATGATGTGTGATATATGTTGACATCCTCCTGCTTCTGGGAAACCCACGAGAATCAAATGAGAAAAATCACCATGACGATCACCAAGTACGTGGTCAGGATATAGAATTAAAACATGAAAATAAAGAAGATAAATGAAAATAATTTCATTACAGATGGTCACAAGTTAGAAGACATTCTGAGAGACAGTAGCCCACGTTACAGTCAGTGCAGAAAAGGGAAGTCAGCTCAGGAATAAACTCCAGGAAGGACAATGCAGCACCTGCAGAGGGGTCTCTCTCAGCCCTCCTAAGGACACACAGTCACATGCAAAATGCAGAAATACCACGCACAGCCCTGGACGCTGGGGCAGAGCTCTGGACAGGGCCTGCAGCCTGAGCGAGTCTGTGGAGATTCTGAGCCCGGCCACCGCCTGGAACAGGCGACTGTGTGTGGATCAGAATGACACTCGCCTGTGGGCAGAGAGGATGAAGCCAGTGCAGTCAGTGTCTGCAGAGAGCACAGCCATGCCAGGTTCCCAGAGAAGCTCCAGACACAACGTGTATTTGAGGCTCATCTTATCAGCCTATTTATAAAACCTCAATAGTCACCATGATAACGAGAATAAATTTATTTCCTACACAAGAGCTGTTTGTCTTCCACATGCTGCTAACATCTGCTTGATATTTATTCAGTATCCAATAAAACTAGTAATTAACCTAGTTTTCTTTCTTTAAAAAAAAAAAAAAAGGAAAAGAAAAACCAGAGAAATGGAAATGATTTCATTTGGTCCCCAGCATCAAGAGAAGATGGGGTAGGATGCACAGCGGTGGCATCTGCTGGCTCATCCACACGCCTTCATCGGGCAGCTCGGAGTGAGCCAGCTGCCGGCCTTGGCTGCTGGGGTCATCGTCACAAGCACGCTCAGGCCCAGGGGCCTCCTGGTCAGCTCAGAGGCCTCTTCCAGGGCCTGCTTCCTTGGCGGGCCCTGCTCACTCGGGCGTATACCCCAAAAGCCTGCCCTGGGCCCAGCCCTGACTGCTGAGTCCAGTTGTCCTGGATGACCCCCCATGCCAGGAGTGGCCACTGACCATTTGAAGGCCAAGGCTATTTTCCAGACTGGGAACTTGGGGCAGCAAAGCAAGGTCCTCTCCAGACTCCATCCTGGAGAATCTCAGATGACCCCTGGCTTGTGTCATCCGAAAGGGACTCAATGCCCCAGGCACTCCTGGAGTAGGGGAGGGTCCTGCCAACGACCAGGAGTCTGTGGGGTTGGCCCCCTCATGGGGCAACAGGCTTCCACGTGGGCTCAGGCCTGCAGGGCAAGGGCACACCCACCAGCGCGTGGCCGGCCTCCCCTCACTCTGGACACAGCGCCATCCCCCTCGGAGCCCACCCTGCAGCTGGACAGCCCCTCCCTTGCCCAGAAATCTCCCCCCCGGCATCAGCTCAGCAGGTGCAGTAGCCTGCTCCCAGACCATGCGGCCACAGTCCTGGACCACCAGCTTCTCCCTCAGGACATACAACTAACCAGACGAGTTAGGTTGGCTCCTACCCCAGGGAGAGCCAGAGATGCCCTCCACCCCGCAGAGAGAGCTGCCAGGAGGGTTCCTTGTCACCACCACCCCTTCCGTAGACGGGGACTAATTAAAATGCACGTGGTTCCCTGGGAGTCATTGGAAAGGGGGGCTGTGATCTATTAATTTATCATCTCTGCTTCCACTGGGCGCAGTGTTCATATTCCTGCAGATAATCAGAGCAGAGATTTCTGGCAAAGGACGGCCTTTATCCGCTGCAAGACAGTGTTTCCCAAGCGAACTCCCTAAATGTAGTAGTTAGAACTGAAAATCACAAATATCCATCCACTAAACTGAATAAAAATGGAAATGTCTTCTCCAAGGCATCATTACCTGCTTGCTGAGGTAAATCCAGTGCTTTATATGCATTAACCTTTCCCGGGTGGCCTCTCATCCAGCGCAATAACGGGCGGCCGCCCAGATGTCTGATTGTCTGACCTTTATTCAATTAAAAGCACAGGGCTCTGGGTGTTAAGTGGATGTCACTCCGGGATAGAATTGATCCTGGAATGAGGATCTTTGGAGCTGTATTAGATAATGTAACGGGAAATGGACTCGGTACTCTTGGCTCAGGGGAAATTAAACAAAACCCAATGCAAATAGTCTTTTCCCTACTGAGCTGCTTTAAAGCACAACCAACTCCTCTCCCTCCTCAGAGACCCAGCGGCTCTCCTCAGGATTCAAAGGGAAATCCGTAAGCCTGTTGTACAAGGAAACTTCTGGGAATAGTAAGGTGGACATTAATGTCTTCACTCTAAAGTAGTGGATTTGAATCTGAAAGAAATATTAAAATAGTTAAGAACACTTTGAAAAAGATTAATGGGAAAGGACTTGCCCTGCCAAAATCAAACACCACATTGGGACCACTCGAAATAGCAGCAGGGAGGTAACGTGGATGCAGGACCCTTCTCGGACATAACGGTCATAAACACTGGTAAAATGACCCAAAACTACGTAAAGACACTGGGAAGCTCCCCAAAGCAGACAGAAGTTACTGGTGGGTCAGTCTTGGAAAACGGTATCTCGAAGGAGTAAGAATCAGGACTCATGTCTTCCTGGGTCACGGCTCGGTCTGCAGGAAACAAAGGAGGAAAGGCAGAGCCTACTTGGTTGAAAGTCCCAGGGATCAGCATGCAGGGCCGTCAGAAGCTGGAAATATGAGGGAAACGCTGGCCCTTGGGGGAGGAGCAAGATCTAAACTCTGAGTATAAACTGCCCGAATCTCCGGCTGACAGTGGTAACACAGAACCACAGGGAAGACTCCAGGGGCCTGAAGGAAGAGCAGGCAGAGGCCAGAGAGAAGTCTGCTCTGGAAAGACAGGCCACCAAGAGCATCCCCAGCTGTGAGGTCCTGAGCAGCTTTCAGCGGAAAGCTGAATGCTGCGTGCGTGATGCCCCAGAGCCACAGCTGCACTGCTCCAATGAAGGGACATCTCTAGAAATAAGGAGGCCCCTAACCCCAGGCTGATCACCAAATTATAAAGGTGTGGGGAGACCCTTGAGGGGCCAGGCTGAAAACAGCCATTGTGGGAAACCATGAAAACAGAACAGAAACACAATGCCAGGGAAGCAAGGTGTGCAGTGTCTTTTCAGAAAAGCTAACACCTACTGGGACAAAAAGGAAAAATAATCTAAGAAGAATACAAAGAAATCCAGAGTCACTAAAATGTATTACCTACAATGTCCAGTTTTTAGCCTATTGTTAGATGGACAAAAAATAGGACATTTTGACCCACAGTCAGGAAAAAAAGCCATCAATACAAATTGAATCCAAATGGACCCAAATATTGGATTTGGCGGAAAAAGACATCAAAGCCACTGTTATAAATGTGTTCAAAAAATAAAGATATATTCAAAGAATAAAAATAATGTATATAAAGAAATACAGGAAAATATTATATCAATGAGTAAACAGATGAGAAATCTCCATAGACAAATGGACACTGTAGAAAATGGAAATTCTAGAACAGGTAACTACAATAACTGAAAGATAAATTTACTAGGTAACCTTGACATCAGTTTCGAGGTGGCCAAAGAAAGAATTGTAAGCTTGAGGATACAACAATAGAAACTGCCTGATCCAAAATGCAGAGAGTGAAAGAGATTGAGGAAAGCTGAACAGAACCTCAGAGACAAGTGACTTCACTTGTGCATAACAGGAATACCAGGAGAAGAGAGAAGAAAAAAGGGAAAAATAACAGACATTTGCCAAATATACATAATGGCCAGAAACTGGTGGAAAACGTTAACTCACAGATGCAAGAAGGTCTAAAAACCCCAAACGGGATAAACAAAAATACAACTGGCCTTAGACACATCACGGGCGGCAAAATTCTAAAAGGCAAAGGTAAAAAGACAATCCTGAAAGAAGCCAGAGAAAAACATGTGAAATACAACAAACAATGAAAAAAGTAACAGGAGATTCTCATCAGGAATGAAGGAAACCCAAACCTGGGGAATAATTTTTTTAATAAATAAATTATTAGCAAATTGAATTATTCACAAATATAAGCATATGTAAATACTCAAAGTTAGTATTTCTTTCAATCTATTCATCACAACCAAGGAAGCTTTGTCCCAAGAAGTATGGAATGGTGCCACATCAGAAAATCTGTCTAATTCACCACATTTATAGACTGAAAGAGAGGGTCTGAACCGTCTTGTCAACAGTTTTTTTTTTAAAAAAAAAAGAGCATAAACAATGTTCAACACTCATTAACTAGGAAACTCTGCTAGATTTCCTGGGTAACTGTCAACATTGGTGGAAAGTGCAGCCTCCAGCCCGGTCACTTTGCTCCTGGACAGAGAGATGTCCTGGAGCTTTGCTGGACAGAGTGCAGTCCTGGACCAGCATCAGCATCACTGGGGAAATGCAGGGTCTCGGGCCCCACTCCAGACCTGCTGCAGCAGAATCTGCATTTTAACAGAACCCCCAGAGCCACTCATGTGTGTGTGTGTGTGTGTGTGACAGCTCAAAAGCCCAGGGACCCTGCATGTGAGTCCCATGACATTTATTCTCATTTTGTTTGTAATCGAGAAAAATTGAAAACTCCTCAACGTCCAGTGCCAAAAAATGAATGCCAGGTGCTCATTTATGGAAAGAGAAGCTGTGGTTCACTGGATGAACCAAGCCTACAAAAACCAAAGAAAAACACAAAATAGTAGGCTGTGACCGCAGGTTATAAATATTAAAATAACGTACGCTCAAGGAGGACACAGCATTTTGGCGGTACATGTGGTGTGGGTGGAAACCAGAGTTGTGTCCTGGACACCCCGAATGGGAGCAGGGCCTGGTTCCAAAAGAAACCCCCTGTCTGTAATATACATTTCTTGAAAAAAGGTGGGAAGGGGACCTGAGGCAAATAGGAAGCATGCTGCCTTCTGCACATTTCCTTCTCTGAGTTCTTAATTTTTCACACTAATCATCAGACAAGGCATATTAAAATGCAAATGATACAGGGTTATTGTTTTGGGGGGTGGTTTGTTTTTTGGCTGCGTTGGGTCTTCGTCACTGCTTGTGGGCTTTCTCTAGCTGTGGTGAGCGGGGGCTACTCTTCGTTGCGGTGTGCAGGCTTCTCATTGTGGTGGCTTCTCTTGTTGCAGAGCATGGGCTCTAGGCACTGGGGCTTCAGTAGTTATAGCACATTAGCTCAGTAGTTGTGTCACGTGGGCTTAGTTGCCCCACAGCATGTGGAATCTTCCCAGACCAGGGATCAAACCCATGTCTCTTGCATTGGCAGGCAGACTCTTTTTTTTTAATAAACTTATTTATTTTATTTATTTATTTTTGGCTGTGTTGGGTCTTCGTTGCTGTGCACGGGCTTTCTCTAGTTGCGGTGAACAGGGGCTACTCTTTGTTGCAGTGCACAGGCTTCTCATTGTAGTGGCTTCTCTTGTTGCGGAGCATGGGCTCTAGGTGCACGGGCTTCAGTAGTTGTGGCATGTGGGCTCAGTAGTTGGGCTCTAGAGCACAGGCTTAGTAGTTGTGGTGCACGGGCTTGTTGCTCTGCAGCATGTGGGATCTTCCCGGACCAGGGCTCAAACCCATGTCCCCTGCATTGGCAGGTGGATTCTTAACCACTGCACCACCAGGGAAGCCCGGCAGGCAGATTCTTAACCACTACGCCACCAGGGAAGTCCCTGTTGTTTTTTTATGTTATAATTATTTTTATTTACTTATTTATTCTTTGGCCATGCCACACAACTTGTGGGATCTTAGTTCCCTGACCAGGGATCAAACCCACCTCCCCTGCAGTGGAAGCATGGAGTCTTAACCACTGGACCATCAGGGAAGTCCCCAAGGTTGTTGTTTTTTAAATCATGACCACAAGCTCCACAATACAGAACCCTAGGGGATAAAACCCATCTTTTCGGAAAGCGATTTTCCAAGATATATCAAGAAACCTTATCTTGCCATCACATCTTAGGACCACATTCCTTTAAAAAAAAGTGGAAACCACCTTATACAGAGAACTATTTATAAATGGGAAAAAATTAGAAACAAGCATCACTTCCCAGACCCCTGGTCCCAGCTGTGACCTGTCACAGTGGCCTCCCGCAGGCTCTGCCCGCCAGGCTCCCTGGAGAGGGAGGTGCAGATGTGCCCAAAGTTCACAGATGCACGTGGGCTCCAAGTCCATCAGGGGGCCCTGAGCCCGATGGTAATTCCCAGTGTGGGCTCAAATCATTCAGCCCCTCAACTGGCCAGGGAACAGCTCAAAACCCAGTTCTGCTGGCCCATAAGAGGCGAGGGGGAACGTTGCCCCCTGGACCAGCTGCCCCCCGTCTGGTCTGTAACGAGGCCACGGGCAGGTGGACGTCTGGGTCCAACTCAGTGATCCGTGTTGAAGGAAACCCCCCATGAGGAACCACAAGGCCCAGATTGACGCAGTTATTTTCCTGAAACCTCGACAGTGAGGAACCTGGAACTTGGGGGGCGTGCTGATGTTTTGAGGGTGTCACAAGGAAGTGACCCAACCCAAGCCCAGGGCGGCTGGCGCAGCTGTGTGCCTGTTGGGGATCTGGGTCCTCAGGGACCTGCTGCCCACCCCCCCGGTGGGCATTCCTCCCCCTAAAACAAGACCTTCTCTCTAGGCACATTTCCCGAGAAGGTTCTTACTCACTTAAGGTATTTTTACCTTGACCGTAATGTGGCCACAGGACAAGGCATGGCCAGTGTCCATGGAGACAACACCCTCCGGGGCTGGGGTGTCTCGCCCCAGCGAGCTCTGGACAACGGCCCCGTCCCCATGCACCATGCACAGCTGAGCCCGAAGTCCCCAAGGAAATCTGTACAGACATTACATGGACACATTTCAAAAACAGCCCAACATTTCAAGATCATCCAGCTGCCTACATCTCAAAAACCAAAAAATCCTTCAGAACTAATGCACCGAACAAGACCTAATGCCCTCATTAAGACTCTGTTAGAGGCAGGGATGCCTCTCGTGACAAACGTCATTTATGGAGCCTCAAGGCAGCCTCTGTCGGGACCTCCCTGGGAAAAGAGGGAATTGGGACACAAGGAGGTTTGGAGAGAAAGGGACTTCTGGAGGCCTCGCTTTGTGGACTTTCGCCCTTGGGGATCCCAGCTACTGACTCTGCCACTCTGGCGCGGACCCGTCCTCACCTAGGGATGGACACCCCCTCCCACAATCTGTCTGCGGGACAAAAGCCCTTCCCCAGAGCCTTTGGACATTTACATCAGTGAGCGGGGGCAGGTTCCCAGGAAAGCTCCGGAAGCCTGTCTGACCCAAGTACACCCCCAACAGTATGTGCTGGGCCGCACAGGGCTCCTCGGGCAAGTGACCCCCACGTCCCTGGCAAGGAGGCCGAGAACAAGCCCTTCCCTCCCTGGCCTCGCCTGGCTGCAGTGGCCTAGGGGCCCCGGGCTGAGTTGTGTGGGATGAGACCCCATGACTGCAGCAGGTACCCCCCTCCGCTCAGCCCAGCAGACCTCACTTCTGGGCCTCGGGGCAGCCTCTGGGGCCCTGCCACCGCACCTTCGTGTGTGAGCCGCCTTCAGCCTCGGACCCTCGCTCAGCTGCAAGAGGACCAGGGCCCCCCCCAGTCGGGCACAGGCGGCCCTTGGACAGCACGGCCGGGGCACTGCAGGGCTTCCCATGTTTGACTACAGGCGTGTAGCATCTCATGACCAAAACAGATCACTCTGGAGGGCACCCCACACTCCGTCCAACCCTCCACCCAACACTGATTAAGCACCTCCTGTGTGCCCAGCCCTGTCCCAGGAGCTGCTGGGGAAGAGGATGAAGTAAGAGAGGGGGGCCGTGCGCTCTGGGTCTCACCTTCCGGGGCAGATGGAGAGAAAACGAGTGCGCTCGGGGTAGTGGGATGCTGGCAGCTGGGGATAGGACAAAGCTGGAAGGGGCACTGGGAACAGGGGTGGGGGGAGAGCCAGCAAAGGGGGGTCCCTGATCAAGTCCCCAGGAATCGGAGAAGAACGCTATTTTATATGGCCAAGATGGAGGACCGTGCTTCAGACACTGTGAACATTTCAGTTATTAATTTTGTTCATCGCCCATCAATTAAAATTAAATGTGCATGTGGTTTGCCACTGTTTCATTATTAAAATCCACTCGTGTTTCATAATTTGTTGGGAAAACAAAAGAGAGAGGTACAACTAAAATCTTTGGGAGATTCTAAACAAGAAATCTTTTCCAGGACAGAGATAAGTCAAAGCCATAGCATCTTGATTTCTGAAAAATTAATACTCTTTGTAGAAGTAAATATACGGAGAAAATTAAACATGGTGTGGGATATATTTTAAGTGTATCACATTTAATTCACGTTTAAGTTGTGACTTGTTTCTTCTGTTTTGCTGAAAAGCTCTTCCCATTTTTGTTTAAGCTGTTAAAGGAAAGAACAAACAAAGGGAAATTAGAAATAAAATAAGAGGTTAGAGAGTGGTCTGGCCGTTCTTCCAAAAGTTACACATAGCAATACCACATGACCCAGCAATTCCACTCCTTGGTGTTCCCCAGGAGACTTGAAACAGAGACTCAAACAGACACTTGTACACAAACACTCACAGCAGCCAGAAAGTGGAAGCAACCCAGGTGTCCTCAGCTGATGAAAGGATAAACACAGGTGGTCCATCCATAACATGGAAAACCATCCAGCCTTAAAAAGTGATGAAGCCCTGACGCTCGCTACCACACCATGAACCTTGAAGACATTACGCTCAGTCAAGGATACTAGACATAAAAGGGCAAATATTGTATGAATCCATTTATGAGAAATGTCAGGGTCGGCAAACCCACCGAGACAGAAAGCAGGATGGTGTTTGCCAGGGGCTGGCAGGGGGAGGGGGTATGGAGTTAGTGCTTAATGGGTAGGCAGTGACCTTTTGGAGCGATGAAATGGTGAAATGTTTCAGAACTACATAGAGGTGGTAGTCCCACAACACTGAATGTGCTAAATGCCCCCAGACTGGTCACTTTAAAATGATCCTGTTATATGAATTTCACTTCAATAAAATCAAACAAAATGTGAAAATTAGAGGGATTATCATTGGAGCTGCCAGAGCTTTGTGCAAACTACGAAGCATCCTCGGGTAAAGGGGCAGACAGGCCACCAACCCCAGGTAACGCCCTGTGCCCCCTAGGCTCTGAGCCCCATGAGGGCGGCATTCATCCCTAAGGGACCAGCTCCTGCCCTTTCAGACCCAACGACTTGCTCAGTCTGGTGTGAAAATAATCATCAATTCTCAGGAGCCAGGCTGAGAGCAGGTAAAACGTTGGTCCCCCTCTCCGGACTCCCTTGGCCATCCCCTCCCCATATAAATACCCCACCCGTCTGTGCAGATTTCTCATTTGATGCCTGAGAATTCAGTAGAGGTCAGGGTCTCTTCTCCTCTGAGTCCGTCCCCCTTACATCAGAGAACTTGGTTTGTGGTTTCAAGGGTTTGTTCGTGGTCCCAAGGTGTCCGTCTGTCTGTCTGTCTTGAGCAGGGGCAGCTTGTCCCCAGGTGGGGAAGCCCCTCCCCCTCCTGGTTGCAGAGAGAGTCCCTTTCCGGCCACAGGCTGTGGGATCCTGGGTTTTCGGTTTGCCATCTGAGCAGCCTCAGCCTCCTCGCCCACCGACAGCATTAAGATGTTTTGGACAGATCAGATCATTTTGGGTTGCAAGCTGTCCCCGGGCCTGGGCACCAGACAGCTGCCACGTCTGATTAAACTGTGATGCATTGAACTCGACTCTCAGCGCTGGGCTGTTAGCGCGGGTGAGGAGGGAGCGGTGACCTGGAGAGAACGGCGGATGCCGGGCACGCGGCTCTTTCTCTAACACCCTTTTCCACAGTCAGGAAATATGAGCTGCCTGTGTCTCTGTGGGTGTGAATATTCTGTTAAAATTAGCCATCAAGAGGGAAAAGATCCAAAAATGTGGCATCGTTGTCTATGGCAAAATTGGGTCCCATTATGCTCTGCCTCTGAGACTTCTGAGTTGCTTTTCTGATGGGAAGGGCCGCTTTCCCTAACAAGACAATGGAAATGCGTGAGCACGTGACCCCGGCTTCCTGCCTCTGAGATGTAACAGCCCAGCGCAGCAGAAGCAGCAGAGAGCTCGGAGCACCACCGCCCCCTCCAAGATGCGCAGAAACCCCACCCGCATGAGGGTCCCAGGAGCCCCCTGGCTGGCCGACTGGCTGTCCCCCTCAAGGAGGTTGCAGAGGAGGTGACCTCGCCCCCCAGTGTGCCTGCCAGGCTGGGCAGCCCCCCGAATCACCAGCTGTGGGGGGAGCCGAGGCCAGAGCCTCAGGAGGAGCCCCCCGAGAGTGGGAGCCCCCCACAGAGAGGACCGAGGCTTACGTGACTCCAGACTCAGCAGCCAGGACCCCGGAGAAAGAGCTGAGTGTGGGGTGAGAAAAGACGGCAAGAGTCGCCCGGGCAGGCGGTGGCCCCCGGCTGGGAAAGCAGCCCCACAGGCTGCCTTGCCACCTGGCCTGGCACCCAGTAAACTTCTTGAAAGTTTCATTCCCCGACACATCCTGAGGGCCTAAGACAGTGGCTGGTGCGTTTTGGGGTGCAGGGAAGGGGCTCCTTGGAGATGAGCCCTCAGCCTCGAGGGCTGCGTGGAAGCGGGGGGTCCCCACTCCCATGGCACGAGGCTCCAAGAAGCCTGGCCACTTCCCTTCCCTTCAGCCACTTGTGTTCAGACTCTCGTGGCCAGAGGGCAGCGGCCTGGCTCAGCTGGGCCCCCCGAGAGCCCCCCTCAGAGAGGAGCCATGTCAACTTGAAGGACCCATGACCCACCCTTCTGTACACAGCCAGGGGCCACCTCCCAGACAAGAAATGGGGGACGACGGGAGGGACAGAGGGACGACTCTGGTCCCCGAGCCCTGAGTGCTGCGGGGCGGGTGCAGATACCTCTTCGAGGGTTGGCAAAAGGCAATGGGCGCTGATGGGGTGAGAACCGCTCAGCTCAGAGGGGGGACCCCCCATTCCAGGGCGGGCTCTGACGTGCCAAGAGAGTGGGGGAAAGGGCACCATCCCAGGTCCTCCCACGAACAGCCAGCTTATGAATGGGTTTACGGGGGCCGGGGCAGAGAGGACAGGTCTTGGGGCGCTGCTGGGCTTCTTGGACAGACACGGGCCCTCTCAAATAAACAGACCATCCCAGCAGCTCCAGGGGGCTGGGCGATGGTTTAGGAAACTTAAAAATTAGAGTTGACTGAAACAAAGTATTGAAAAAGTAAAAAGACAGAATTGAGAGGCAGGAAATGGAGCCCACAGGATGCAGAGGGAAAGGACCATTGGGTAGAACTGCTGAAAGGGCAGGGGTGAGTGTGAGAACGGAGCCCAACCAAGAACCAGCGAGGTGCCAGGGGAAGAAGCTAAAAGGAGTTACCACTCAGGTTCACGGGTCTCCGTGTCCAGCTTCACCTCCTGTCTCATCCACCCGCCCACCACATAGCGGCCAGGGATCCCGCTAATGTCCGGCAGCTGCGTCACTGCCTGGGCCACAGCTGGCACTGGTTCTCCACTTCTCTCCCACCCCAGGGCCTTTGCACACGCTGTTTCCTACAGACGGACACAGGCTCCCTCCCTCACCTCCTCCAAATGTTCAAATCCACCTCTGCTGTGAAGCCCTCTGGTGCTGTTAGAAATAGCAACCGACCCAGAGCAGCTCCTCCTCCTGTGGATGGCCTGTGCCCCGACAGAGGCAGAAACAGAGGGGCGCAACCACAGCCCAGGAGCCCCCAGGAAGGCAGGCAAACCCCAGAGGCTGGAAGAGGCAGGAAGGACCCTCCCTGAGGGTGCAGAAGGAGCGCAGCCCTGCCCGTACCTTGACCTCGGACTTCTGGCCTCCACACTGCAAGAGAATGAGTTTCTCTTGATTTGAGCCCCCAGTTTGTGGCAATTTGTTCTGGAAGCTTCCAGGGAGCAGGGGCAGGTCCACCCGCAGGCATCCTAGGAAAGCGGGTCTGAGTCAGCCTCAGTCACGGGCTCCTCCTGGCCTGGCCTGGCTGTCACAGACCCAACAGAGGTGGACAAGGTAGGCAAATACCAGGCAGAATCAAGTAATGCCATCAGAAACCCAGGGAGTTTAGGAACAGGAGAAAGGGCACACACTTCTTTGGAATAATCAGGAAACGTTTATAAATGAGAAGGCGTGCTAGAGGGGACCTCGGGGATGTCTAAGCCTTGAGAGATGGGGTTGCCGTGAGAAGGCAAGGGCTTTGTTTTGCTTGAAACACTATCTTCTTTCTTTTTTTCTTTTTATTAATTTTTTTTATTTACTTATTTATTTATTGCTTGCTTGCTTGCTTGCTTGCTGTGTTGGGTCTTCCCTTCTGTGTGAGGGCTTTCTCTAGTTGTGGCAAGTGGTGGCCACTCTTCATCGTGGTGCGCGGGCCTCTCACTATCGTGGCCTCTCTCGTTGCGGAGCACAGGCTCCAGACGTGCAGGCTCAGCAGTTGTGGCTCGCGGGCCTAGTTGCTCCACAGCATGTGGGATCCTCCTGGGCCAGGGCTCGAACCTGTGTCCCCTGCATTGGCAGGCAGATTCTCAACCACTGCGCCACCAGGGAAGCCCTTTTTATTAATTTTTATTGGAGTAAAGTTGCTTTACAGAGCTGACTAACTTCTTTCTAACCTGAAACCTTGATGTTCCATTCAGGACACTAACATATGTATACCATTCTTGTCAATCCCCTTGTAAACGTGACAACTCAACAAATACGACTGCGTAAATAATAGAATATATCGTCCAAACCCCTCCAGATGAGCTCGTAAAAGAGACGCACAGAGCAGACGAGAATTTGGGTGGGATTCTTTTTTTTTTTTTTTTTTTTTTTTGCGGTATGTGGGCCTCTCACTGCTATGGCCTCTCCTGTTGTAGAGCACAGGCTCCAGACGCGCAGCTCAGCGGCCATGGCTCACGGGCCCAGCCGCTCCACGGCATGTGGGATCTTCCCAGACCGGGGCACGAACCCGTGTCCCCTGCATTGGCAGGTGGACTCCCAACCACTGCGCCACCAGGGAAGCCCCTGGGTGGGATTCCTAATGCTAGGAAGAGGCCTCAAAGCACACAAACCTGAGGTTCCTCACTGAACTGTGATGGGCCCTTGGAGCCCCACCCGGCAGTGAAATCTGTGTTTCCTCTGGCCTTGCTCACTGCTCTGCCATTAGGGTCCCAGACACGGAGTGTTTCTTCTAAATAGAACCCTTCACGGCTTCATTTTCTCAGCAGTTCAGGGTAACCCAGACAATAGTTACGACGAAGAGCTGGGAAAGTCAAGAGAATTCACCCCAGAAAAAAGGAAAAGAAGGAAGTCACAGCTGATCAAAAGTGACAACGCATGTGGGAAGGAGAAAATACGACCCAGTTGAATATTACATTACACAGAAAGCACGTGAATAGATGAAGAAAAATAACTGTTGCTGCTACGGGGGTATTGCCTTGCAGAACTAGATGCTTCTCTGCATCCCCAGCTCATCAACACCCACCTGCCGATTATGAACTGCAGGGGTTCCATGCTAACCCAGCTGGTGTGGATTCTCAAGGGTCCCACTGCAGTTACACATTCATCATGACTGACAAAACAGAGACAGCATTGGATGAAGAAAATCACCTCAGAGTGGGAAATCACTACCGTTTCATAACAAGGCATCAGAACCATGATTCCAGGGAACCGCAGAGCAGTAACTATGCACTCTGGTCAGAAAGAGAAGCAACGGAAATGCTTGCCAGGGTGCATGGCTGCAACTTGGACAGCCTTACAGTCAATCAGAGCGGTGCCCGGTAGGGGGGCGGGCAGGGATGGATGTGGCCCAGGGGTACCACTACTGTGCAACATGCACTGAACTGGAGACACAAATTCCACCTAGAGCCCCACCTCCCTCTGTCCCCAATTTGTAAAAAGTGGAGGAAGCCTGGAGGGACAGATTGAACATGAAAGAACACATTCCAATGGTTTTTCCTTTTAAAAAGTTACTTCCATTCTCTACATACAAATACTTAATTGCCTCCAATTCCCACCTTTCTCGCCCCAAGCTTCTGTGACCTTGATTCACGTCCACCCAGCTGGGACTCTTCCTTCGACTGACTTGCAGCCGCCCCAGGCATGGAGAAATGGAGGACAAGGGGGGATAAAATTAAATTAACATAAAACAAAAAGGACGGTTTTTTCAAGGTGGTTTTGCCTTAGTTAGCAAAATAGACACAGATTAGGTTAGGACACACTTTTGAGGTACTTCTGATCTCAGAAAAGGTGGGAGAGGACTCCAGAGGCTGTTTTTCAAAAACAGCATCTTGACTGGTGATGTAGTCAGTGCACTAGAGGAGAAGCACATTGCTTAGTGAAGGTTTACACTGCCTTCAGCAGTGGAGCACCGTGCATGGCCACGGACAGGAGGGGCTGCAAGGAGAGGCAACTCACCCCTCACACTGGAGGCATGCCCTGACCTGCTCCAAATCACTGGACCCCAGAAATTTCCCCCAGGTCACAGGGTCCTGAGTTTCTATGGGTTTACGTCTCCTCTCTGTGATTTGCTACTTCCTGCTCAGCAGCTTCAAGCAGCACAACATCCCTGATGTGGTCGAGTCACATGATGCTCTGTGGGGAGGTGGGATGAGATGGCCAGTCCTCATAAGACTGAGTTAGGACGCATCTCAGACCCTCGGCTTGGCCCTGAGTGAGGCCACAAGTACGCTGCTGCCCCTGCCAGGGCAAGGCACTGGGCTCCAAGGTCCTGGCTGATTCCTCTAGAGATAAAAGCATTTGCAGCTTGACAGCCATGTAACAGGCGCCAAGACCAGCGATGAGGCTGTGCATCCCTCATCCCCAGGATGAGGCTGTGCATGAAATTCTGGAGATGCCAGAGTCTCCATCTCAGTCCACGTGATCCACCCTCCTCTCCCAACACACAGTCCAAGCACTGGGTCTCGAGAGTTCACAAATCTAAGACGCCATCTTACGTGTCATTCGGAAATGTTTCAAAGCTTCCAACTGAGCTGTGATGTATCAAAGATTGAATGATACACCCCAATTTCAGAAAGCGATTATATCAAAAAATAGTAAAAGGAAAAGAGCAACATCTTGCAGGCAGAAGTATTGACTCAGGAACATAAAGGTTAACACAGTTTATTGCTAATGCTGAATTCTTGAGTCAGATAAATGGATTTGAGGCATTCATCATATTAGTGAAATAAATACAAAAAAATAAAAATGGGGCTTCCCTGGTGGCGCAGTGGTTGAGAGTCTGCCTGCCGATGCAGGGGACGCAGGTTCGTGCCCCGGTCTGGGAAGATCCCACATGCCACGGAGCAGCTGGGCCCGTGAGCCATGGCCACTGGGCCTGCACGTCTGGAACCTGTGCTCTGCAACAGGAGAGGCCATAGCAGTGAGAGAGGCCCGCATACCACAATAAATAAATAAATAAATAAAAATGAATACATACAACATGGCCAATACTGATGGTACTTTATAAACCAAGGATTTTCATTAGGCCCTTTCTGTACCTCTTCTGTTTGTAAATAAATAAGCATGGTGAAGAATTCAACTCCTCTAGTAACCAAAGAAATATAAACCAGAATAACAGTACAATATTCTCATTATCTACCAATTTGGCAAGGATTTAGAAGCAAAAACACACAAAATGCCCTGTGTAGGCAAGGGTTTAGGAAGAAAGCTCCTGGTGTTCGGTTGAGTTCTTGTGACATTAGCTCAGGTGGAGGGTGGGAAACGTGATCCCTTCATCCTCCTCCTCACGCCCAAGTCTGCAGCATCACGGGCATGTTACGGTGGAGATTGTCCCTTGTAGCTTCACAACCCTGAGAGGTTCCCTCGTCCATAAAAGAAATGGCCTCACACCTGCCTCTGGGACAGTTCAGACACTTGTCAGGGACCACGTAGCACCCCCTCCCCCCAAAAAATGGTACGCTGATGTCCTCGTCCCGTACCTGCACGTGTCACCTTGTTTGGAAGCAGGGTCTTTGCCAGTGTGACCAAGTTCAGATGAGGTGACGCTGGAGTAGGGTGGACCCTGATCCGGTGACTAGTGTCCTCACAGGAGAGGGGACACAGAGACACAGACACGGGGAGAAGGTCGTGTGACAGCAGAAGCAGAGACGGGGGTGATGCAGCCACAAGCCGGAGACCCCCAGGATGGCAGCAAGGACCCTCACCTCCTCCCCAGGGGCAGTGGGCCTCCCACACACACACCCTGTGATGACAGACCTCCGGCCTCCAGAAGGTGAGAGAATAAATTCATCTGGAGCCACTGAGTTTGTAACTCCAAGAGTGAGTCACACGTGCATTTTATGTATTTTTCACCTTGACCCCCAGTTCCTCATTCACTCAGCAGATGCACAGAGAGCCCCACACACACCCAGCCCACCCGATCTCCAACAGCGCCCCTGCACCATGCCCAGCAAATTAGCCCCCGGCCAGGGCAAACCCATTACAGGGCAAACCCGTTCAGGGCAGCCGAGATCAAGCTCCTGCAGCAGAGGTGGCTCATTTCCCAAAGGACAAACTTTTCCTTTTAGTTTTCATATAAAACCCTGACTGAGGGGCCGGATCTGGCTGTGCATTCAACTAACCTCAGTATCCTAACCTCCTACAGAGAGATGTGTGGCCTTCTAACTACATCACAGACAGTAGAATGTAGGCAAAGGTTGCTGGGTGGGATTTCTAGGAAAGATACTTAAATGGGGACATCTCAGCTGTCAGGTCCCCTCACGCTTTCCCCTTTTACCCTCCCACCTGGAAAGGAGACATGAGGGCTGGAGCTACAGAGGCCATCTTACAGCCATGAGGCAGACTTATGGCAGAGCTCAGGACATGGACAGTGGGTGGAGATGGACAGCCAACCTCCAGATTCCTCCTTTCACATGAGAGGATAATTTTGTTTAAATCACTGTGGTTTGTGTCTCTGTTACTACAACCGAATGCAACTGCTGTCTGACCCACACCTCAGGAAGCGTACCACACATGTGACACCAGCGTGCTCGCTCCAGAATTTCATCCTGTGCCGCTTGCCGCTGTCCAAGCTGACCGTGCCCCAGACCAACCAGGACAGAAATGCCAGGCTGCCTGGGATTGGGAAGTAGCCCTGAAAGGACGCTACCATCCATGCCTCAAGGCTCACCGTCGATGGAAAAGGCAGACAGACAAGCACCAGGTGACAGGAAAAGGCCCATCATCACCAGAACCCAAATGCAAACAATGTCGATAAGCAGCTGTGGTTTCTGTGGTTTCTGCCCGATTGAATCAAGAACGAAGAGGGCAGGGCTTCCCTGGTGGCACAGTGGTTGAGAGTCCGCCTGCCGATGCAGGGGACACAGGTTCGTGCCCCGGTCCGGGAAGATCCCACATGCCGTGGAGCAGCTAGGCCCGTGAGCCATGGCTGCTGAGCCTGCGTGTCCGGAGCCTGTGCTCCGCAACGGGAGAGGCCACAACAGTGAGAGGCCCGTGTACCGCAAAAAAAAAAAAAAAAAAAGAATGAAGAGGGCACGTCCGCTCTGGGCCAGTTGGGTGGAGACTGGCCCTCACCCATGCACACCCGGCCATGCCAAGTGGGAGAACGCTTTTAGAAAATATTTTGATAATAGTTTTTTTTTAATTCCACATAAATTTCACTCATGGAAATCTTCCCAAGGGGACAATCTTAAATACATAAGAAGTTTTATACACAAGGATGCTCCCTCTCTTCTCACAGTTTCTGGGGGTGGGATGATAACTCAGAGGGGCTTCCACCCACGTCCATCTGCTGATGGCACCCGGATCCTGCCATGAGCCTGGCTCTCGCTCTGAATTTTACAAAAGCCTCCAGCCGTGTCCACCCAAGCCGTGATCCACGGGCGCTCAAGTCAGTCTGTCCACAGTGGAACTCATCCCCTTCCTGCCACTAAGCCTCCAGGTCAAGGCAAGAATCATCCTGCCTCTCCCTCTCCTAACGCCTCCCACCCACATTTGCCCCTGGCTGCCCCAATGCCCAGGCCCTCGCCTCATGCCCAGATCTCACTCTGGCCGCTCGGCCTCCTCCAGGAGGAGGAGTGACCGACCTCAGGGAGGAAGACAGACCGTCTCCCTGACCTGTGACAGCACCACTGACCTCCACAGCCCACCCCAGGGGTCGCACCGCCTGGAGGGCCGGCTTGGTCCCATCCCTTGGGTGGAGCCCAGGAACTCGCCTTCATGACGAACCTGGAGAAACACTGCTCTACAGGAAGCCACGTGCCCCTCGATGGAGACCTGACCGCTGGGCGTCGCCTGGTGTCCGTGTCCCCAGAGGAGCCCCAGACGGGACCCGGGTGCAAGTAGCTGCCCTGGGAGGTGCCCCCGGGGGCCCCGCGGGGCTCAGGGAGCAGGTGCATGGCCAAGCCAGGTGTCACCGTGGTGCCGCGCCCAACCCTGCCGGGCACAGAAACATGCAGGTCACCCCGGCCCAGAGGGAGCTGGGGATTTACACAGCAACGTCGCCTCTGAGGGCTGAGGACTGTGGGGATGGGGGACGCTGAGTCTCCAGCTGGGCGGAGGAGTGCCCCGCCAGGGAAGGGGAAGCAGATTCGGCTGCTGGGGTGCATCAGTGTCACCCCAGCTCTGCTCACACCTTTCAGGACCTGCCCCTTCTCTTCCAACCCCCCTCCCAGGAGGCTCGGTGTTCCCCTCTGGAAACCAGCAGCCCCCATCTCCTTGAAACCCCTGCCAACCTGGCTGATCCTGGGGGCCAGCACCCCCCAAACACATCAGCCACCGTAGACCAAGTCCCGCCATCCGTGTCTCACATGTGAATCCTTCCCATGTTTGTACACAATCGGGCAGTTTCTGAAAGTTCAGGAGCCTGGGAATCGCCCAGAAATCTAATCTCTGTGTATTTTCATCTCAAAGAAATTACTTATAAGTGACTTATGGAGAACATGCTTCCTCATAAACACACTTTCACATTCCAGATGTGGCCCCAGAGCAGAGCCAGACGCGCTTGGAAACACCCACACCTGAGTTCTGGCATCCTTTTTCTTACTAAATCAGGTCTTTCATGTGGGAATTTCAGTTTCTGGCCGTGAAAGTGGTGAGCATCAGAAATGAAGCAGATTGCCCTTGGGAGCCTGTTTATTGATTCAGTGGGGCAGGAGGGAGGCCCCGCCCCCTCAGCAGGATGAGGGCCATCAGGGAATCCGAGCCACATCCTCTTCCTGGACACAAATGCCGGAGGCCAGAGGCTCTGTGAGCAGCAGAGAGTGATGGGGGATGGCCACCCAGGATGACCCGGACAGTGGCTGGTGCTGTGGCTGTTCCAGCTGGGAGTCCATCTCCTCAGAAGCCAGACAGGGGCCAATGGCCTTGGGCAGAGAGTACACCCAGCCACTCCCACTCTTGCCTCGGGGGACAGCGTGAGGAGGGTGAGGGTCCTGCCAGGGTCAGAGCTGCCCGTCGGGACTCAACCACCCTCTCACAAACCCAGGGACCGGAGCTCCTGGCTCTGGTCGGCGTTCGCTGGGTAAGGGGGGGTCCAGTTGAACCAACAAACTCTGTTCCCTCAGCAGCCAGGACAGCTGAGGGCCGAGCCCTCCACGCATAGCAGCCGAGGGAGGCCAGCCCCGCAGGGAAGCCATCAGTGCCCCCAAGGAACCACAAGTGACATCCTCGGAGAATCGTTACGATGACGGAGACAAGGCCACTTCAGTCTCAGGACAAAATAAGGACTCAGAGGGCAGCTCACTGAGGCATTTGATTTTAAAGTGTTTCTTGTGCCACTAAATGACCTCAGGGAAACATGTCAGGTCCCAAAACAAAATCCACACAGATTCTGCTGACAAAGGGCAGAGGGACCCTGACTGAGGAACCAGGAAACGAGTGGGGCAGAGGTCCCAACCGATAACCAAAGGCAAAAGCAGTAAAAGGAACCAAAATCGTTTTATAAATTGCATTTTTATACAACCTGAGTAATGAAATTACTACAGTGAATTTGGATGAGCTTAAGAACAAGGCATGGAAATTTTTATATGAGACCAAGACTAATAAAAATATTTTCAAATTTGACAGAAAAGCAATTAGGGTGAAAGAATCTAACCTACAACTCAATCTTCAGTCACTGAAACAGACAGAATTAGATGCGATTGTAGGGAAAAAAATGAATACTATGATTAATAAGGTTGATTTAATAAATATTCTGTACAGACGCAGCACACGCTTTTCCTCTAAAATTCATGAAGGATTTGCAAATGTTGATCGTAAATAAGGTCGCAGAATAAAAAACACAATAAATTGCAACAGAGAGAAACTACAAGTCATTGTCTGTAGACAGTACAATTAACACAAGGAAACATCACAAAAAATGAACAAGATTTAAGAAAAAATCCAACCACATGCAATTTAAAACACATACATGAATAATTCTCTGTTTAAAAAGGAAACCAATATTCTAAATAGTAAGCTTTCTGAAAATTACAACAAGAATAGCTCTGTGAGTGGAAATGCAAACAGTACGGCTACTGTCCATTCTGAAGGACAGGTTTCAGATTAAACAAGGAAAAAAGGGAAATGGAGGCTTTGATTCAAAACTCCCAGAGTTACAAGGAGAACAGAGAAGCAGGAGGAAGGGGTACTCCTGGGGAGTGTGGACAATTAGAACTTTTATCTCTAGATCTTCGGAAAATAGCCAGTACTTTGAGAAAAAAAAAAAAAAAAAAAAAACAGGGAAGTAAATAAACCTCTGAAAACCAGTGGAAAAGAAAACAGAACACTCCAAGATGCAAAGATGTTTCATCACAACAGAACAGGACAGCAAACGTGTTAATCCCAGGAAAGTGACTCCCCGGGAAAGTGCAATTTTCTAAAAGGGGCTTGAGGTGCAGAAAGCCTGAATGGGCAAGAAACCAGGTAGAAAATATGATCCAAAATCACCTCAGAAAATGGCTGTAAGCCCAGAGTCTCACTGAGGAGTGCTTGAAAATATTCAACAACAAAATAGGAAGCATTCCCCAGCATGAAAAATGGGAAACACAGCCCAATGCATCTGAAGCTAGGATGGCTCTAATTCCAAAAACCTGACAAAGAGAAGAAAAGTAAGCCACGGTCCACTCTCACTTGCAAGTAACTAAACATAATCAGAATTCAGTATTGCATTAAAAGTACTGAAGGCTGTGAGCAGACAGAGCCTGTCCTCTGATCCAAGGGTAGTTGGATACAAATACTCTAATACAAAACTATTGTATTAGAGTGGACAGAAGACGCAGGGGAGGGAGAGGAGGGGCAGGCTGAGGTTTGATGAGAGTTGTGGTGACATCATCAAGATTCATACAAGTTATTTGGTAAAAATCACCATTTCCTGATGGGGAAAAAGGAAGACTTTTTAGCCTAGGGATTAAAAAAGCATTCCCTTTTCATGATAAATTATTTTTCAGTTTTCAGCTTCCTCACATATAAGGGGAAAAAAATCCCTATTAAACACAGAGCTGGCTATACCCACTGTCACCATTGTTATTAAATATTATTTCAGCAGTTTTAATCAAAGCAGCAATATAGAATAGAAAACATAGTTAGAAGTATTTGCAGGTGATATATACCTAGAAAACTGAAAAAAATCAACTGAAAAAATAAAATGATTGGTATAGCACTAACAAATTTGGAAAACAAACAAAAAGAGAAAATCCCAGGCCTTTCCCAAATACCAGCAATGACGGAGGCGCTACCCACAAGGAAAGGCCCGTTCACCTGTGGAGCCAGGAACAAGGTAAAGAACGTAGGGGTCCAGAGGAACCTGCCTCAGAGCCTCCTGGGGCCCTGGGGGGCCTTGAGTGACCCACACAGACCCCACACCGGTGTCCAGGCCCCCGGCCAGCACCGGCCGTGCCTGCCAGGCAACTGCAAAGGTGACGATGGGCCCCCATGGCAAGTCCAGGCAGGATGGCAACCTGGAGGGGGTCCTAGCAGGTGGGGAGGGGAGAGGACCTTGGCTGCCCAGTAGACAGTGGAGCCTGCATGCTAAGGACCCTGGAGGGAGGAGGGTCTGCATCCCGAGAGGAGGAGGTAGGGCCCCGGCATCGGGAACTCGGGGACCACGCTGGCTCAGAGACAGGAATGCAGTGCCGGGGATGGGGGATCCGGCCGACTCCCACAGGGTGCTTTTGTGTCAGAGCTGGAGTCGAGGGGCCCCAGTGGGCGGCATAAGCCCCTGTCTGGGCGCCCGCGGGGCAGCTGCAGCTGAGAGGGTGGCCCAGAGCTCAGCAGGCAGCACGAGAACCTCTCCCCGTCTTCTCCCCAACGACGATGCTACACAGGGTTCCTCGACCACCAGGACCCGGGCTTCGGGATGAAAGGGCGCCCAACTCCCCGCACTGTGCCTCAGTGTCCCCACCTGTAAGGCGGGCGTTTTGGTGGAATGTCCGCGAGGCTCTGGTAAGTGCTCAGTGACCTGGCTGACGGTCACCCAACAGGGCCACCCTCCCCCCGAGCCACTGGGGCTCCTCGCCAGCTCCGTCCAGAGGCCTTATTGTCACAACACCCTGGTGACAGGCCAGCCTCTGAGGACAGTGACCAGGACCCCAGCGGACAACCTCCTTGAAGAACCAGTCTCACCAGGGCCGGGATCCCTGGCCAGTGGGAGGGTGGGCGAACCGCCCAGCTTGGGAAGAAGTAGAGGCTTAGAGGCTGAAGTGGGACCCTGACCACGCCCGGGGTGAGGGGGACAGCAGGGCTGGTGGATGCCCACATCCAGAACAGGGCGCTGGGCGGGGCGGGGGGGTCCCGATGAAGCCCAGGCTCCTGTCTCTCACCAGCCTCCTGGGGATACTCTCCTGCCTGGACACACCCTGGGGACGTCCTTCCAGCCAGGGTGGGTGTGCCCGCAGCTACAGCGTGTGACACTCCATCCCCGAGTGGGCAGAGGGATGAAAGGACTGGGCCTTGGGGTGCCCCCAGGCTGCCTTGGGCCGTCGTGACTCAGAGTCCCCAAATCTTACGTTTCCTTTCTGCACAGACCCCTGCCTGCTCCAACTGACCGGCACCTACAGCCCACTCCTGGCCGGGGGTCTACACAGGGCACTGGGGATCCGGCTCCTCTGCCGGAGCCCCTCGGACCTATAGCCAATTAGTTCACAAGATCGATTGACAATCGAAAACAGAGTTTAAATCGGCGCCACTGACAATAGCTCACCACGTGGAAAACTCCCGTATAAAACCAAAAAACCAAAAAGCCACAGAGGGGTCCTTGGCAGGATGCTCGTAAATCTGGGAGAAGCACCACAGGGGGTCGGGGGAGGACCAGAGCAGCCATGAGCGGGGCGGGGTGGGGGAGGCTCAGAACGGAGGGGCCGCTTGGGGCAGAGTGCTCACCAGGCAACAGGCACCGTTATCCCAGGCTGGCGGGATGCTCATCCTTGGGCATCTCTGCAGGAGCACCAGTTCAGGCCCCGGACGGAGCAGCAGCGGGCACGGGTGAGCGCTGGTTCTCAGGCTCTACCACTCGGATCTGGAAACCTCTGCGTTGGCTTTTGACAGACACTGAGGTGTCATAACAAAGGCGTCAGAGGCCCGGGTACATGGCTAACAGCAGGAAAACACCAGTCAGCGGAAGACCACCACCCTGGTGGTGGGGACACCACTGCCCAGGCCATGGAGACGGGAGAGAAGCGGCCGTTTGCAGACCCGGGATTGGCTGCCAGGTCTCCTCCCAAAGTCACCCCAGCTCCGTGCACCACAGAGCAACCTCGGACTTGGAGCCTCAATTTTTCACTGGAAATGTCTCCTTTAGAGCCGAGAGGTGTGTATTTTATGTGTCCGCAGCCTGCTGCCCTGCTGGGTGTGGGGACACTGACTAATGTGGGCAGAGGATTCGGACTCAGAGACCAGTGCATTCCACCAGCCAGGTGGTCTGTCATAAATCACAACCATAATCGTGGCCCGGACTCAAGGTTGTTCAAAACTGAAGGTGATGAAGGGGAGTGATTTATGGAGAGCCGGATGCACGGCGGGCTTTGCACGGTCAAGTCCTGCTGCAGGGAGGCTGGCCTGCCCTGTGCTCACCCCAGGCTTGCCCTGGCCAGGGGCTGACGGGAGGCCGAGGCCCTGGGTGGTGGCCGCAGGTGACATCGTCCACAAGGCTGGGAGGGCCCAGCAGCCCCTACCGACCCTATCCCACCCGCCAACCCGAGTTTGGCTCCAGACCTCATGACATTAAGTATCCCGGAGCCGGTGGGTGTGAACTTCACGCTACTTCCCGCCGGATCAGCCAGGGAAAACTTTTGCCAAGTCCGGCTCAGTGAAGAATTGGGGTCTTTACCTACGGAGCTCCTTTCCTGCACTCTGCTCCCCGTTCAAAACTTCATCCCTCTCTGCACTAGAGCCCTGCCCGCAGCCCCTCCTCTTACCTGAAACCCAGCAGGACCACAGAGACCCACTGGCGTTCCCGAAACACCCTCAGCGTGCCCCTCTGCTCAGGACCCTTGCTGCCCCTTCCCTGTGTTGCCAAAATTTGGCCTCTGTACACCATGCCAGATTAAATCTCGGAGACCAAGTTTTGGGCGAAGTAGAAAGAGCTTTATTGCTCTGCCAGGCAAAGGGGGCCCCAGTGGGCTAATGCCCTCAAGACTGTGGGTCCCACCCTGGAGGGGGTAGTAGTGAGGAGTCTTATCATGTTCAAGGAGCAGGGCATGGTCAACTCGTGGGTGTTCTTCTGATTGGTTGGTGGTGAGGTCATCGGGAGTCGGCACCATCAACCTTCTGGTTCCAAACGGTCTGGGGTCTACATGCTTGTGGGCAGCAGACAGTAAACTTCTCCCACCTGGTGGGGGCTTGAGTACCTGCACAACAGCTCAAAGGACAGGGCTCAGAATAGTCTCTACAATCCTTGAGGAAGAACTAAAGGTCCCTGGCTTTGTTTAACGGCAAAAGTATTATTATTTTGTCTTGCTTGACTGTTTTCCTTTCTGTATTTTCTCACTTCTCTGATTCAATTTATTCTTTGACTAAAGTTCTTCTACAGACAAAAGCCAGGCGGAGGACGTGGGTGGGGCTGTGTTCTGGGAAGGCCTCGTAGGGTCCTGCTCAGTGACACCTGCACCATCCACTCTCAACTCGGGCCTTCCTGCTGCTCACTGAGGGACCACTCTCCCATCAACAGGCTGCTCCTGGCCTCGCTGACCCGCTCCCTCCCCCTCCCTCTCTCCCCCTCCCTCCCTCTATTCCCCTCCCTCCCTCCCCTCCCTCCCCCTCCCTCTCTCCCCCTCCCCCTCCCTCCCCTCCCTCCCTCCCTCCCTCTCCCCCCTCCCTCTCCCTCCCTCCCTTGCACCCTTCACCCAGTTTCTCCCATGGTACTAGGGGGTATAGTTGCTTAACTACAGTACAACATCACACCAGGAAATCAACACTGACACAACCCATTGACCTTATTCACATTTCCCCAGTTTTACATGCACTCATTTGTGTGTGTGTGTGTAGTTTATGCAATTTTGTCACAAGTGTAGGTTTGTCTGTGTACCACCACAGTCAGGATTCAGGATACAGAAACAACCAACTCCCTCCCTCTCCCCTCTGTACCTGGGCAATGATTAATCTGTTCTCCATCTCTCATTTTGCCATTTCAAGAATGCTGTGTAAATGGGATTACTGTGCAGTGTGTCATCTTTTGAGATTCTCATTTTTCACACACCGTATTTCCCTTGAGATCCATCTAAGTTGCTGCCTCTGTGAGCAAAGTTCATTCCTATTGATTGCTGAGTAATACTCCACAATAACCACAGTTTAACCGTTTGCCGCTTGAAGGACATTCACATTGTTTCCAGGTTTACTATAAATAAAATTGCGCAGAGCATTTGTGAACAAGTTTTTATGTGAATGTAAGTTCATTTCTCTGGGATAAATGCCCAAAAGTGCAACTGCTGGGACATATGGTAGTTACATGTTTAGTTTTGCAAAAAAAAATAAAAAACCCTGCCATAGCCTTCCCCAGAGTCCTGTACCATTTAGCAGCATATGAGTGATCTATTTTCTCTGCATCCTCTCTAGCATTTGGTGTTATCACTATTTTTTAAGCCATTCTGAAAAGTGTGTGGTAACCTCATTGTAATTTCAATTTGCATTTTCCTAAGGATGTTGGGCGTCTATTCCTGTGCTTATTTACCATCTGTATGCCCACTTCAGTGAAATGTCTGTTCATATCTTTACCCATTTTCTAATTGGATTGTTTGTTTTTTTAATGCTGAGTTTTGAGGGTTCTTTATATATTCTTTTTGCAGTCCTTTGTCAGACGTGTGGCTTCAATTGTTTTATTCATCTGTAGCTTATCTTCATTCTCTCCACAGGGTCACCCTGTGAAGCAAAAGTCTTTAATTTTGCAGAGGCCCAGTTTATCAGTTTCTCCTTTAATGGATCATGCCTTTGTGTCAAGTCAAGGGACTCTTCCTCTACCCCCAGGTCCCAAAGATTTTCTCCTATGTATTTTTCTGAAAATTTTATGGTTACATTTTATATTTAAATCTGTGATCCACTTGGAGTTAGTTTTGTATAAGGTGTGATGTCTTCTAGGTCAAGGCTCATTATTTTTGTCTATGTACATCCATCCCACCTGTTGAAAATTCAGGGCTGCCCTCCCCTGAACTGCTCATATGCCATTGTCCAAGCCCACTGGGCCTGTTTGTAGGGGTGTATTTCGGGGCCTTCTATTCCATCCCATCCATCTATGTTTCTATCCCTCCACAAATGCCCCACTATCCTGGTGACTGCAGCTATATAACAAGACTTAACATCAAGTAGAGTGATTTTTCCCACTTTCTTCTCCTTTTTCAAAGTTTTAGCTATTCTAGGTCCTGCGCCTTTCCGTATAAATTTCAGAGTGAGATTGTCTATGTCTATAAAAAGAAATCTTGCTGGGACTTTGAGAAGAATTGCATTAAATCTACAGATCAGGGGGTGTGGATTGATACCTTTTCTATGCTGAGTCTTCCGGTCCATGACATGGTATGTCTCTCCATTTATTTCACTCTTTTTCTTTCACAAGCATTTTGTAATTTTTAGCATATAGAGTCTGGACATGTTTTGGTTGATTTATACCTAAGTATTTCATTTTCTTTGGATCTATTGTAAATGGTACTGTGTGTCAAATTTCAGTTTCCTCATGTTTGTTGTTAGTATGTAGAAATACCACTGCATTTTGTATGCTGATTTGCCATCCTGCCACCTTGCTGAACTCATTTGTTCTGTTTTATTTTGGTTTTGTAGATTCCTTGGAATTTTCTATATAGACTATCATGTCTTCTGAAAATAGTGGCAGTTTTATTTATTTATTTCCAATATGTGTGTCTTTTATTTATTTTTCTTGTCTTATTGCTCAATGCTGTGTAAGAGAGGTGGAGTTTTTCTGAGAGGAGAGAAGTTTCATTACCATTTCATTGCTTACTAGTCAGTGACTCCACAGATTCTTTCTTCTTTTTGCCCAAATTTATACACTGCTTATTTTCTAGAAAGCTATGTTTTTTATCCGGATTTTAATTCATCAGCATGCATTGCTCCTAAAACCCTTTTATTATTTTTAATTTTTTTTGGCCTATAATAACTTCACTCGATTTCATTCCACATTTTATTTGCACCTTCTCTCCTTTCCTGTGGTCTTGACAGCATCAGTCCGTTTCCCCATCTTTCCATAAACAGCTTGGTTTTTGCCTTTTCTCTGTTGTTACAGGAGGTGTGGCTGGGAACCTTGCTTCACTGAGTTCTGCCCGTTTCTTTATTAATTTCTCCTTCCTTGTTTCCTTGGATTTTCTCTGCAGCTCTTTTTCAAACTTCTTGATATGAATGGTTTCTTTTTAAATTTTCTACTTCCAATAAGTGTACTTAAAGGTATAAAAGTTCCTCTGGGGGGTGGTGTACCTGGTGGTGTACCTTCAACATGTCGACACATATTCATTGCTGTTAAACCTTAAAAATTTCCTTTTTTTCTTTTTCCATTTACTTTTTAATTTGATTTCATTTTTTCAATTAGTATACAGTACAGATGACTATATTTGCGAAAAGTTCTATGAATTTTAACATATATGTAGATGCATTTGGACACCACCCCAATCAGGATACTGACCGATTGGGGTATTTTTAGAACTGTGGTCCTGTGATAATCCATTTCATTTATGAACATAATTCCATCCCCCCCCCAAATTCTCATTCCTCTCTCTTTATAGTCACCCACTCCCCGCACCCATAGCCCAACACCCACTGATCTGTTCTCCATCACTGTGGTTTTGTGTATTCAAGAACTTGTAACCCTTTGAGCCTGGGTCTGCTGACTCAGCACCATGCCTGTTAGATGTGTCAGGGGCACATTCTTTCTGCAGAAGGACATTCGGTTGTGTGGCTGTAGCATAGTGGTTCCCCATTCATCTGGGGAAGGACTTTAAGTTGTTTTTACCTCTTGGCAACTACATATAGTTGCTATAAACATTCATGTATAGGTTTGTGTGTGAACATATTTTTTATTGAAATATAGTTGTTTTATAGTGTTGTGTTCATTTCTGCTGTACAGCAAAGTGATTCATTTCTACATATATATATTCTTTTTTCATATTCTTTTCCATTATGGTTTATCATAGGATACTGAATATAGTTCCCTGTACTACACAGTAGGACCTTGTTGTTTATCTATCCTATATATAATAACTCCAACCTCTCAACCCATCCCTCCCCCACCTGCCTCTCCTTGGCAACCACAACTGTGTGAACATATGTTTTTGTTTCTCTTATTCTTTACTGCTGGATCATATGGTAAATGCATGTTTAGATTTATCTTTTAAATGCCAAATAGTGTTCCAGAGTGGTGGACCAGCAATGTCTGAGAGCCCCAGTTGCTCTGGGTCATTGCCGGCACCCGGCACTGTCAGTGATTTTTATTTTAACCTTTCTGAGAGGTATGTAATGCTATCTCATCAGTGTTTAATTTGCATTTCTCTATGGCTAATAATTAGCCATAGAGAATTTTCCTTCTCTGTATCTTTTTTAGTGAGGTGTCTATTCAAGTCTTTTGCCCATGTTTTACCTGTGTTGTTTGCTTTCTTAATTGTTGAGTTCTTAAAATTCTTTATATATTCTGGATACGAGGCACTTGTCAGATACTTTGCTGGCATATGTTTGCTCCCTATCTTTTCATTCTCTTACAGTGTATTTTACAGAGTAAACGTTCTTAATCTTGATGAGAGCCCACTTACAGATTTTTTCTAAGTCTTGTACTTTTGACACTACATTTAAGAACTCTTTGCCAAACAGCAAGTCATAAAGCTCTCTTCCTAAGTTTTCTGCTCAGAGTTTTCTGGTTTTACATTTTACATTTACATCCGAGTTCACTGATAGTGTAACCTTCACACTGCTGTTCCCTTTTCTGTCACGGACGTACAGCTGATCCAGCACCCTCTGAAACTATCCATTACAAACTTGAATTGCTTTTTCATCTTTGCCAAAACTCAATGCCCATATTTGTGTGGGTCTTTTTCTGGACTCTTCATTCTGTTCCATGGATCTGTGTTTCTGTCCCGTCACCAATTCCACACTCTCTTGATTACTGTAGATTTGTAGTAAGTCATACAATCAAGTAGAATGATTTATTCTTCTTTTTCAGAGTTGGTTTAGACATACTGATTTCTTTGTTTTTCCATACAGATTTTAGAATTAACTTACCCCTATATCTGCAAAACTCCTGCTACAGATTTTGATTGGCATTGTGTTCAGTCTACAGATTATTTAGAATTGTCATCTTTGCTCCTTTGAAATTTATATACATAAACTTGGTATGTCTTTCCATTTGTTTAGTTCTTTGATTCCTTTCAACACAATTTTGTAGTTTTCAGCATACTGTTTTTTAATATTTATATCTAAATGTTTCATTTTGGGAGTAATTGTGAGTTTTTTTAAATTTTTTGTTTCTAATTGTGCCTTTATATGGATCATGTATCCCACAACTTTGCTAAACTCATTTACTGAGGAAGTTGTTTTGTAGATTCCTTGGGATTTTCTACATGGACATTTCATCTGTGAATGGGGTGAACACCTGGGCTTCTTTTCCAATGTATGTCCTCTCTCTCTCTCTTCCCCCACCCCACACTTACTCCCCACCCTCGCCTTAATGTTCTGGCTAGGACTTCCATATGATGTTGAGTAAGAGTAGTGACAATGGACATTCTTGCCTTGAGCCTGACTGTAGAGAGAAAGCATCAGTCTCACCATTAAGTATCAGTCAGCTGAAGGGTTTTGTAAATTTCCTTTATCCAGTTGAAGATGTTATTTTCTATTCTAAAATTTTTATCATTTAGAATGTTGCTTTTTCTATATCAATTAACAGGATCATGTGTTTTTTCCTTCTTCAGCCTGATAACACGGTGAATTACATAAATTGATTTTTTAGTATTGAACCTGCTTACTCAGGAAAAATATCACGTGGTTGCAAGATATAAAGACATAGACACAGACATAGTGATAAATAGAGATATAAATATAGACATATTTGGATACAATTTACTAATATTTTGTTGAGGATTTTTGCATCTAAGACCATGAGAGATATTGGTCTGTAATTTTCTTTAATTTTTCCTCTGGTTTTGGTAAAAATATAATACTGGACTCATTGGGTGATTTGGGAAGTGTTCCCTGATCTGTTTTCTTAAAGAAATTGTATAAAACTGGTGTTATTTCTTCTGCACATATTTGGTAGTGTTTGCCCGTGAAAGCTTCTCAGCCTGGAGATTCCTTTTTCAGGAGGATTTTCAACTACAAATTCAATTTATTTAATAGTCACAGAACTATTATCTATTTCATCTTTGATGAGTTTTGGTAGTTTGTGGTTTGTCCAGTTCATCTAAGTTACAGCATTTATGGTTCTTTTCATATCTGTGGGGTCTGTACTGACACGTACTCTTTCACTTCTGATATTTGTAATTTGTGTCTTCTCTCTTTTTTTTTCCTTGTCAGTCTTACTAAAACTTTACCAATTTTATCTTTTCAAAGAAACAGTTTTTCTGTTTTTATTCATTTTTGCTCTTTGTTATTTCTTTCCTTCTGCTGGCTTTGGGTTTGTTTGGTTCTTCTTTTACTAGCTTTTTAAGTTGGAAAGTTATATTATTGACTTCAGATCTTTATTCTGTTCTAATATAAGAATTTATGCTGTAAATTTCCCTTTAAGCACACACTCCAGCCAGATTCTACAAATTATGGTACGTTGTATTTTCATTTTTGTCAGTTGGAAGTATTTTTTTTAATTTCCTTTGAGACATCCTTTTTGGTCCATGGATTATTTAGATTATGTTGTTTAATTTCCAAGCATTTGGCAATTCCCCTGCTATCTTTCTGTTTCTGGTTTCTAGCTTAATTTCATTATGCTCAGAGGACACATTGTTTAATTACAATTCTTTCAAGTGTGTTAAGGCTTGTTTTATGACCAGAAAAGGGTACATCTTGGTGAATGTCCCACACACTCTTGAAAAGAGTACTAATCAGACCCAGTGGATTGATGATGTTGGTTGATGTTTTGAACTTCTGTCATTAGGCACATACACATTTAGGATTATTATGTATCTTCTGTGATGTGAGCTGTTCATCTTACACAATGTCCCTCTTTATCTCTCATCCTTTCAGCCTACCTATGCCATTCCATTTGAAGTTAGTTTCTTGTAGACAGAAAGAAAATGATTGTTTTATGTGTGTGTGTGTGTGTATATATATATATATATATATATATATATATATATATATGCATTCTTTTTCAGATTCTTTTCCATTATAGGTTATTACAGGATATTGAATATATTTCCCTGTGCTATACAGTAGGTCCTTGTTGGTTATCTATTTTATATATAGTAGTGCGTATCTTTTAATCCCAAACTCCTAATTTATCCTTCCCCCCCCCACCCACTTTTCCCCTTCGGTAACCATAAGTTTGTTTTCTATGTCGCTGAGTCTGTTTCTGTTTTGTAAATAAATTTATTTGTATCATTTTTGTAGATTCCACATATAAGTGATGTCATATGATATTTGTCTTTCTCTGTCTGACTTATTTCATTTATTATGATAATCTCTAGGTCCATCCATGTTGCTGCAAATGACATTATTTCAGTCTTTTATATGGCTGAATAATAGTATTTCATTTTAATTTATCCATTGTGAATTTTTTTTAATCTATCATCTTTTTGACTGCATCTCCTTATATAACTTTTTGAGTGGTCTCTCTAGGAATTATAATATGTAATACTTACCTTTCCACAGTATACTGGGAATCAGTATTTTTGCCTCCCTGACTTTCAGGCCCCTTTACCCTCCTCTTCCTAGTTTAGTCCTCCTGTATGTTACATCTACAGATGTAAAACCCCCTCAGACAATGTTAATTTTTACTTTCAACCATAATTTTAAAGCAAAATTTTTAAGACTCAGGAGGAGGAGAATCTATCATGTTTACTCAGTCACTGTTTCTGTCTCATAGGCTTTGATGTTTTTAAATTTTGCTGGAGTGATTCCAGCCTGCTACAGATGCATGGTCAGCATGGACCTTCCAGGAATCATGACCCACGGTCCACGTGGTGGTGGGGTCGGGCATGATGACCTGGGACTTGGGGCCCAGATCTGATTCCACAGGAGACTCAGTCTCGCAGACATAGAGCTTTATGCAGCAGATACACCAGCAGGACCCGGAGACCTCTCCTCCTCATGGAGGGCCACCAGCCCAGAGTGCGAAGCAGACATTTTCCTGCCCCTCCCACCCCAGGACTGCCTCTGCCCAGGGAGACAGGGCTGGACACTGGACATCTCCTAGACTCTTGCTGCCCAACCATGTGATCACATGACAATCAGAATGGCTCTCTGATAAATGTCTGACATCCTTGCCCAGTTCTGAAATTGAAAATAAAAATAAAATAGCAATAACTTTTAAGTAGTGTCGACTGAAAAAAATGCATAATGTGAGGGTTGTGAGTTAAATTTTATTGGGGGCAAAATGAGGACTATAACCCAGGAGACAGCATCTCAGATAGGTCTGAGAAACTGCTCCAAAGAGGTGGGGCGGAGGTCAGTATATATGTGATTTTGGTGACAGGGGATTACATGCAACCAAGCACACATTTTTGCAGAAGTTTCTGCTAGAGTCTCATGAAGGTTACTGTTAGTCACGAGGTGTAGACGTCACCAGGAAGGGTTTTAGTGCTTTCCTAGATACGAGGAGATGCAAGAATTAGGCTCATAAAATTGTCCCCTGAAAATATCTGACTGTCTGGAGACCTGCTCTGCCTGTTTTTCCTGGAGCACAGAGGGCCTCATTCCTGATCTTCACCCTGAACTCCTTTCAGGGGGAGTTGAAGGTCAGCAGCTGCAGCGGCTCAGGATTTAATCCTTGTAGAGGCGGATGGCGAGTGCCAATTTGTAGGTGACAATAGCTAATGCAGATATGCTGCTTACCATCAGGGACCATTCTGAGCACTTTCAGTACATGGCTCATCTTCACACCAATCCTGAGGCAGCTATAGTGTTTTCAGCCCCATTTTATAGATAGGAAAACAGGAGAGAGAGGTCAGTCAAATTCCCCAAGATGACACGGCAGTAGCCAGTGAGGCTGGGATCTGGACCCAGACAACCTGGCCGCGAGCCGTGCACCTACACACTATGCTGCCCCACGTGGCTGAGCAGAAACCCATGAGTGACCACCCCCATGAGGACAACTCTGTAGCCACAGCAGCGCAGGGCAAAGCCCTCTTCTGATGCAGACAGCTGACCTGTTACCATTCATCCCACAGTTGCCCAGGGAGCGCCTGGTCTGGACAAAGTCCCACAAGGCTTGGGGGAGTGCGGTGTCCGAGCTTGACAGTGAGGACACAGCCCCTCCCCAGGGAGGGTTTTTCATAATGAACTGGAAACCGTTCCAGGGGAGATTAGAGACGAAGCTGGTATGAAGTTTGCAAAACAGAGTGAAAATGTAATGGGGTGAAAAGGATTATCCACGAGATAAAATCTGTGTCCCAAAGCCCCAAATCTCACTGGACTGCTGGGAGAATTTGCAGTGAAACTGCTCTGGGGGTCGTCAGTCGGCCAACAGAGGAAATGGCCCAGCAGATGAATCTACTGTTTGATGAGGATCAGGAGTGAGCACCAAATCTGGGGTGTGGGCTCTGAGAACATTCTGATGCTTCAAGATGGAAATCGTGGTCTAGATCCCTAAATACTCAAAGGATTATAATTTTTTGAATGAAATTGTACAAAGTAGCCAATGAAAGTGAGGTGTGAGGGACCCAGTTCTTACTGAGATCCTCAGAGGAGGCCCCAGGATGGGACAGAGACCACCCCCCAACCCTTCCAGGGCCAAGAGCTCTAGGGAGTCCTCACGGCCCCCCGTAGTGGGACATACATGAAGATGCATCTGGTCAGCTGCTCCCAGCATCCCGAGGGTCCACCAGGATGCCGCAGCCAAGTGCAGACCTCACGTCAGCTCATCCTTCCAAGGTCCCTCTGAGAAGAGAGCACCGAGGACGGCAGGGAGTGCACCTGAGAGAGAGGGTCAGCCACAGATGGGTACCAGGGCGCCTGGACACACGGCTTCTGTCGATGATGCCGGCTCAGGTTGGGCAGGACAGGGGACGCAGGGGGGCTACTCCAGAGGCAGCTGCCCCATCGAGGCAAGGAAGTGATGGCCATGGACCAGGTGATGAGGATGGAGAGACCGGCGATTCTGCAGGTCAGGGGCGTCCAATCTGCTGGACCTGGTAACTAACTGTGTGTGCAGAGGAAGGGAGGGTGGTCTGCAGGACAGGAAGTGTTAGGACATGCAGAGGTGGGCATGGCAACCCTCCCTGGGGCCATCAGAGAGCTTGATGGAGGTGACACCTCCCTCCATCCCCTCATGCTGTGGAAGGAAGGGGCCACTCGGATTTGGCCAAACAGCTACTCATACTGCACCCAGAGGACGCGGTCTGCAGACCCAGCCTGACGTCACTGAACCCACTAGCCTCACTGGGCAGGTGCCCACGCCCGGGCAGAGAGTGCAAGAGCCACCATCCCACACTGGACGGGATGGCACATCCCCATGCGGGGAGGGACTGAGCTTAAAGGGGGGCCAGGGGCCCAGCCATCCCGCCACCTCGGACCCAGAGCCAGAGAAGAGGAGGCAACTGCCCGCCCAGAGCCAGTGAAGTCTGGAGCTGCCTGCCTTCCACCCTCTGTCCAATGCAGCCGGGCGCTCGGAGACTTGTGGGAAGGGTCAGGTCATCTCCCTCAGGGTCCTTCAGCTCTGACTCTCTGGGAAGCTCTCAGGTTTGCAGAAGGATTTACGAGCCTGAGACTAGACTCCCCGAAACCTCAGGGGAGCCCTAACTGTCACCTCACTGTTCCGGCGGCCAATCACCAAGGGTCCCTCAGCACCCAGGAGACACAGAAGATCATTTTCAGGGTGATGGAACTGTTGTGTATGATGTTGTGTTGGTGGATACGGGATTCTACCCATTTGTCAAAACCCACAGGACAAAGTGAACTTTACAGCGCGTGTTGCAGACTGAATTGTGTCTTTAAAAACTCATATGTTGGGCCTCCCTGGTGGCGCAGTGGTTGAGAGTCCGCCTGCCAATGCAGGGGATACAGGTTCGTGCCCCGGTCTGGGAGGATCCCATATGCCGCGGAGCGGCTGGGCCCGTGAGCCATGGCCGCTGAGCCTGCGCTTCCGGAGCCTGTGCTCCGCAACGGGAGGGGCCACAACAGTGAGAGGCCCGCGTACCGCAAAAAAAAAAAAAAAAAAAAAAAAAAAAACTCATATGTTGGGGCTTCCCTGGTGGCACAGTGGTTTAGAGTCCGCCTGCCGATGCAGGGGACATGGGTTCGTGCCCTGGTCTGGGAAGATCCCACATGCCGCAGAGCGGCTGGGCCCGTGAGCCATGGCCGCCGAGCCTGCGCGTCTGGAGCCTGTGCTCCACGATGGAAGAGGCCACAGCAGTGAGAGGCCCGCGTACCGCAAAAAAAAAAAAAAAAACACTCATATGTTGAAGCCCTAATTCCCAATGTGACTTATTTGGAGATGGGGTCTTTAAGGACATAAAGGCTAAATGAGCTCGTGGGGTGGGGCCCTGGCCCTACGGGACTGGTGTCCTTGTAAACAGAGGAAGAGACCAGAGCTCTCTCCCCTCCCCAGGAGCACATGTGAGAAGCCTGCTGTCTGCAAGCCAGAAAGAGAGTCCCCACCAGACACCAGCCCGGCCGACCTCTCAGGCTTGGACTCCGGCCTCCAGGTTGCCAGAATGAATGTCTGTTGTTTAAGCCCCATCTGTGCTGTTTTGTTCTGGCCGCCTGAGCAACTAATACAGCAAATCCAAAAATGACCCGGAGTGGGGTGTCCCAGGAGGAACGCAGACCGTGGGAGATGAGCCCCACTGTGTGGCAGAGCGAGGCCACCTCACTGGAGGTGGGGACGCTGACTGCAGTCGCGTAGGAGACAGTGCCGGCTGGACGCTGCAGGACAGGAGGGCCGGACGCGAACACCGCGCTACAGACGTGCAGCTCTGAACTGTGGAAGACTGTGGATGGAATAAGCAAATAAATTACAGGAAATGGGACCCAGGCTTTTCCCTGTCAGAGGAGGTGACAGTGAAGCAGGGGGTAGGATGAGCCATGGAGTTGGATTCAAGTCAGAGACACCAGTTTGCACTCGTATTTATTCTAATGTGTAAACCCAGACGCACACCTAGTGAAATAAACATAGATACGCGTGTATACAGGGGTAGTGTCCACACACGGATCTCCCAGCTCGGTCCCCTGCAGGGCCCAGGAGCTGTGACAGCCCAGCACCCACACCCTGCTTTCTAAATCCCTTCTCTAATGAAACAAGCCAGGGCCCCTCAGAGAAAGGCCAATTCCAGGTCTGCAGCAGGGAAGAGGGCAAATGAGTCAGGAGCCTGTTGTAGGGCCAGGCAGCAAGGAGGTGCTAAAAAGGAAAAAAGAAAGACGGTATGAGGGTGTCAGAGACATAAAAGGCGATCCCAGTGGCCAAAGGTAGAGCCATTCAAGCAGTAAAATAAAATAATATTAGATTATGACCCAGGGCTTCCCTGGTGGCGCAGTGGTTAAGAATCCGCAGGGGACACAGGTTTGATCCCTGGTGCGGGAAGATCCCACATGCTGCAGAGCAACTAAGCCCATGCGCCACAGCTACTGAGCCTGTGTGCCACAACTACTGAAGCCCACGCGCCTACAGCCCGTGCTCTGCAACAAGAGAAGCCACTGCAATGAGAAGCCCACGCACGGCAACGAAGAGTAGCCCCCACTCGCCGCAACTAGAGAAAGCCCACGTGCAGAAGCAAAGACCCAACGCAGACAAAAATAAATAAAAGAAATAAATTTATTTCAAGAAAGAGATTATATTGGGGCTTCCCTGGTGGCGCAGTGGTTGAGACTCCGCCTGCCGATGCAGGGGACACGGGTTCGTGCCCTGGTCCAGGAAGATCCCACATGCCGCGGAGCGGCTGGGCCCATGAGCCATGGCCGCTGAGCCTGCGCGTCCGGAGCCTGTGCTCCGCAACGGGAGAGGCCAAAACAGTGAGAGGCCCACGTACCACAAAAAAAAAAAAAAAAGAGAGAGAGATTATAACCCAACGCATAAATATGTAAGACATAAGTGATTGAATAAATACATGGGAGAGAAGGGACAAATCTTCTCACAGAACAATTCCCACTAACCCTGCAGGAGGAATGAGGGAAGCAGAAAATCCCATTAGAGCTCCCTAGCACTAAGCCACAGGAACAGGCCCCAGTGGGCGCAGAAATTGCTGGGCGAGACCTGGAGGGAATCACGTGGTCGCACAGCCTCCAATATCTCCCTGGGACCCCTGGCCGCCCAGTGGTTAGGACTCTGCACTTCCACTGCAGGGACACGGGTTCCAACCCTGGTCGGGGAGCTAGGATCCCGCATGACACTCTACACGGCCACAAAAATAAATAAACTTTAAAAAAAATATCTCCCCCAAATATGTCTTACTCACTGGGGTGATTTTAGCATATGAACCAAATTCTTCAACTGCCTCCTTCAAGCAGCTAGAGCTCAAGTCCCCTCCCCTTGAGGAGGGCCTGGGCTCAGTGACTTCCCTCCAGAAACAGAGTGCAGACAGAAAGAGAAACTATGCCGCGGACAAGCCTGCGGACACCACCCTAACCTCTGGACCCCCCACGAGTGACAGCCTCCCCGGTCGCCGCCAGCGAGTCCCCGAGAGGGTGCAGTCAGGAAGGCGCTTCCCACCTGCGATGCCCTTTGACAGCCCAGGAATACAGAAGAAACACCAGAGAACCCAGAACTGGGGGAGACCCAACCGAGTCACAAAAAATAAGAAAGGCTGGAAACCGTCACAGGCCAGAGAAGACAGGAGATGAGGGGCTAATGGGACGTGGGGTCCTGGCTGATCCTGGAGCAGATGGAGGTCACCCGTGGCGAGGCGGGCGGATCCAGTAAAGCCTGTGGTTTGGTTCACGGTCCCTCGAGCCGGTGCTCCATTCCTGGTCTCGACAGAAACACGACAGAGAAGAAGTGCACAGAAAAAGCGGGATGGGGGTATACAGGGACTCTCTGCAGTGTCTTTCCAATTCTTCTGTAAGCCTGAAATTATTTCAAAATAAAACTTTTAAAAGGGAGGATGCTTATAATGTGGGCAGCTGAAAGAACATTCTGAGTTTTCTGGATAACAAACACCACTTTCCTGAGCAGATGCCAGGGTCCCGGAATGCCCCAACAGGATTCTCTTTTAAAATGTGAGCAGAGTCCTTTCCTATGGAAGTCCAAGAAACATAGAACTTTAAAAAGTATACTTAATGAGAAAAAATTTAGGAAATAGTATTAAAAAAACATAAGAATCTGCATTTATTTCCAGTTTCTGGATCTAGGGAAACTGCATCTTTGGGAGCAGCGGTACCAAACGCAAGTAGCTTTTTAAATCCCCAGCAAAGCTGTTGATTTCTAAAGTAAACCAGGAAGGAAAGGTCAGCACTTAGAGATCATCCCCCTGTGTCCCAGGCCAGGAGTTGGAGGCTGGGAAAACGGATGCCCAGGGCAAAACACCCCCTCGAGTGAGAACAGGAGTGACGGCCACAGTTATCTTACTTAAAACCACGGCTGACGTCAGAGCCCAGCTGGTGGCGAGATCAGAGCATTTCAAGAATTCACTGACATTCACCGTTAAACTCACCTCTGGTTGTCTGGAAAGATGGAAAGAAAACCTACTTTAAGGTGGGACAGATGGTCCTCATTTCCACACATTTATTATGAAAATGCAGCAAATCTTTCTCAATTTCCACCCCAGCACACTGGGTTTTTGGGGCAATTCAGGCTGGAGGAACCCAACTTTCCGAAGCATCTAAAGCTGTTGGTTATGCTTCAGGAACCCGGGCTGCACAGCGAGAAACACAGTAGCCCCAGGGACACAGAGACACAGCCCTGCGGGGTCTTCTGGGGCCCACCCAGACCTGCCATGTAGTCTCAGCACCAGGGTCCTCCTCCGGTCCCCAGCTGGACACAAACAGGTGCTGTTTGGACAGAGAAAACGAAAAGGACAGGGCAAAGTAGCTTCAGTGTCTTGCCTGACTCTGTATGAACTGTGAGATTTGCACTTCAAGACCCTGAATCTCTCTCCTCTCTTCCTGCCCCCAGGAGGCAGCCCTGAGGTCTGAACAGAAAGGTCTCCCGTCTCTGAGCAGTGAAATTAGACCCCATGTGTGACCTTGTATTAAGGGTCCAGCCACAGACTTGACCGGAGAGGGTGGGGCTCCTCTATATTCCTCGTGAACTAAATGCAATCTCCCCCCAGCTCCCCCCATCCATGACTGTCAGCACACTCAAAGCGTTTCGAGCAGCCTCACACCTAAAAAAGAAAAGCTTCCTAAGTTGCTTCCGTAGGGGCCGATTTTCCTTACGCAGCGCATCGTGAGAACAATTTAAATGAGGTTTTGGGGTATAGATTCTAACTGGTTACAAGATAATTGCTAACAATGAAAACATCCAGCTTTGCATCCAGTCCTCAAATTCTAATTTTATGTGAGAATTAGTTCACAAATATATAATTCCAATTAGCACATGTTGTCACTTTTATGTCTGTACGATTTAGACTTTCACCCCAAAAGTTATTTTAAATCTGTTTTGGGAGAATGTTTAATTTGAGTTTGGCAAATGACATTTCTGCAGATTCCGCTGGAGATGACATGTGTCAAGCTGCCATCTGAGAAGTAATTTGTGTCATTTGCTGGGGTTCATTATTGCAGATATTAGCAATCAATATTTCTTTCCTCAAACAGGACAGCAGCTGGCTCTTAGGAACCCACAGAAAGCTTTCTCTTCCACTTTAAACTGTCCTGGGGGGTATTCTGAGTGGGTGCTGATCATCCCTCAGGGACAAGGGACAGTCAGCTCTCAGACCCTGGGGTATGGGGGCGAGAGGGTGCTGGAGAGAGAGGGAGAGAGATAGAAAGAGACAGAGACAGATAGAGACTCAGCGACAGAGACCCAAAGAGCTATATCAGCAGGACCACCACTGAAGCTGAGCAGGGTCCCCACTACTGAGGCTGCTTGGTGGGATGAGGACACTCTGAGGGGGGAAGGGCCCCCCGAGGCCGTACAGTTGAAGCTGAGTTCAGAACACATAGGCCCCAGGGGAGGCCCTGATCCCAAAGATTTTAAAGACCAGTGCCTGTCCGTGGTGCCCACTAACTCTGAAGGCACCATACATCATGAGACACTTCAAGCCAGGAAGCTTTGGGGCTGATTTGTTATGCAGCGAAGGCTAACTGATACAAGGCATATGGGACTTAGGTTGGTGTCCTTCCTTTATTATCCAATAAAGAAGAAGACCATTTAGGTTATATGTAAGATACAAGTAATAACCATCAATGAACACCAGAATACCTACCACCCAAGCTAAAAAAACAGAATTTCTGAAGCCCCCTGTGTGACCCTCCCCAACCCCACCCCATTCCACCCCTGGGTGAAGTGCCACCCTGAATTCTGTGTTTCCTGCTCTCTGGTTTTTCGAATCCTTTTTCCACACCTGCAAGGAAGACCAAGGGATGCACTGCTTGGGTTTGGGGTGGTCTGGACCTGGTGCAAGTGGACCCGTGCTGGCACTCTGCCTCGATGCTATCTCCTCTCCCATGAAGTCCCCGAAGGCCACACACTCTGAGATTCACCCACTTTCGTGGCGGTGTGTCCCCTACTGTCTGAATGTGTCACACCTGGTTTGTCCGTTCCACCACGCCAGGTAATTTGCAAAATTACATAACCACCATGATGATGATTCTGGCACATGCCCCCTGTCTCAGACTTCCCACGGGTGCACAGGGGGGTCCAGGTGTGGTGCCTGAGCCATTTACTTCATGTACACACTCTGTCCTTGTCCACGTGGGCCACGATGGGAAAGGCTGGACATAGCCTGTAGGGATACACATCTCAACACTGCTCAGTTTCCCTTAGTCTGTCTCCAAAATGTCCCCACGATTTACGCCTCCCAGTCCAACCTCCTGTTTCTCTTCCAGGCTCAAATCCGTCACTCATTTTTGTCTTGTTATTTTTCTGTTTCGTACTGATTTGTAGGACTTAGTTACACATTCCAGACACTAATCCTTCGTCAGCTGAATGCATTGCAAACACCTCCTCCCAGTTGGTGGCCTCTGTGTCCATTTATTTAAGCCATCGTTGATGGATTTTAATGTAGCAGAATTTGTCAATCTTTTTCCTTTGTGTTTGCACTTCTGGGGTTTTAAGAAATTATTTCTTAGTCAATGGTCATAGTATGTTCTCCTATGTTGTCTTATAAAAACATTAGAAACATTTATATTACCATTAAGTACTTAATCCATTTGGAACTGATTTTTTTTTTTAATTTATGGCTGCATTGGGTCTTTGTTGCTGCACGCAGGCTTTCTCTAGTTGCAGCGAGCGGGGGCTGCTCTTCATTGCAGTGTGCGGGCTTCTCATTGCAGTGGCTTCTCTTGTTGCAGAGCGTGGACTTTAGGTGCACGGGCTTCAGTAGTTGTGGCATGTGGGTTCAGTAGTTGTGGCTCATGGGCTCTAGAGTGCAGGCCCAGTAGCTGTGGCGCACGGGCTTAGTTGCTCCGTGGCATGTGGGATCTTCCCAGACCAGGGCTCAAACCCATGTCTCCTGCACTGGCAGGTGGATTCTTGACCACCGCACCACCAGGGAAGTCCCTGGAACTGATTTTTACGCACAGAGTGAGGTAAGAGTCCATTTTCTTCCTTTTTCTAGATATTAACCAATTTCTCCAGCATCAGTTACTGAATGTCTCCTTTCCGCACTGAGGGGCAAGGCCAGCTCTATTAGAATCACATACACATTACATCATCAGTTCCTTCCCAGACTCTCCACATCATCAGATCTGAGCTGCGGTCACCAGGGCTCCCCTGTACTCCCTGGAGGGGCCTGCGTTCAGCGAAAATTCACCACCCAGGATTTCCACTTTCTCTACAGCGCTGGCCTCTGAGGCCTCCTTAATTTCCTGACAGTTTGGTGAAGTGCTAAAAAGGACTTTTAAATAGGTTGCACCCAGCATTTATAGTTGTTTGCAGTTGGATTATATTCAGTGCTTCATCTGCCACACTGCCAGATGTGGAAGTCCTTCACTGGGAGAAACGCCTAAATCCACCACCTCCTCACACTCCGTGGTCATTCAGAATTACTGTCATGTCGCCAGTTTATTTGATCACAGCCTTTCAGGGCATTTCATTCTAAAGTGCACCCTGTCTAGTTCTTCCAGTGAAAGTAAACTCCTGGTCTTGGCCCCACACTGTCTTTACTTTACCCTCACTCTTGAGTATTTTAGCTGGGTATAGAATTCCGGATTGACAATTACTTTCTATGAGCACACTGAAGATATCTCACTGCCCTCAGTAATCACTACCACGGATGAGAAGTCTTTCTAACCTAATTATCTTTTTTTCTATAGTAATGTTTCTACTCTCTGAAAAAGTGTAATATTTTATGTATTTATGTATGTGTGTATGTATGTATGTGAACATGCCTGTGTGTGAGTGTATGTATGTGTGCATATGTGTGTATGTGTGTATGTATGTATGTGGGTGGATGTGGATGTAAGTATGTGTGTGTGTGTGTGTCTATATGTGTGGTTGGATGGATGTGGGTGTGAATGTGTGTGCATATGTGTGTATATATGTATATATGTGGGTACGTGTGGATATAATTATGTGGATGTGTGGATTACGTTGATGTATGTATGTGGGTGTGAATGTGTGTGCATATGTGTGTATGTATGTATGTGGGTGTGTGTAGATGTAAGTGTGTAGGTGTGGACATGTGTGTGGACATGTGTCCCTAATGTTCCACCATTTCGTTTCAACAAGATCAAGGCGCATATTTGCTTTCACTTACTTCACTTAGTAGAGGATGTTTCCTTCAATGTTGGGAGACCCTCATCTAGCATCTGTCCAGACACACCATACATTGTCCCCCTTCTCTTGCCTCCTCTGGAATCTCAGTGGATGGGCTGGACTTTCTCATGCCATTGCCCTTCCCCATGTCTCTTCTCTTTGTGAGGAAGTGACTTCCTCAGATCTACCTTTAAATTCACTGATTTTCTCATCAGCTGTGTCTAATTGACCATTTAACCTGTTTACTTCCCACATTAAATGACTCTTTTTTCATTCCTACACATTCTATCTGCTTCCTTTTCTCTTGTTTACCGTCTACCTCCTTCGTTCATAGTTTCCTATTCTTGCCTTATTGTTCCTGTATTATTTTTTCTCCTTACATTTGTTACCCTTTTTAAAGGAGCTCTTAGAATGTTCTACCATCTCTCGTCTTTGGGGTGCACGTGCCCCCATTTCTTCATCAGCCCCCAGGGCTGCCCTCAGGGTGCCAGGTTTTCATCTTTCCTTTCATCACCTCCAGTGGGCTCTTCTCCATGGCGGGCTCTTCTCCATGGCCGCCTCTTGTTGAAACCCACGCCCCCAGGACACAGGACTTTCGCTGGATCTACAGAGATTTGTGTTTTAACTTAAGTTGTCTTCCCATAGAACTAGAGATATAAATCCCATGTCACATACAGCCATGATTCAGGCAAGCGTTTCCCATCTTCAATCCATTGAGAAGCTCCAACCGAGCACCTGTCCCTTACCAGGCACCTCTTAGCTCACCCCTGAGACTACCCTAGCCCTGACCCCTGGGCCCACCACAGCCCTGAGCCCACCCCAGACCTGACCCTTGGGCCCACCCCAGTCCTGACCCCTGAGCCCACCCTAGAGCTGGCAGAGGACTGGCCACCTTGCCATTTCCACCACTTGCCGGTGATTTCTTCAGCCCCTTTTCGCTGGGAGGGAGGCCCTCGACTCCCCTGCAAGCCTGCTCCTGGTGCCCACTTGGGCCTTAAGCTCAGCCCCCAAGGCCCACCCCTGAGTCTTCAGCTGCTTCTTACCTTGTCTGCCCCCAGGTTCAAGCCCCTCCCTTGTGTCTGAGTAGTGGAGAGCTCTATCCTTTTTAATCTCCTCTATGTATGTCTTGGGATGTCATATAAAAGCATTTCTAAGCCTGTGGGCTTGTGGGGAAGTTGAAGGGAGTCAAGGAGGAGCTGAGCCTGGGGATTGATGAGGGGGTGGGTGTTGAAAAGCAAAGCAGGAACTGAGCTGCCCCCAGCCCCCCAGCGCTGACAGGTACATGACAGGCTGACCCAACTTGGGTAGGGCAGGGGGCACCTCAATTTGTAGCCGCTGGAGCTCCGAGGACCCCTAAACCCCACAGGGGCTGCTGCTCCCTGCCCCTCTCTCTTCCCAGAGCTGCCGGCCCTAGACATTGGCCAGGCCCCTGACCGCTGCCCCATCTGGGTAGGGGAAGCACCCTGAATCATACCTGGTCCCCCTGCCCAGTCCCCTGCTTATGCCACGTGGGGACCCCAGCCCACCAGGCGTCAGATCCAAGGAGAGAAGGAGAGAAGGCTGGCCCTGAGTCCTCCTGGGACAGCAGAAGCAGGTGAGACAGGTCAGCCAGGACCCCCCAGGACAAACACCCGAAGGGCCCTGGGTAGGGGCAGTGAGGGGGCAGGAAGGGGCAAGAAGGGGGCTCGGGAGCCGGTGGAGCGTGTCTTCTGTGAAATCTGAATAAAATGAGCCTCTAACTCTCCTCCCACTGAAAATGGGAAAGCTGCTAAAAACTGGGAAAAGTGTCTCAACAGGCATCTGTGGGAAGGCCAGCAAATTCAATTAGAATCATCTCCAGAAGCTGCAGGAAAATCTTTCCTTTCTTCATGGAAATCATGAAATTTTCCTTATTCCTGCCCCAAGATGGTGGCTCTCAGAGATGCCCAGGGGTGGATGGCAGCTGTGCTCCGGTGGGGTCCCAGGGAGATTCCAGGTGCTGGGTGGACAGGCTGGAGAGCTGGATGTGCCGGAACCGAGGAGACGGCCGAGCTCGTCCACCAGGGCCCAGCCCTCCTGGCTCAGAGCCGCTCATCTGAGCTGTCCCCAGGCCTCCCTGTCCCTGGGCCACATGCAGGTGAAGGGACAGGTCCCTGGGAGGGGCCAGCAGGGCCAGGTTAGGGACCCATGCAGGACGTCACATCCACTTGGCACCGTCTCCCTGGCCCTCTCTGGTCTGTAACAGGACCCCCCCCCCGCCGCCACGAGGAGCAGAGAGAGGCTCGGGGGCCCTAGTGGGGCAGTGTGTGTGCATGTGTGTGTTTGCAAGTGTACTAGTCCCTACGTGTGCATATGCATACATGGACCTTTGTGTCTGTGCACGTGTGTTGGTGTGTGTCTGTATGTCCGCGTGTTTGAGGTGTGCCTTGTACACACGTGCCCGTGTGTGTGCGTGCAGAGGAGTGTTTGGAGCATGCAGGTGTGACTGCATGTGTTGTGTGTGTGTGTGCGTATGTGCCTCTGTGTGCATTTGTGAGGCCCCCCAGCTCGGAGCCAGCAGAGTCCTCACCACAACACTGGCCCTTGGGCCATGCTGGGCCCAGGCCACTCACCCAGGAGTGGTGGTCAGCAGGCCGTGTGGCCACAGGCTGAGGGTGACTCAGCCGGAGGAGCACGGAGAGCGGGGACTCGACCCCCGGGACACACTTGTCACTTCTGATTGTCAGGACTGGGCGGGCTCCTGGCGTCCAGGGGGTCAAGGCCCTGACGCTGCTCAACATGGGTCCTGGGGCCATCCCGAGGCTCCGCTGGGATGACCGGGGATGCGCTGGCAATGGCGGAGCTCTGGACACACGCAGAGGGCTGGACGAGGCCAGCTCATCACCTGTCCTCACCCTCCCCCTGCCCAAGGTCACCCGGAGGCACTCAAGAGGAGGGGCCAACTCCCGCAGCCTGGGGTCATTTAGGGCAGGTCCAGGCCGCGCTGGGGTCACGAAGCTGGAACAATCTTCCCAGGACCTGCGTGCCCTGTGGGTCCTCTGCCCCTTTCCTCGGTGCCCCCCAAGGACCCCGGGCCCAAGCATTGGCGGCTCTGCCCTCATCCCACGACGGCCCAGACGCCAGGGGCATCACACCTTTCCTCCCTGAGGTCCCCTCCTCGACCACCCTCCTCCACGAGCCCCCAGCCCAGCCCGGGCCCCTCGGGCATCCCCGTCTGGGTTACACAGACCATGCCCCCCGACTAAGATCCCGCATCTCCATCCCCCTCACCCTCCCAAGAGAGCAAATGTTAATCATTTAGCACCAGAAGGCCTGTCTCTGAGGCTGCGGCTTTCAGGAGGCTGTTTCATTAGTGAGCACAATTAAAGGAGAAATTGATTTCTGGCCAGAAATGATAACAAAAGAATCAGCCCTCACAGGTGGGAAGAGGCGCTTTTGAAAAGCCACGGGGAAGGCTTTGAGATGCTAATGCCGGCCCCAGAACTGCAGGAGAGGAGGGCCCGGCAGAGGCAGGGCGGGCACTGGGCAGCCCCAGGCCCTGCGCTCCAGCACCCGGGCCGTCCCTCTGTCCCCTCCACACCGAGGTCTGGAAGCCCACGATCTCCCACAGACTCAGGCTCTCAGCCGCCCTGGCCAAGGCCTCAGGCCACGGTCAAGGCAGGCACAGCAGAGGCCTCGCTGGGGCGAAAGTGTCGGGGAATCAGGGGTCACGATGCCCCATCCACAGGGCAGGAGCGCCAAGTGATGAGTGCCGCTTTGGAGAACACCCCCCAGGGAGCCCCTGGGTCCCGGAGGACGGTGGCCAAGTCAGAGCAGCCACTCCCTGTCCCACCCTTTTCCACCAAGCCCTGAGCTCTAGGCAGAGGCGCTGGGCCGTGGGGACTGTCCTGGTCGGACATCGTGTGGGCGGCCCAGGGAGGGGAACTCACCAGTCACCCAGAGCAGAAGCCCCGGACCTGTCAGTCACGTGCAGCACGGGGGGGAACCTATATGAGTCTCCCCCACGCGCTCACGGGACATGACTCTGGAAACACACACATGCACACACGAATGCACAGGCATCCCCCACACACACGCATGCACGCACCGTGGCGCCGTGTACCCCTGCTGTGCAACTGGGGGTCGGTGACGTTTCCTGGCAGGACGTCCAGGATGCTGATGGGGCGGCAGCCCCGAAGATGCCACAGGAGCCACATGCTGGGGGACAGCAGGCAGGGCAGGGACAGCAGGGCCGAGCAAATGCTCTGAAGCCCCTTCTGCCTGGGGTCCCCCACCCCCCATCAAGGGGCAAGACATTTGGGGTTTGCCACTGTTTTGCCAGAAGGACTGCTCCCCTTTCTTTGAAGAATGGCTTCTGCTGCTGAAAACAAACTAAAACCAGAAAATCAGGAACCCAAGCCAAAGGGGCCCGCCTTCATGCCACACGGCCTCACCCACCCTCTCTCCTATCCTCCTGCGCCAGTACCCAGCTAGGGGCCCACGGCAGCAAAGGTGGGTACTGTCTGCATGGCCCCCCGGGAGGCGAGAGGGGCCGGGGGTGGAGAGGCTGCTTCCCATCCTTCTCCAACCTCAGGAGAGCTGCATTTTATTTTCTTGTAAAACAGGTGCATCCCCACCCTACTGCGTGCCAGGCGCAGGCTGAGTTCCGTGACCTCTGCGAGCTTGTGACATCCAGGATGGGTGGAGAGGCCAGGGGGCCGAGGCACCGTGATGCTTCCAGGCCCTCCCTCTGGAGCCAGCGCAGGAGGCCTGCAGGGCGAGTGGGCTGAGAGGTTGGGGGTGAACGCAGCAGCTCACGGAGCTCTTGAGTCTGGTCCAGGGTCCACTCTCTCTGCAGCTCAGGGGGGTCACAGGACTTGTGGCCTGTGGTCTTGGAGCCCAAAACAGTATTTGGGGAAGGGAGGGAGTGACCCGGATGCTCAGGTGCATGCCAGCCGGGCTGGCACTACCCCCGTCCACTGGCATCCGTGGCCTCTGTTGCCTCCAAGCTGCCAGGTCAGCCTGGCCTTGCTCAAGCCAGCCCCCTGCTCTAGCAAATTCCTCTGCTGGGCCCGGAGCAGACAGCCGCTCACCTAAATTGTCCTCATAGGTAGATTGTCATCAGATAAATCAATGCCACCAGTAGCTCAAAAGATGCAGCCCTTTTATGAGTCACTGTGTCGGCACTCACAGGGAATCTGTCACAGCTTCTTACTGCAGAGATGTAGCCACGGCCACGGTAACTAAGCTGGGCGCCCGTGATCCCCCTGTCCCAGCGTCCTCCCCACAGACACTCACCTCCCATCCCAGCCGCTCTCTCTCGGGAGGTGATTTATTTTGTTTATGCACAAAAATGTATTTCTATGGAGCATTGTGATTTCTGTTTTGAGTCTAACTAGACACAATTTTTAACCTACATATCAATTACTTATAGAAAATACTGAATTTTTCAGAAAAAAAACCCCCGGGAGACAAGGTTGGGAGTGAGCCAGGGTGTGGGGGAGTCTTTACTTATTTACTTATTTTAACCAGCGAAGCCCTGACAGGGAGCTGGCAGGGCCACCTTTGGAGGGCCCGTGGCAGGGGCTGCAGGGGCGCCGTGTGTCAGGCATGGGTTTGGAAGGGGATACGACTGTGCCGCCTGGGGCCCCAAGGAGAGGGGACAGCCCGGGTGATGGTCCCTTAGGGGGCCCCAAGCCAGGACCCACCTGGCCTTCATGTGACAGTGGGAGGAGGCCATGCAGGCCAGCCACTGGACACCACGGCCGGGCCTCACCCTCATGCCCACGGCCTCTTCCCCACCTCCCACTCCTCCCCGGAGGCCACCATCCCAGGTCCAGGCTGTCCCTGAAGGGCAGCTGACCCCCGCCCACTGCCCGTCACCCATCTCAGGAAAGGTGGTATCAGGTCACAGCCACGGCACGCCTGCCCAATGAGCTGAAGGGGCCGCGGGCCGCTGCAAGGTTGGGACAGAAGAGATGCTGGGTGACGGGCAACTCTGCGCTCACCTGTGTCCATGTCCCCAGCATGACTACGGGCCTCCCTTCTCGCTAGAGTGTCCCTTGGCCTGTAAGTGAACTTCTTGTCCTCTCAGTCAACACGGGCGGTCCTCATGCCTGTCGTGGGTCCTGGGGGAGTGTGCAGATCTGAGGTCCCTGCTGCCCAGCGCGGCATGGTGAGTGGCCCTGCTCCGTGGGTGGCTGCCGGGCACCGTGGACCACCGGGCGCGCTGCCTGTCCGTCTCCACGCGACTCCACACAAGCACCCAGAGCGGGTCTCCAGGCCCGGGTGCTGACCCCGCTGGGCCCACCGCAGGGTCGAGGGGCCCTCAGAGGAGCTGGGAGCACTCTGATCACCACCTAGGAAGACCCTCAACGCTGCCCACAAGCTCCCACAGGCCGCTGCTGTTCCCTGGACCCTGGGCTACGGCCTCCTCTCCCTCCGGCTCCCACAGGCCCCGCACCGCCGCCGATGGACGTGCCTCCCTGAGCCATCTCACGGCTCCTCTGTCTGAGGCTGGACCCCAGCATTTGGTCGTGTGTGCCCCTGACCTTGAGCCTGGCCCCAGCCTCTGCTCCAGGCCATGGCCAGGGCCCCGCCTCTGCACTGGCCACATCCTCTGGACCCCCAGCCAGATCCCTGCCCCAAAGCTGGAGACAAAAGTGCCTGGCAGTTCCATCCACGAGGAGCCTGGTGGACATGGAGCGGGGAAGGGATCCCTTCGGCGGCGAGCTCACCTGAGTGACCAGGCCGCTAGTCGCATCTGTCACACACCAACCCTCGTCTTGCAGGGTCAATCCTGAGGCTGTCTTCGGCATCCACGAGGGGAAAGGACTGGAGGATTCCTTTACACATGTGCCTGGAGGTGAGCTTAGAGGGGAAGGAAGGCCCTCCCCGGCGTCCCCAGCGCCCAAACGCCCAAACAGCTCCAGCCCGCAGCTCCCGCCAGCACTTCCCCCTGAGCAGCGAGCCAGGTGTGCGCCCAGGATGGAGCCGAGCACATCCCGAGCAGCACACGGACAGTCAGGCACTGCCATGTCCCCTCGGGAGTTGACCTGGAAATACCAGCAGTGGGGACCTCCAGGCCACGGGGTTACAATCACTTGGCGGTGGGGAGGAGGGACAAAGACACACAGAGCAGAGCCCTCCCACCCGGTGGTCTCCCCACGGCCACTCCCTCTTGTGGACCAGCAGCACCCAACTCTGGCCACTCCTTCCGGCCACCCACACCCCACCCTTCTGCACACCCACTGGCCCGCGGTCCCCACCACGGATCCCTCCCATTTTCTCCTGGCCACTTCCTAATGTGGCCACCAGGATAGCGGGACCCCCAGGCACTGCCCCTGCACAGATGCCCTCCTGCCGCAGGGTGAGGGCCAGGCCCCACACCAGCAGCCCCTCCCCTCCCCTCCCGGAGCAGCCAGATGGGTAGGGGACTCACAGGTGGTGCTGCTAAGAGCCTGGCCCACACCTGGAGGGCACCCATCCTGCCAAAGCGGAATGAACAAGAACCCGGGGGTCAAGGTCAGCCCAGGGAGAAACTGAGCACTGACCCCAAGCCCTGGGAGGCGAGGTGGCCAACACAGCATCACCTGCGGCCTGGCCTCCATCCTCCCTGCTCAGCAGCCTGGACCACCCCCCTACGGCCATGATGCCCAGAGATGCCGCCTGAGCATGACCTTGGCTGCCGGCTCCAGGCAGCTCATTTGTCTTGATTTTTTCCTCTTCACAGCCCGCGGTCACAGCCCTGCCCACTGCCAGTGGCTCCTGAGGCCAGAAGAGGTTTGAGGGAAAATAATCAACAAGAACAGCTGCTCCCCACCAGGCAGGCCCTCCACACTCCCAACTCTGGAGCAGGATGGGGGAGGGCTGCAGAGAGACAGGGTCCCCAGACTGCACTCGCCCCATCTCTGCATCGTGGGCCACTTAGGTGGGGCCTGAGCTCCAGGGGGACAGGATGAGAAGGAGGTTTGGGCTGAGCCATGGGGCAGCGGGCGGCCTGGGGTCCTCCTGACAGAGCCCCTGACCCTAGGACCCCGCCTCACTGCGAGTCTGCATCTTCTCCAGGGATCATCGGCCCTGTCCTTAGCCCTGTCCTGAGCGCTGCAGCCTTCAGCTCAGAGTTAGGCCAGGTGCCGGGGTCGCTAAGAGCAAGCGGAGGAGGCTGTCCACCCCCAGTCCTGGGCACAGGTGCAGGGTCCCCAGGTCGCCCTGCACTGGTGGAGGCAGCTCTGCCCAGAGCCCGGAGCTAAGCCTTGGGGTTTGGGGGTGAGAGTCCTCTGGATGACAGGCTACCAGCCCAGTCGGAGTGGAGGGAGTCTTTGAGAAAAGGAAGAATGAGAAGGGACTTCCTTCCCCTGATCATAAATCCAGTTGAAGCCCAGGCATCCACCTGATGGACTGGCAGAGGCCCATCGAAGCCGCATCCACGTCAAGACGCTTCACTCCCCCGGGGCCCCTGCATCCCTTCAGCTCTTTGCTCCAGTGGCCCTACTTCACTGTATTTCCAGAATTTTTTTAAGTGAATCTAAGAACACTCGGCCCTAATTTCAAACAACAAGCAGATTCCAAGTCGCTAATCTGACAGAGGACACTCAGCGAGTGGGGACTGGAATGTTCGGGAAACAGGGCTCATCTATTCCCTGCACCTCTAGTGGAGGGTTGTCTGGGAGCAGCAGCCTCAGGGGGCCTTATCACAGCATCCCCTCCAGCGCTTCAGCAGGTGACCGAAGACAATGAAGACACTCCGGGGAAAATAAGAGAAAACAGAAGACAGGGCTTCCCTGGTGGCGCAGTGGTTGAGAGTCCGCCTGCCGATGCGGGGGACACGGGTTCGTGCCCCGGTCTGGGAAGATCCCACGTGCCGCGGAGCGGCTGGGCCCGTGAGCCATGGCTGTTGAGCCTGTGCGTCCGGAGCCTGTGCTCCGCAACGGGAGAGGCCACAACAGTGAGAGGCCCATGTAACGCAAAAAAAAAAAAAAAAAAACAGAAGACAGAGGAACGTCGGACCTCGAGGAGGAAAGCTTGTTCTCGGCTCAGAAACAGCAAAGGAAAGGTCCAGGGTGAGGTAGACAAAGGGGAGCCCATCTCAAGACCGTGCGGTGACGCAGCCGACCTCACCCAGTGAGGCACCTGGGTACAGGTGATGCGTCCCACCTGGCAGGTGCTCAGAGCTGCTGGGGTGGTGCCAACGGGGACGCCCAAGCACCTGCCAAGAGCAGAAGGGATGTTCTGGGTACCACCTCTGGAGCATAATTTGACCACATAAATCAAACATGTTTATGTGCCCATTAATCCCCTTTTTTAAATATAAGATCCAAGTACAGGGGGAGCAACCCTTGGGCCTGAAGAAACCCACTGAAGTATCGTTTATGAAATGAAAACTCGGAAATAGCCTCAATACCAGCAATAAAGAAATCAGTAAATAATTATATATCTATCCACTTGAAGACATATATACACAATGTCCCATAGCAGGTAAAATAGCATGGCCAGGATAATGACAAAATATTTAAAATTACACAATGCCTTCAGAGCACAATTAAGTCTATGTTTAAAAAAAGGTCCATAGGGGCTTCCCTGGTGGCGCAGTAGTTGAGAGTCTGCTAATGCAGGGGACACGGGTTCGAGCCCTGGGCTGGGAGGATCCCACATGCCGCGGAGCAACTAGGCCCGTGAGCCACAACTACTGAGCCTGCGCGTCTGGAGCCTGTGCTCCACAACAAGAGAGGCCGCGATAGTGAGAGGCCCGCACACTGTAATGAAGAGTGGCCCCCGCTTGCCACAGCTAGAGAAAGCCCTCGCACAGAAATGAAGACCCAACACAACAAAATAAATAAATAAATTTAAAAAAAAATGTCCATAGAAGAAAATATCAGGATGAAATAGACCAAATTATAACAAAAGCTATCTTTTGTGGCTGGATCTACACATAACTTTTTTAATCCTTTCTATTTTTAAGTATGTTTCAAATTCTCTTACATAAGCACACATCGCTTGCATAATGTTATACTATAGTATATATGTTTTTAATTGAGGCCAAAAAAACATTGCTTATATTGGTCAGTATTACAAGATCCAGGGCTTCCCATCATCTGGGCACTTCTGAGCGTAGCACTGCAGAATTCAGCCCCTCCCCACCCAAGCCCCCAGACCCAGGTGTCCGAGCCCTGCTCTGTCCCCTACGTGGCTCAGCCCTGGCACCTGGGACCCCAGGGCCCTCAGTGAGCAGATGTGAATGAATGGATGTTTTCTGAACGCCTGTGGCAGTGCTCTGTTAAAGGAATAAGTCCTATTAAGAAGGCCAGACCTCTAAACAGAGTGGCCACTGGATGTTTTAGGACCTGCTTAACAAACGTACTTTTAGCTCAATCTGCAAGCACGGGCCCATAGGGTAAATGACTCTGGAAAGATAAATCTGATGGATCTTATATGAAATACCGTGTGCTCAAGGAAAACGATTTGAACTCTGAAAATAAGTCAGAAGTACCAGCTAAAAGTCCTGAGGACACAAAACAAAGTGAAACAAACACACTTTCTCACAATTGACCGGGTCTGTGACTCTGGGACCCAAAGTCCACTTTTCTGGGGGTCTCTGCGGGTCTCCTCTGACAGCACTCGTTCCCACTGACCGTGCTGCATTCACAGTCTTGACCCTCCTCAGCTCTCAACGCCCCCATCACCAAACCACATGCCCCTACGGTGTCGTTCTCAAAGCACAAATAGGACCCGGCTACTCCCTGGCTGAACAAACCTTCATTGCCCAGAAGATAAACCCAAAATCCTGCAGGACCTCCAAGGCATTTGGCAAAATGGCCCGAGCCGCCCTCCGGAGTTGCCCCCAAGACGCTCGCTCACGCAGTCTGGTCTCATCCTCACAAACTCGCCCTTCCTCCTCCTGGACCAGCTCCCCTGGGCACTCCTGCATCCACCCTCCTTTTTGGTCCCAAGGTGTCCCCAAAAACTGTTGCCAGGCTGACACCACACCTCCAGCTCGCATCCCCAGCACCTGGACACACGAGGTTTTCAGGAAGCAGGACAGGACATGGAGAAGGACCAGAGGCAGGTGGGCATATGGCAGTGCCCTGTGGCTAACCGTCCAAGGGAGCAATGTCAGGACCACACCATGGTGGTGACAGAGGGGGCACCTGGCCCAGTTAAGTCTGCAGTTGCCCGTGATGGTGCAGCCTGTCAGCAAGAGCTTATTAAGTGGCTACTGTGTGCAAGGAGGCCCAAGGGGCTCTTTCTCTGATGGGAGGGGGTGTAGTGTTAATTACACAACAATAGAAATGGACCCTTTCCGAGCACTGGAGTGGACACTCCTGCTGGCCTGGTGCATGCGTGTCACCCTCGATGACCGCCAAGTCAGGGGCCGTGCAGGGACACTCCCGCCCTGCATTCTGTGCTCAGATCACACCCGGGCCCCCAGCCTTGCCGGCGGTTCCAGACCTGCCCAGTCCACACGGCAGCCACTGGCCTCTGTGGTCACTGAGCACTGGAACCATGGCCCATGCGGCTGAGGGGCTGAAACAAAGCAAATTCACTAGCAAGGAACTTGACTTGGACAGACAGGGTTTTAAGCTGATACGCTTTTACTTCCAAGCAGAATCGATTCTGTTTTAAAAGGTGCCAGTTTTGGTCAATGTGGATGTGAATATAAAGGGAAAACGATTTTTGTGCTCACTTCAGTTACTGGAAAACTTTTAAGCATATTTGGAACCACATGAGTATGTGAATTTACCTTCTTAGCTGTAAGTTTTATGAAACACAAATACAGATCAAGTTTGTCCAATGAAAATTCAGCCTCTGAATATGACATATGTATCACATCCTTACCAGATGTCAAAGACTTAGTGTGGAAAAGCATGTAAAATATCCCATTAATAATTCATGTTGATTACACATTGGAGTGGTATTTCAGATCTGTTGGGTGAAATAAAATACGCTGTTAGAATTGATTTTAGCTTTTTCATTTCTACTTTTCAATGTGAGATGATGTCCACAGCTCTCATATTTCGACTGGACGGTGCTGGTCAACACACCTTTCTCTCAACCCTCCAAAGCCCTGGACGGAAGTGATCTGAGGTTGGCTTCAAAGTTTTCCAGTGCAGGAGGGCGTGGGGGTGGGCAGGCGCTTGATAAAACCAGACTGTCCGTGGCAGGCGGTGGGGACCCATGGGGGATTATTCTTGAAGCTGAGCAGGGCGAGGGGGACACATAAGAACTTAGTATATGATAGCCTCCACTTTCAAATATGTATAAATATGTTTGAAGTTTTCAATAATAGAAAGATTTTCACTTGAATCCTCAGGAGAGGCTCAAACCAGCCATCCTGGGTCAGGGGCCGTCTTGGTGCATCCATAGTGGCTGGGGAGGAGGGGCCGTGGACGGAATACCAACAGTGGGGGGAGGGTCTTTCCCCTGAGAGGGTGGTAAGTGGGGCACAGTTCTGCATATCGACCCCCCCAACTCCCCAGAGCAGTGTCCCAGCTCAGCTGAGCACCTGGCGCCACCGCGAGGGAGGGCCAGCAGGCGTGGCCCTGGCTCCGAGGGAGAGAGTGACCCGTGGCCACAGGCGGTACTGGCCTCTCGTGGATTGCCTGACAGTCCTCACGGGCGCAGAGCTGCCCCAGGACATCCACCTCTCACTTGCCTGGCCCCTCCCAGAGTCCGAGCACATGGGACTGGGGCCTCGGAACCAGGAGTGATGCTGGGCTCTGGGTCCTGCGGCATCTTCACTAGGGCCAAGCCTCCAGCAATATCCGATTGTACATCTTTATCACATCAACTTCCCTGACACGGAGCTTGAATTTCTGGGAAGTGTGCCGCAAGTCCACAAGGCAATCACACCCCACGTCCTCCTGCAGAGTTTCCCGCTGTATAGACTTCTTTGGAAGAGGCAGCTGGCCGAGAAATAGGAGTGGATCACAGTTTAAATGACATTTTCACCTTCGGCAAATAGCTCTCTGCCTGCTCCGAATGGCAATCTGTGATGCAGGCACGTCAGAAACAGGTGTCACCTCTCATTACACTCCCGAGGATGAGCCACTTCTCAGGCCCCGCGGAGGGAGGCCGGGATCCTGACATCCCCTCCCATCCCCGCAAGCCGTCACTGTGAGATGCTGTCAGGTTTCCAATTGCCAAGTTCCGGATGGACACGAGAAGAGGAGCCGTGCAGACAGATGGGGTTGAGCCTGGTGGGACAGACGTCCCAGATTTTTTAAGCTGCCCCAGTTGGAGATGGAGTACCACACCTGCCGCTCTCCTGCTAGAAACTGAGTCCTCGGCAGAGGCTCGGTCACTTAGCAGAGCATCGTGCTGGGCACAGAGGGTAGTGAAGATGAGCCCACGTGTGCAGGGCCCCCACAGGACGAGAGACGGACCACGCTGCAGGCCGAGCAAAGCCAAGGACAGGGCGGGGGTGAGTTTGCTGAGTGTCAGGGAACCTGCTGGGTGAGGGGCTCTACACCCATTCCTCTTGTGCCCTCTGACTTTGGCGAGGCCGGGCTCTTGGACACGTCCCTCCTCGGTCACATGACCATACGACTACCCCTGACCACCACGTCCCCAGGTGATTCCTGCAGAGTCCGGCCTCTGTCCAAATCCTGACCACACACTGCTTTCTGGGAAGTTACTTATCCTCTCTAAGTGCCAGATTCCTCGAGGGTAAAGTGGGAACAATTCTATGCCCCCTGAGTGATGATGGGGGATTTTAGGCCTGGCACATGGTTGGTGCTCATGAAGCTAAACTGTGGGCTCCCAGCATGACCTCCCTCTGACCTGGCCCCGTGGTTGGGCCCAAGAACTACAGGGGCTGCAGACACCGCCCACCTCCCCAAACCAATTGGACATGAGACCACAAAGTGCTTACAGGAGGCCAAGACAGGCTATGGGCCTGCTGGAACCAGCTGGTGGGAAATGGGCCATGAGGCAGCCTCTCTGAACAGAAGACTCCCCAACCAAGTCGCTCCAGAACCAGGACAATCCTCTGCAGTGGCCGTGCCTGTGGCATGTGGAGGTTCCCGTGTCTGACCTCTTCATGTGCGTCCCCTTAGTCAGCTTCTAAGTGGCTGGAGAAATAGCCTCTCACCGTGCAGAGTGTGTCCTGGTTTCCGTATCACCTTTGCACTTACGACTTCTAAATTTCACGACAGTCTTGTGAGAACCACTTTCTGATGAAGAAGCTGGAGCTTGTATCATTGAAAAGACACCTAAGGACTTTCCCAGGCATTTTTAATCAAGAACGTGGTGAATTTGGAAGAGAAGTTTTCTGGCTGTCTGCCCAGGGCCCCCCAAGCTGAAGTGGTGACACCAGCCCCCAGCAGCCCTTGGCAGGGTCCCAAGCACGTGGCAGCTGCTTTCAACACTCTCCTTGACTCCTGGGCTGAATGGTCAATGCTCCATGACTCCATCAAATGTGATTCATATACACACCCAACACCGCCTTTGTGGCCCTAGCTTATTTGGAACACAGATTAAAGACATGGTCATACGTGTGGATGACCTGACATCCCGCAGTGGACTCACATGTCTGGACCCTCGGACCCCGCCCTGCCCACCAGGATTGGCCTTGACGGGGCTAGACTCAGGGTCTTGGGATAGTGAGACGCTTGTTCCCACCAGAGCTTTAGACCTCAGCATGAGGGGCCCTGGCTTTAGAGCGGGCTTGTCTCCAGCCCCTGTGTGAGTCCAGGCAAGTTTCACCCTCTGAATTTCAGGTTCACATACAAAACGGAACAATGGTTTACAAAGAATAAGTAGGGTCATTCCATAATGACAGACATGAGTTCATCCATCCTATACACCTAACAGCAGAACTTCTTTTTTTTTTTTTTTGGCCACACCGCGCAGCTTGCAGTATCTTAGTTCCCTGACCAGGGATAGAACCCGTGCCCCCTGCAGTAGAAACACAGAGTCCTAACCACTGGACTGCCAGGGGATTCCCAACAGCAGACCTTTAAAACACCTGAAGCAGTAGGTGAATAAATAGACAAATTCACAAGTATGGTAAATTTCTACGCCCCCTTCACAATAAATGAGAGGATAAGTATCCAAAATCAGTAAAAACGTGGGACACTTGAACACACTGTCAGACACCTTACCCTAAATAACATTCCCAGAACACTCTGCCCAACAGCCACAGAACACACATTCTTTCCAGTGAGTGTGGAATGTTCTGGGCCATAAAACAGGCCCCAGTACATTCAAAAAGACTCAAATCACACCAAGTATGTTCTATGACCACAATGAGATTAAATCAGAGGTCAGGAGCAGGAGCTTATCTAGAAAATCCTCACATGTTTGGAAACTAAGTAACACACTTCTAAATAACTCATCAAAAAAGAGTATTTTGGGGCTTCCCTGGTGGCGCAGTGGTTGAGAGTCCGCCTGCCGATGCAGGGGACACGGGTTCGTGCCCCGGTCTGGGAAGATCCCACATGCTGCGGAGCGGCTGGGCCCGTGAGCCATGGCCGCTGAGCCTGCATGTCCGGAGCCTGTGCTCCACAACGGGAGAGGCCACAACAGTAAGAGGCCCGCGTACCGCAAAAAAAAAAAAAAAAAAAAAAAAAAGAGTATTTTGAACTGAATGAAACTGAAAGCACACCATATCAAAATTCATGGATGAAGCTAAAGCAGTATTTAGGGGAAAGTTCATAGCACTAAAATCTTACACTAGAAGGTATAAAAGCATTCAAATCGATGACCTTAGCTTTCACCTTAAGAAAGTAGGGGGGACCTTCAAGATGGTGGAGGAGAAAGACATGGAGATCACCTTCCTCCCCACAAATACACCAAAAATACATCTACATGTGGAACAACTCCTACAGAACACCTACTGAATGCTGGCAGAAGACCTCAGACTCCCCAAAAGGCAAGAAAATCCCCACATACCTGGGTAGAGCAAAAGAAAAAAGAAAAAACAGAGACAAAAGATTTGGGACAGGTCCTGCACCTCTGGGAGGGAGCTGAGAAGGAGGAAAGTTTACATACACTAGGAAGGCCCTTCACTGGTGGAGACAGAGGGTGGGTTGGGGGGAAGCTTTGGAGCCATGGAGGAGAGCACAGTAACAGGGATGCGGAGGGCAAAGCAGAGAGATTCCCGCACAGAGGATCAGTGCCGACCAGCACTCACCAGTCTGAGATGCTTGTCTGCTCACCCACCAGGATGGGTTGGGGCTGGGAGCTGAGGCTCAGGCTTCGGAGGTCAGATCCCAGGGAGAGGACTGGAGTTGGCTGCATGAACACAGCCTGAAGGGGGCTAGTGAGCCACAGCTAGCCAGGAGGGAGTCCGGGAAAAAGTCTGGACCTGCCTAAGAGGCAAGAGACCATTGTTTCAGGATGCACAAGGAGAGGGGATTCCTTCCCTGTCTGCTCACAGAAGGCAGAGCCCTGCCTAAATGAGATTCAGAGACAAGCGTGAGCTGCGGCTATCAGCTCAGACCCCAGAGACGGGCATGAACCACAGACGTTGCTGACGCTGCCACCAAAAATCCTGTGTGCAAGCACAGCTCACTACCCACACACTGCCCCCCTCCCCTGGGAGCCTGTGCAGCACACCACTGCCAGGGTCCCAAGATCCAGGGACAACTTCTCCAGGAGAACACATGGAGTGCCTCAGGCTGTTGCAACATCACACTGGCCTCTGCTGCCTCAGGCTCACCCTGCATTCCAATTTGACTATCATATCTCTCCCTCTCCCCGGCATGAGTGAGCCAGAGCCCCCTAATCAGCCGCTGCTTTAACCCTGTCCTGTCTGGGCAGAGAACAGATGCCTGAGGGCAACCTACACTCAGAGGTGGGGCCAAAACCAAAGCTGAACCCCAGGAGCTGTGCAAACCAAGAAGAGAAAGAGAAATTTCTCCGTGCAGCCTCAGGAGCATCAGATTAAATCCCCACAATCAACTTCATGAGCCCTATATCTGTGGAATACTTGAAAAGACAATGAATGTTCCCAAAATTGAGGGGGTGGACTTTGGGAGCAACTGTAGACTTGAGGTTTGCTGTCTGCAACTGATTTGTTTCTGATTTTTATGTTTATCTTAGTTTAGTTTTTAGTGCTTGTTATCATTGGTGTATTTGTTTATTGGTTTGGTTGCTCTCTTCTTTTTTTATTTTTATTTTATTTTATTTTATTTTTCTTCCTTTCTTTTCTTCCTTTTCTTCTGAGCCAAGTGGCTGACAGGGTCTTGGTGCTCTGGCCAGGTGTCAGGCCTGAGCCTCCAAGATGGGAGAGCCAAGGCCAGGACACTGGACCACCAGAGACATCCTGGCCCCACATAATATAAATTGGTGAGAGATCTCCCAGAGATCTCAGTCTCAACAGTAAGACCCAGCTCCACCCAAAGGCCAGCAAGCTCCAGTGCTGGATGCCCCACAACTAGCAAGATAGGAACACAACCCCGCCCATCAGCAGAGAAGCTGTCTAAAATTATACTAAGTTCACAGACACCCCAAAACATACCACCAGATGCGGTCCTGCCCACCAGAAAGACAAGATGCAGTCCCACCCACCAGATTGCAGGCACCAATTCCCTCCACCAGGAAGCCTACACAAGCCACTGAAACAACCTAACCCACTGGGGGTAGAAACCAAAAACAACGGGAACTACGAATGTGCAGCCTACATAAACAGGCTGTGGGAGTCTGTGGAGACCCCAAACACAGTAAGTTAAACAAAATGAGAAGACAGAAAAATATGCAATAGATGAAGGAGCAAGGTAAAAACCCACCAGACCAAACAAATGAAGAGGAAGTAGGCAGTCTACCTGAAAAATAATTCAGAGTAATGATAATAAAGATGATCCAAAATCTTGGAAATAGAATGGAGAAAATACAAGAAACGTTTAACAAGGACCTTGAAGAACTAAAGAGCAAACAAACAGTGATGAACAACACAGTAAATGAAATTTAAAATTCTCTAGAGGGAATCAATAGCAGAATAACTGAGACAGAAGAACAGATAAATGACCTGGAAGATAAAATAGCAGAAATAACTGCCACAGAGCAGAATAAAGAAAAAAGAATGAAAAAAATTGAGACAGTCTCGGAGACCTCTGGGACAACACTAAACACACCGACATTCGAATTATAGGGGTCCCAAAAGAAAAAGAGAAAAAGAAAGGGTCTGAGAAAATATCTGAAGAGATTATAGTTGAAAACTTCCCTAATATGGGAAAGAAAATTGTCAATCAAGTCCAGGAAGCACAGAGAGTCCCATACAGGATAAATCCAAGGAGAAACATGCCAAGACACATATTAATTAAAGAGACAAAAATTAAATACAAAGAAAAAATATTAAAAGCAGCAAGGGAAGAGCAACAAATGACATACAAGGGGGTCCCCATAAGGGTAACAGCTAATCTTTCAGCAGAAACTCTGCAAGCCAGAAGGGAGTGGCAGGGCATATTTCAAGTGATGAAAGGGAAAAACTTACAATGAAGATTATTCTACCCAGCAAGGATCTCATTCACATTTGACAGAGAAATTAAAACCTTTACAGACAAGTGAAACTTAAGAGAATTCAGCACCACCAAACCAGCTTTACAACAAATGCTAAAGGAACTTCTCTAGGCAGGAAACATAAGAGAAGGAAAAGACCTACAATAACAAACCCAAAACAATTAAGAAAATGGTAATAGGAACATACATATCGATAACTACCTTAAATGTAAAAGGATTAAATGCTCCCACCAAAAGACATAGACTGGCTGAACTGATACAAAAACAAGACCCATATATATATGCCATCTACAAGAGACCCACTTCAGACCTAGGGACACATACAGACTAAAAGTGAGGGAATGGAAATAGATATTCCATGCAAATGGAAATCAAAAGAAAGCTGGAGTAGCAATTCTCATATCAGACAAAATAGACTTTAAAATAAAGACTATTAGAAGAGACAAAGAAGGACACTACATAATCAAGGGATTGATCCAAGAAGAAGATATAACAATTGTAAATATTTATACACCCAACATAGGAGCACCTCAATACATAAGGCAAATACTAACAGCCATAAAAGGGGAAATCGACAGTAACACACTCATAGTAGGGGACATCAACACCCCACTTTCACCAACGGACAGATCATCCAAAATGAAAATAAATAAGGAAACACAAGCTTTAAATGATACATTAAACAAGATGGACTTAGTTGATATTTATAGGACATTCCATCCAAAAACAACAGAATACACATTTTTCTCAAGTGCTCGTGGAACATTCTCCAGGATAGATCATATCTTGGGTCACAAATCAAGCCTTGGTAAATTTAAGAAAATTGAAATTGTATCAAGTATCTTTTCCAACCACAATGCTATGAGACTAGACATCAATTACAGGAAAAGATCTGTAAAAAATACAAACACATGGAGGCTAAACAATACACTACTCAATAACAAAGTGATCACTGAAGAAATCAAAGAGGAAATTTAAAAATACCTAGAAACAAATGACAATGGAGACACGAAGACCCAAAACCTATGGGACGCAGCAAAAGCAGTTGTAAGGGGGAAATTTATAGCAATACAATCCCACCTTAAGAAACAGGAAACATTTCGAGTAAACAACCTGACCCTGCACCTAAAGCAATTAGAGAAAGAAGAACAAAAAACCCCCAAAGTTAGCAGAAGGAAAGAAATCATAAAGATCAGATCAGAAATAAATGAAAAAGAAATGAAGGAAATGATAGCAAAGATCAACCAAACTAAAAGCTGGTTCTTTGAGAAGATAAACAAAATTGGCAAACCATTAGCCAGACTCATCAAGAAAAGAAGGGAGAAGACTCAAATCAATAGAATTAGAAATGAAAAAGGAGAAGTAACAACTGACACTGCAGAAATACAAAAGATCATGAGAGATTACTATAAGCAACTCTATGCCAATAAAATGGACAACCTGGAAGAAATGGACAAATTCTTAGAAATGCACAACCTGCCAAGACTGACTCAGGAAGAAATAGAAAATAAGAATAGACCAATCACAAGCACTGAAATTGAAACTGTGATTAAAAATCTTCCATCAGGGCCTCCCTGGTGGCGCAGTGGTTGAGAGTCCGCCTGCCGATGCAGGGGATACGGGTTCGTGCCCCGGTCTGGGAGGATCCCATATGCCGCGGAGCGGCTGGGCCCGTGAGCCATGGCCGCTGGGCCTGCGCATCCGGAGCCTGTGCTCCGCAACGGGAGAGGCCACAACAGTGGGAGGCCCGCATACCGCAAAAAGAAAAAAAAAAAAAAAAAAAAAAAAAAAAATCTTCCATCAAACAAAAGCCCAGGACCAGAGGGCTTCACAGGCAAATTCTATCAAACATTTAGAGAAGAGCTAACACCCATCCTTCTCAAACTCTTCCAAACAATATCAGAGGAAGGAACACTCCCAAACTCATTCTACGAGGCCACCATCACCTTGATACCAAAACCAGGCAAGGATGTCACAAAGAAAGAAAACTACAGGCCAATATCACTGATGAACATAGATGCAAAAATCCTCAACAAAATACTAGCAAACAGAATCCAACAGCACATTAAAAGGCTCATACACCATGATCAAGTGGGGTTTATTCCAGGAATGCAAGGATTCTTCAATATACGCAAATCAATCAATGTGATACACCATATTAACAAGTTGAAGGAGAAAAACCACATGATCATCTCAATAGATGCAGAGAAAGCTTCCGACAAAATTCAACACCGATTTATGATAAAAACCCTGCAGAAAGTAGGCATAGAGGGAACTTTCCTCAACATAATGAAGGCCATATATGACAAACCCACAGCCAACATTGTCCTCAATGGTGAAAAACTGAAACCATTTCCACTAAGATCAGGAACAAGACAAGGCTGCCCACTCTCACCACTCTTATTCAACATAGTTTTGGAAGTTTTAGCCACAGCAATCAGAGAAGAAAAGGAAATAAAAGGAATCCGAATTGGAAAAGAAGAAGTAAAGCTGTCACTGTTTGCAGATGACATGATACTATACATAGAGAATCCTAAAGATGCTACCAGAAAACTACTAGAGCTAATCAATGAATTTGGTAAAGTAGCAGGATACAAAATTAATGTACAGAAATCTCTGGCATTCCTGTACACCAATGATGAAAAATCTGAAAATGAAATCAAGAAAACACTCCCATTTACCATTACAACAAAAAGAATAAAATATCTAGGAATAAACCTACCTAGGGAGACAAAAGACCTGTATGCAGAAAATTATAAGACACTGATGAAAGAAATTAAAGATGATACAAATAGATGGAGAGATATACCATGCTCCTGGATTGGAAGAATCAATATTGTGAAAATGACTCTACTACCCAAAGCAATCTACAGATTCAATGCAATCCCTATCAAACTACCACTGGCATTTTTCACAGAACTAGAACAAAAAATTTCAAAATTTGTTTGGAAAAACAAAAGACCCCGAATAGCCAAAGCCATCTTGAGAACGAAAAACGGAGCTGGAGGAATCAGGCTCCCTGACTTCAGACTATACTACAAAGCTACAGTAATTAAGACAGTCTGGTACTGGCATAAAAACAGAAAGATAGATCAGTGGATCAGGATAGAAAGCCCAGAGATAAACCCACGCACATATGGCCAACTTATCTTTGATAAAGGAGGCAGGAATGTACAGTGGAGAAAGGACAGCCTCTTCAATAAGTGGTGCTGGGAAAACTGGACAGGGACATGTAAAAGTTTGAGATTAGATCATTCCCTAACACCATACACAAAAATAAGCTCAAAATGGATTAAAGACTTAAATGTAAGGCCAGAAACTATCAAACTCTTAGAGGAAAACATAGGTAGAACACTCTATGACATAAATCACAGCAAGATCCTTTTGGACCCACCTCCTAGAGAAATGGAAATAAAAAGAAAGATAAACAAATGGGACCTAATGAAACTTCAAAGCTTTTGCACAGCAAAGGAAACCATAAACAAGACCAAAAGACCACCCTCAGAATGGGAGAAAATATTTGCAAATGAAGCAACTGACAAAGGATTAATCTCCAAAATTTATAAGCAGCTCATGCAGCTCAATAGCAAAAAAACAAACAACCCAATCCAAAAATGGGCAGAAGACTTAAATAGGCATTTCTCCAAAGAAGATATACAGACTGCCAACAAACACATGAAAGAATGCTCAACATCATTAATCATTAGAGAAATGCAAATCAAAACTACAATGAGATATCATCTCACACCAGTCAGAATGGCCATCATCAAGAAATCTAGAAACAATAAATGCTGGAGAGGGTGTGGAAAAAAGGGAACACTCTTACACTGCTGGTGGGAATGTGAATTGGTACAGCCACTATGGAGAACAGTATGGAGGTTCCTCAAAAAACTAAAAATAGAACTACCATATGACCCAGCAATCCCACTACTTGGCATATACCCTGAGAAAACCATAATTCCAAAAGAGACATGTACCAAAATGTTCATTGCAGCTCTATTCACAATAGCCCGGAGCTGGAAACAACCTAAGTGTCCATCATCGGACGAATGGATAAAGAAGATGTGGCACATATATACAATGGAATATTACTCAGCCATAAAAAGAAACGAAACTGAGCTATTTGTAATGAGGTGGATAGACCTAGAGTCTGTCATACAGAGTGAAGTAAGTCAGAAAGAGAAAGACAAATACCGTATGCTAACACATATATACGGAATTAAAAAAAAAAAAAAAAGTCATGAAGGACCTAGGGGCAAAACGGGAATAAAGACACAGACCTACTTGAGAATGGACTTGAGGATATGGGGAAGGGGAAGGGTAAGCTGTGACAAAGCGAAAGAGAGGCATGGACATATATACACTACCAAACGTAAGGTAGATAGATAGTGGGAAGCAGCCACAGAGCACAGGGAGATCAGCTCGGTGCTTTGTGACCGCCTGGAGGGGTGGGATGGGGAGGGTGGGAGGGAGGGAGATGCATGAGGGAAGGGATGTGGGAACAGATGTATATGTATGACTGATTCACTTTGTTATAAAGCAGAAACTAATTTAAAAAATTAAAAAAAAAAAAAAAAATGAGTGGGTTTAAATACCATTTAAATTATAATGACTATACATTTATATTAATATCATCCTAATACAGGTTTAACTACTAAATCAAACCTGGAAAATCAAACGATTAAACAATAAAAATCAATTAAATTCAAATTACTATGAAATTGCAAAAAAAAAAAAATAATAAAAATAAAATAAAATAAAATAAAATAAAGACTATTAGAAGAGACAAAGAAGGACACTACATAATCAAGGGATTGATCCAAGAAGAAGATATAACAATTGTAAATATTTATACACCCAACATAGGAGCACCTCAATACATAAGGCAAATACTAACAGCCATAAAAGGGGAAATCGACAGTAACACACTCATAGTAGGGGACATCAACACCCCACTTTCACCAACGGACAGATCATCCAAAATGAAAATAAATAAGGAAACACAAGCTTTAAATGATACATTAAACAAGATGGACTTAGTTGATATTTATAGGACATTCCATCCAAAAACAACAGAATACACATTTTTCTCAAGTGCTCGTGGAACATTCTCCAGGATAGATCATATCTTGGGTCACAAATCAAGCCTTGGTAAATTTAAGAAAATTGAAATTGTATCAAGTATCTTTTCCAACCACAATGCTATGAGACTAGACATCAATTACAGGAAAAGATCTGTAAAAAATACAAACACATGGAGGCTAAACAATACACTACTCAATAACAAAGTGATCACTGAAGAAATCAAAGAGGAAATTTAAAAATACCTAGAAACAAATGACAATGGAGACACGAAGACCCAAAACCTATGGGACGCAGCAAAAGCAGTTGTAAGGGGGAAATTTATAGCAATACAATCCCACCTTAAGAAACAGGAAACATTTCGAGTAAACAACCTGACCCTGCACCTAAAGCAATTAGAGAAAGAAGAACAAAAAACCCCCAAAGTTAGCAGAAGGAAAGAAATCATAAAGATCAGATCAGAAATAAATGAAAAAGAAATGAAGGAAATGATAGCAAAGATCAACCAAACTAAAAGCTGGTTCTTTGAGAAGATAAACAAAATTGGCAAACCATTAGCCAGACTCATCAAGAAAAGAAGGGAGAAGACTCAAATCAATAGAATTAGAAATGAAAAAGGAGAAGTAACAACTGACACTGCAGAAATACAAAAGATCATGAGAGATTACTATAAGCAACTCTATGCCAATAAAATGGACAACCTGGAAGAAATGGACAAATTCTTAGAAATGCACAACCTGCCAAGACTGACTCAGGAAGAAATAGAAAATAAGAATAGACCAATCACAAGCACTGAAATTGAAACTGTGATTAAAAATCTTCCATCAAACAAAAGCCCAGGACCAGAGGGCTTCACAGGCAAATTCTATCAAACATTTAGAGAAGAGCTAACACCCATCCTTCTCAAACTCTTCCAAACAATATCAGAGGAAGGAACACTCCCAAACTCATTCTACGAGGCCACCATCACCTTGATACCAAAACCAGGCAAGGATGTCACAAAGAAAGAAAACTACAGGCCAATATCACTGATGAACATAGATGCAAAAATCCTCAACAAAATACTAGCAAACAGAATCCAACAGCACATTAAAAGGCTCATACACCATGATCAAGTGGGGTTTATTCCAGGAATGCAAGGATTCTTCAATATACGCAAATCAATCAATGTGATACACCATATTAACAAGTTGAAGGAGAAAAACCACATGATCATCTCAATAGATGCAGAGAAAGCTTCCGACAAAATTCAACACCGATTTATGATAAAAACCCTGCAGAAAGTAGGCATAGAGGGAACTTTCCTCAACATAATGAAGGCCATATATGACAAACCCACAGCCAACATTGTCCTCAATGGTGAAAAACTGAAACCATTTCCACTAAGATCAGGAACAAGACAAGGCTGCCCACTCTCACCACTCTTATTCAACATAGTTTTGGAAGTTTTAGCCACAGCAATCAGAGAAGAAAAGGAAATAAAAGGAATCCGAATTGGAAAAGAAGAAGTAAAGCTGTCACTGTTTGCAGATGACATGATACTATACATAGAGAATCCTAAAGATGCTACCAGAAAACTACTAGAGCTAATCAATGAATTTGGTAAAGTAGCAGGATACAAAATTAATGTACAGAAATCTCTGGCATTCCTGTACACCAATGATGAAAAATCTGAAAATGAAATCAAGAAAACACTCCCATTTACCATTACAACAAAAAGAATAAAATATCTAGGAATAAACCTACCTAAGGAGACAAAAGACCTGTATGCAGAAAATTATAAGACACTGATGAAAGAAATTAAAGATGATACAAATAGATGGAGAGATATACCATGCTCCTGGATTGGAAGAATCAATATTGTGAAAATGACTCTACTACCCAAAGCAATCTACAGATTCAATGCAATCCCTATCAAACTACCACTGGCATTTTTCACAAAACTAGAATAAAAAATTTCAAAATTTGTTTGGAAAAACAAAAGACCCCGAATAGCCAAAGCAATCTTGAGAACGAAAAACGGAGCTGGAGGAATCAGGCTCCCTGACTTCAGACTATACTACAAAGCTACAGTAATTAAGACAGTGTGGTACTGGCATAAAAACAGAAAGATAGATCAGTGGATCAGGATAGAAAGCCCAGAGATAAACCCACGCACATATGGCCAACTTATCTTTGATAAAGGAGGCAGGAATGTACAGTGGAGAAAGGACAGCCTTTTCAATAAGTGGTGCTGGGAAAACTGGACAGGGACATGTAAAAGTTAGAGATTAGATCATTCCCTAACACCATACACAAAAATAAGCTCAAAATGGATTAAAGACTTAAATGTAAGGCCAGAAACTATCAAACTCTTAGAGGAAAACATAGGTAGGACACTCTATGACATAAATCACAGCAAGATCCTTTGGACCCACCTCCTAGAGAAATGGAAATAAAAACAAAGATAAACAAATGGGACCTAATGAACCTTCAAAGCTTTTGCACAGCAAAGGAAACCATAAACAAGACCAAAAGACAGCCCTCAGAATGGGAGAAAATATTTGCAAATGAAGCAACTGACAAAGGATTAATCTCCAAAATTTATAAACAGCTCATGCAGCTCAATAGCAAAAAAACAAACAACCCAATCCAAAAATGGGCAGAAGACTTAAATAGGCATTTCTCCAAAGAAGATATACAGACTGCCAACAAACACATGAAAGAATGCTCAACATCATTAATCATTAGAGAAATGCAAATCAAAACTACAATGAGATATCATCTCACACCAGTCAGAATGGCCATCATCAAGAAATCTAGAAACAATAAATGCTGGAGAGGGTGTGGAGAAAAGGGAACACTCTTGCACTGCTGGTGGGAATGTGAATTGGTACAGCCACTATGGAGAACAGTATGGAGGTTCCTTAAAAAACTGAAAATAGAACTACCATATGACCCAGCAATCCCACTACGAGGCATATACCCTGAGAAAACCATAATTCCAAAAGAGACATGTACCAAAATGTTCATTGCAGCTCTATTCACAATAGCCCGGAGCTGGAAACAACCTAAGTGTCCATCATCGGATGAATGGATAAAGAAGATGTGGCACATATATACAATGGAATATTACTCAGCCATAAAAAGAAACGAAACTGAGCTATTTGTAATGAGGTGGATAGACCTAGAGTCTGTCATACAGAGTGAAGTAAGTCAGAAAGAGAAAGACAAATACCGTATGCTAACACATATATACGGAATTTTAAAAAAAAAATGTCATGAAGAACCTAGGGGTAAAACGGGAATAAAGACAGAGACCTACTTGAGAATGGACTTGAGGATATGGGGAGGGGGAAGGGTAAGCTGTGACAAAGCGAAAGAGAGGCATGGACATATATACACTACCAAACATAAGGTAGATAGATAGTGGGAAGCAGCCGCAGAGCACAGGGAGATCAGCTCGGTGCTTTGTGACCGCCTGGAGGGGTGGGATGGGGAGGGTGGGAGGGAGGGAGATGCATGAGGGAAGAGATGTGGGAACAGATGTATATGTATGACTGATTCACTTTGTTATAAAGCAGAAACTAATAAAAATAAATAAATAAATAAATAAAATAAAGATTATTACAAGAGACAAAGAAGAACACTTCATAATGATCAAGGGATCAAACAAAGAAGAAGATATAACAATTGTAAATATTTATGCACCCAACAAAGGAGCACTTCAATACATAAGGCAAATGCTAACAGCCATAAAAGGGGAAATTGACAGTAACACCCCACTTGCACCAATGGACAGATCATCCAAAATGAAAATAAATAAGGAAACACAAGCTTTAAATGACACATTAGACAAGATGGACTTAATTGATATTTATAGGCATTCCATCCAAAAACAACAGATTACTCTTTCTTCTCAAGTGCTCATGGAACATTCTCCAGGATAGATCATATCTTGGGTCACAAATCAAGCCTCAGTTAATTTAAGAAAATTGAAATCATAGCAAGTATCATTTCCAACCACAATGCTATGAGACTAGATTTCAATTACAGGGGAAAAAACTGTAAGAAATACAGCACATGGAGGCTGAACAATATACTACTAAATAACCAAGAGATCACTGAAGAAATCAAAGAGGAAATTAAAAAATACCTAGAGACAAATGACAATGAAAACACAATGACCCAAAACCTATGGGATGCAGCAAAAGCAGTTTTAAGAGGGAAGTTTATAGCAATACAATCCTACCTCAAGAAACAAGAAACATCTCAAATAAACAACCTAACCTTACACCTAAAGCAATTAGAGAAAGAAGAACAAAAAAACCCCAAAGTTAGCAGAAGGAAAGAAATCATAAAGACCAGATCAGAAACAAATGAAAAAGAAATGAAGGAAACAATAACAAAGATCAATAAAACTAAAAGCTGGTTCTTTGAGAAGATAAACAAAATTGATAAACCATTAGTCAGACTCATCAAGCAAAAAAGACAGGGCATCTAATCAACAGAATTAAAAATGAAAAAGGAGAAGTAACGGCTGACACTACAGAAATACAAAGGATCACGAGAGATTACTACAAGCAACTATATGATAATAAAATGGACACCCTGGAAGAAATGGAGAAATTCTTAGAAAAGCGCAAACTTCCAAAACTGAACCAGAAAGAAACAGACAATATGAACAGACCAATCACAAGCACTGAAATTGAAACTGTGATTTAAAATCTTCCAACAAACAAAAGCCCAGGACCAGATGGCTTCACAGGCGAATTCTATCAAACATTTAGAGAGGAGCTAACACCCATCCTTCTCAAACTCTTCCAAAATATAGCAGAGGGAGGAACACTCCCAAACTCACTCTACAAGGCCACCTTCACCCTGATACCAAAACCAGACAAAGATGTCACAATAAAAGATAACTACAGGTCAATATCACTGATGAACATAGATGCAAAAATCCTCAACAAAGTACCAGCAAGCAGAATCCAACAGCATATTAAAAGAATCATACACCATGATCAAGTGGGGTTTATCCCAGGAATGCAAGGATTCTTCAATATACTCATATCAATCAATGTGATACGCCATATTAACAAACTGAAGGATAAAAACCATATGATCATCTCAATAGATGCAGAAAAAGCTTTTGACAGAATTCAACACCAATATATGATAAAAACTCTCCAGAAAGTAAGAATAGAGGGAAACTAACTCAACATAATAAAGGCCATATATGACAGACCCACAGTCAACATCATTCTCAATGGTGAAAAGCTGAAACCATTTCCTCTAAGATCAGGAACAAGACAAGGTTGGCCACTCTCACCACTATTATTCAACATAGTTTTGGAAGTTTCAGCCACAGCAATCAGAGAAGAAAAAGAAATAAGAGGAATCCAAATTGGAAAGGAAGAAGTAAAACTGTCACTGTTTGAGATGACATGATACTATACATAGAGAATCCTAAAGATGCTACCAGAAAACTACTAAAGCTAATCAATGAATTTGGTAAAGTAGCAGGATACAAAATTAATGCACAGAAATCTATAGCATTCCTATACACTAATGACAAAAAATCTGAAAGAAAAATTAAGGAAACACTCCCATTTACCATTGCAACAAAAAGAATAAAATACCTAGGAATAAACTACCTAAGGAGACAAAAGACCTGTATGCCAAAAACTATAAGACGCTGATGAAAGAAATTAAAGAGGATACAAACAGATGGAGAGATATACCATGTTCTTGGATGGGAAGAGTCAACATTGTGAAAATGACTATACTACCCAAAGCAATCTACAGATTCAATGCAATCCCTATCAAACTACCAATGGCATTTTTCATAGGACTAGAACAAAAAATTTCACAATTTGTATGGAAACACAAAAGACCCCGAATAGCCAAAGCAATCTTGAGAAAGAAAAACAAAGCTGGAGGAATCAGGTTCCCTAACTTCAGACTACACTACAAAGCTACAGTAATTAAGACAGTATGGTACTGGCACAAAAACAGAAATAAAGATCAATGGAACAGGATAGAGAGCCCAGAGATAAACCCACGCACATATGGTCACTTTATCTTTGATAAAGAAGTCAAGAACATACAATGGAAAAAAGACAGCCTCTTCAATAAGTGGTGCTGGGAAAACTGGACAGCTACATGTAAAATAATGAAATTAGAACCCTTCTTAACACCATACACAAAAATAAACTCAAAATGGATTAAAGACCTAAATGTAAGGCCAGACACTGTACAACTCTTAGAGGAAAACATAGGCAGAACAATCTTTGACTTAAATTACAGTAAGATCCTTTTTGACCCACCTACTGGAGAAATGGAAATAAAAACAAAAAGGACCTAACGAAACTTAAAAGCTTTTGCACAGCAAAGGAAACCATAAACAAGACGAAAATACAACCCTCGGAATGGGAGAAAATATTTGCAAATGAAGGAACTGACAAAGGATTAATTTCCAAAATATACAAGCAGCCCATGCAGCTCAATATCAAAAAAACAAACAACCCAATCCAAAAATGGGCAGAAGACCTAAATAGACATTTCTGCAGAGAAGATACACAGATTGCCAACAAACACATGAAAGGATGCTCAGCATCACTAATCATTAGAGAAATGCAAATCAAAACTACAATGAGGTATCACCTCACACTAGTCAGAATGGCCATCATTACAAAATCTACAAACAATAAATGCTGGAGGAGTTGTGGAGAAAAGTGAACCCGCTTGCACTGTTGGTGGGAATATAAATTGATACAGCCACTATGGAGAACAGTATGGAGGTTCCTTAAAAAACTACAAATAGAACTACCATATGACCCAGCAATCCCACTACTGGGCATATACCCTTAGAAAACTGTAATTCAAAAAGAGTCAGGTACCCCAATGTTCATTGCAGCACTATTTACAATAGCTAGGATATGGAAGCAACCTAAGTGTCCATCGACAGACGAATGGATAAAGAAGATGTGGCACATATATACAATGGAATAAAAAGAAACGAAATTGAGTTATTTGTAGTGAGGTGGATGGACCTAGAATCTGTCATACACAGTGAAATAAGTCAGAAAGAGAAAAATAAATACCGAATGCTAACACATATATATGGAATCTAGAAAAAAAAATGGCTCTGAAGAACCTAGGGGCAGGACAGGAATAAAGACACAGACGTAGAGAATCGATTTGAGGACACAGGGAGGGGGAAGGGTAAGCTGGGACAAGGTGAGAATGTGACATGGACATATATACACTACCAAATGTAAAACAGATAGCTAGTGAGAAGCAGCTGCATGGCACAGGGAGATCAGCTCAGTGCTTTGTGACCACCTAAAGGAGTGGGATAGGGAGGGTGGGAGGGAGACACAAGAGGGAGGAGATACGGGGATATACATATATATGTATAGCTGATTCACTTTGTTATACAGCAGAAACTAACACAACATTGTAAAGCAATTATACTCCAATAAAGATGTTTAAAAAAAAAGAAAATAGGGGGACAAAAGACAATATATTGAATTAAAAGTATGCAGGATATAGGGGTAAAACGGGAATAAAGACACAGACCTACTTGAGAATGGACTTGTGGATATGGGGAGGGGGAAGGGTTAGCTGTGACAAAGCGAAAGAGAGGCATGGACATATATACACTACCAAACATAAGGTAGATAGATAGTGGGAAGCAGCCGCAGAGCACAGGGAGATCAGCTCGGTGCTTTGTGACCGCCTGGAGGGGTGGGATGGGGAGGGTGGGAGGGAGGGAGATGCATGAGGGAAGGGATGTGGGAACAGATGTATATGTATGACTGATTCACTTTGTTATAAAGCAGAAACTAATAAAAAATAATAATATTTACGAAAAAAAAAAAAAGTATGCAGGATAAAAGACTAAAGACCAGGGACGAGATCAATGATAGAAAAAAGAAAAACAATTGAGAAAATCAAAAGTTGTCTTTGAATTTGGCAAAGGTTTCTCAGGTATGACATCAAAAATATAATCCTCTATTCTCAAAGAACGTTAAAAGAAGAAAATTGATCAAGAGGCTTATGAAGGCAAAAGTGTCCAGGGCCCTGGAAAGTGTGTTGGCTCCCTGAAGAAACCCGAGGATCCAGGAGCTCCAGGGGCAGCCTGGCCAGTGAGGTCCCCCCTCTGCAGCCTGGTGCTGGCGGGGGCAGTCAGCCAGGTGTAGCCACACAGTGTGTTATCATCCACTGCCCTTCCTCCCTGACTCGTCCCCCTCTCAGCCCTTGGCCCGACGGGCATGGACAGGAGGCACTGAGCCAGCCCACAGTGGCCCAGGGCTGGACAAAGAGGAGGCATGGTGGACCCACATCACTTTGTTTTCCCAGGCGTCCAGGAGCCCTCTGTTTCAAGTTTCTAATTTTACCAAAGAATGCGTGTGTGAGGGAAGGATCTGGCATCCGTGGTTTATAGAGGCACCAGCACATGGGCTCTGGGCAACCTGTCCATGTCACCTGAAGGGACGGACAGAGGGTGCATTTAAATGCATCCTGTTAAGTTGCTGAGCCCAGGGCCTCACGTCCAGGCTGCCAAGCCCCAGCTCGCTCTGCCCACGAGACACGGGTCTGAACCTGCGACTCTGTCACGGCTCATGGGCGAATCCCTGGGTCTCCTTCGCTCCCTACCTCCATCCACCTGTATCTCCCTCACTCTGAGCTACGCCCGCCTTTGGTTAGAGACAGCCGAGGAGGGAAGTGTGCTCCCAGCCGGAGGGGCCGACCCTGCTTCCTGTGGTGCCTCCAGATGCAGCCCTCCGTCACCCTCTCTCTAGCACCTGGGGAGCCCTGGCTCAAGCAGGTGGGCCCTCATTCCAAGGCGGGGTCCCCAGGGAAGAAGTGGCCATGGGGAGCTTGGGGGCAGATGGAGCCCTACAGTGCCATATGTCTAGGGCCAGTATGATGGGGGGATGGGGAAGGAGAAGAGACCGCAGGTCAGGAGGGAAGGATGATGTGTTGGCCACCTGTGTGGACTCGTGACTGGACCCAGACAGGATGAGGCCCCCGTGGACAAAGGGTGAGTGGGAGATAGTAACATTGATGTCCAGATGCACACATGGGCACATGGGCACACACTCACATGCATTAGATGCATGCACACACACAAATAGACACATGCACATGCAGAGACACACACATGCACATACTCCCGTATAAACACATACATACATATTTAAATCTACACACTTATACACAGAGGCACAGACATATATACTGACACATAACATGTATGCACACAATATACACACATGCATGCATACAGCTGACACATGCACACATACACCCACAAAGACATACACATGCCACACGAGCACATACACACGTGTACACATGCACCCATACACACACTCAAGTACATGCCACATGACACACACGCGTGCCCATGTCCAGGCAGGTGGGCAGCCTCAGTGCTTGGATGCACCCCCGGGCAGAGCCCCACAGGATGAGCATTCTTTCCCCACATGACTGCTCCCTGCCGGCCATCGCACACAGCCCGCGTTCACTGCTTCTAGAGTGCAAACCTGGCATGAGAGAGGGAAGAAATGTCTAGCGCTCTTTGCTCTGGTCACCTGGGGCCAGGGGCCAACCCCCTCCTTTACAGCTGTGTTTATGTCCTGACTTCGCCCTGGGGGCCGAGGTGCCTCATCGCCTCATCTGCACAACTCTCCTATCCGTGTGAGCAGCCTGCCCCCCGGGACACGCAGCCTGGCGCTCCACAGATTGGCGACTTGATTAGAAGCTGGAATAATGCTGCAGTGGCCGCGTATGTAATTTACTTAAATGGAACAAAATGTGACACGCAGTGCTGGAACCCAGGACTGTACCTGTAGGAGCTTATTTGACACAAATTGAGACTTCAAGGTTTACAGATATTGCAAATGAAAACTCCCCGTAGGCTCTTAGTAAGGTTCACTGGTTCCTTTTATTTGGCTTGAATTAATCACAAGATAGGAAAAAAACAGACTCTATTTTTTGAGGGCTTTTTAAATAAAATCATTCTGAAGAGCATACATGTCTTCCAAAGATATAATTAAATTTCCAAATTGCAGTTTCCGGCTCTCCCCTCTGCTGCCAGTGCGTGAGGGGAATCTCGCTGATATTCAGGCACCAGTAAAGTTCTCGCTCACTTCCTAGCCCTCTGTCTACACCAGCCGAGGTGGAGCCCGGGGGGGCGCCCAGTGGAGAGAGCAGTGGGTGTGAGCCACCCAGCCTGCCCCCAGGACCAGGCCGGCCCCTGCCCTGCCCCCTCCTGGTGCACCTGGGGCGTGTGTGACTCTGCAGACCCGGATCCCCTGGGCCGGGGGTTGTATCATTTTTTGTCGCTGCAAAACAAACACCCAAACTCAGCGGCTTGAAATGTGCATAGTGCTCACGAGTTAATGTGTCAGCAGGCTGCTCTGGTCTCAGGTAGGTTTGCCCATGTGTGTAGGATCAGCTGTGAGCCGGGACCCACAGTTCTGCTGACTATAGCTGGCTCTGCCCCACGTTGGGGCTCGGCGGGCTACAGGCTGGTCTGGGGAGGCCTCAACCAGGACACCTGGACCCTGGTCCTCCAGCAGGCTGGCCGACCTCAGAGCTGGTGCTCAGTCATTGCACTAAAGCAGGTGGCAAGGCCTGCCTGGATGAAGGAGTGGGCAATAGGCTCCACAGCTTTTGGTGAGGGCCTGCAAAGTGATGGCGCAGAGCGTGGATCCTGGGAACCCTCCATCGGGGTCATCATCTCCATCAGAACCCACAGCGTGCAGCTGCGCTGAGCCCAGAGCTGCACTCCCTGCCCTGCAAGATCAGAATGGCCCTCATGCCTCCCCCCAGACCAGGTGTCTGGCTCAAGCTGCCAGAGGACAGCGGCCATCTGCCCTGCTCACCATCCCTGAGGCACCCACAGTGAGGTCTGTCGAGGGTGCCCCCCTCCCTTGGGAGAGCTGGCTGTTCAAAGGTAAAGCTTGTGAACAGGAAACAGCTGCTGGAAAACAGACACTGAGTCCTCCCCACTCTCTTTATAAATATCCCATTTGCCTGAAGCAAGGGCCTCGTCCTCTAACAGATTGATCTACTGACACCTCTTCCCACCGAAGAAGCACGATGTTCCATGCCAGCCTTAGATCTGTCCACAGAGATGTCCTTTAAAGCCAAGACAGCAAAACCTAAATAGTCTCAGTGTTGTAGAGAGTGATTCCTTCTTTCTGATGGCTGATCAGTAACCCCGCACTTCAGTTTAATTTCCAGGCTCACACACAATCAGCAGGCCTTACACTTTCCTTTCATCAGATTTCATTAGATGGTCCTTCCGTGTCACACCTCTTAAATCATTATTGCAGATGTGTTTCTCCTAAGAGCCATTTGCAGGAATATATGCTAAGTTAACCCACAATATTCACTTTAGCTTCACAGTTGAGAGCTTTTATATTAAATGTCAATAAAGATTTTTAATTTGTGTGTTTAACATTGTGGGCTTGAAAACAAAAGCAAGAAGAAAACATTTTAATGAGAAACGGCATATGGAGAGGCAAATATCTACCACCTTTCAGTCAGGTGCTTCCCAGGAAAAAGGCAAAAAAGTGCCTGCAGTTTTTCCTGTTTGATGAATAGAACTACTTTAAGAGGCCAGTTGGATAAGTTACAGGGAAAACCTTTGCACCCGGGGACAAGAGTGTGTCCCAGCATCTGTTGACCGTCATGCTAACTTCTACAAGCATCCCGGATGCTTGTAGAAGGATGACTGAGCACCAAGTTCCCAGGTCTGGGGGACTCAGGCTCCACCTCTGCCTCTCTCTGGGGCAGGGAATAGTCTGGGACTCAGCCTCTGGTGGCCTCTTCTGCCCAGATCTGATCGGAGGCAGTTCTGGAGGCAGTCTCCCTCCCCGCCCCCCATGGCCTGGGTGGCACATAAGGCTGTGGTTGGGCATGGAAAACAAGCCACCGTGTAGACACCTTGGGGCAGTCCACCTGGAGGAATTCGATCCACAGGGACGAATTTGGAAGGACAGGCTGTGGTATGAACAGGAGGTGAAGAATAGACACAGAAAAGAAAGTGGCTCTCCCCACGGGGCCATGAGCACAGAAGGTCCCTTTGACCCAGAGCTCTACTTGGGGAAGATGGAAAAGTTCTGGAGATGATGGAGGTGATGATCACACAGCAATGGGCATGTACTTAATGCCCCTGAGCTATACACCTAAAAATGGTTAAAATCGTAAATCTTATGTATATTTTTACCGTAATTCAAAGCCAAATAAATAAAGCCCTAAAAAGCCCAATTTTTGTGGGAAATGCATGCCCAATTGATATTTTTTTAAATCCATCTGGTGGTCACCTACTCAAATGAAGACTGATCAAGAAGACAGAGCCGGGCTTCCCTGGTGGCGCAGTGGTTGGGAGTCCACCTGCCGATGCGGGGGACGCGGGTTCGTGCCCCGGTCGGGGAAGATCCCACATGCCGCGGAGCGGCTGGGCCCGTGAGCCATGGCCACTGAGCCTGCGCGTCCGGAGCCTGTGCTCCGCAATGGGAGAGGCCACAACAGTGAGAGGCCCGCGTACTGCAAAAAGAAAAAAAAAAAGAAGACAGAGCCACGTCAAGGAGACCATGTCTCTGCACAGGAAGACCCCATCGGTTCCCCCAAACTCCAGACCAATATCCAAGCCCCTGGGCAGCTGACCCAGGGCCTTAGACCGTGCGGCCCCAGCCCAAGCTTTGCCACCAGCTCAGTCCTCTTCCATCCTCCTGTGCTTGTGAAAGACAGCGCTCCCTGGGTCAGTCTGCATCTTCCAGGAATGAGATGCCGACAGTGAACTATAGGAGCGAGAGGTTCCCCAGGGGAGCCCCAGTGAGGGCGGAGTGAGGGTGCAGATCTGAGGACTCTCTGGCTGGCAGGAGCCCTCAGGGCAAACCAGGCACCAGAGGAGCCTCTGCCCCAGGGACAGGCCTGCCGAGATCCCCTCCATGCTTGGTCCTGGGCTGGGGGCAGCCGGGAACGTGGCCTTGGCTCTATCGTGGTGGTGGATTTCACATCACAGGCACCCACGAGCCCCTGTTGGCGATCTGCAGCTGCATTCTCATAGCCAGTACTCTGCCCATCGCTCCTGCACCCCAACCTCCAGCCCCCACTGACTCACTGCACCCACACCGTCAGCCATGTGCACACAGAGTGCCCATCCCTCTGCCCACCAATCCCCAGCACTGGGGCCAGAAGGTGCTCTTGAAACGCACACCTGACCATGGGCTTGGAGCACCGGAGCCCCATGGCCCCTCAGACAAGGCCAGGCCCCCCTCCCGCTGCAGGTTCCCTGACCTCCCAAAGGCCCCTGCTCCCTCCTGCCTCAGGGCCTTTGCACGGCTGCTCCAGCTGGGAAGGCGGTCTTCACGTACCCCCCTCGGGTCCCACTCACCATCACTGTCACCCCGCCATCACTGTCACACTTCCTGCACTCCTGGAAATGCCTTCCTTAAGACCAGCAGTCGCCACCATGGTGTCCTTGAGCCCAGAGGTCCCCGAGCCCCCTGGGCCCAAACTCCTTCCCATAAGTACATCAAGATGTCACTTGCTTCTTCACTGAGTTGACGTTTGCACTGATGATGTGGAAGCTGCCGGTAGCCAAGCCGGAGGAGGCTGAGCACCTGCCCCCACCACCCGGCGCGGGATGTGCGTGGAGGGGTCGATGGATGGGGAGGGTGGTGACCAGGCTTGTGGGGTGAACATGCTGTAGGGTGTACAGACGTCGAATTGTAACGCTGCACACTTGAAACTTATAAAAAAAATAATAATGATAACAGCGGACTCAATTCACGGGGCTGTGGTGAAAAAGTGAGAGGAGGCGTGGGCAGCGCTCGCTCCGCCATCTGGAACTGGAACGTGCCCACAAGCCCTCCCAGGCCCTGCAGGGCGGGCGGCTCCCCTCCCTCCGGACCTGACCTCACTGGGGTCCATCTAGCACGTGAGGTTCGCCACGGTGCTGGCACACACCCTGCGCCGAATTAAAGAGATCCTCGGCTGTGCCCATCATGCGAACTGTTTTTCAACAGGGATGAAACTTAGAATTTTTATTGAATGATTTATTAACCTCTGTTTCTATATTTTCACTCAATATTTAATGTTGTTAAATTGATAAATTGATCCATTGATTTACTAGTACTGAATGTTGTAGTACCCTGCTAGATTTCACTTACTAATGTTTTATTTAGGATTTTACTTGTGTCTTCAATAAGATAGAACTTTTTTTTTTTCTCTGATCTGGGTGTCAGGGTTGTGCCAGTTTCATAAAGTAAGTTAAGTGCTGTATTTTTCTACAGCATCAACACCACGTGCCTCCACTGGGACGCTCCTCCTGAGACTTCCCGGCAGCCCCCTACCTAATGCTCTGTCCTGGGAGGGCAGGGCACCAGGACGAGGACTCATACTCCGCACCTCTGCTCAGATGGGTGATTGTTTGTTGCTGGTGTTTGGTTTGGGGCGGGGACCTGCGTGCAAAGACTCTAATACACGTAGTCACCAGCTCTCTCAATTACATATCCTTCGTGAGTTGTACTTTTGAAAAAACAACAAAAAGGACATTTTTGTCTTGTTTAATGCACTTTGTCTTGAATTTCATTTTGTCTAATATTAATATTAGTATGTTTGCTTTATTTGTTGACAATCGCCTGGTATATGTTTTATTTTGTGTGTTTCACCTTCTGTGAGGTCGTCTCATAATCACGATAGGGCTGGAATCATTTCTTTACTCAGTGTGAGAGCCTCTGTCTTTAAATAGAAAACGTCCAGCCTGCCGCTGTACTTTGGAGGCCCATGTGTGTCGCAGCCCAGCCCTTTCTCCCTCCCGGGCGTCCTATTTCCACGTTTGCCCGACTTCACTTTTCCTGCCCATTGCTGGATGGCACATTCTCTGTTCTGTTTCCCCCTTTGGAAAGTTATCTATCCAATTTCTAGTGGTTACCCTAATTTCTAAAAATAGGTTAACTAGGTTTTTAAAATAGTACATGCTCATTGTAAAAAGTTAAGGCAATACAAAATGAAAGGAAAGATTTAAAATCTTGCCCCGCAACCCCTGGTGAATACAACTCAGCCCCCCTCAAACTGTCCACAGGAAGGAGAGTGAACCAGCAAATGGACAGAATGGACTATAGAAGCGGCTTCACACAACAAATGCTAACTTCCATTAAGAGTTTTATATTTTACTTGAAATAAACAGATTTTTTTAAGTGAAAGTGAAGAGATTACTGAAATATGTTATTCCTTCTCCAAAGTTCCTTAAAAAAAAAATCCCACCAGGGCTTCCCTGGTGGCGCAGTGGTTGAGAGTCCGCCTGCTAATGCAGGGGACACGGGTTCATGCCCCGGTCCGGGAAGATCCCACATGCCGTGGAGCGGCTGGGCCCGTGAGCCATGGCTGCTGAGCCTGCGCGTCCGGAGCCTGTGCTCTGCAATGGGAGAGGCCACAGCAGCGAGAGGCCTGCGTACCACAAAAAAAAAAAAAAAAAATCCCACCAAACTAGGGCAGGCGAGGGAGTAGAAATTACAAAACTATATTAAAAGGTTGGAGCACTTTTCAATTGCATGGTTTTAATTCTAAGCACATATAGTTACTCACTGGCACTGAATTTGAGGAAACTCCCTACTTCTCTGCCCACCTCCTGAGTGTCACTAAGAAGGCCATTGATTTCTCTGCTGGGTTTCCACCACCTGCATTCTGTTGCATCACAGCCACCTCAGCTCTCCAGTGAACTGGACCCTTGCCCGCCTCCATCCCTTCACCCCCAGCTCCTGCTGGAACAGCCCTGCTCCACTGGATTTTGCTGTCTTGTTGTCCTGTGTTGATCATTCTGGGTCCTTTCAGTCTTTGAATTCAAGTAACATTTTCCTTCCATTACATTTTCTTTATTGTGGTAAAATGTACATAACATGAAATGTACCATCTTAACCATTTTTCAGTGTAAGTTCAGGGGCACTAATTACATTCACCTTGTTGTCCAAACCATCACCACCATCCGTCTCCAGAACTTTCTCAGCTTCCTAATCTGAAACTCTGTCCCCATTACACACTCACTCTCCATCCCCCTCCCCCAACCCCTGTCAACCCCCTTCTACTTTCTGTCTCTATAAATTTGACTACTCTAGGGCCCTTGTATAAGTGGGATCATATAATATTTGTCCTTTTGTGACTGGTTTATTTCACTGGGCATAATGTTTTCAGGCTTCATCAATGTTGTAGCAGGTGTCAGAATTCCCTTCCTTTTTAAGGTTGAATAATGTTCCCTTGTATGTAGGGACAAAGTTTTGTTATTCATTCACTTGCCTGTGGACACTTGAGTTGTTTCCACCTTTGACTATTGTCAACCATGCTGCTGAACATGGTGTACAAACATCTGTTCAAGTCCCTGCATTCAGTTCTTTGGGGTACGTACCCAGGAGTGGAATTGCTGGATCATATGGTAATTCCACATTTAATTCTTGAGGAACCGCCATACTGTTTTCCACAGTGCCTCACCATTTACATTCCCACCAGCAGTGCACAAAGTTTCCAATTCTCCACATCCTCACCAACCTTCGCTCTATTCTGTTTTTTTCGTTTTGTTTTGTTTTGTTTTCCTCTGTACGCTGGCCTCTCACTGTTGTGGCCTCTCCCGTTGCAGAGCACAGGCTCTGGACGCGCAGGCTCAGCGGCCATGGCTCACGGGCCCAGCCACTCCACTGCATGTGGGATCTTCCCGGACCAGGGCACGAATCCACGTCCCCTGCACCGGCAGGCAGACTCTCAACCACTGCACCACCAGGGAAGCCCTATTCTGTTTTTTATAGTAGTCATCATAATGGGTATGAGGTGGGTTCACATGTGGCTTTTATTCTTTTTCTTTTTTATTCATGTGGCTTTGATTTGCATTTCCCTAATGATTAGTGATTTGTATCTTCTTTGGAGAAATATCCTTTCAAGTATTTTGCCCTTTTTTTATCAGATTGTTTGTTTTTTGTTGATGAGTTGTAGGAATTGTTTGTTTATTCTGGATATTAGACCCTCATCTGATATATGATTTGCAAATATTTTCTCCTAGTCCATGGGTTGTCTTTCACTCTGTTGATAGGGTCCTTTGATGCACAAAAGAGCACTATTTAATTTTGAGGAAGTCTAATTTACCTATTTTTTATTCTGTTGCCTATGCTGTTGGTGTCATATCCAAGAAAGCATTGCCAACCCACTGTCATGAAGCTTTTCCCCTTTGTTTTCTTCTAAGACTTTTATGGTTTTAGCTCTTGTGTTTAGGTATTTGACCCATTTAGAGTTCATTTTTGTATATGGTGTTAGGTAAGTGTCCAACTTCATTCTTCTGCACATGGATATCCAGTTTTCCCAGCACCATTTGTTGAAAACATTTCCCTTTCCCTATTGAATGGTCTTGGCACCCTTGTTGGAAATCTTTTGGCCATACTTGCCAAGAGCATTTATGTCTGGGCTGTCCATTCTAGTCCATAGGTCTGTATGTTGGTCTTCATGCCACGCTGTTTGATTACTGCAGCTTTGTAGTAACTTTGAAAACAGGAAGTGCGAGTCCTCCAAATTTGTTCTTCTTTTTCCAGATTGTTTTAGCTACTCTGGGTCTCCAGATCCTAGATGAATTTTAGGGTGAATTGTTCTATTTCAGCAAAAAAATAACACCAGGATTTTAGAAGAGGTTGCATCAAATTTGTAGATCACTTTTGATAATATTGACCTCTTAACAATAGTCAGTCTTCCAAGACATGGACACAGATGTCTTTCTACTTATGTCTTTGTTAATTTCTCTCAGCAACATTTTGTAGTTTTCAACACATGAGACTTTCACCTCTTTGGTTAAGTTAATTCATAAGTATTTTAATCTTTTCGATGCTATCATAAATGGAATTGTTAATTTCCTTTTGGATTGTTCGTTGTTGAGGTACAGAAATGCAACCGATTTTTGTGGCTGATTTTGTATCCTGCAACTTGCTGAGTTTATTTCTTAATTCTAAAAGTTTTTGTGGAATCTTTACAGTTTTCTACATGTAAGATCATGTCACTTGCAAACAGAGATAATTTTACATCTTCCTTTCCAATTTGAATGGCTTTTATTTCTTTTTTTCCCCTAATTGCTCTTGCTGGTACTTCAGTACCATGTTGAATAGAAGTGGTAAAAGTGGGCATCCTGACTTGCTCCTGTTCCTACAAGAAACATTTTTATTGTTTCACCATTAGTTATGATGTTTGCTGTGGTAGTTTCTATTCCTAGTTTATTGAGTGTTTTCTTGTTTCGTGTTTTTTTTAATTGAAGTATAATTGGCATACAATGCTATATTAGTTTCAGGTATACAATGTAGTGATTCAACTTTTATATACATTACAACATGATCACCATGACTGTTGAGTATTTTTATCGTGAAAGTGTGTTGAATTTTGTTACTTTTTCTGCATCAGTTGAAATGGTCATGTGTTTCTTTTTTTTCTTCATTCTGTTAATGAGATATATTTTCATATATTGAACCATTCTTGCATTCCAGGGATAAATCCCACTTGAACATGGGGTATAATCTTTTTCATATGTTTCTGAATTCGATTTTTTTAGTATTTTGTTGAGCCTTTCATTACTTTTTAAAATAAAATTTTTCTGTTCCATTTATTTGTATTCATATTCAGAAATACCAAGTAATACATTTGTCTTCCCTTTGTGTGTCTTATGTATCTCTGTGCCTCTATAACATAGATAGATAGATAGATAGATAGATAGATAGATAGATAGATAGATAGATGATAGATAGATAGATAGATAGATAGATAGATGATAGATAGATAGATAGATAGATAGATAGATAGATAGATAATAGATAGGTAGACAGACAGAAAAATGGATATCTCTCTGGGGAGAGATCCCGGACTTTGCACCAGACGCAGGGATCGGATGGGATCTTGAAGTGTCTCCTTGGTGGTGAGGAAGATTGTGGTGCATGGGTTTCATGCATTGGAAAAATGGCGCCTCCATTATTCGGTAATCAGAAGAAAGCAATGTGTCAGAAACTGACTATCTGGTCACCGAATCTGTTTCCTCTTTTGCCTGGACACACACCTAAATAACATTTCTGGCCTCCCTTGCAGTCAGAGTCCATCGTGTGCCTGAGTTCCGGCAGATGCGCGTGGGTGGTAGGAGTGGGGTGTGAAGCTTCCAGCCTGGCCCTCGAGAGCCGCCTGCACACGATCCTCCACGCTCTCCCCCGCTCTGCCTGGAGCAGAGGGGAACCAAGAGCAACCTCTGGGGCCATGTGGGAGGTGGAGGACTCATAGGATGGAGGGATCCCGTCCTTAGTCTTTGCCATGAGATCATCAACTGAGGGGCAAAGCCCCCTCCTCAGGTGTGTCCTGCAGGTGAGCAGAGCACCCCCTGTGGTGTGGTGTCAAGGATGGACCCCCAGACCTCAGGGGTGTCCCTGGCCCCAACGGCAGAGTCGGGGACCCTGCCGTGCACACACCTCACTCCTAGCACAGATAAGTCTATAGTTTCCATGGCGCTGCTCATAATTATTCCATTTTAACCAAAGTCGCACTAATTGGGGGCGGGGGTGTTGTGACCCTTGTTTACACAAGAGGAAGGCTCCGTCCTCCACCCAGCAGCCCTCACTGCTCACTTCCTGCTTCGTTTGCTGAGCACCTTACACTCCCCTGTTCTGCTCCACTGATGCCAGAGCTGCCTCCTGGGGGGACGATTCTCATAGCACGTGACTTTGGGCCACGTGGGCCTTGCGCACTTTCGATGTGTCTGCAGCTGTGCTCAAAGACCCAACCTCATTATCGAGAAAGTCTGGCCTCTCCTGGAGCTGCCCACGCTGCTGCAGGGAGATCCACTCCTGTTTCTGCCCAGAGGAGTGTGGGCCGTTACCAGGAGCAGAGCAGGAGGACGGGGAGGGAGGGGCGTGGCCCAGGGGGTCCAGCACCCAGTCCTGGGAGGGTTAGGGCACACAGGTGGGCGCTAGGAGCAAGATGTGTGCACGACAGGCTCCCCGGCTCTGCCGTCGGGGCCGGGGACACCCCTGAGGTCTGGAGGTCCATCCTTGACCTCCCACCACAGGGGGCGCTCTGCTCACCTGCAGGTCACACCTGAGGAGGGGGCTTGGCCCCTCGGTTGATGATCTCATGGCAAAGACTAAGTCCAAGTGAGCTGCCGAGGGAGGAGTGTCCTGAGAGGGGCCGACCCCTGGGGGCCCGGAGAGGGAGGTGGCCAGCCCTGAGCAGGGCACACGTGGGGCAACCCACGCCGCCCCTGGAATCTGGTTCCTGAGGGAGGGAGGGGCACTGTCCGAGGTGCTGACCAGCCCAGCTCAGGCTGAGGGAAGCGTGGCAGAGACGCTCGCTAAACTGCTGCAGGTGACACAATGCTGGCAACGTTTATCGATGGACTTGGGCTGCAGGAGGACGTGCCGTCAGGGAAAGAGAGGTACTTCCTCGAGAGCAGATGGGGAAGATGCCCCACACAGCCCCCGTTCTCAGGGGCCAGAGGGGCCGGGAGGCACCGTCCAGGAACTGACGGGACTCAGCTGTCTGCCCACGGCCACCAAATTACCAAAAACTCCCAGGCCCCTGGCTTCTCTCCCACTCGAGCAAGGCACCCACAAGGCTTGAGCCAGCCCAAGCCTAGAGCTCAGGCCGGGAGCAGTGCAGCCCTGGACAGAGCCTGAGCAGGGGGGCCGGTTGTGGTGGGCAGTTGGGGACTCCAGCCACGCAAGAGAAAGGCTATGGGAGGACAAGGCTATGAGCGTCCTTGAGAAGAGGTGGCAGCGGAGGACCAGGACGGTGGCCTCAGGTCTGGCAATGGAAGGAAGGAGCAGAGGTGCTGGGCAGCCTTGCTGGGCTTAAGTTCAGTGAAAGGAAAGCATTTTCTGGATCACAGAATTGCCCAGCAATAGACCAGGCGTTCCTGTGAAAGGGTGAGCTCCCTGTCAGCTCTGTAACTTCATCAGCCGATGAGTAAGAAGGATATGATACCTACTCCTTCTCATCCAATGAAGAGTTGAAAGAGATTATTAGCTGTGACGAGAATAAGTATAGTGATAAGGAAGAGAAGGAGGTATTTGAAGAACTGGTTAATATAGGGGTCAGAGTGCATGTATCATATTGAAAATTCTATGATAGATCATGCGATAAATAATGCTACGGCCATGAATATGACTGAGAAGTAGTCTATTTGGAGGCTAAGTGTTAGTCTGAGAGTCTGGATGGTGATTCAGTGTCAATTTGCAATGAGTGCTTCTTGGTTTGTGTGGAGGTATATTATTGCTGGGATTAGGCTAGTGATAAAGGCACGAGGACGATATTGTTCACGTAGTCAGGAGCTGTCCCTTCAGGCAGACACATCCAAGTTAGACCACAAAGAAGCGTGGGTTTCTTCCTGGAGGGGCAGGTGGACCACCGGGGCCCGTGCAGACCATGGTGTCCTCACCCCAAAGTCACACTGATCTCTGACTCCATCCTGACACTGGAGCCGAGGTTCCTCCGCTGTTGACGGGAATAGTTTGCAGCTGTGTGTCCATATTGGCTTCTACCAAGCCCAGCTATTTATAACCCCTTCCAAACGGAAATATAAGGAAATGTGTTGGCAATTTTGTCTTTATTTCATAAAACACAGGATGAGGCCAAATGGGAGTCGGTTTCCGAACGAGCACAATTACAGATCTGAAAAACTGAGTTCACTTCTAGCTGCAAATATTACTCAGAGGAAATCTCTTGTTTTGTTAAAAGAAGCTGTGTGTTGACAAATTTCTTTGCCTCAAACCCCAGAGGGTTTTACAGCCCCCAGAGTTAGGGTTCTACCTTGGGCTGGGGGGCTTACATCCCACCCACCAGGGACCCCCAGCCCCCTTAAGGGCTGGCGCAGGGCAGGGTGACCAGGTCGCACGCAACTGGGAAAGCTGATCTCCCACCGCTCCAGCCCCCCAGCTGGAAGATCAGCCCCTCCGTCACCAGGTTACAAGAGAGCCTTCCTTGTTCCCACAGCAGCTCAGCCCCAAGCCCCTGCCTTGTGTGTTTCCCACGCCAGGAGCTGCATCCACACTGTCCATCTCTCCCGCTGGATGTCAGCTGCCTGAGAGCGGAGGTGCCCTCTCTGGTGCCTGTTGCAGACCCCATACCCAGGACAGGGGCTGGCAGAGCCCCCAGGGAAGACACCAGCTAGGAAGACTTCCCGGAGGCAGCAATGTCGGAGCCAACCTGGAAGCATGAGGGTGGAGATCACGCTCTGGACTCTGGGCTCCCTCAGTAAGCGGGACCAGGACTCATGGGCCTGCTGGGCCCGTGGGCACGTGGGTGGACCATCCTCCCCAGTGGACAGAGACAGCTGGGGCTCTGCCAGGTGAGAGCCTGAGACTGGAGAAAGGGTGGGGCTGCCCACCTCCCGCCTCTCCGCCCAGAGTCAGACCCACCCTTGCAGGACGCCCAGGGTCCCCCGCTGTTTACCCTCCCGCTGGCAGGGCAGACCCGACCCTGCCTCAAGGTCCGGCCCTCAGGGCACGTCAGCGCATGCCTCTAAGTTGAATTCTCCTTGAGCATCCCCACAGGGCCCAGGGCTCAGTCGACACCTTCCAGCCAGGTGAGACAGGCCCCTTCTCAGCGGCAGACAGGGACCCAACTGAGTGTGTGCCACGCTCAGGCCACGACCGCCTTCCTGGGGTGGGGAGCCTCACCTTCGCCTCTGAGTGCGGCCAGAGCCCAAGGCCAGGCAAGGTCCGCTGCCCCTCTGGAGTGTCCACTGACCCCGTGGCCTGGGGAGGACAGACAGGCTGCCGTCACCGTGGGAGGTGAGGGGACGGCAGACCACCTACTGCTGTTGGAGGGGACGAGGGCACCACGCGACCGCCTACTGCCCGCTGCGCCCCAGGGCCTCCTGCGGTGACTCTTCATCACCACGTCCTGTCCTCTGTCTGTTTCACAGACGTCTGTCTCAGCCGTGGCTGAGAGCCACGAGGTCGAGCAGCTCTGACCCCAGGACACCACACGGAAAAGACCCAACTGAGAAGAAGGACGCAGGGTGGCAGACCCCTGATGGCCCCGCCAACGACGGCGAGTCACCGGCCCAGGGCAGGGCTCCCACAGAACATTCCCTGAATGACCCCCTGGGCCGAGGGTGGGCTTCCGCACTCTGCCAGGGTCCAGCCCCCAGACCTGGCGAGCCGGCACCAAGGCCGGAGCCCCTCCCACCCAGTGCCTTCCCAGCACGGGGACTGGCATGGGGACAGTAAGTCCCCAGGCACCACGTCCCCAGTGAGTGACTGGGCCCATCTTTTGTTTTTCGCATAAAAATGATTTTGCCAAATGCACAAAATCGTAGAGCATTTTAGGTCCCCGAGTGAAACGGCCGAGTTTACTGAGGAGACGACGGGCGCTTGTGCATCTTCCGATGACACAAGGCAGTGCGTCAGGAGAGCCTCAAACAGTGTTCCAGGGCGGGAGGGGTCTGGGGCCCACCCGCTGCACAGAGAAGTCGCTACGGACCACGGCCCCACCCAGGGCCCTCCTCTCACGGAGGAGCAGGAATTGGCTCTGACCAGTCCCACTAAGGGAAGCTTTCAATATTTTCTTAATAACTCAAAGGAGCCTAAAGGAAGAAACGCTGGGGAGAGTCCAGGTGGGCTTGGTCTGGCCCCTTTCCATGACCCTCACCCAGCCACGCCCAGCACCCCAGCCTCACTGCCAGCTCCAGGCCTGGAGCCCCTCCCAGAACAGACGGCACAGACCTCCTCGGCCCCGGCTTCTGTCCTCCAAGCCAGGATGCCCACGGCCTCCCCTCCGTCAGGGCCAGGCAGCCCCCGCCCGGCCGTGCCCAGCCCCCAGGGCGGCACCCACCGTGCAGGTGTGACTCAGGTGTAGGCCCCTGAGTTCCACCTCTCCTGGCTGAGGCCAGAAGGAGTTGTACCCTTTGCTCAGAGGCAAGAGGTCATAGGCTCACCCGTGAGCCCCCGGAGACCCCATGGTGCTGGGAATCCTGAGACCGCAGTCCTTCCGCACAGCAGCCCCATGGGGACCGGGCTGTCCGCTTCTATCTTTGGCCCTGGGGTGAGAGGCCAGCGTCCCTGCCAAGAGAGAAGAGAACGCACAGATCATGCATATGCATGGCCTCATCGCCAGGCTCATGATAATCAATAATATGTATGTGCAGGAGTCAGAGAGAGACGCACAGCTACTCCCAACTTCAGCCCTTCTGTCTTTAAAATTATGGTTAGTAATTAGCAGAGGATTTTGACCTAAAAGAAGAGTAATAAGACATTTAATGGCTTCCAAACTAATTATAAATATGGCCCTAATTGGAAAAGCAACTCCATAAAAATGATAACTTGGCTCGCACGCAGGAAAGATGGTACGTGTGTGGCGCCCATGGACATCAGCACCACCTTTAATCTCCGGGGCCCAGAGCCTGAGTCCCCTTTGGATCTGTGCCCTCCTGCCCTGCCTCCCAGTGGGGTGGTTGGCTAAAGGAGCTTTTTTATAGTTACCATTTTTTATATATAATGGCTTTATTGAAATAAAATTCACATATTATTCAACTCACCCATTTAAAGTGTACAATTCAATGCCTTTTAGTATATTTATGGAATTCTGCATCTACCACCACCATCGATTTTAGAGTATTTTTATCACTCCCAAAGCCCCACTCCCCCAGCCCCTGGCAACCAGTGATCTACTTTCTATCTCTATCGATGTGTCTACTCTGGACAGTTCATATAAATGGAATCATACAACACATGGTCCTTTGAGACTGGCTTCTTTCACTTAGCGTATTATTTTCAAGGTTCATCCATATTGCAGCATGTGTCAATATTTCATTACTTTTTACGGTTGAATAATATTCCATTATATGGATACACCACATTTTGTTTATTTAACCTTTGACAGACATTTGGATTGTTTCCAGTTTTTGGCTGTTACAAACAATGCTGCTATAAACATTTATGTACAAGTTTTTGTGTGGACATATGTTTCCACTTCTCTTGGATATATACCTAGGAGTAGAATTCCTGAGTCATCTGGTAGCTCTACATTTAACCATTTGAGGAACTTCTAAACTGTTTTCCAAAGTAGCTGCACAATTTGTCATTCTGACCAGCAACGCATGAGAGTTCCAACTTCACCACATCCTCACCAACAATTGTAATCATCTGTCCTTTAGACGCTATCCGTCCTATTGGGTACGAAGTGGTATCTATTTGTGGTTTTGATTTGCATTTTCCCTGATGACTAATGATGTTGAGCATTTTTTCATGTACTTATTGGCCATTTATATATCTTCTTTGGAGAAATGTCTTTCAGATCCTTTGCTCATTTGTCAATTAAACATCATTTATTATTGAGTTGTAATAGTACCTTTTATAATTCTTATATATTCTAGATACAAATCATTAGCAGATACATGATTTGCAAATATTTTTTCTAATTCTCTGGGTTGTCTTTTCGTTTTATTGAGAGTGTCCTTCAATGCCCAAATTTTTCAGTTTTGATGAAGTCCAACTTATTTATTTTTTCCTTTGTTGCTTGTGCTTTTGGTGTCACAGTTAAGAAACCATTACCTAATCCAAGGTCATGATGATTTATACCTATGTTTCCTTCTAAGAGTTTTATAGTTTTAGCTCTTAGAGCTGGATCCTTGATCCATTTTGATCTAATTTTTGCATATAGTCTGAGGTAGGGATCCAAATTTATTCTTTTGCATGTGCAAAAATGTCCAGTTGTTCCAACCCTATTAGTTGAAAAAACTATTCTTTTCCCCCAAAACGAATGGTCTTAGCACCCTCGTCAAAAATCAGTTGACTTCCAGTGTAAGGTTTTATTTGGGGGCTTTCTATTCTACTCCACTGATCTATGTGTCTATCCTATGGCAGTACCACACTGTCTTCATTACTGCAGCTTTGTAGTAAGTTTTGAAATCAAGACGTATGCATCCTCCAACTTCGTTCTTCTTTTTTCAAGATTGGTTTACTCTATTCAGAGTCCCTTGAGATTCCATATGAATTTTAGGAAGACTTTCCTATTTCTACAAAGAAGTCAGCTTAGATTTTGATCGGGATAACAATTAATCTGGAGATCAATTGGGGAGTATTGCCATATTAACGATATTAAATCTTCTGCTCCATGAACATGGGTTTCTTTCCATTTATCTAGACCTAATTTAATTTCTTTCAACAATGTTTTGTAGTTTTCAGAGGGCAAGTTTGCTCTTCTTTTGTTAAACTTATTCCTAAGTATTTTATTATTTTGACGCTATTGTTAAGTGTAATCGTTTTCCTAATTTCATTTTCAGTTTGCTCGGTGTTACTGTATAGAAATACATTTTATTTTTGTATATGAATCTTGTAACTTGCAAACTTTCTGAACTTGTTTATGGGCCCCAATAGTTTTCAGTAGAGTCCTTGAATTTTCATATACAAAATCATGTCATCAGCAAATGGTAATACTTTTACTTCTTCCTTTCCAATACTGATGCCTTTCTTTTCTTTTCTTTTCTTTTTTCTTTTCCTAATGCCCTGGCTAGAACCTTCAGTGTGATGTTGGAAAGGCTATGAATGGACATCCCTGTCTTGTTCCTGGTCTTAGGGGAAAGCATTCAGTCTCTCACCATCAGGTGTTACACAAACTCTGCCTTTTCCATAAACACCTTTATCAGGTTGAAGGACTTCCCCTTTATTCCTAGTTTAACTGTTTTTATCATGAAGGGGTTTGAATTTTGCCACATGTTTTTCTGCACCTCTTGAGATGATCATGTGTTTTCTGTCTTTTATTCTATCGATTTTCAGATGGGCGGGCTGGGTTACTTTAGTGAAGTCTGTTTCCCACCAGGTGAAGCCTTTGGTGTCACTGTCAGGTGGCTCAGCCTTGGGGACGTGCAGTCACCTGGATGACAGGCTCCCACCTGCTGCGTCTTACCCTGTCTCTCCGTCAGGCTTCTGACTCATTTGGCATCACACCCAGCCTGTTCAGCTCCACTGATCACCAGCTGATGTTCTGCTATTTTCACTGCTGGAACATAAGTTACTCAGCAGATAATCCAACTAAATCCAGGCCAGTCTTTGAGGTTTGCTCTGGCCCAGTGGGGCTTTTCTCAGCTGTATATTTCCATGGTTCTTTCTAGTGTTCCATGGGGTAGCAAGTGCTGTTAATTAAGAAGAGCTATTGCTTTTTTCCAGAGGCTTGAACTTCCACACACTCTGTTTCAAATGAAGTATGTTCCCTAGGGGAGTCTTCAGAGCCCTCTTCTCTAGGGACCACCTCTCCCCCTGGACACAGTCTCTGAGCCACCACTCTGGGCAAGGCATGGCCTGTGGTCATCAGGTTTACTTCTCCTGGTCAGGAATCTCTGCTTGATAAAGAGCTGGGGCCAGGGTGGTCGGGTCCCTGGGGGTCAGCCCACCACACCTGGGTAGAGCCTCCATGTGATGGGGGAAGGGGACCTCCGACCTCCTGGCCACACTCACCAGGAATGCAGTGCAAGACCTCTTGGACCTGGAGTGGGTGAGGAATGCTGGGGGGCTGGTGAGATGCTGTAACCTTTGGGGGCTGGGGGGGAGGGTTAGGGTAGAATGGCTTTACCTGCCTGGAGTGGGGCTTCCATCAGACTGAGCTGGCGGAGGGAGAAAGCAAGGCAGTCACGGCTCAGATGCCACAGCTCTTGGAATTCTTACCAAGTCTTAATAAATCTTCTTGAATAAATATTTCTTCATTTGCTGTAGGCCCTGAGGACAATTTCAAGAGATTTAAATGGTTTTTTAAGTAGTTTTTACAAGCTTTTCTTGCTTTGCTGGGGGGCAGTCTATGAGTCTGTGGAGCTCCTTGAACTCCCACCTTGGAAGTGGAACTCCTATTATTGTCACGTTTTGAATGCCTATCTCTAGCCCAGACCTCCCGCCTGTACACGTAGCTGCCTCTTGGACACCCCACCCTTTGGTTCTTTAAAATCCATGTAAACCCCCAAATAACTCTCTGCCCAGGCTCGCTGTCTGTAAAGCCTCCTCCACCCACCAAGTGGACCACGTCAGGAATGTGGGGTCCTCAGCACCCCTTTGTCCTCACGCCCCGCTGGGTCCTTCCAAGCTCCATCCACAGCCTCCCCCATCAGCCCCCCCACCTCCTCCTGTCAGACCCTCTCCCTCTCGCTCCTGGACGGTGGGTTATCTCCGTCCAATAACTTAACCCGTATTGACTTACCGAGGCCAAGCTGCTGCCTCAGCTCCTGCAGGAAGCCAGGCTGACCTCGACTTCTGGGAGTGGACCAGTTGCAAGCCCTCCTCCAGATACTTGCCTGCATCTTCCCAGAGCTTATCAGAGCTCCTGTAATCTGGTGAGTGCAATGCAAAGTCCTTCAAGCTAGAATATTCTGGAACAAATTTCACATTGGAGGGTCAGATGGAGAGTTCCCACTCTGGTGAGATGGTAGACAGGATGCCACACCCAGCTCCAAATTCAGATTCCTAGAAATGCCGGGGAAAGTGCCAGCCACCTCTGAAGAGAAGCCCCCAAGGGCGCAGGCAGCCGGGAGCCGAGGCTGGAGGCGTAAATCACCTCAGCACAGGAGTGAGTGTGTAAACCAGCTCACTCTTCTGTGCAGCAGTTAAATGAATCAACTAGAGACGCATTTATTAACGTGAATGAATCCCAAAACATCATGCTGAGTAGGGAAAAAGGTGAGAAAGGAATCGCACAATATGATCCCATTTATGCAAATGTTTATAGCACCCAAAACGACATCATGTATTGTTGACGAATTGATCCCCACGTCAGCAGGGCAAACATTCAGGAGAGCAGCTACCAAAGGAGAAACCAGCTGAGGAAGGGCCGGGCCATGGCCTTGCCTCTAATGCTCACCTCCATCAAAGTGAAGCAGTGGGCAAGTGACGCAACGTGACGAAGCATTAACACCTACCGATCTGGATGGTGGATGTGTGAGTCTATTAGATTATTTTCTCTGTTTTTCTATATAACTGAAATATTTCATTAACTTTTTTAAGGAAATGTAAGATTATCACTGGTGATAAATTCATACTTATTGTGTAAATGACTGACATCTGTTCCTTTCTAAAAGAGGCAGGGTGGCTGTGCGGAGAGAAGAGGGCATCTGCCCACCCAGAACTCACCATAGCACCTCCCACACGTCCCGAACGCTGACCGCCAGGCTGTCTGCAGCCCTCACACTGACCTCTACCCACCTCTGACTGCACCCAGCTGCTGCCAGGAGGGCCCTGGGGGCGGCCTGGGTTTGGTGTCTGGCTGGCAGGTGTCTTCTGGGGTCTGCAGGAAGAACGTCTTCACTAAGAGTTGCCATGTATCGAAGACCACCTGGTGCCCGGGCCATTCTAAGTCCTGCGGATGCAGCAGGAAACCAGAGGGACGGCGTCCAGCCCTCCTGGAGCTCAAAGTCCCCGTACAAGGAAACAGGACAACCTCTGTGCAGGAAGAGAGTTGAAGAAAGTCGTGTAACAAGACATAGAGGTCAGATTTGTGGTTGCTGGGGGGTGGGGGGAGGAGGGCGGGGATGGACTGGGAGTTTGGGGTCAGCAGATGCAAACTATTACATGCAGCATGGATAAACAGCAAGGTCCTACTGTACAGCACAGGGGACTAGAGCCAGTCTCCTGGGATAACCCATCGTGGAAAAGAATATTTTAAAAAAGAACATATATATATGTTAAAAAAACAAAAAAGAAAAGAAAGCCGTGTAAAAAAGTGCTCTGGGCGAAATCTAAGCAGAGGTCTGAACAGTGAGAACTAGCCAGGCCGAGAGCCCGGGAACACCGTCCAAGGACAGGAGACACAGAAGAAATACACCAGTGGAACCCGCTGGGCCCACATGCAGGCCAGCGAGGCCTGACGGGGAGGGAGAGGCAGAGATGGATTGGGTGGGGGTCAAGGGCCAGCCACGGGGCCTGAACGTCAGGGTCCCAGGCAGCATGCAGTCTCAGAGGACTTACGCAGAGGGGAGGCCCCTCGAGTGTCCTGCACGGACAGGATGGATGCGGGGAGGGCACCAGAGTGTCACTTGAGCTGGGAGGCAGCTAGCAGCTGGGGAAGGAGCTGTTTCTGGATGGTTTGGAGCCAGCCCTAGTGAGCAGTGCTGGTCAGGGAGCTGTGAAGACCCCGGGGCTTCTGGCCTGAGCAGCTGGGCGATGGGGGTGTGATTGCAGGAGGAAGAGAGGCCCCAGCTGTGGCCCAAAGCCAAGGTCAGCCAAAGTCAGCGGATGCACAGCGCCTGGGTGAGAATAAAGGGCTGTGACCAGGTTATCGAGTTTGTGGTGGGGGTAGGAAACAGGCCAATGTGTGTACATAGAGGCACTTAGATTTTCTAGGCATCATAAACCCAGCCCGTGGCAGGGAGGGCAAAGGTCGAGCGAGCAGGGCACCCCCTCTGGGGCCAAGCTAAGCCCGGAAGGCAGGTTTTCAGCTGCAGTTCAGGCCCCGCCAGGCAGCGCTGTCCCCGGAGGCCAGAGCCCCCAACCTGGCCGTGCTTCAGAGGGCCCAGGGGCCCTGCGCTGCGTCTGAAGTTGGACCAGACACCACCGAGGTCCCTTAGGTTCTGCCCTTCGCTGGTGCTTCTCCAGGACAGGCTGCCCAGGGGTCAGGGACACTGGGGCAAAAACTCACCTGCGTTCCCAGGTACCCCCGGGGCCCCGCTGCCCCCACCCCCGCACAGGCCCAGGACCCACCCAGAGCCGGTGCCAGAGGTGCGGAGGGCAATGCAACAACTTCCGAATGCAGGGCCACCCAAAGGGCTCCGCAGGAACACGGAGGCTGAGAGCGTGAGGCCGGGACGCCTCCTCCGTCCCTCCTTCCCACCTGCTGGTTTCTTCATCAGTTTGCCGGGAATAAGCAGCCCTGGACCCCAGACACATGACATCCTTGCAGCCCTGCCAGTGCCCCCCCGTCCTGCAGCCCCCATGGCACTGGGGCACCCGGACTGGCCCAGCACAGCCCTGGGGGGATGGTTCTCCCACGATGGGAGGTGGGCCAGGAGGGCAGGGCCTGCCCCCAGCACCCAGGGGAGGAGCCCAAGGGAAGGCCCGGGCACCCGGAGCTCTCAGAGCCCTTCCCTCCCGGACAGGGAGGCCCGGCCCCCTGGGACCAGCTCAGGCCAGCACAGCTTGCCCTCCATCTCAACAAGGTCACTTCCGGCCAAGCAGCAGCAGGGGAGGAAAAACAGCTAACGGGAAGAGGGTCTGGGATAGAAGCAGTTCCTGAGGGGGGTGGGGTCAGAGCCAGGAACCCCCAGAAGGGAATTGTTTCAGCACCGAGGCATCCTCTGACGTGTGCTGAGAAAGCGCAAGGGTGGGGATGGAGGAGGGGACGAAGGGGGGCCCAGCGTCAGGTTGGAGGGAACCAGGGTGGGCCTGAGGTTGCACACACAGGTGTTCCGGGGTCATGTTTGGGCTCCGTGCAGGGAGGGGTCATGGGGGGCAGCCCCAGGCCTTGTTGTCTTCAAGGACAGAGCCTGTGACCACAGTCATGTGTCACCTGGCATCGCTCCCCCCATGGGGGAGGAATCACAGGCAGATGGCCAGGAACCCCCTGTACCCGGAGCCGGACTGACCCTGCCCGGGGCCCAGGCCTGTGGGAGGCGAACACTGGAGGCAGAAGCCCTGAGGGGAACAGGCTGCGAGCGGGCCGAGTCTGGGCCCCGCTTCCCGCCCCGCGTGGCCATGACAGGTGCAGGGCCCATGGTTCGCTCACGAGGGGCTCAGGGTCTGAGGGGCTTCCTGGGGTTGCTGTGACGACACACAGACGGGGAAGGGGCTCGAGAGGGCGCGGACGGCCGTGTCACAGTCCCAGAGCTGGAGTCCAAGATCAGGGTGCAGGCTGGGCTGTGCCCCACCCAGGGGCTCCAGGGAGGGTCCCTCCTGCCTCTTCCTGCCTCTCCTGACCCCTCCCCACCTGCTCCACGCTGGGCCCGTCTGCCCTCAGAGGCCCTGGTAACCTCACAGGGACACAGAGAGCGGGGCCTCTGCCCCCCGGCCACGCCCTCCACCCTCCAGCTCAGGCCTCGCCGCCCGCCCTCGTCCTCTCTGCCCCCTCATCCAAGTGAAGCTCACGTCTAGTTCCGGACCTTTGTCGTCCTCGTCTGGGAAACACAGGTCACCACGGTTTCATCCACCACTAAAGAGTGACCAGGCTGCAGATGTGCTTTCAAAGGAGAAGATGAACAAGACAGCATCTTGCGCCCTTGTTTCGTTACCATGGTGAACGAGGGGGTCTGAGCCCCCCATCTTCACTAGCGCACTGCACCGCCCGCCTTCGGGGTGACGGAGCGACCTGCGCCGGTGTGAGCCCCTCCACGCCAGCCCCCGTCCCCACGCCACACCACGCCAGCCTCCCGCGGTCACCGTGGATCACAGGGGACGCCGCTGCTCGGAGCTGTGCCCTGAGCCATGTGCTGGGGGGAAGGAGGGGGTGCAGCACCGGGGTGCCACCCTTGGGGGCCCAGGCTGGGAGAAGGAGAGACAAGAAGCCTCACCCAGGTAGTGACCCCCTGCCCTGGGCCCCGAAGTTGCTCTGGGAGGGGGCAGGGGGCTTCCCAGGGGCTGTGGTGAGGGGCCGGCGGTCAGCCTCCTGCGGCCCAAGTCCAGGGCGGGGAGCTCTGCATCCGCGTCTTCTCAGCCTGACTCGGTGTGCTCCAGAGATGGGGCCTGGGGGCCAGAGGACCCACCCGCCCCCAGTGTCCCCCAACCGCCCCGCAGATTCTCTGCAGCCCTGCCTGCCGGCCCCCAACCCTGGGGTCTGGGCCCCGCCCACCGGCCCAGCGCGGGGACTCTCCCGAGTCCACAGCGTCCAGCCCCCCCGGGTGATCAGGAATCACACACGGAACGCGCCCCCCACCCCGGGTATGAAGCCCCACGGAACCCGTGAGGCGCCCCCTGACCCCCGCCCCCCGCCCAGAGCCGCGGACGCCCCAGGCCCCGCCCTTCTGCTCCTGAGCACGCCGTTAACAAGGGGAGCCACTTCAAAGTCCAGGGGAACGTCCAGATTCTGCCCAAAATTATTACTGAAACTTTTCCTGGTGTGCATTTTACGCTTTTCTCCCAAACTTTGGGTTCACAGGAATCAGTCTTGGGCTGAGGTTGGTCACAGCACCGGGCGCCCGGCCAGCAAAGAGCGCTCCTGCCACCCGGTGGCCACATGGGGAATGACGCCAGCGGAGGGAAAGGGCTGGGGACTCCCAGCAACAACGGGGGACCCGGGGACCCCGCAGACAGGGGCCCCTCCGCCAGGGCAGCGGCCGAGAGAATCAACACCGACGCCTTAGACGCTGCGGAAAATGTCCGCTGCCCGCCACGCTGTCCCAGGGGCCTGGGGGCCCAGTCTGCAGCCTGCCCACAGCAGCCTGCCTCCCTGCTGTACCCCCAAACCTGGCGGGCACAGGGCAGATCCAGGAGAACGGGACCCCAGGCCCAGGCACTGGGCGTGCAGAGAAGAGCCTGGGATGCCTGGGGGACCCCCAGGCCAAGGGGCTGCAAGGGAGAGGTCTTGGATCCCCCTTGGGCAGGGCCACGGGCACCAGCCACCACCACGACCTGCTGAACATGAGGCCCCCCAGCCAAGCCTCCTCTGAAGGCCCCCAGGACCTAGCGAGGACCCTAGCAAGGATGAGAGCAGTGCCACTCTGGACAGCCTCTGGGCGCCTTCCCTCCCCAGGCCTGAGAGGCCAGAGCGGACCCCGAGGGGGCTGCGCTAGAAAGCAGGAGATATGATCCCTGGTCAGGTGGCCACTAGGTCAGATCAAGCTGTAGGGACCCGGGGGAGGAGAAGGGCCCACATGGTGTGCAGCCCACGTGAGGGGTCCAGGCGCAGAGGGCCGCCCCAACTTTCCACTTGGGAAAACGCTGTCCTCCCTGAAGGATTCACCCCGACTATCTTCTCTCATTTATTTTTAGATCAGCTACTTCACATAACTTCAAGATTCTAAATATTGTTTAATGTATTTTCTTGCTTTTAAGCAAAATTTATTTTTATTAATAAAAATCACTGCATATGCATTGCAATTAAGAAAATCCTCCTTATAAATAGACCCTGAGCAATTTTACGGTTTGTTCCAGGAAACCCACATGGGAGGGTAGACAGCCCTTGCAACAGAATAACATTCTCAGACCCCGCGGAGGCCTAAACAGAGCTCAGAGACGCTCCGCCCTGTTCACACAGTAGGTGATTAATGTGTGTCTGCCCAATGCAGATGGCAATGGGGCAGGAGTGCCCTCGAAGGGCCGGTACTCGAGGACTCCTGGGCTGTCCTGGGCCCTGGGAGCAGCTGCACAACGAGTCCTCAGGGGGTGGCTTCTGAAGGCTTCACAGACCATGAGGAGGCCCCAGAGGGCAGGGGCCTTGGAGCCCCCAGGGAACCAGGGGACAGAGTGGGGAGGGAGCTGGGCTGCAAATGCCCCACAAGGCTGAGCCTCCTCCTGGTCCTAGAGGACCCCCACCAATGGGCCCAGCTGCAGGACTCAGAAGGACCCCATCATGTCACGTGGCCTTGAGTGGGCTGTGGGGAGCCTCCCCCCCACAAGCCTGCTGAGCCGTAAGCACAGCTGCTGAGCCCCCCAGCTTCCCTCAGGCCGCCCCCCAGCGTGTCTGGATCATTTAGAATAACAGTGTTTTTGAAGGTGGCAATTTAAGTTTTCAGACAAGGACAGTTGAGCACCATTATGTACCTGTGACCGCTGTACAGATGTCGAGAAACCGAAACAAAGGCTTGTCTACAAAGTTGGATGGGGACCACTGATTGGGCTTTAATTTAAAATGGAGTCAGACACATTTTTTTTAAATCCCTTCAAAGCGTTTTCCTGGGGACAAGTGAGCTACTGGGCAAGTGCGCCTCCCCGGACCCCTGCTGAGGCCACACCTGGTGATGGAGCAGGGCTGACAGGTGTGACCTCGAAGAGATGCAAATTTCACCACGTTCCTCGGAGATTAAGATCCACAAATTAAGTGTATCTCTTGAAAGGCCTGAGAGCCAGAGTCTTATCTGACTATTTTAAATGTGAATGTTGCACATTTGGGCTTTTAGCCTGACAGGTAGCATTGGCTTCCGATGATCTGGTGGTGATCAGGGCTCCAGAAGGAAACTGTCCAAAAAGCTGGTGCCCAAGGAGCCATGCCGACATCCTCCTGTCTCACCACCCCGGACCGTGCGTGCCCCACGTGGGCCAGGCACAAACACGGACCCCGTAGCTGAGTTGGCATGAGGTCCTTGGAGGAGCACATGGAACTCGGGCACTCAAGCGCTCCTCAGCTTGCCCCAAAGCTCACCTGGTGGGTTTCACACTGAGAACCAGAAGAATTGAGACCAAGTCCTCAGATGAAGCCGCAACCTCTGAACCTGAAAGGGCTGCCCCTGGGGTGCGGAGGGGCTCCACACAGTGCCCCTGGCCCAGAGGTGGCTAACTGGCTTGCACCCCAGATCGTCCCCAGAACCCGGAAAGCACAGGCACGGAGCATGCCTGGCACACGTGAAGGCAGCTAAGATGCTGGGAATGTTAGGACCAGCTGGCTGCCTGGGTGCTGGGTGGTGGACGGCTGGGTATTCAGGAAGACGGGAGGGACATGACCAGGAGGCAGCAGCCAGCCAACAAGCCTGGTGGCCCTGGTGGGAGGAGGGTCGATCCAGACAGCTGGCACCTCAGGCAGACCTCATGGTCTGCCAGTGTCAGGATGGGGTTCAGAGAATGGACGCTCTAAGGATCCTCCCTGTCCAGCTTGGCTCCCCCAAGAAGGGGCCCTATTTCAGACCAGCCAGGCTCTGTGTGGCCCAGAGGAGGGTCTCCGTAGCTCAGGAGGGTAACCATAGGCCAGCGTGCCCCTCTGTCTCCAACCGGCCACAGCTGGACACCAAGATCCTGGTCTGAGCTGCAGCAGAAGCAAAATAAGCAGACCACACTGCTGCTTTGCGTCTTCTGGTGATAAATTCTCTCAGGTTTGTATGTCTGGGAGTCTATCTTGCCTTCAATTTTGAAAGATATTTTCACTGTAGAGTTCTCAGTTCCAGTATTTTATTCCAATACTTTAACAATGTTGACCCATCATCTCCTGGCTTGCATTGTTTCTGAGGCTAAACCGGCTGTCGTTTTTATCTTGGTTCCTCTGCCTGCATTTAGGATTTTCTCTTAGCACTTGTTTTAAGCAATGTACCTGGTGTCATTTTCTTCATGTGCTTGGAGTTTATTGAGCTTCTTAGACATGTGGATGGATGGATGGATGGATGGATGGATGGATGGATGGATGGATGAGTGGGTGGGTCGGTAGATGGGTGGGTGAATGGATGGACAAATGGAGGGATATATAGTTGACAGTCAACATCACCAGAAATTGCCCAGAGCTCTTTGTGACCCTGCTGAGTTCTAAGCCTCCTCTTGCCTGGTAGGTGGGCCATAAACACTCCCAAGTAACTGCTCACTCACCTCTGAGAACTCACTCTGAGAGTCAATCACCAACTCCCAGAGATGTGGTCCCACCCACCCATCCATCCCACACAGTTAGTTGCCCACACAGAGGAGGTGACAGCCACTGGGGACTGGCTGTCAGTCACTGGCCTGGATTCTGCACATACCTCAGCGATCAATCACCCTCTCAGTCACCCGCCCCACACCAGTCGACCAACTTCTGAACTGTGCCCCTAACCCAGATTCAGCTCCTCCCTCCCAAAGCTCCTTGAGTCACGGCTGTCACTGCAGAACTCACTCACCCGCCTTGTGTTGTTTCATCCTGCCTTCAGCTCACCCATGCAGCCCCTCGGCCAGACTTGGGAACAGTGAGCCTTCCCTCAAGGAGCTCACAGGTAGAGGAGCAGCAGACACATGGAGGAGCAAGTCAAGATTGCACCAGGAGCTGTGGACCCCAGAGAAGAGGCCCCTCACTCAGGAGAGGGAGGGAGGAGTCCAGAAGGCTGCCTGGAGGAGGTGCCTCTTCACTGAGCCATCAAAAATGAGTGGGAAAGCATCTAGTGTTTCACCATTGAGTATGATGTTCCCTGTAGGGTTTTTGTAGATGTTCAAGTTGAAGAAGTTCCCATCTATTCCTATTTTGCTGAGAATTGTTATCAGGAATGGGTATTGTACTTTATCAAATGCTTTTTTTGCATCTATTGATATAATTGTGTGATTTTTGTTCTTTAGCCTGTTGATGCGATGGGTTACATTAATTGATTTTTTAATGTTGAGCCAACATTGCATACCTGAAACAAATCCCACTTGTTCATAGTCCCAGTGTATTCTTTTTATACACTGTTGGATTCAACTTGCTAATGTGTTGTTGAGAATTTTTGCATCTTATGTTCATGGAAAATATTGGTCTATAGTTTCCTTTTCTTGTAATTAATATCTTTGTCTTGGTATTAGAGTGATGCAGCTTCATAGAATGAGTTACGAGATGTTCCCCCTGTTTCTATTTTCTGGAACAGCTTGTAGAGAATTGGTATAATTTCTCCCTTCAGTGTTTGGTAGAATTCACCAGTGAAGCCATCTGGGCCTGGTGCTCTCTGTTTGGGAAGGTTATTAATTGTTAATTCGATTTCTTCAGTAGGTATTTAATTTGCTCTTCTTTTTCTAGTTTCCTAAAGTGAGAGCTTAATTATTGCTTCCAGATTTTTCTTCTTTTCTAATGTATGCATTCTTCTGTAAATTTCCATGTAAGCACTACTTTCACTGCATCTTACCAATTTTGATAACTTATATTTTCATTTTCATTTAATTCGTAATATTTTTCTATTTCTTTTGAGATTTTTCTTTGGCCTGTGCATTGTTTCTTCTCCAGATATTTTGGAACCATCCAGCTATCTTTCTCTTATTGATTTCTAGTTTAATTCCACTGTGGTCTGAGAGCATACTTTATCTGATTACTAGGCTTTTGAATTTGTGAAGGTGTGTTTTATGGCCCAGAATGTGGTCTATCTTGGTGAACGTTCCATGTGAGCTTGATAAGAATGTGTATCTTGCTTTGTTGGATGGAGAGGTCCGTAGGTGTCAATTAGATGCAGTTGATGGATGGCGCTGTTGAGTTCAACTCTGTCTTTATAATTGTCTGCCTGCCGGAGCTGCCCACTGCTGACAGGAGCGCAATGTTCTACCATCACACTTGTGGATCTGGCCATTTCTCCTTGCATTTCTATTGATTTTTGCCGCAACATTTTGATGCTCTGTTGTTGGGTGCAGACACATCTGCATTTGCCCAGATGGTCAGGGTGGACAAGGAGGGGAGAGTAAAGGCCCAGGGAGTCTGGGAGGTCAGGGAGAAGGGGCCAGACAGAGGGGAGGGAGGTGAGGTCCAGGCCAGTTTGGCAAACCCCACGAGGGGTGCCTAGACTTCCCTTCCCCAGGAAGCACGCAAAGCATGTGCTGTGGGGCTCAGACCCCTGGGGAGTCTCGGCAGACAGACGCTGGGTGGTCCTGGGCCTCCCACATCCAGGTGTCCACCCTTTGCGTGGCCCCCTCCCCGTGAGTGTGGGCAGGACCCATGACTTGCTTCTGAGCAGGAGAACATGATACGAGTGAGGGTGCCCATGACCACGTGCACGTGACTTCCTCACGTGGGACGGTAACCCCGTCTTGATGGATCAGGGGGCAAAGCAGCCACATTAGGACCACAGCACACCAGGACACAAGGGTGGCCTCTGGCAAACAGCCAGCAGGAAAGGAAGCCATAGTCCTACAGCCAAAAAAGAAGCTGGACGGTGCCAACTGCTTGACTGAGCGTGAAGCACTGCGGCCACGCAGGCCCTGAGCCGACTGCCCAGCCGTGCCAACCTCTTCCCACACAAACTGTGGATGACAATAAACATGTGGGGTCTGAGCTGTGGTGGTTTGCTCCACAGCAGGGGACAATAGCATGACAGCTGGCACAGCTGGCCCCCAGGCTGGGGCTCTAATGCCCAGGAGCCCAGGGGACAACATCACCAGTGGCACCGTGCCCACAGCACCGAGGGCTGAGCTCGGTTCTGAGACCTCTTGGGAAGAAAGTGGGTCAGGACCAACCTTGTGAGCGGAGCAACAGGTGTGGATGGGCAGCAGGGCCAGTGGGGGTCCCGCGAGGCTGGGGTGCATGGCCCCCGCCCCAGCCGGCCAATGGCTCCAGCTCCAGACTCCCAGTCCAATTTCCTAGGGACGGTTAGTATAAGTGGAAAAGCAAATGGCACCGGTAATGAGCTATGATGACAACAGACCCGGGAATGGCAGTGTTGGAGAGGGGCAGTGCCTCGCAGCCCAGGTATTAATACTCATAATGCACGCGGTTTGGTGAGAATTACCATGTTTTTCACGTGCCTTCAAACTTTTATTTTCCCTCCACAGTCTCCAAGTTTCTCCAGCCCCATTGCTGATTAGTTCCAGCTAAATCTGCCTTTTCCCATCAAAAGAAAAGATCATGCATTTTATTTTCAATTAACTTTCAGGAATCTATCAGGAGCAAGCCAGCGGAACCTCATCATTCACAATCCACTTTCTCAAAATGCCAGGAGCTTCCAGGGGCCATCAAGGGTGGGCCTGGCCTCCTGCCCACCTGCCCAGGTCAGCCAAGGGGGCCGCACCAACCCCGCTGTCTGGGTCGGGGCTGCTATGGGCACAGGAGGGTGGAGGAGGGTCCCCATCGCCACATCTACCCAGGGTCCACAAGGCGCTCGTGGACGTCCCTGGCAGGACACGGGCCCTGGCCACCCACACAGGAGGGCCAGCTCTCAGAACGCAGGCGGTGCTGCCAGGCAGGTCTCTGGCCACCCAGCCCCCCAGCAAGACTGGAAGCAAAGCAGTCTGAGGGGCCAGCGGTCCCGTGGCTCCTGACCCCACGTCCCAGGGGCATCCGATGGGGGCCTGCGGTGGGCTGTTGCTTCCCATGGCCTGTCCCCGGGTCCCTCTGGACAAGACCTTCCCCATGCCCCAGGTACCCTCTGACCTCGCACCTGCGCTCAGCGCGGCCACAGAAGACTGACTGGCTCTCAGAGGCCTCCCTGTGCACCCCTCGGGTGCAGCCTCCCTGGGCACCCCAAGCCCCTGCCCTTTAGAGCCATAGCTCCTGGGGCTTCACATAACTCGGATGATGTCACCCCACTGGGTGACATCCCAGTTCTTGGAGCACAGATGCCCAGCACCTCCCCCACCTCATCTGCCCCAGCCCCACGGCCCCTTGCCAGGTGCCCAGGTCTCTGCACTTGCCTGACCTCCACCGAGGACTGGCCACGTAACATGCAGAGCCTGCAAGACGGAAAGGCCCCTTGTTCAGAAACAACAAAGGCTTCGGGACGCCTGCCCCGCCCCGACCCGCGTGTCCTCTGAGCCCCTGTGCCCGTGAAGCCCATGGGGCAAGACTGTGTCCGCAGCCCGGTGCCTCAGACCGGCCTCGTCTACAGCTCAGTCCAGCCACGTCACGGCCTCCACTTCACCTGACATGCACAACTACCCGGCCAGCACGGTGGCCTGCCTGCCTGTCCAGGTGGCCTTCCCACCCTGCTGGGCCTCTCTGAGGGGTTCCCCCACCCACCGCAGCCCCTCCGCCCCCCTTGACCTGGTCCATTTCCTGACCCCTCCCTGCCGTGCACCCAGGAGCGCCCCATCCTGGGGGTGCTATGAGACACCTCCTCCAGGCAGCCTGCCCAGCATACCTGTGACTCCTCACCCTTGTCTGGGCGCTGCCCAGCTCCTGCCTGGGTGGGGGTGGGGGGTCAGCAGGCTCTCACCCATCTCTTGTCCGACACAGAGCCTGGCACACAGCAGTCCCAGGAAACATCTGTGGACCCAGGCAGACGCATGAAGGAAGGCCCTAGGGAATGGATGGTGCTGAGGAGGGGAGGGGAGGGGAGGCATCCAGGAAGCTCGAGAAAGAGCCAGAGGTGGAGGCTGAAGGGGGAAGGGAGGCAAAGCAAGGAGGCCAGTGAGGCCAGGCCGGGGGCCTTCCCCAGGGGGCCCTGCCGGGCACGCAGCCCAGGAGTCTGCGAAGGGACATGGGGAGGTCATGGCTGGCGGGCAGGAGTGGAGGGGCAGCTGGGTGGTGCCCAGCAGGGCTGCTGACGCCCAGCAGCTCCCGACCGGGGACGTGCAGTGAGGTCTGTCTCTGGGGGAAGGACAGAGGAGGTCTGGTGGCGGGTCTGGGGGGACCATGGTGGGGCCCCTAGCACCTGCAAGCCAGACGCATGTCCCTCCCAGGAGGCCACCGGCTCCCCAGGGCCCCCTCCTCCCAGCACTGTCCACAGAGCCCGTCCATCTTCCCCTGTGGAGCCCTCCTGGCCAGGCGTCCCTGCAGGCGGCAGGTGTAGGGCTCTCAGCCCTGTGGGGAGGCCCCGGTGGGGGAGGACTTGCTCAGGGGGCACCCGGGGCCTGGGGCACAGGCGCGCATCAGGCTCCCAACCAGGGTGGGAAGCCGAGCAGGGAACCAGCAGCTGCTCCCCAGCCCACGGTGCCAAGCCCCCAGGTCCACAGCAGCCCCCAGCCCCGGGGAGCCCAGCTCCGGCAGGCGCACCCACGGCTCGGAGCACCTTCCTGTCTCCGGCCTGTTTAATATGCACAGAGGCCGTGATTCACCGGGTGAGCCAGCGAAGTTGGAGCATCTGCTACGTATAAATTAAAACAAATCTGCTGTTTCTCTAAGGACACTCGGCTGTAATAGGCACGGCCAGCACATCATACATTGTGATTTATGTGCAGAAAGCTTCACACCGAGTGCAGAATCGTCAACAAACACCAGGAAGATGCCACTGCCCGGGAGCCATGGGCCAGGCTGCCCCTCACCAGCGGTGCTAACTGGGCGCAGAGGTCCGTCCTGCAGTCCCCACCTCAGGGCCGCAGCCTCAGCCCGGCCGACAGAGCAGAGCAGAAGCCCAGACGCCAAGCTCAAGTTCACTCACCGACACACACACACACACACACACACGGCCTCGCCACACACACAGTCAACACTGGTGTGCATATATATTTATGTTTATATGTGACTATTATTTATTCATCAAACCACCACTTAAGGGCCATTAATGCAGTCCTCGAGGGAGACAAAGGTTCAGGCAGCTTCTCCTGCTGAGCCGAGCGCAGCGCGGAGGTACCTCGACTCCTGGCTTGACTCTGGGGGCTGAGCGGTCAGCACGGACCGGCCTGTCCACAGACCTTGTCCGTCACCCGACGGAGACCCCACACCCACAGCAGGGACAGGTCACGGAGGCTGGGGGTCACAGAGCCAGCGTGGAGACGGAGGGGCAGGGGAAGGGGGGCACCACTTTCCCACTTGGGCTGTTTTATTAATACCGGCAGGAGGGCCTGGGCCTCCCGCCCACGCCAGCCCCTCCCCCGGCCCAGGGCCCTTCGCACAGGGTCCCCCCACTGCCCTGGATGTAGCCACAGACCTCGGACCTCTGTCTCCCTCCACCCTGGGGGGCCTCTTCTAGTCGAGCAGATGGAGGGAGGTGTGTGGGCCTGGAGGTCTGGGGCTTCAGGTTGGGAGCTGGTACCACAAGAGACGCTCTTCATGTGCCACAGGAGAAGTACTGTAATGAAATAAGGTAACAGAGCCCCGTTAAAAGTGACAAGAAGGGCTTCCCTGGTGGCGCAGTGGTTGAGAGTCCGCCTGCCGATGCAGGGGACACGGGTTCGTGCCCCGGTCTGGGAAGATCCCACATGCCGCAGAGCGGCTAGGCCCGTGAGCCATGGCTGCTGAGCCTGCGCATCCGGAGCCTGTGCTCTGCAAGGGGAGAGGCCACAACAGTGAGAGGCCCGCCTACCGCAAAAAAAAAAAAAAAAAAAAGTGACAAGAAGAACATTTCAAGCGCATAACGGCCCCGTGTCTGTCCACACCAGCCAGCAGGCAGCCAGGGGCCGGGGTGCCGCTTCCTGCTTGGGGCTTCAGGCATCACTGTGTCCTGGGAACGGGAGCCCAGCCCTCCCAGGTGCCTGGTCGCAGTCAGATGGATTTCCCAGGGAGCCTCTCTCTCTGTAGTTTCTCCCCATATCTGCAGCAAAGAGCCAAGTCCCCCACCCAAGCTTGACAAATCACCGCTTGTGTCTCGGTGAGCCACAGAGGGAGTCTCAGAGCACTGATGAATTTTTAATTTTCAATATCTTTGTGTATATTGCTTTTTAAGACCAAAGAAAATAACTCCACCAGGATATCAAAGCATTTATTTTTAAATACAAGTCTCGTGTGTGAACTGGCGGAGATAACCATGACATTGTGCCCACGCTGAGCTCTGTAACTCAGCAGCAATCAAGTGTTTTGACCACACGACAGCCGAGTTTGTTTTTATTGAAATGATGCATTTTTAAAGTGAGCGTCTGGGTTATAAACAGCTGGTATGGGAGAGTAGAGGAGGCAACGTGATTTCCCCCCTGGAGATCCCCCCGCCAAGTCAGCCCAGGCCCCTCCGGGCCATCCCAGTGTCCCCCGACCCGAGGCCGGTTCCCCGCAGCCCCTGCTGCCCAGCCATCCAGGGGAGCACGTCTGTCCACTCGGCATCCCCATCCTTTTACACGGAGACTAGGCGCGGCTGCACGGCAGCCTTCATGGGACCCCAGGCTGGGCCCCGCCAACCTCACCTGGAGGGACCCTCTCAGCCACCTGGCTCTGGACACACTCCTGGGGATCAGGGTCACTGCGCTCAGTTCCCACAAATGCAAGCAAGTCCCCTCTTTGACACAAACAGCGGCATACCCTGCTCATTCTTCCCCGCTTTGCTTTTTACACTTTATTTTGAAGATTTTCTGCATCAGTATATAAAGCCCTTCCTCACTCTTTGAAACAGCTGCTGAGGACTCCACCGTGTGGTGTGTCTCCGTTGATCTTGGCAATCCCCTGTGGATAGACATTTAGGTTGTTTCTAACCTTTTGCTTTTACCAAAATGCTGCCACCTGACAGAGTCATGTCACACTGGTGAGAATATATCTGAAGGATAAATGCTCAGAGGTAGAACCACTGGGTCAAAGGGCGTTAGTCTGATGACGGGTGTGGATTCCTCCCCCGGGGGATCAGCTCAGCCCCTCACCCACCAGCAGCGTCTGAGAAGGCTCATCCCCCTCCCTTGGACATTTCCTGTGGTTTTGTTTCTTTGTCAACCTGACAATTTAAAAATGGCCTCTACGGTGCAGTTTTAATTTGCATTTCTATTACTATGAGTGAAATGAAGCATTTTTTAATATGTTTAGAACCATTTGTATTCACTTTTCTGGGAAATGAGTCCGTTGTTGGCCCATTTTTTTCTATCGTATTGGTGGTCTTTTTAAAACTGATTTGTAGAACTTTTATTTCTTAAGGAAATGAGCCCTCTTTCCATGGTTTGAGTTGCAAATATTCTTCCAAATTGGTCTTCTGACCTTGTGAGTGATGGGATTTTTTTGACCTTGCCCACACAAATTTTTTAGTTTTACATTGTTAAATATGTTGATACTTTCTTCTATGGTTTCTGGAGGTTGTGTCATATTTTAAAAGATCATCTTCACTCCATGGTAATAAATAATCACTCCACGATTTTTTCTGGAATTTTAATGATTTCATTTTGACCGATTTGAGATTTACCTGCTCTAAAGAAAACAACTGTGGCTTTAAAAGGTAATGTTTTGGGCTTCCCTGGTGGCGCAGTGGTTGAGAGTCCGCCTGCTGATGCAGGGGACACGAGCTCGTGCCCCGGTCCGGGAGGATCCTACATGCCGCAGAGCAGCTGGGCCCGTGAGCCGTGGCCACTGAGTCTGCGCGTCCGGAGCCTGTGCTCCGCAACGGGAGAGGCCACAACAGTGAGAGGCCCACGTACCGCAAAAAAAAAAAAAAAAGGTAATGTTTCCATCACATAAAAAAATCTTCAGGCCTCGTAGTGTCAACAAAAGAATTAATCAGTTGAGGGCTTCCCTGGTGGTGCAGTGGATAAGAATCCGCCTGCCAATGCAGGGGACGCAGGTTCGATCCCTGGTCAGGGAACTAAGATCCCACATCCCGTGGGGCAACTGAGCCCGCACGCCACAACTACTGAGTTCGTGCGCCACAACAAGAGAGCCCGCGTGCCACAACTGCAGAGCCCGCGCAACCTGGAGCCCGCGCGCTGCAGCTAGAGAGAAGCCCGCGCATCACCGCAAAGAGCCCCACACGCCGCAATGAAAAGATCCCGCCTGCCTCAGTGAAGATCCTGCGCGCTGCAACTAAGATACAATGCAGCCAAAATTAAATTAAATTAAAAGTAAATAAAGAAAGAAAGAAAAATTAATCAGTCGATCTACAAAAGAAATGGAACATTTTATTCGAGCCAAATTTGAGGATTATAACCCGGGAAAGAGCATCTCAGAAAGCTCTGAGAACTGTTCCACCCACTAGAAGTCAAGGCAGTTATATAAGGTTTTTGAGACAGAGGGCTGTACATCAAATGACGTATTACTGACAATTTTCACAATCCAGATCTAAGCGTCATCGTGGGCCCTTAGGAGATCAAGAAGGAAATTTATCTTTAAGGAGTTGTCTTGTTGACGACGCTGGGAGAATATTGTTCTTTATGGTTGAGCAGGCATTTCTGCCAGTGGGGAAGGTGTGGTCGATGTAACATGCAGATACACAATGTGAAGTAAGGGGGAGAGAGGGGGCCAAAGGGCAGAAAAATTTTTTTGTTTTAATTTTTTTTTGTCTTGCCATAAAATATGAATTGTATTTCACAACAGGAAAGCTCTGCGCTTACAGCAAAGGCCCAAGCTCCATCAAGCTTGTGGCTCTGCTACTTTCCACATGGTCCAAAATGGCTGCTCCAGTTCCTGCCACCACATTCACATTCCAGCCAGCAGGAGGAAACTCCGCCCACATGGAGGACATTTCCTGGAAGTGATGCTCCCAGTTACTTCCCATTGATCTTGTCTCCTGGCCTCACCTCACTGCAAGGGAGCTCCCCTGGGGGTCCCAGGAGGGGCCGGGGTCCAAGCAAGTGTGGCAAGACCTGACCCCCCAAGTCTGTGGGGTGCGGAGGTGTGTGGACAGTCTCTCCCCAGCCTGGGGTCAGCCCCTGGTTTGGGGGAAAGGTTTAGGGGAGACCTCTGGCCCCCCACCCCCCAAGAAGCCAAACGCACCTGGTCCAGGAGTGGGGAGTCTGCCCTCCCCGCAGAGCACGCCTGGGAGGGGGACACTGAGAGGACATGTCTGGGGTGGGGGACCCCAGAGAGGGCTTGCTGGGGGGAGGTGAGGATCTCTGTCTGCTTTGGGGAAACTCTGAGTGCCGCCCACAGAACTGGGGAGGGGGCCACGCCGCGTGATTGGACCCTGCCTGTGGGGACAGGGCCGGGAGCCCCAGTCACATAATGAGCACTGTCTACACTGCCCTGGACACGAAACGCCCCAGTGCCGGGCTGTAGTTCTGCCCCTGCACTGGGAGCTGGATGCCGGGGCCATGCAGGCCTGCCATGTGGGGACTCCGGAGGCTCGGGCCCCACTGCTCAGACCACAAGACCCCAGTGTCCCCCAAGTCCCCAGCCCTGCGGCCTCAAGTCTGCAGGGCCAGGGCCCCAGGCAGCGGGTCACACGGGACTAACTGCAGGTGTCAAGGAGAGACCGCCAGCCTCCCGCGGGTTGGCCTCCAGCCTGAGGCGCCCCAGCGCCCCTGCTGGGTCCTCGCCCCCAGCTGCCCTTACAGACCCCCCCCGCGCTCTGAAGCTGCCCTTTCTGCCCACCTGCCCAGAGGCCCTCCAAGAAAGAAGGAAACCACAGCCAGGAGCCCCAGGGCCCCCGGCGCTGGATCCAAGAGGGCAGTGGGGCCCAGGAGGTCCCGCTAAGGACACGGGGCACCCTCAGCCCCGCCTGCCAGGCCCCTGCTCGGGGTTGGGGCCCCGGCACAACCACGGCCTGGGTGGGGTCAGGTGGCCAGTGCTGGGCCGAGTGAGCTTCCGAGACGGGGGCTCCTTGGGGCTGCCCCAGCCTGGCAGGGGCCCCAGGTACGGGTGAGGAGCTCCCGGGATGCTGACTTCGGTGCTGACACCACAAAGCCCCGGGCAAACGGGGACAGGATGGACGCCCGCCCAGTGGGCCCGAGCGGCAGCAAGGGCCAGCTCCAGCGGGGCGGGCAGAGCTGAGCGCGGAGGCCCCACCACGAGCCCGGACACGTCCTGGTGGCCAGGGTGGCGGGGCTCCATGGAAACCACAGCAGCAGGACTCGGCGCCAGCGGACACCGCCAGCAGAGTTCAGGCTGCGGCAGCCCCTTGCGACCTTCGGCGTAACCGTGACTTGGGGCAGTGGGGGCAGAGGAGGCCCCAGGTGCAGCTCCAGGCTCTGGGGCAGGAGCTCCGGCGTGAAGACCCCGTCCCTCCGTCCCTCCCGTCCCTTCTCCGACCACAGCCGGGGGCCTCACCCATGGCGACGTGGCCCCAACAGGCCTTCCTCGAGGACCCCAGAACCACAGCAGAGAGAAAGCGTCCGTCAGACACGGGACAAAACTATCAAAGGAAGATGTTTTATTTTTCAAGTTTCTATGGAGATGTTACAAACGATGCAGACTGAAAAAAAAAAACATTTAAAAATTTTAAACTACCGTTTTAAAATAAAAATATGATTAGGTAAAATAATAAATAATGACACCCCATGACACTTTTTGAGATGAAGGTGTGTCGCGTGCCTCGGCTGCAGGGACCCTCGCTCCAGCCCCGGCCCGGCCGCCAGGCTGCACGCCCACCCGGCATTCTAATGATGTAGGAATGAAAGGGACACACCGTCCAAATCTTGACTTTATTTTTTAATATAAAAAATGCAATTTTGGAAACCCACCCTACCTTTTCCCCTAACATAATGCTTTACCTCTTAAAAATAAAAATAAAGTACTAATTCTATATACATCACATGTACCATACAAAAATGTATCCAAAGTTTCTATTGCTACCAAAGTGTTCTAAATTAAAACAAGTTACAGAAAGCCCCTCATTGTAAACAAAAGATTACAAGTTACAAAATCAAAGAACACAGCCAGAGTCATTTGTACAACAACCAACACATCCTGCTCCCGAAGCAAGTTGAATTTTTATGTGCCTGTATAAAAATGCATATCAATATACTTCTGCAAATTTATCTCTCATTATAAAGCAAATGAATACACTTTCTACAATAAATAATCCGCTGGGAGGCACACCCGTGGGAGGCTGGAGCGGACAGGCGGAGGCTGGCGAGTGGTCGAGGCTGGCGAGGCTGGCGAGGCCCAGAGGAGGCGCCTGCCCCAGCCCTCACGGGGGCGGCGGAGTGTTTTTGGTGATTTGCAAGTGATGCACGCGGCATAAATTTATTCTCCACCTCTTTCCACAAAGTACCATTCAAAATAATGTCATTTTCTTTCTTAAAATACATTTGTCATTGTAAATTTACATCCCATCTATTAAATAAGTGGTACTCTGTGTAAAGAGTATGATTTACAAAATTATTAAACATTCAAAAGTCTTTAAAAAAAAAAAAACCAGCTACAGATCAAAGAAAGTGACGCCGGCAGCGCCCTCTGGAGTGACCCATGAGGGGCACAGAGCTGCACTCGGGGGACGTGCCCACGCCATTCACAGAGCGCCCAGACGGGGGTGATTTAATAGAAAACTGGGAAATAAAACCTCCCCCTCCCTGGGAGAAAGAATTAAACTACACCTAAAAATCAGAATAAGTTAAGTGGTGAACAATATACACTATGTACAGCGTATCGACACTATGGACAAGGCCACGGCCGCGTCAGTCTATGTCGCTGAGGTCGCTGGCCGGCTCCCCGTGCACGCGGCTCAGGTGGTTCATGGCGCGGTCGAAGGCGATCCTCACCGCCTTCCGGATGCTGGAGTTCCTCCCCTCCATCATCTTCAACTTGTCTATCGTCTCGTCAATGCCGAGGGGAACCATCTTGGACTTCGGGAGCCACTGCCTTTGAAGGAAGAGAATGGACTGTGAGGCCGCGCAAGTGTCAACCTGCCTTTCGGCCACCATGCACACACCCAGCCTCCACGTCGTCGGGCACTTCAGGCCAAGTGGCATCTCGGAAAGCGCCCGAGCACGGAATCAGTGGTCACCTCCTCTCCTCGGTGTCACTTCCTGGGGGGCCACTGCAGCCCTCAGACGTCCACGCCACGCCTGAGTGGCCACCAAGGGGCACGCACACGTGACAACGGGCACACACACACAGACATACACACAACACGTGCACTCACACGGCAAGGAGTGGAGGGCAGGGCCACGGGTCCGGGAGACCCACTGAGCCACAGGGAACCCAGCAGGGGGGCCACCCGGGTCAGCGAGAGGGAGAAAAAGATGGGGGCAGGGGGCAGCAAGACACACAATCCCAATGCACCCGCACGGGACACTGCGGCCGGCTCCCCACCGAGCAGCCTCGGGCAGAGAAAGGGCCACAGTGCAGAGGGCAGAGGAGCCTGGCCCCAGAAGGGCAGGGCAGGGTGGCGGTTCCCTCGAGCACTCAGGTCAGGGTCTGGACCGCGGCACGTCGGGGGCCGAGGCAGGGGCATCCGCTGGCAGAGCACAGGGGTCTGGGAGCCCGTGGCAGGCCCGGCGGGACCACACGGATGCACCAGGGCCCGCGGGCACTCACCAGCTTCTCTTGTTGTCGAAGAACAGGACGAGGAAGAGCTTCTCGTCTGCCTTGGTCTGCATGTGCTCGCCCACCTTCAGCACATCCAGCGGCGGCGCCGGGATGGTGACCCCGTTGTGGTGGCCAGGCACACGCGGCATCTTGGGGTCGATGATCTGCCGAGGGAGGACACGGGATCACGGCGGAGCCCTCGCACCCCGTGCCCTGGAGCAGGCCAGGGCCCGACGAGGGGGGGGGTCTCAAGGGAACTCCGCCCACACCCCGACACCCCCCCGTGTGCGTCTCCCGGCAGGTGGTCACAGGATGCCTGTCCCCAGGGCCCGGGGACACGGCCACGCGGCTCGACGCCCCCACCCCACAGGCTCCGCGGCTCACCAGGGCCGGGTACGAGGGGTAGCCGCTGCACTTGGCCCACACGACCTTCAGGGGCTCGAGGACGGAGGCCGCAGCGTCAGTTGAAATCCACATGCTGTTCTGACCAACTTCTGACAAGAATAGGGAGGGAGAGAAGGGAGTCAGAAGGGCAGGGCCCCCGGGACCCCACACGCGCACAGCTGAGGCCGCCCCAGGGCGGCAAGACGGGCCTGGGGGGTGCGCCCGGCCCGGCCTGAGGGCGCGAGAGCCCGGGGAGGCAGAAGGCCGGCCCAGCGCCTGCCGTGGTGCTGAGGGCCTCCGCACCCGCCCTCAAGCCGCGACACCGCGTCGCCCTGCACCCCACCCCTCCCCCAGCTCCAAGACCTCCGGCCCCCGGGTCCCCAGCATCTCCCGCTCCGCGCACAAGGCGGCGGCGGGCATGGACGCACCGGCCGCGATGCGGGCTGCCTTGGCGTAGTTCCCGTTCTCGATGCAGGAGATCAGCGTGCTGCGGTCCTCCAGCGTGTGCCTGCGGACCAGGGCGGGCTTGCCCCGGCCGCACGGGGGCGCGCTAAAGCTTCAGGAGGGAAAGAGGGGGCCGTCAGAGCCCAGCCGCGGGCCCTGCATGAGGGGAGGTGGGGAGGGGTCAGGAGGGAAGGGAGACCGCAGGGCTGTGCTGGCCACCTTTTTTTGGGGGGGCCCCACCGCGTGGGATCTTAGTTCCCCGACCAGGGATCAATCCTGGGCCCGGCAGTGAGAGTGCTAACCACTGGACCACCAGGGACTTCCCAGCCAGCCACCATCTTGGTAAAGGCAAGACTCAGCAGGAAAAAACCAAGTATAGACGTAACTCATGCATTCGCAACTCGAGTTAGACTTCTGTGGGGTTTGCCTTCCCCCTTCTGGTGAAATTCTACAAAGCAGATTACTGCGGAACAGACACTGCCCCGGAGGGAGGGAGGGAGGCAGGGTGGGCGGGCAGGGGGCTCGGGGCGGCGCCCACCTGGAGTCGCAGAGCGGGCTGCTGCTGGAGGAGACGCTGGACTCGGAGGCGCAGCGGCGGCGGGGCGCGGCCGTTCTCCCCGGGGCGCCACCCAGCTCCTGCTCGCTCCTCGCGGCCCCAAAGCCATTGGTGAGCCCTGCAACACAGACGCACGTGGCCCTGAGCTCAGCTCCCCGCGGCAGGTGCCCGCGCCATTGCCCTCTCTAAACCGGGGACAACGCCAGACAATCGCGCCCTGCCCACCCCGGCACCCAGCACGCTCAGAACACTGGGACAGGGGCACAGGGCGCACTGAACGGAGATGACAAGCCACGGCGAAGTCAGGGCACACTGGTCTCCAGAAGGTGCTCTTAAAAAACAGGCCCCACAAAGGCAAGGAGGACCTCCCGCGACTCCTTCCTGGACGGTCAACACCTGCCGACAGAGGCCCCAAGTCTGGGTGGGGGCCCCAGGGGGGGTGGGGGGAGGGAGGGGAGCCACAGGCTTCTGGGGGATCAGCACGTCCACATCTAAGGAAAACCTTTCAGAACAAAGCACTAGCAGGAACCCCAAAAATCGCTCATGACCTCCTGAAACCCAAGATGAGCGTCTCGCTCACGTGGGCGCCCTGTGTCCAGACGCCACCGAGACCATCAGCACCAAGGCACACGGGTGAGGACGCGCCACCGGGGGGCCAGAGCTCACAGGGGTCCGAACACCCAAGCAGCCCAACAAACCAACGGTTTCACCTTAGCACCTGAGAAGTGTTTTAATTGAGGCAAATCTCAAAGCCAAACCACACATCCTGCCCCCGAAAAGTCTGACACCAGCAGGAGGCAGGAAGGACACCCCAGGTCAGAAGGTGCCACAAGCTGCTGCCTGTGTCCAGCGCCGCTAGGCCCAGCCCGGCCCCTCTGGGTGCGACGGCTGCAGGGAAGGCGTGGTTTTTCCCCAGAAAAGAATCCCACTCCTCGTGCTTCAAAATTTTTTAAATCCATTTCTTCAAAAAACTTTTTTGAAGTAGTTTAGCCAGATTACAGGGGTTTCTCATCTGCTTCACATTACTTTCCTGTCAACAAAGGGAGGCGAGTAAACCTAGACAGACAGACGGCTGCTGGCAAGTACAAGTGCAGAAACAGCGCGCGCTCTGCTGCTCCCGAAGAGAACGAAGCCCCTGACTCCCTGTAAGTGAGCCAGTCAGACGTAATGCTCCATCTCTGTCAGACTTGACACCACTGGCTACAGGAAAAGCTTAGCGTTTCCCGTTTTAAACCTAATTCATATTTATAAGTAGTACCTGCAGGCACTGGCGGATGCTGCACTCATTTTCGGAACGTGGACCAAACCACCTCAGGAAGGCAGGCCCGTGAAATGGAGCAGCTGGGCCCAGGCGCCGCTTCTCGTGGTCCCAGCCCGTGGGGCCCAGGTCCGCCAGGAGGGGCCGCGCTCACGCAGGCGCACGCCCAGCACCAGCGCTGCTACAAGACCCCACCTGTACCCCCCGGGGAGGCCCCAGGACAGCACCCAACACTGGGCCAGGTCCAGACGCACCGTGTGGCGACAGCCCAGGGGTCAAGGACACGCAGCCACCAAGCTGCTCCAAGCACAGCCAGCGTGGACGGCCTCCCCCTGCGCCCAACCTCCCGCCGGCAAAGCGGGCTGCCCGTCCGCCTCTCCTGGCAGAGCAGGAAGAGGGGCCCTAGAAGGTGACGCGGAGTCTCACGCCTGTGACAGGTACCCGGCGCCTGGGAAGAGCTGGGGCGAGCAGTACATGGGGCCTGCCATCTGCGACCCACCCCCATCCCAAGGCAGGAGGCGGCAGCCAGGAAGGGCAAGAGGAAGGGCAGGGTGCCCGTCACAGGACACGCGTGGTGAAGGTCAGACAAAGGACGGGCCTCCTGACTGCAGAGAAAGGAGAGGGGAGACCGGCCCCGGCTCCAGGGCACTGAGCAAGGCTGCACTCATGTCGTCCTCAGGGAGACGGCACGGACATCACCCACGTAGCACGCATGGTGACAAGTGACACCAAGGGGAGAAGATCCAGAAGTGAGGAGCCCTCAACTGGAAACAAGAGGACATGAACGTCTCCCTAAGAACTCAGAGGACACACGCCCCCAGGGTGACCAGCTAGTCGCATATGGTTTTCCCCGTGCCACCCACTGAGCAGCAGACAAGCCTAAGGGCACAAGGCCGCGTGGCCAGAGCAGCGCCAGCCTCCGCAAGCCACCCCACGCCACCCAGAGACCTGCAGGGACCTGAAATGACACTCAGTAGGGCAGGGTCACAGGTCTGCACAGAGGTGGGCCCAGAGCCACAGGCAGACACAGGTGCCCCCGCAGTGCCTCCGAGAGCCAGGTTAGTACCCGGTGAAAAGTGCCTTCAGGGACAGGCCAACGCCCCCCAGACATGAGCTGCACCCCCAGAGCCCCTGGGAATCAGGGCTGACGCCTCGGGCGATAGAGGAGGCACCCCGGAGTCTAAACTCCCTTCTCTGTCCCAAAGGAGGACACACCGAGCGGGGAGCCCCGGCCCAGCTGCAGCTCAAGCCGTCCAGGGGCCCTCAGGCCTCTCGAAACGCGCGTCGTTAGTGGCTGCAGCGAACTCCATCCTGAACGCCTCGCACCTGCCGGGTGGCAAGAAGCCTCCAGGTGCTCCCACAGGGGTGCCGGGCACCCGAGGTCCACCCCGCCACGCCCTTGCCGGGCCGTGAAGACCTCCTGGACGGCAGCCCAGCAAGAGGCACAGCAACAGGAGCGGCTGCGCCCCCTGCCAGCCACACGGTGTGGACACAAGGGCTCCCCTCACACGCACACTGTCAGGGCCAGCGGGCACAGGGGCTGCAGCTGGCCTCTCGGAGCAGGGGGCACGCCTGTTATTTTGGCTCCAAGTTTTTATTTTTACTGTTGGCAACAGAACTGCATTTTTTTGTGTGTTGTGTGTTTTTCCACCTTTCACTAAAAACACAGAAGCACATCAAGTAACATCCCAACATCCTGCTTTTGCCCAGACCGGCTCCGAGAAGACGCAGCAGCGTGCAAGGCTCGCCAGGACGCCCCCAGGCCCCCAGGCCTGCAGCCAAGACGCCCGCTCCTGGCGACCAGAGACAGAACTGTGCCTCCCCGAGAGCCCCAGGAAGAGCGGGAGGAGGATCCAGAGGAGAGACACGCGAGGGCAGGCGGGCCCAGCGAGGGCCAGGAGGCACTAACGGCAGACAGCGAGGGCACACGGGGCTGACACCACGTGGTCCGGCACCGCGTGCCCAGTGCCCAACCCAGAGCCCCTGGTCATCTCAGACCGGTCCCGTGCCGGCCAAGGGCGGGTCAGAAGCCCTGTCCACGCGAGTCATCTGTGGACGCAGCAGGCTCTCCAGGCACCTCAGCCCGAGGCTTCCTTCTGCATTGTCACCCTATCCACGGGGAGGCCGAGCGACGTCCCAGCCAGGTCCCAGCCAGCTGGAGGACGGGCGCCGTCCCCGGCTCCTGCGGGCATCTCGCTGACTTACAGAGGGGTGGGTGGGGTGGGGCACGGCTCCTCTGAGGGCTGGTGTTTGTGTTTTTGTCTGGAGGGCGGCTGAACGGGATGCTTCCTATGTCATCCACAAGAACTGGGTGAAATGCAAGGGTGCAGGGATCCTTCTGCTTTCCAAAATGACCGCGTAGCACAACTCCAGTCCAAGGTGAGTAAGAGAAAATAATTAGGATCCAAAGAGTGAACTACCCAGCATGTTAGTAGTTAAAATGAGAACCTGGAAAACAGCGAAAAAGCCGTTTAGTCTGACTGCAGGCCCCAGAGAGCAGCCTCCTGCCTGAGCAGCCTGCAGACACGGCGACAGGCGCAAGTGCACACGGCCCGCCACGCGCACGACGGGAGCCACGCGCAGGCATCTCAAGCGAGGAGACGGACAGCACGGTGTCCTGGCCTGGGGCCCACAAGCCAGCGGTCACAGAAGGAAGCCGGGAGACCACGCAGGCCCTGGCGGCACGGCTCCAGGAGGAGCAGCCAGTGTGTCGACGCCGCCCACGGGCACTTCCGAGGAGAGGCCCGAGTGCCCGGAAGGAACAAGGCAGGGTTCACCCTAACCCGGAGGCCCTGCAGCATGTACTGCGGAGCCCCGCGGGCTCCCTATGAGGCAGAGCGCGCAGACGGACCCTTGGAAAACAGCAGGTTCGCAATACCCCAAGTCCCGAGACTGCAAAGACTGCCGCTCGGGGCAAGGGACCCGGCCACGGAGCCCACGAGACGCCCGGGCGACGGGCCAGCCAAGGGCCGAGCAGACCCTGAGGACTCACCGCATGCCACTGAAGGCACCGCCATTCTTTAATGGGAAGCAAAGGGCTCCGCCTGAGCCAGGCCATAGGGGCCGACACCTCGGACGCGCCCCGGCCCTCCTGCAAGGCCTGCGGGAAACTCCTCCCGGCCTCAACCATCACCACTGAATACCTGCAAAATCCTCGGCTCAGACGCAGAAACTGGAAGGAGGGGACGTGATTTTCTACAAGGGACCTTTGGTGAGGGAGTCCAAGAGGCCCCCGAAAGCCCAACGGTTGAAGGCCCACGGGGGGCAACGGTTCCAGAAGAACAGCCAGGCAGCGAGGGCCACCTCGGGGCCTGGCAGCCCAACCCCGGACACCAGCTTCGCCGAGGGCCCTTGACTGCAGTGCCCTGTGCACGCTGCACCAGAACACGACGCCCTGACTTGCCTCCGGGTGCAGATGCCGGGACCCTCCAGTGCGCTTGAAAACCAAGCCGAGGCTCTTTCGCTAAATTCGGCGGAGCAAGGCCCCAGGGTAGTTAGGGAGCCCCAAGCACTGACACAGGCTCCGTCTGATTCTGCATCCGGGACACGCTCAAGCAGCTGGCAGCACTGAGAAATAAAGTTTCAGCAAATTATCAAGAAACACCAACTTGATATCGACCCATCGAACTAAAATCACAAAACGTAACGTTTCAACAACCCTAACTGCATGTGCAAAAGTCTACTGTGGAAGAACAGCCAGCCAGGCGACACACCTCCCCGCACGCCGGGCTGCAGTCGCCCCTCCAGGGTGGACGCCCGGGGCCGAGGCACCCAGCCGGCCCCACGAACCCGTGGCTCAAACTCAGTCAAGCGCCGAAGGAGTCTGTCTGGATGTGGCAGACGGAGCAGTAGCAGACACAAGCCGGCTCTGGTCCACATCCGGGACCCAAGGGAGCTCAGACCGCCCCCAGGAGACAGCCCCGCGGGCCCACCGCCGTGGAGGGGCGCGGATGGCAAACGGCTAGGCTACCAGCACAGAAACCCCTTGCCTCCCAGTGAGAAGGCTGGAAACAGGCTTTGAAAGAGCAGGAAGGTGCCTCCTGCAAACAAAGCTGGAGGGAAATTCCTGACAGAGCGCCAGCACGTGGATGTCTGGGTGAGTTAATTAGACGAACTTAAGCCATAAAAGCTTAGAAATAAATGAGAAACACTTTCAAGTGTTATCTCAGCAGGAGATAACCCATCGTGTGTGTACCAACCAAGCCACATAGAACGGCGAGAAAATGTCAAAGTACGCTTTAAGCAAGTGGGTGACCCGCCACGTTTAGCCCAGACCCTGTGGGCCTCAGAAGGGAGGCCTGCGGGACGCCCGCCGTCACCTGCTGCACCTGGACCCGCCCACGCACAGCACAGCCAAGCACCAGCCTCGCTCGGAAGCCGGCCTGGGTCCAGACTCTCCAAGGGGAGGGACAAGCAGGGCCCCCAGCCCCCCCAAGGTGGCGCCACCTCAGACCTATGATTCAGGGCTTCTCGAAGAAAAAAACACCATTTGTCTTCTTACGTGGACAACAGAGTGCAAAACACCGAAGCTGCTGGCAGCCCCCACCCCCCCACCCCCGCCCTGCCCCGAGACAGAACGCGGCCGGCGCGGCATTTACCTGTGTCCAGGCGCTTTCCCGGGGACCCCTCCTCCACCTCGGAGTCGCCGCAGGTGCTCCGCGACCTTTTTCTTGGCTGCAGAAGAGTCTCCAACCTCGGAAGGACTACAGACAAAAAGGTTTTGGTCCCTAGCTGAGGAGAAGTTGGCTGGGTTTCAGTGTTCTTGGCAGACTTTGGGGGGCTTACACTTTTCGATTTGCAGAAGAGAACAGAAGTGCGTCTGTTTACATCGCTTGATGGCTCCGCCACCGCGGAGGCCGCCGCCGGCGCATCGCCACTACTGGCGAGGGTGGGCTCTGGAGGGTGTCCGATTACCAGTGCGCTCTGAGGGCAAGTGCTATGTGATTCATTACCAAATGTGACTCTTTTGAATAGTTTACTCTGCTCTGGGTTGAGTTCTACTGGTTTGAGGGTTGGTGGTTCTGAATTAGTCTCCGAGTTTGAAGGAAGAGGTAATGCATCTGATGGTTCAAGTTTAGGGGGAGATTTATCTCCTGAAAAAATTATAAATAAAGTGATTTTTGAAAACTGATAATTATAAAATCTATTATAAAACTTACTACAAATGTGAAGTCCACCAAAATACTAATTCAATTAAGGAAACACAGCATCACACATAACTGTCTGCAAGCAGCCGCGGGTTACACCCTGTGTGCGCTTCCCTAACACCGAGGCCGCGGCGCCTGGCGCCCAGGTGTCCAGAGTTACCCTCTGAAAACAACCGTGAAGATCACCGCACATGCGCCAGCATCAAGACATCGTTCGAGTTCATGACAGTTTCTGCAATCAACATTCACTTACCTTGAAGAAGAAAAATATCTCACGTAACTAAGGGGTTCTAAGCGGGCATTCCCACAGTCCTGACCTGGTCCACAAGGTTAGCAGACAGAAGGAAACAGCACATAAATCTGATTTCTGACCAGGGCATTCTAAGTCGATGTCAAAAACAGGGAGTGGTGAGTGGCTGAGAAGGATCCAGGAGAGCAGGAAAACTTCCCGCTCTGTTCTCAGATACACTAACTTCTGTGCCACCTCCAGAAACATTACAACCTAAGTTCTTTCTTCTAAGTCTGACTTTAAATATAAAAACACAACCTTTGGGGCTTCCCTGGTGGCGCAGTGGTTGGGAGTCCGCCTGCCGATGTAGGGGACACGGGTTTGTGCCCTGGTCTGGGAAGATCCCACATGCCGCGGAGCGGCTGGGCCCGTGAGCCATTGCCGCTGAGCCTGCGCATCCGGAGCCTGTGCTCCGCAACGGGAAAGGCCGCAACAGTGAGAGGCCCGCGTACCGCCAAAAAAACAAAACAAACAAAAGAAAAACCACAACCTTTGGACAAAGACTATTTTAACCTCTTAAGAAAGACTTTTAAAAATTACTAACTGTAGAAACAAGACGCCTGAGAGCTGGCGTGTTAGCCCCGGGCCGCGGGAGGCTGGAGAAGCCTCTCCAGGGAGGACGGGGCTGGCCAGGGCAGGCACACCCTCTGGGATAAAAGCCACCGAGGTTTCTCTCCAGGCAAGGCTGATACTGGCTTCAGGATGTATGACATAAAACAAGAAAGACACTAAGTAGTACATATCATCAGAAAGTACAGTTTCTATTTTATGAAACCTGCACATCTCCCCAAAACCGTCTAGAACACATAAGGTTAATATTTTAAATCCAAAGTCATTTTGAAAATGAAAAGCTACAAAACTTCTAAGGTTCGTTTATGTCTCTGAGCAAATGTTTTGAGAATTCTCCCAACTTATGGTGAGGAGAGCCAGCCAGGCTCGGAGCCCAGGAGGGTGGCACGAACTGCAGGAGAGCTCTGCCCAGGCAGCTGTGGTCAGGCTCTGCCCCAGAGGGGCCTTCACTTTCAAACGCCACTCAAACCCTGTTAAGGCACGTGACAGCGACTCAGAAAATGAGCGGAGAGCCTCTCCTGGACCAAAAGCTGTTAGAAACGTCAGTTTCAGAAGGAGACACTGACTCATCTCGCACATGTGTGCAAACACTAGGGCCTGAGTCCCACTGACGGCACACGGCTGGTGAGGAAACTCCCCCGCCCGCTGTTCGTGACCACATGGGGAACACTGACCAGGTGGGAACTAGGGACGTGCAGAGTGACCACTGGGAGGCTTCCTGTCACTCACTAGGAACGCCAAGGGCATCTTCCCAGGGGTGGGGCCCTCCTCCCTCCCTTTCTCCCACCCGCCCCCAGACCCATGACCCCACCGCGCTCGCCGCACACAGAGCAGGTGCCAAGCAGGGCCCCGGGGGGGAGGTGCACACGGAGCCGACACGAGACCGCAAGTCCCTGTACAGTCACTGGCTGCAAACAATCACACACCACTTAAACGCTCGTGAAAAACACTCGACTGACTTCTAGAACAAACGCTCTTCGTTCGTGGCATAAACGGATGCAAAGCACCTGAAATGCTGTTCACAGGAGCTCATCACACACAGAACAGCCCGGCGGCTCCACTCGGGGTACCCCACCTGCCCCCCTGCTTTGGGGCATCTGCAGGGCAGCTTCTCCGCCGTCCACACCCGTGGTGCCAACCCGCCCAAGAGACGCTTCCAAACCAAAGCCACAAACGGCCTGGGGACCCAGCAAGGCACCTGTCTGGACGCCAGGCCACCGACCCTCCCGAGTCAGGGGCCCCTGTCCTCACTCGAGCGTGACTGCGCCGTCCAGCCTCAGCTGCGCTGACCCTCGCAGTCCCTCTGGAGCCTCCAGGGAAAGAGACGGACGCAATCTTGAAACAGTGGAGACAGGGCTCGAATCCGACACTGGACCAAAACCCCGACAGCTAGCGGCAGAGGCCCCTCAGCGACCCAGGCCCATGGCCTCAGCCACGCCGTCCTCACTGCCCTGCCCCCCGCTGCTCGACGGAAACCTCACCATGTGTGAAACCGACGACCCGGGCACGAGGCTCCCCGGCTGACGGCCCCAGACCAGTACCGCACAGACCACGGGCAGAGTCCGCGGGCGCCCGCCCCAAGCTGCGCGGAGCCCCACGCCCGCCACTCCTGGCGCCTGACGCCGGCGTCTCCTCCCTGCTCAAGTTTCCAACGGAAACCCGTGAACATCAAATCACAACTAAGACCGCCATTGATGTTGAGAAATCACTACTCTTTCAAGCGTGACGGATTGATATTGTGGTCCTGAGTCTTTCAGAAGATTCTTGAGTTTTGCCCCAGGACCGTGATCCCAAGTACATGTTTCTACACTCGCTCACAAATGGCTGCTTCTGCCACCTCCACCAACCCCTGTGTCATCCACACGACCCCAGCCCCAATGTCTGGAGGCCACGCCGCCGCTTCACGGGGGGCGCCCCCACCTCCCTGACAAGCCCAGCTGTTTCTCCTCTCCACCCACACCTCGCCTTCCACGTGTCGCTCCTGACCAGCACGGCTCCAGGCCTCCCTGTTCACGTCTGCTGCGCCTCCACCTGCTTCCTCCGATGTGGACCAGCCCCACGGAACAGCGAGAGGGATCGCCAGGGACGCCCGCCCAGTGGGAAAGCTCAGAAGCTGATGGCGGACCAACCTGTCGACACATTCTCCCCCCAACCCACTCTTTTGCACAAGAAGAGAAACGCATGCCCTCAGCCGGAGGGGCAGCTCGGGCAGCGGTAAGGGGCCGGCTGGGAGGCAAGCAGGCGCCCATGCCGGAACCCACGCTCCAGGCCCACCCTGCACCCCGAGGACCCCTAAAGACACAGAAGGGGGAATAGCCCGGGAAGCCAGGTAGGCCCGGCTGTCGAAGGTCCCCTTGAGCAAGAGCTCCTCAGAACCAGACCCCCAATAGGCAGGGCCAGCGCAGGTGGCGGCAGGGAGGCTCCCCCAGACTCTACGGACCGAACGTTAACTCCCATCACCCAGGAGAAGCTGCAGAGCTGCAGCTGACAGCGCAGCCGTGCAAACAGAGAGGCCATCGTGAGGAAAAGGCTGCAGGAGCGACTCAGGGCCACTCTCTAAGGGAAGAGAAAGCTCAGGGCTCCAGGTCCTTCCTGCCCCACTGCTGCCTCAGACAACTGGATAAAAAAGTAGAGGGACATGCAGGACACGCTCGGCCAGAGGGACGCCCAGCGCCAGCCCACTCACGAGCGCCCATGCAGAGGCACATGCAGTCACCACCAGGACGTGGCAGGTCCGCAAGGCTGGTGCCCGTCCACGGCACACCACAGTTCTTTTAAAAAGTTAAGCTATAGAACAACTTGGCGTCTGGTTTGATTAATGTCTTTGTTGTTCTTATCAGGATGCGGTGGGGAAAAAAATCAGAAAGCCCGTAAAACAGCTGCCAACTGCTGTGCGGGCAGGGAGTCTGACTCCACGGCCTATGTCGCTGCCTGAAACGTGCTGGCCCTCAGGTGAGGTAAGGAGAGCACGAGGGGAGGGCCCTCCGCCCGCCCTAGAGCTCCAGCCTGGAGGGCACCTCCCAGGGACCAGGCTGAACTGGCGTCCACGGCCCGTCCTGCCGGGTAGGGGTTCCTCTGGGCATGTGTACGGCCCAGCCCTGTGTCCCACGCGCTCGGCCCACGATGGAGCACGGGAAGGACCTTCGCACCCCCCAGGAGCGAGTCAGTGAGGGCTGAGCGCAGCTACGCAGGCCACCAGGCACCTGGTGCAACGACTCTGCTCCACTTTCCTGACCCGACACACAGTCATGCCCCCCGTCACTCTCCAACCACCCCGGCAAGGCTGTGGACGACCTGAACGGTGCTCCTGAAATAGCTTTCCGGAACCAAGCTAAGAAAAAAATCTCATTCCACGCCCTAGACTCTCGTTAGTGCCCAAACGCGGCGCGGACGGCACGGACGGCCCGGCGTGTGCCCGAGGTTTCCGAGCACTCCTGGCCCGTGCCCCCGAGCATGCTTACCTTCCTCCCCAGTCTCCTGCCCCCGCTGAGCACCGTCCTCTTCGAGGCCTGCGGTACCTGACTCGGCGGCCGGGGGCTGGCTGTGCCGCTGGCTCAGCTGGCTCCGAAGGGCGGCGATCTCCTTCTTCAGCAGCTTGGCCCGCCTGTTCCGCGACCCGCTGGGCTTCATGGAGCACGTGAGGTCCAGCGCGTCCAGCAGCTCCCTCAGCTGCTCCTCCAGGACCATGTGGGCCCTGCCAGCCGGGCTCAGCAGCCTGTCCACTGGAAGCAGAGGCACGGCCATCAGGAGCCTCGGACCGCCCCGCCGGCCACGCCGGGGAGCCTCGGGCCCCCACCCGCGCGTGGCGCCCACGAGGGCCGCCGCCAGGGGGTGCACGGGAGCAGGGGCGGTGCCCAGGGACACCGAGCCCCCCTGCTGAGACCGGCCGCCCACGCCCAGCGAGGACTCCAAGAAAGGGCCCGAGGGAGGTGTGGACTCCCCGAGTGGAGGCGCCAGCGTGGGGCGTCTGCGCATCGCGACTGGTGTCTGAGCCCAAGTCTCGGGCCCAGGCTGTTGTTTGGCTTTTTTAAAACTGGGCTGCAAAATTCAGATAATTTGGAGTTTGGGGCACAGTTACTTCAAAAATCGCTAGCAATTTCCATTTCAGCCAAACACCCAAATTCATAAAGCACAGATTATCTTAAATCAGTGAGAAGCGGCTAAGAAACAAAACGAGTCTACAGAAGCCCCCGCAGATAAAACTGGGACAAAAACAGCAGCACGGCCATCCAGACAAAGGAACACACCTCCCTCAACAGGCAAACCTTTTACTAAAGCACCGCCTCGTCCACGAAGGGAACGAGACGACGGTATAAGGAAACAAAGCAGAAAGCATCCCGACAAAACCCCGCAGGTAAGAAGGTTCACGGAAACAGAAGACACGTCGCTTGAGGAGCCTCACCAGTGTCTGGTCCGCCCTCGTGCCACCCCAATGCTGAGGGAGGAGCGGATTGGACTTCGCATCCCTAATTCTACCCTCAGTGAAACCTGGGCGCGGAGGCATACACAAGCACTCGTGGCGGCTCGCCCAGCCGTTTCCTGCAAGGCCCGACCTCCGCGGCCCCGCGCCCCTGCCTGCCCGGGGCTCCTGGGGCGGGTGGGGGCAGAGCCATGTAGCAAGGCAGCAGCTTCCAAGGGTCGAACGAGTCAGCGGACGGCAGGCCCCCCCAAGGCCACAGCGCAAGGAGTGCACCGCCGGGGAGAGGGCCCCGTGCTTGTGCCCTGCTAACTTCCAAGCACAGCGACAGCCTTGCTCTGGTCACAGACGCCCTCCCAAGTCTGTAAGGGCCCACGTGGGCCCAAGGCCCCGGCTACACTGCTTCCTGGTCTGTATCAGGCCGACCCAGGCCGTCCTTCTCAGGGCCACGGGCCACGCGTCTCTCTCAAGTGGGACCCTGAAATGTGGCTGCCCTGAACAGAGATGCGCTGAGTGTAAGATACACACTACACGGCAAAGAGGAAATGAGAAGCCAGTGGAGGCAATCCTCCGTAAATTTGATGTCGTTTATGTGTTAACATCACCATACTGCGACACAGTGGGTTAAAAATACGTTGCTAAAGGGGCTTCCCTGGTGGCGCAGTGGTTGGGAGTCCGCCTGCCGATGCAGGGGACGCGGGTTCATGCCCTGGTCTGGGAGGATCCCACATGCCGCGGAGCGGCTGGGCCCGTGAGCCATGGCCGCTGAGCCTGCGCGTCCGGAGGCTGTGCTCCGCAATGGGAGAGGCCACAGCAGTGAGAGGCCCGCGTACCGCAAAAAAAAAAAAAAAAAAAAGTTACTAAAATAAGTTTTGCCTGTTTTCCACTTTTTCACGAAGCTACTAAGAAACCTCAAGTCAGTGTGTGGCTCCCACCCCCCTTCTCCTGGGCCTACCCGCACGGCATCTGCGGGGGGAGCACCCTCCCGCCTGTTCCCAGACAGCCCCGCTTACCGTCGTCCCAGGAGAAAGGCCGCCGGGGGGCCGCGGGGGGCCGCTCGGGCAGGTGCATCCCTGAGGCCTCCTCGAAGCCGACGCTGTCTGCCTGGCGCCTGGCCTGCCTGAGCACCACACCACCCTGGTCACGCAGCCGCACGGCGGCCCGGTAGAACACCGTGTCCTTGGCGTTGTACTTCATGCAGTTGTCCACGATAAGGTCAAAGTCCTCCTCCAGCTCCCTGAGAGTCCGGTACCCTTGTGCTTCTAACCGTTTCCGCATCGTGGCAAAGTCCATAGGGTGTTTAATGTGATCCAGATAATCCGGAACCTGATTCCAGGGAAGAAAACAGCCATTTACAGACAAAACAGGATTCATTCATGCTACATAACCAGCACACCTGCCACGTAAGGCAGCCACACGTGCACATCCACACGTGAACACACGTGCACACACACGCACAATGCTCACACAGTACTGAGTGGCAGCAGTGAGACACACCAAACTGAAGCCTGGGTCCTTCCAAGGACCCTCCCAGCCAAGGCCCCTGAAGTACAAACGCAGGAACCCGTCCCCTGGCCAGGCAGACACGCACTGGGAAGGGCTCTTTCTTCATCCCTTTGGTCACCGCAGACATGAGGAAGGACGGGGAACGCGAGGGCGAGGACACCCACCTCCTTCAGGCTCACTGGCTGGGCAAATATCCGGGCCGGGTCCTTCTCCTGCAGCTGGTCCAGCACGGAGCGCAGCAGCACGGTGAGCGGGGTCAGCCGCAGCTCCAGGGCCACCTGCTCCAGCTTCACCTGGGGGCCAGCGCACGCGGTCTCAGGGCCCGAGGGGACCCTCCCGCTGAGAAGCCACTTCCTGCCTCAAGCGCTCAACACCGCCCCGTGGCCGACGGGGCCCACTTTACAGGCACACACGGTGCCCCTTCCTGCCCGTGCTGCCCGGGATCGCACTGGACACCACACCGCCCCAGGCCAGCCAGCCTCCTTCAAGACAGGTCAGTGCCACCCCCCAAAGCCACCCGCACCCAGGGCGACGGTCACCCAGTCTGCACCCCTCACCAGGGAGGACGGCTTGGAGGAGGCAGAGGGCGAGGACTGTGGGCCCAGGGGACCAGCGGCTGCACGCCCCGCTCCCCGCCCCGGAGGCCCCTCCCCAGAGGCCCCGCCCCACCCCGCCCCACCCCGGAGGCCTCACCTGCTCCCGCTTGAGCTTCTCGCGCTTTCGCAGGAGCTCAATGAGCAGGCGCGCGCGCTCCAGGTCGTGCCGCAGCCGCTGCCAGTACTTCAGCTTCTCTTTGGCAGCTTGAATCTCCTCGTCGTTTTCTCTCTGAGGAAAGGAATGGAGTCGGCCTCGTCCCCCGCAGAGACCCGCCGAGAAAGGGCTCCACGGCCCAGGCGCCACCTCCCCAGCGTCTCAGCCCCGCGCACGTCCTTCCTGGGGACACGCGTGCGCACCCTGCCAGCCCATCTCCAGGCCAGCGCTGGCGGGGAGGGATGGGGCTGAGCAGCGAGGGCTGGGGACCAGGGCATGCCGGTGTAGAGACCTGGCCACCCGCCCGGGCAGCGCGCCCTCCAGGCGGCCTCGGCTAGGGGGCTCCCAAGACCCTCGCCCAGCCAGGCCGCCCAGCCCCCCCCCACACGCACGTCCTCACTTCCTTCCCACCCCAGCTCTGCACAGGCACTGGGGCCCTCAGCACGCTCCTCCCGGAGGGTCAGGGCTGCTGCCTGTCCCCAGCCCCAGGCGCCCACCCTCTACCGCCTGCGCCCAACACCACCAAGAAGCCCACGTGCCCAGGCTCAGCCCACCCTGTGCCAGCATCTCAGCTGAAGGCTTGCCTGACCACAGCTCCAGGAGGAAGGGGCAGTCGGGCTCCTCACCTTCCCACACCAGCCCCGCTAAGGCTCCCAGCGGGTGTCTGGGGCCCTCCCGATTACAGCAGTCCCGAAGCCGAGTCCCACTTTATGCACGGGGCTCCCCTTCCCTGCTGCCGTCGAGGACACACGCACCTCCAGCCTCAGCGGAGGCAGCAGCGCCGGCACTGCTGCCGGAACACAGAGCACAACTCTCAGCCCCTCTTCTCTGCCCGGCCCCTTCTGCCCCTCGGGTTTCCACCCCCATCCAGACAGAGCGGAAACAGCACAGCCAGCAGGCAGGGTCCTGGCCCCCAAGGCTTATCCCAGTCCTATCCCAGTCCGAAGCCTGAACCTGGCAGCCGGGAGCACTCAGCCCTGAGGGCGGAAACGGTGAGGATCAACCCTGAGGCCACCACACATGGGCTGACGCTGCCCTCTGGGACCCTGGGGTCTGAAGGCAAAGAACCCATGACGAGCTGCAAGGCACCTCTCTTCTCGCTCTACCGCAGCAGAGAGGCCCAGGGGGCCGGGTGCGGGGACGTGGGCTGGGCCGGAGCCTCCTCTCCGCCAGGCGTCCTCCAGGCTCCACCAGATTCCAATCACTGGGTGTGTTTTTATGTTATCTGAAATTCTCAGGCATCAACCAGGAGTTAACAGTAACATCAGCTGTGTAACCAAAGCCAGTAAATAAATACACTGGAAGGTGGGTTTAGAAAACCAAATTCCCCAAAAGAGCGTCTGAAAATCATCGTGTCCGTTACTTTGAAACAGACACTCTGAAAATATCAGCTAAAAGGATGTTTAGCTGATATGAGGGCAAGGAAGGCAGGTAAGTCCCAACAGGCCCCTGGTGCCCATCTGCTGTGCTCACCGCCAGCTCACCGCCCGGCTGCAGGACTGGAGGGCCGCCCTCCGCGCACACAACGGCCCCACCACGCAGGAACCTGCTGGCAGGACCTGACTGAGGCCCACGCCTCTTCTGAACAAAAGGGCCTGAGTTCCTGACTCTGCTCAAGTGGTCTTACTTCACCTAAAACCAACCCTGGGAAGTTCCATAAACTGGGGCGGTAATGAAGCCATTTCTGGTGCCAAAAAACTCTCAGGAAAGAGGATCTTAGAGGACGGCTTGCAATCGAGCCGAGGTCCACCCAGCAAAGGAGGGGAGAACACCCACTGCCTGGAAGGGAGACGGCCAGGACCCGCCCCCCCAGGGTCAGGACCACCTAGGTCGGATCAAAACCCTGTGCTGGAGGGACAGGGCAGGCCAGCTCTGCGGGGTGAGGCCCTGGCACACCCACCGACTCCCCGGACATCACCAAGGGCCTAAGACCCTAAGGGATAGCCACCCCGGCCCGAGGCTGACATCAGCAGCAGCAAGGTGGACAGCGAGTGGCCCTGCCCCAGCAGAGCAAGACAACCGTGCTGTCCCAAAGCCACCAGAGAGCGGACAGGGGACGCTCTCCCGCCAGAGGGCGCATCGGGGTGAGTGGGCGGGCACGCTCGCTCAAAGGCAGGACAGGAGAGACAGGAGCCGCACCCCACCCCAGCACACGCCACAGGCCCTCACCCCCAGCAGGCTCTGCAGGATGGCGGAGGGCAGGCTCCAGGGAGGGTCACCGCCAAGGGGACCCACTCTGAACAGACCACCAAGGAGGCAGCACCCAACAACCCAAGGCACCTCGTCTGCCCCAGGCCAGCTCATTCCATCTATCTGTTTGTCCCCAACCAGAAAGCGACCACGGAAGGGAAGGGCCGCACCTGCCCTCTTCCAGGGCCCGGCTCAGGGCTAAATGAGTCAGCTTAATCTCTAATACCAAGTAATTTTAAGGTTTCAAAGAACATCAAAATCACACCAAGGCTTGAACGTCCCGTGTGGAACATTAATGTTTCGGACGTCCCCGTGAGTCAACCTCTGCTAGAACGTGGTGGGAAGAGGAGCTGGGTGCCGCCCTTCCACCCGTCTGCCTCCTGTCCTTCCTGTGAAGCGGGAGTTCACACCCCAGCGTGGCGGGTGGCAGGCCGCCCCGCGTCCGTGTCCCTGCCCACACAGGCCACACAGCTGGGCTCTATACGACCCGGTCGGAGCCCTCTCCTGGCCAAGCCAAGGTGCACCCCAGGGCTCAGTGTAAGTCATAAGGACCCAGATCTCTGTGGTTCCTCCCAATTCCTTCCGCCAAGAGAGTTGACGCTTCCCTTTCCTGTTTCCTGTGGGTGAATCCTCCCATCGTTACAAATTTACCTCGTGTGGGGCAGGATGGGGATACAACACGACTGGTCTCGAACCCTCGTGCCGGCCTCCTGAGAGCAGTGCTCCCCCAGGAGTGCCCCCCCGCTCCCCTGAGGTGCAGGCAGGCCCCTCACGTGCACACGCCCCCAAACCCCCAGCTTCCTGCCCCCAAACCCAGCCCAGGTCCCACCGGCAACCACACAGGCCCCGGGCCGCCACTCCCAGCGCGGTTCACCCCGCGACGCCCCGGGCCCCGAGACGAGACTCCTGGGGCTGCATTCTGCACGTCTCCCATTTCTCTGCCGTCATCCGGGCGAAGACAAAGGCCTCCGTGCTGCCTCGCTGCCCCGATCTTGCGACGCCTGCTGCCTTACCCGCCACCCCAGAGGCCCAGCACCCTCTCCTGACACCCAAGGCCTGCAGGCTCTGGGCCCCCGCCCCTGCCCGTTTCCTGGAGCTCCCGAGACAGCACCCAAGCAAGCCAGCCAACTCAGTCCCCATGGTTCCAGCCCTGCGGCCTCCTGAACGTCCCCCAGCCCACAGCTGGCCCTCCCGGCCCACGGGCACGTGTTCCGACACAGCCCCGACCGAGACCCGAACTCCAGGCCCGGTGCGGAGGAGGGAGGAGCACCCGGGGCGCCACTAACAAAGGCCCGGGTCTGACGGAAGGCTGAGGGTGAGCCCCGGGGGCCAGGCCCCCACTGGTGAGCACGGGCGCCCCCAGCCCCCAGGGTCGGCAGCACGACCAACACAAGCGGTCAGCGGTCCCGACGCTGGATGGAGCGAGCAGGCGGGCGCGGGACAGCTGAGCACCCGGCAGGCCAGCAGGGCTCAGGACGCGGCACCTCCCGGTGCCTCTATGCACACGCCCACCGTAGCCGCAGCCCAGGGTTAAGGGAGCCGCTCGGTGTGCAAGGTCCACCCCGGCAAACAAGGGCGGCAGCGCTGGGTCTGCACAGAGGCCTGTGCCACGTCTCGGGGGAGGGGACTCATATGGCACTGCGGGCACCAGGACCCCCAGGGGAGAGACGGCCCCATCAGCACACCCTCGGGGGCAGCGGGTCTGAGAAGCACACCCTGTCGCCTTGTGGTGCCTCCTTTCCCGGAGATGGAGGAGGGTCGGGGGCACGGCCCAGCCCGCAGAGGCCCAGGATCTTAACGGTTCCTCTGGATTTCAAAAAGCCTTAAGAAGACGTTAAACTGAACGTCTAAGTGTGTTAGTAACGTTCAGTGACCTACGCTGCGAGCACGGCAGGACTGGGAAGATCGAGAGAAGGGGCTCCCTAGCAAGGACGTCGCCGCCGGCGAGGTGGACAGGGCGGTGCACAGCCCGGGCCTCGCGCCAGGACCAAGGAGAAGCGACACAGCAGAGTCGGGAAGCAGCAGCTCCCAAAACACCAGGATGAAACCGGCAGCTGATTCCCTCGACGTGGGGACCCCAGGGATGGCGACCCTCACAGCTGCCAGGCAGTCCTGCCCCGACCAGAACTCAGCGGAGGCAGCTCCCTCCACGCCAGGAACCCAGATGCCGGACGCAGCGCCCGGGACCCCGACTGATGATGCACAGGGACAGATGGCAGAGCCTTCGGGGTGCGGTGGGAGCCACAGGGATCCAACAGGAACCGGTTGGGAAGGGGGCCCCCGCTGTGCGCCCGAGTCTAGAAGGCGGCGCCCCTCAGCACACATGGGCAGACGACCCTTGCTTGTTTTGCGGCATCTCACAGAGTCGACCCCTTCCTTTCTAAATCCATCCTTTTAGAGAAACGCTCTACCACACCAGATGGGTCTGTGAACGCAGATCAACCGCTAAGACGTAAGCGCTAGTCTGGTTTTGTTCTTTGCTCCCCCCTCACTTGTCTTGGCCCTCGTCGCCCTCGGCATGGCCCCCCAGTTACATCGCTCCTGCACGGCGCCCCCGGTCCCCTGCTGCTCCACCCCCAGCAGGCATCCCCGCGCACAGGATCGGGAAAGAGGCAGACGGAGGCACTGCCTGCACCCACCGGGCTAACGCCGGCACGCGGTCCCCTGGCCCGAGAGGCCGGCCACGCACCTGAGCCTGCATCCTCCGAGCTCCTCGGAGGCACTGGAGGCAGAGGAACACCGGGGGCGCGGGCACGTACCTGCTGTGTGTTTCTGTGGGACTGCAGGCTGGACTGGAGTCTGCGCAGCAGGGGGGCTCCATTCCTCGACAGCCTTTTGAGGAGCCAGTAGCTGTGGGCACGCTCAACAAACTGCTTCTTCCGCTGAATGGCCACCTGATTCGCAATCCTATTTAATCTAGAACACGGAAAAACTCAGAGTTTAGCTGTAAAGCAAGACACGGGCGCCCTCTCATCACGGAAACGAGAAACCACAGCGTTACTGTTAACACGCTGCGTGCGTCCCGCCGCACCTCTGAGCAGCGGCGCCCTCACGGCCACCACCGCCTCCCTGGTTCTCCGCCTACCCGCAGGCTGCGTCCACCCGTGGTCACTCCAGCGGCCCTTGGGGCACACGTCTAAGAAGAAAAACGGGTGGAGTCCTGGGTGTTTCCGCTTTCTCTGAGTCACGCATCCACGCGCACTGACCTTCACCAGGTGTGGCCGACCCTGCAGAGTCGCCCACTCTCACGGGGTTCGGGGCCGTGGCGCCCCGGTCCCCTCAAGAGGGAGAGCAATGGCGTAAGTGGAGGCAGAAGCAGCGGAGCGGGGGCGGCCACCCTACACCAGAACAACCGTGAGCATCCCCAAGCCGCCTGCGAGACTCCACCCTTTCAAGGACTGCAAAGCGTGAAGGATTTATAACAACACTTGCATGAGGGGACGCGAAGCCGGCGTGAAACCCTTGGAGGCCAACAGGACAGCCTCCAGTCCCTGCCATGACCCCTGCTGCTGAAACACGCCTCAGGAAGACGACTGAGGCAGCGGAGAACCAAACCTCGACAGGACAAGGAGGCGTCCCCACTGTGCACCAAACATCAACATTTCAGGTCAGAAATTAAGGAATTTCAAGAGCACGTTTTTTGAAAGGCGCAATCCTGAGTTGCACAGAACTGTGCGGCACCCTCGGCTCTGCCACGTCCAGACCCACGACAGTCCTTCTCTTTAAAGCAGCGGCTGCGGCTCGAGCCTCGGTGCCGAAGGCCACGCGCCACACAGGGCAGCCCTGCCCGGGGTGCACAGGGGAGACCCACCAAGGGGGCAGCTCCACACCAAGCACAGGCCAGGGGTCAGTGAGAGCATCCGGGCAGACGCAAAGCCCAAGCCCCAGCGTGCCCACAGGCCCACCCGCTCGGGACACCTGCTCACATGGTGCTCCCAGAGGCAAGGCTGGAACGCCTGCCAGCGGCGGCCAGAGCATCTCCGCTGTCCCATGATGGCTCCAGCAGAAGGCACCAGGGACCCCAGGGCTCCTCGTCTGAGGACGGAGCTGTGTTCACCTTGGGCACCTCGGAGGCGCCCTTCTGTTGGGGGCTGTTTTCACCTTTTTGACAGCGGCTTGACAGAGGGGCAGCGAAGTGCATGCATCTTAATGCACAGAGCTCGGGGGTCTTTACACACGCAGACGTGTGTTCTAACGCGCACTCAGTTATCGCAACAGTCAAATGGGGCGGCACAGATAAAAGGCTGCCTCGTGATGTGCTGAGCACCCAGCTGAAGAAGTCAGGAGAAGACAAGAGAGGAAGGTCCCAGGACCGCACGCAGGTGGCGGCAACTGCCCCCAAGGCCGCGCAGCGCCCTGGAAATCTGCTGAGGGGAGCTTTCATGTTCTCCCCACCACAGCAACAGTGACTATGGCAGGTGAAGGATGAGCGAACTGACTTCACCCTGCAAACACTCACAACGTGTAAGTGGTGCGAATCATCGCACTATACACCTTAAACTTACAATGTCACGTGTCAATTAAATCTCAATAAAGCGAGGGAAAAAAAGACAAAGAGCAAAAAATCATGAAACAGGAAACAAGAACACAAGAAAATCTCAACAAGACCAGAACCGCGCTCTCTGAAAAGACTAGTAAAGAAACAAACAGGGGCTTCCCTGGTGGCGCAGCGGTTAGAACCTGCCTGCCAATGCAGGGGACACGGGTTCGAGCCCTGGTCCGGGAAGATCCCACGTGCCGCAGAGCAACTGGGCCTGTGAGCCACAACTACTGAGCCCACGTGCCACAACTACTGAAGCGCGCACGCCTAGAGCCTGTGCTCTACAACAAGTGAAGCCACCACAGTGAGAAGCCCGCGCACTGCAACAAAGAATAGCCCCTGCTCGCTGCAACTAGAGAAAAGTCCACGCGCAGCAACAAAGACCCAAACAGAGCCAAAAATAAAATAAATAAAAAATAAATTAATTTTTAAAATGTAAAAAAAAAGAAACAAATGGGACTTCCCTGGTGGTGCAGTGGTTAAAAATCCGCCTGTCAATGCAGGGGACATGGGTTCGAGCCCCGGTCCGGGAAGATCCCACATGCCACGAAGCAACTAAGCCCGTGCGCCACAACTACTGAGCCTGCGCTCTAGAGTCCTTGAGCCACAACTACTGAAGCCCACATGCCACAACTACTGAAGCCCGCGCGCCTAGAGCCCGTGCTCCACAACAAGATAAGCCACCGCAATGAGAAGCCCACGCACCGCAACGAAGAGTAGCCCCCGCTCGCCGCAACTAGAGAAAGCCCACGCAGCAACGAAGACCCAACACAGCCAAAAAAAAAAGAATGAGAAGATAAGCTGAGGAAAAGACACGTGATGAGCACAACCAAACAACCTGCCACCCACAAGCTGAGCCCGGGAAGAGAGAGACCCACCACTGGGAGAGCTGGGACTGACTCTGGTGTGCTGGCAGTGCATTCAAGGGCATTGCCCAAGCCCACACCAGACTGCGAGCCCCCCAGGGCAGGAAAACCAGAAAAGCAGGCCTCAGAGGAACCCACCCCCATTTACAATTGACTGACGAGTGGTGGGCTGATGGGACAGGAGGGGTCCCAAAAGCGAGTGGTCATTTAACGTGTTTGGGGTTTTTTTGCTACATTTGACAAATCAATGTTGCTATCTAGTTTTTTGTTTTTAAAGTTTTTATATAAAAGTCACGAGAAACAGGCAAAAATAGCATTAAAAGCCATCCCCACCTGACATGCACAGACATTGGAGGAGCACCTGGGCCAACCCGCCGGCGTCTGCGGGGCGGGGTCCACCCTCCCTTCTCAACACCTTCTCAGCCAGCTGGGTCTCCACAACAGGCACCGTACACTTTCAGAACAGCTTGGACGGAGGTCAGGGCACATGAGTGAAGTCCACCCGCCAGACCCGAAGAGCCTGGAGTCTGCCTCTGGAGGGATGTGGTTCTGGGCCACACTGGCTCCGGGGGTGCCCCCTGCGCAACCACATGGACCACAGGCAGGAGCCCCAGGCCTGCATCCACACCTCCCAGCCAGACCTCACCAGCACCCATGGCCACGGCCACAGCCATGCAGCCAAGGCCAGGCGGCCGACTGCCCCGGGGCCTGCCCTCGACTACTAAGCAGGTTGACAGTGACAGCCAGCTGGGCAGAGCCTCCTTTCCTGAGAAACCCCTCTCGAGCTGCCCACCTCAGTGCCTGGGCCCACAGGGCAGACCCCTCTGACAACCACACCTCCTGGTCCACGCCGGTGGGGAGAGAATGACCCCGCTGAGGTGGATGCTCCCTTCCAGCCCTCGCGGGGAGGAAGGCCAGGAAGAAAACAGGAACAGGCCACGTGGAGAGGAGCCGTCACCTCCAGGGGCCCCCGGACCCCGGATCCGACACCAGAAAAATCAAGAGCAGAAATCATCTGGTAGAGGCACTGGTGACACCTCGGTCCCCAAGGAGCAGGGGACGTCGCTGCCTTCAGGTGGGGACGCAGGGGCCCCGCAGTCCCAGGCACACCTCTGTGAGCTGCAAAGGCCTATCGCAAGGGACACAGAGGTCTGGGGATGCCCAAATCAAAGGAGGCTGAGTGGGACAGGGCCCGACTGGAGGCAGGAAGGTTCCAGGGGAGGCCGGCTCCACCGTGGGAGACACGCAGGGGCGCGTGGAAACCACCCCCAAGAGGGTAAGCGGGTTATAAGCAAGAGGGGACTCTGGGTAAAGAGGGTTTGGGTGGGGTTTTTTTTCGACTTTTGCAACATTTTATAAATTTGAAATTATTTCTGAACAAAAAACTGAAACTGAAATGAAGACAAGACGAGATGCAATGCTGGTCTCTGTGCCTTGGAGGGGAAGGGTGCCCAAAGCACCAAGGTCCGTCCCACCATCCACTCCAGGCAGCGACTCCAAGTGCTAGGATGAAAGAAAACTTCAATGCACGTCCGCCCCATCTCTATGGAAGCAGATACAGCGAACGTGACCAGAAACTGCCAGATTCCACGACCTCGGCAGACCCTCCCTGTGGGCCAGGCCTGCTCTGTGCGCCCGGGATGCCCGGCTGCGGGAGGTGTGAGCACATCAGTCCTGCTGAGCGGGGGTGATGCCAGGGCTGGTCTCAGCAGAGACCACCAGGCAGGGCCCTCACGGCTCCCACCAGGAGGAGGGAGCCGGGGGCGGGGGTAAAGCGAGCAGGACACGAGCCAGGGGTCCACACGCCCGAGGGACACGAGGTGAGGCCCACGGCACCACGCTAAGCACTCACTTCAGTCCTACGCACACAGGAATCCCTGAGACCGAAACGCGTCGGAAGAGCCCGCAACGCAGCAGAGACACATCGTGAAGCATCCAGATTCCTCCCCTGTGCTCTTTTTTACTTTTATTCACGTCAGCTCTTTGGTCAAAACACATCCACTCTGGGATGTGCCATCCCTGCGCTCCCAGGCTCCCCGCCCCGCCCCAGGAGGGCCAGTCTCCCAGCCCCCAGTTCAAAACCAAGGAAAGCAAAGAAGTCACAGGAGGGTCAGAAGCAGAACACTGAGAGCAGCTCCGGGGAAACACAGGGCTCGGCCCCACATCAGGAGGCAAGAGCCACCAAGGCCGCCTCCGCTGGGCTCACCCGACGTGACCGGGAGGGACACCTGGAGGAGCGGGACACGTGGCCCGGCTTCTCCACACTGCCTGCGTTTTACGACCCGCACTTCTGACTTCCGGCTGGGTTTGCAGGGCTTCTGTCCAGGAGTCGCTCCTTAAACAGCCCTTCCCCAAGGACCCGGGCAGGCAGGTGGGAGGGCTGCCCAGCGGCGCCCACAGAGCAGAGGTGGCACCCACATGCACGGGGCGCCCAGAGCCAGGCTCCCACCTGCAGGGGCTGACAGGCTTCTCCGATTTCCCCAGGCCACGACCCATGAGAACATCCATAACACGTAATAAAGTTAACTGCTAGAAACATGAAAAAAGACATATAAAATTCAAGTCCAAACTTCTTGCTGTTAAGTTCAACAGGCATTAAATTTGTCTGCCCAACGGCTCCCAAGCACCCGCTCTCCAGCCGTCCTCACCTGGTGTCCCAGCGGCGCCCTCAAGGGGACAGAGCCGTGACCCGGATCCTCCATCCTCATCACGCACTTCCGGTAACAGCTCATTACGCAGGAACACGCACATCAACGAGGACAGGCCAGGCCGGATGTTCCTCCCTCGAGGCCCCTCCTCCCCAGATACACTGGGACACCCACAGCGCAACCAGAGAGAGCAGAGTGACCAGGTTAATTACCCCAAGGGACCCAGGAGGCTCCAACTCCACGAGCCCCTTCACCTGGCCTGGCCCCTCCCCGGTGCCCACCTCCACTGGCCCCTCCCTTCCCCCCACAAAGCAGATGAAATGGGCAAAGAAGCAGAGAGGCTCCAATCAGAAGAGCGGCTACTCGAGGAAAAGGCAACGCTTAACAGAAAAAGAGCAGCACCAGCACAGGCCAGAAAACGGAGAACAAATGCCTGTTCTCTCTTCTTCAGCCCTGACTTTTCATATCTTCCCCAACTTTAAATATGTTGCTTCTGGGCTGGGAAAAGAATTATTCTGATTTGAGAACAGGTGCAAGAGGGGAGACACAGACAGGCGGGCACAGCTCCACACCACTGTGACAACTGCTCAGGAGCAGCTCATCCTCACTGAAGGCTGGACCCTCACAGGCAAAGGGACCGAGCGGCCGCAAGGACCCCGCCAGACCCAACCCACCCACCCAGGGCAGAGCACAGCATCCCATCAACGTGGCCGCGCCACTCCTGGCCATGCGGCGGCCTGCAAGGCCTCGACCGCCCCGGCCAGCCGGCCTGACCACAGGCTCGGAGTCCTCAAACAGGTGGGCGAAGCCTCAGAACACCTGCATCTTTGTTCCGGAGTCTATTACTGAGAGACAAGAAAAGCAATCTTTGTAGCTCAGAAACACTAAACAATAAAACAAATTAAACCAACCATCTTCCTCTCGTTGAGAACAGACTATGATCTCAAAGTTAGTTGGTCTGAGTTATCTTTCTTACTTGAAAACTTTTAAACCCCTCAAATTACAAAAGCACCTACAGCTCGTGCCACACACCCCCAGCCTTGTCACAGCCAACCCTCCTTCCTCTCTGCAGGGAATAAGGGGGATCCTCCTCTTCTTAGATCTCCAAAGCCCCTCTTCCAGCCCCCCTGCCCCGGGCCGGCTCCCAAGCTCGCTCAGAACGCCTGTCACCCTGGTGGCAGCTCTAGACAGGTCCTGAGCCAGAGGCCGTGGAGAGCAACCAGCTTTACTCCCATCTACACGCCACTGTGCCTGGGTCCTAAGAACAGGACCACCAGCCCAGCCGCAGCTCAGGCCACAGCTTCGGGACAAGAGCAGTGGCTGTGAGCCTGGGCCTCCCAGCACCTGCCCCGACACCCACAGGGTGGTCTGATGTCAGGGTCTCCCGGAAACTCTGGGCAACACTGACAGCAAAGCCTGTGGCCGTGAGCACTCATCCAGGTGCGTCGTTTACGTCTGCTCCAAACCGAAGTAACAGTTTGTTCCTAAATTAGGAAAGGACAAGACGGAGCATGGCCCAGTCACCTGAGCTGCAGTGTTTACTCCAAAGCAAGTTCTCCTCTCCACCAGACCGGGTCATCTCAGACTCCAGGTGCCCACGTTTCCCAACCGCAAATGCTTTCTCCTGCGGACAGGCTGACAGACCCTGGGGCAGGGAACCAGGCAGGGCTGGACAGACAAGGCAGCACCTCAGACTTCTGGGTTTTCAATTTACTAGATCACATTTTTTGTTTCATTTCTTTCAATTTCAGTAAAGCTGAAAATTTTGGGCTCTTAGATAAAAGCTCTTGATACAAATCCTATACTTTCTGACCTACAGGTAGAAATCCAAGTGAAACTGTCTTTTAAAAGTGAGACTGGCTTATTTGCAAAGAGACACCTTGATTTTAACAGAAGCCTTCTCTGGATAAGAGGGATTATAAACACTTTGTATTCACTTTGAATTTACTGATTCTGTAACATAGGTACTGTTCTGTAAAAACAAAAAACTTCATTCTGGGAAAAAGGCCACGCTTCTTCAGTAGCAGTTCCCACCACATCTCACGACCTGACAACATCCCAGTACCGCTCTCGGGAGCAGACACCCACTTATGTCTTCCCTTCATCATCCTGATGCTTTGTTTTCTTAACCAGACTGTTCTAAAGACCCATGCCCTATCATACAGGGTTTACTTCCTCAAAGCTCAAGCAAGTGTTTCAGTCTTTCCCAAACCACACCCGGTGAGAAATTCATCAAGCCACTTACCTCCTATTCCAAACAAGAGCGTTCTTAAATACAACCAAATAAAAAGAACAAGTCAGTACCAAGGAGAACAAGCAGAGGAGGAAACAAGTCCAGGGATGGGGGTAGCCAGCAGGGTCCTGACCCCACCACCGTGGACGGCTCTAGGCAAAGAACCCAACACTGACCAGGCAATGCTAATACCACGAGAGAAACAATCAGGAAAACCAGAAAGCCTGTCCCATGACAGGAAGGAGGCCAGCACCTCCTGCCTCGCGGCTCCAGTCGCCCCACTCTGATCTTTACCCCGGGGTCACCCTTACCCAGCCACGCTGCTTAAGTTTCCAGCAAATTTAAAAATCCCACAAGATTCCCAAATTTTGGGGAGGGAGCAGGGTGAGGAACGGTGTTTTGTCACGTCAAAGAAGACAACAACTCCTGGGGCGCCGCGGGGCCCCAGACCGGTGGTCAGTGTGGCCGCAGGCCCATGCGGGCATCGAGGAAACCAGACACACTTCCCCATCTCACAGACTCAAGTCTTTTGCAACATCCATGCTCCCGTGAAGCGGAGGCTGAAGGAGGCCACCTTGGAGAGGACCGTCAGGGCCGGACAGACAGCACGCGGTCAGACCCTGCGCGCCCTCCCAGCAGGCCCGGGCCTGCCACACTTACCTCTGAGGGGGAATGTAGGGCGCACACACAGGCGGCAGGGCCGCACAAGGCTCCCGGAGCGTCTTCTTGGCCTTCTTCGCTTTCTTCCTGACCTTGGACGTGGACCTGACCGTTTTGGCTGCACTCTCCTTCCGGCAGACGCCGTTTTTCACCTCGACATCCCCATAAATGTTCAGGGGCCTCCGGGTGCAGCCCGGGGGCGTGTGGACGTCACAGTACGCAGTCTTCCTGACGGAGAAGGTGGCAGCACCGCCGGCCAGCTCCTTCACGGGCTCCATCTTCATGTAGAGGCCGGCCCGCTGGGCGCACGTCACGTGGAAGGCGGTGTAGCAGTTGGCCTTGTGGCACTGGATGCAGGCGCCCACGCCCTTCTGCTTGCAGAGGTAGCACGTCAGCTTCCAGCGGGCGGGGGGAATGTTCCGCACGCCGTCGATGGGCTCGATGAACACCGTGTTGGCGAAGCCAACCTCGGGGATCCACAGGGCACACACCACGTGGCCCCAGCGGTCATCGTCCGTCTTCTTGAAGGCGCCGCCCTTGTTGGGGCACAGCACGCAGTCAGCCGGCCGGGCCCGGGACTGCAGGCAGTGGCGGCAGAGCCACTGGCCCTCGGGGATGTAGGGCACGCCATAGCACTCCTGGTGCACCGCCAGGTTGCACATGTCGCAGAAGAGGATGGCGTTGCTGTTCTGGCACTCACCGTCCATGCACACGCAGCACACGGCGTCCTCGTCAATCAGGCACTGCTGCTCCCCTTGTTTCTGCTTCTCGCAGTGCGATGCCTTCTCAAAGCGGTCCATCAGGAACTCGAACACGCTCTGCGACACGGCGGCCACGCAGTCGCCCCTGCGCTTCTCGTTGACGATCTCCAGCCAGGCGTAGTCCTCCTCATCCATGTCGTACTCCACTTCGTTGTCCAGCTCCTCGGCCGACTTCTCCACGAACTTGTAGTACACGGGGGGCCGCCGGGGCGCCGACGGGGGGCTGTACTCCACCACACGCACCTTGGGCTCGGGGAGCGTGCTGGCCGAGGCGGGGGCGCCGTGGGCGCTGGGCGGGGCTTCATTTTTCTTCTTGACCCTGTTGTTCTTGTGCCGCTTAGTTCTTAAGCACACGGGCGGCCTCTCGCTGTTTTCTTTGTTGCTGTTGCACTCGCTCATCTCCTGAGCAGTGAGGTCATCTTCTAATATGATCTCCAGAGGGTCAAAAATACTGATCCTGTGCAGGCGGCCCTCAATCTCGATCTCCACCATCCTCTGCGCTTGCGCGTAGGTCAGCGTCTCTCGCGTGGGGGAGTGCTTAGTGCTGCCGGGGGAGGAAGGGTGCCTCGCTGCAGCGCGATGACCTCGGCCTTTCCTCCTCATTTGGTACTGACTCCCTGAAACGGACGCAGAGGACACGTTAACTCCACACAGAGGACACGAGAGGCGAAAGCCACCAGGTACGCTTGGGCAGACCTAACCAACTTGTGCTAAATCGAAACAAAACTCCCGGCAAACCTATCTCTGAGGTTTCCAAAATCACTCGTCCCGGGACTCACAGTGGTATCTCAACAACCTTCAACAGCGCGTTGCCCCCAGGCTGCCCCTCCCCAGGGACTCCCGGGACCAGAGGAGAGGGCAGGGGGTGAAGAGGGGCTCCCAGAGGCACACGCGATGACAAGTCCTTCCAGGATGCTGAGGCCCACTGCTCGCCAGTCACCTTCTTGTATCCACAGGTCACCAAGCCGACTGCCACATCCCTCACAAGCAGGGGTCGCAGCCCTGAGCCCAGGGCAGCGCACACACAGGGCTGGACCCCGGCAGGCTCTGGCCCCTGGCTCCCCCACTACTGCTGCCCTGGAGAGAGCCCTGAGTCACGAAGTGGCGGTCCCGTCAGCACCCCTAGGGAGCCTGGAAGCCTCAGCAGCCTGACCAGAGCCCCGTCCATCCTCTCGACGAACGTGTCCTCCACAACCGTGTTGAGGCACGGGGCCACCAACCACTCCAGGGCTCAAGAGGGAAACCCCGTACTGGCCTGGGGGCAGACTTCACCCCTGGGAGGCCTCCACCCAGCCTCTACAGGGCTCAGGAGTGGCCACCACGAAAGGCCCCACGGGCCAGCCACCTGCCCTGCCCCTCGGAGCACTTCTCAGCTGCTGGCTTCACCACGGTGCCGGGCCCGCCTCCTGCCACAGCAAGGGCCACCCCAAGACCCCTGCGCCGCCTGCAGAGGCACCCCCAGCCCCCCCGTTCTCAGGTGCCAGCACAGGCTCAGGTGCCCGAAATCTGGGCCACAGAGACTTATGAGGATTTGCTCTTTCCAGACGTCTGCCGTGTGTCACCGACCGTGTCTACTACCGGTCTCACTGACGACTCCTGACTCTGGACCACTGCCCGTCAAGCAGGGTGGCACCTTAGGAACTGATGACGAGGACCCCTCCTCCCTCCAAACGACCACATTTTACTGACAGGAAGCAGAGTGACATTTAAGAGACTGGCTGACAACATCCCAAGGTGGAGCCCAAGGCCCACAGCGGGATGTGGCCCCGAGGAGCCGGCACGGGGCGCCTCCGCACAGCGACCCACCTGGCCTCCAGGAAAAGCCCTCCCAGGGCGGGCTTCGCTTTCTCAAACCCGAGTGGAGATCCCGGCAGAACCTAAATGCACTTTTTAAGAGAGATCCTTCAGATCGTGGTTTTCTCTTCTGTCAAATAGAAATCCACGTTTTACGTGAAATTTGACAGGAATCCCCTACAAAGAGAAGCACGGAAAACAGCATGAGCAGCCAACTCGTCGCTCACCTGCATCTCAGGGGTCTCCAGGGGCCCACGCAGCCCTGGACTCCTGTTGTGCGGTCAGCCAAGCCGCTGCCCAGCTAGCTCTGGCCCCGCCATCCCTTCTGGGGGAGAGGGGCACGGCCCCCCTACTGTCAGCACCGCAGCCTGCACGGAGGGGACGCCGGTGCGCCAGGGCACAGCGCACAGCTTCAGGGGTCCTTACTGGGGTGGGGCAGAAGCGACAGTTGGTTACTCAGCAGATGCAAAGCGAACGTGTAATTTTCTCCTCGAAAGCAGAGAACCAACAGCACTAATCAAAATCGGTCCTTCAAAACCCACACTCTCCCAAAGGGCACTGAAGCTCTGGACACTTAGTACCCGAAGAACAGCACTTAATGGTCGTGGCAGCTCCGCCAATTTGAAAGCTAGACGGTGACAGGGAAAGAAGGCGCGGGTCACTCTGCAGACCACCTCACCCGGCTATCACTTCCCGATCTCTGGCCCTCGGGCTCCACCCACACTTGGCCCTTCCGCGCGGGGACAAGCGCACCCACGAGGAGGCGATCAGCAGCCTCTCCAGACCCTACTGATAAATGCACCTTGAAAAGCCATGTGGCCACAAGAGAGGCAGTCGGCACCCAGGGCCGGCTCACCTTCTCAATCAGTGCCTTTCCCGACTGGCTTTGGACAAGCCACTTACGCCCTCGTGCAGGGACAGGACGGCAGGCAGCTCCCGGCCCGCAGGTGAGTGCAAGCAGCGCCCTCCACCCACGACCCTTCCCGGGCGGTGGGCGCCTTCTCCACGGGGGCGCGGCCTTTCGTCAAAACTCCACTGCGCACCCGCAGCGCGCGCGTCCTCCGTAAATTACACCTCAATCAAGTTACTTCTTCCAAAGGGCCCCGGAGGCCGCTGAGTCCACCACCGGCTCTCAGCGCGGGAGGGGGGGCGGAGGGGGCGGAGGCCCGGGTCCGCGCGCCCCTCGAGGCTTTCAAACGCGGCCCTGGAACAGGGAGTTTCCCGTCCGGGCTCAACGTGCCCAGCGCGTCCGTTACATAACGCGACCCTCGGGCAAACGCTCGGCCGGCGGACCCGAGACCCCGGCCCGCTCCCTTCTCGCCGGGCGCCCGGGCGGAAGGCGCGGCGGCCGGGCGCTGGGGACCAGTCAGCCGGCCCCGCCGGCTTCCCGCCCGCCAGCCTAGCCTCCCTCCCTGTCAGCCTCCCCGGCCGCCCAGCCTCCCGGTCCGGCCTCCCTCCCCGGCCTTCCAGCCTCCCGGCCCGGCCTCCAGGCCTCCCCACCGGCCGGCCTCCCTCCTTCCCGGCCGCCCAGCCTCCCAACCCGACCCGGCCACCCGGCCCGGCGTTCCAGCCTCCCGGTCCGGCCTCCCCGCCTCGACAGCCCGGCCTCCCCTTCGGCCGGCCTCTCTCCTTTCCGGTGCCCCGGCCTCCCCGCCGCCGCCCTGACACCGCGGCCTCCCTCGGCCCCGTCGCCCGCGGACAATGCGCCGCCACGGCGGCCGCCAAACATGGCGGCGGCACCAGCACCGAGAGGCCGGCGGCGGCGGCCCGCGAGAGAGGCGGGCGAGGCGGTGGCCCCGGCCCCGGCCCGTCCGGCGCACTCACCTTCGGGGCCGCGGCCGCGGGAGCCGGGCGGCGGGCGCGGGGGCCGGCGCGGCCGAGGAGGCGCTAATGGCGCCCGCGGCTCCTCCGCCAACGGCCGCGCAGGCCCGGCCCGCCGCCGCTCTGGGCGCGGGCTCCTGGCGGCGGCGGCCCGGCCCGGCTCGGCTCGGCCTCCGCAGGCTCTCGGGCGGCGGCTCGCGCGGGCGGTGGGGCCGGACGGAGGCCCGGCGCGGGGGCCCGGCCGGCGGGCGGCGGCGGCGGCGGCGGCGGCGACGGGGCGCTGGCGCGGGGCTGCTCGGACACCCGGGCCGGCTCGCTTGCTCCCCAGCGAAGCAAACAATGCGGCGAGCGCTCCGCCCGGCGCGCTGCGTGCGAAACGCGCCCCGCCCGCCGCCGCCATGACGCGCGGCCGCCGCCGGGGCCGGGGGGAGGGGACGGGAGCGGAGGGGAGCGAAGCGGAGGGGAGGGAAGGGGAGCGGAGGGGAGCGGAGGGGGGCGGGCCTGGGGGAGGGGCGAACGGGCAGAGGTGGGAGGGGCGACCGGCCAGAGGGGCCACCGGCCGGGCGATGGGGCGCAGGACCCCGGGGCTGGGGGATCATCGGAGGGGGCGCGGGGTTCAAGGGAGAGGGGCGCCGGACGGGCGATGGGTTCGCCGGCACCGGGGCTGGGGGGTCATCTACGGGGGCACCGGACATGGGGGCTTGGAGGCCTGAGGGCGCGCGGCGTTCAAGGGAGAGGGCAGCCGGCGCTGGGCAGAGGGGCTGGGGCGCGCCTGAGGGGGCGCGGGATTTGAGGGAGGGGTGCGGCACACCGGGTCTGGAGGCATCTGAGGGCGTGCCGGGCGGGGGAGGGGCCTGAGGGGAGGCCCCTGGGGAGGGGATGAAGAGGTGGGGGCCCGAGCGGGAGAAGGGGGCACTAGATGGGGCAGGCCCGGCTGAGTGTTCGGGGGGACCTGGGGGAGTGCCCGGCGTGGGGCAAAGGGATCCCAGACCACAGCGTGGTGGAGACCCGAGTGGGCGCCCCATGGGGTCCCGCTGGGCCAGGCAGGGGGTTGAGGGGAGCCTGAGGGGCCCGTGCTGGGCAGGATCAGGCGCTGGTGGAGAGGAAGCTGGTGGAGAGGAAGCGGGTGCTGGTAGGAGTGGGGGAAGCAGCGGGGCGCACTGGGGAATGGGGGCTGCAGGGCGGCCCAGCTGGCCCTCCTCCTTCAGGAGTTACAGGCCTAGGATGGGGCCTATAGGTCCGGACCACTCTCTTAGGCTCCAGGTAGAACAGAAAGGGCCCCTGCGCAGCAGTAGTTCAGAGACCTGAGTCTTGGTCGCTGCCACTGGCTGCTTCCACTGTGGCCTTTGCTTCAACGCCAAAATTCAGAGGTTTCATGACAGTTTTCATCCCGAGATTAGTCCCGAAGTGCTTTGGGAGGAGGGAGAAGCCTAGATGTTTCCTTGGTTTCCGTGAGGACTTGAGGTTAGTGCAGTGGCTGTGAAGGAGCCCAGCCCTGGGGAAAAGGAGCAGCAGGTGCCCCCCTCCCCGACAACCAGGGGAGGCCCTTCAGTAGGAGAAGGAACATGCCCCCCAGGCAGAGGCTGGGTCCTTCTGAGCTGGTGAGACCTTACCCCGTGTGGGCAGGCAGGGCGGGCTCCGCTGCTTAGGCTCTTCCTGCAAACGCCCTATCGAGAGCAGGCTGGCCATGTCCACCCAAGTGTCCTAGCCAGGGGCCCTTTGCTGACCAGAACTTGTGCCCCATTGCATCCAGTGTACAAGTAGGAAAGTGAAGGCTTGGAGGGTCACTCAGCCAAGGTCACCCAATGGTCACGTTCCTGAGCAAGGTCCCACCTCCAGACACATCCTTGGGCCAAGGTGAGGCAGGCCCAGCAGTGGGCCCCGACCACATCTGCACCAGATGCAGGAGCCTCAAATATGTCCTCCGCTCTTCCAGACGTCTGCTATCTGAGTCAGTGGAGAGCAAGCACACGGGGCCTGCACCCTTCTCCACCCCGGGCAAGGCAGATGCAAACCAGGAAGCTGGAGGCCGTGTTGTGAAAGAAGAGAGACAGGAAACAGGAGAGAGGCAGAGAGGATGGCTTCTCCACCAACCAAAGTGATGCCCAGGAGGAGTGAAGGCATGTCATAGTGGCCTTCTGGAATTCCAAGGATGAAGAGACTAGCTTAAAAACCGTCAGAGAGGGACTTCTCTGGTGGTCCAGTGGGTGAGACTCTGCACTGCCATGCAGGGGGCCAGGGTTTAATCCCACATGCGTGCCACAAGTGGAAAAAAAAAAAAAGATCCTACACACTGCAACTAAGACCTGGTGCAGCCAAATAAATGAATAATTTTTTTTAATTTAAAAAAATTAAATTGGAGAGAAGAATAAAGTTTATTTTTTTAACATCTTTATTGGAGTATAATTGCTTTACAATGGTGTGTTACTTTCTGCTTTATAACAAAGTGAATCAATTATACATATACAAATGTTCCCATATCTCTTCCCTCTTGCGTCTTCCTCCCTCCCACCCTCACTATCCCACCCCTCTACATGGTCACAAAGCACTGAGCTGATCTCCCTGTGCTATGCAGCTGCTTCCCACTAGCTATCTATTTTACGTTTGGTAGTGTATATAATATGTCCATGCCACTCTCACTTTGTCACAGCTTACCATTCCCCCTCCCCATATCTTCAAGTCCATTCTCTAGTAGGTCCGTGTCTTTATTCCCGTCTTACCCCTAGGTTCTTTATGACCTTTTTTTTTTTTCCTTAGATTCCATATATATGAGTTAGCATACGGTATTTGTTTTGCTCTTTCTGACTTACTTCACTCTGTATGACAGACTCTAGGTCCATCCACCTCACTACAAATAACTCAATTTCGTTTCTTTTTATGGCTGAGTAATATTCCATTGTATATATGTGCCACATCTTCTTTATCCATTCATCTGTTGATGGACACTTAGATTGCTTCCATCTCCTGGCTATTGTAAATAGAGCTGCAATGAACATTTTGGTACATGACTCTTTTTGAATATGCCCAGTAGTGGGATTGCTGGGTCATATGGTAGTTCTATTTGTAGTTTTTTAAGGAACCTCCATACTGTTCTCCACAGTGGTTGTATCAATTTACATTCCCACCAGCAGTGCAAGAGTGTTCCCTTTTCTCCACACCCTCTCCAGCATTTATTGTTTCTAGATTTTTTGATGATATGGCCATTCTGACCAGTGTGAGATGATATCTCATTGAAGTTTTGATTTGCATTTCTCTAATGATTAATGATGTTGAGCATTCTTTCATGTGTTTGTTTGCAGTCTGTATATCTTCTTTGGAGAAATGTCTGTTTAGGTCTTCTGCCCATTTTTGGATTGGGTTGTTTGTTTTTTTGTTATTAAGCTGCATTAGCTGCTTGTAAATTTTGGAGATTAATCCTTTGTCAGTTGCTTCATTTGCAAATATTTTCTCCCATTCTGAGGGTTTTCTTTTCGTCTTGTTTACGGTTTCCTTTGCTGTGCAAAAGCTTTTAAGGTTCATTAGGTCCCATTTGTTTATTTTTGTTTTTATTTCCATTTCTCTAGGAGGTGGGTCCAAAAGGATCTTGCTGTGATTTATGTCATAGAGTGTTCTGCCTATGTTTTCATCTAAGAGTTTGATAGTTTCTGGCCTTACATTTAGGTCTTTAATCCATTTTGAGCTTATTTTTGTGTATGGTGTTAGGGAGTAATCTAATCTCATACTTTTACATGTCCCTGTCCAGTTTTCCCAGCACCACTTATTGAAGAGGCTGTCTTTTCTCCACTGTATATTCTTGCCTCCTTTATCAAAGATAAGGTGACCATATGTGTGTGGGTTTATCTCTGGGCTTTCTAGCCTGTTCCATTGATCTATATTTCTGTTTTTGTGCCAGTACCATACTGTCTTGATTACTGTAGCTTTGTAGTATAGTCTGAAGTCAGGGAGCCTGATTCCTCCAGCTCCATTTTTCATTCTCAAGATTGCTTTGGCTATTCGAGGTCTTTTGTGTTTCCATACAAATTGTGAAATTTTTTGTTCTAGTTCTGTGAAAAATGCCAGTGGTAGTTTGATAGGGATTGCATTGAATCTGTAGATTGCTTTCGGTAGTAGAGTCATTTTCACAATGTTGATTCTTCCAATCCAAGGACATGGTATATCTCTCCATCTATTTGTATCATCTTTAATTTCTTTCATCCGTGTCTTATAATTTTCTGCATACAGGTCTTTTGTCTCCTTAGGTAGGTTTATTCCTAGGTATTTTATTCTTTTTGTTGCAATGGTAAATGGGAGTGTTTTCTTAATTTCACTTTCAGATTTTTCATCATTAGTGTATAGGAATGCCAGAGATTCCTGTGCATTAATTTTGTATCCTGCTACTTTACCAAATTCATTGATTAGCTCTAGTAGTTTTCTGGTAGCATCTTTAGGGTTCTCTATGTATAGTATTATATCATCTGCAAACAGTGACAGCTTTACTTCTTCTTTTCCAATTTGGATTCCTTTTATTTCCTTTTCTTCTCTGATTGCTGTGTCTAAAACTTCCAAAACTATGTTGAATAAGAGTGGTGAGAGTAGGCAACCTTGTCTTGTTCCTGATCTTAGTGGAAATGGTTTCAGTTTTTCACCATTGAGGATGATGTTGGCTGTGGGTTTGTCATATATGGCCTTTATTATGTTGAGGAAAGTTCCCTCTATGCCTACTTTCTGCAGGGCTTTTATCACAAATGGGTGTTGAATTTTGTCGAAAGCTTTCTCTGCATCTATTGAGATGATCATATGGTTTTCCTCATTCAATTTGTTACTATGGTGTATCACGTTGATTGATTTGCGTATATTGAAGAATCCTTGCATTCCTGGAATAAACCCCACTTGATCATGATGTATGATCCTTTTAATGTGCTGTTGGATTCTGTTTGCTAGTATTTTGTTGAGGATTTTTGCATCTATGTTCATCAGTGATATTGGCCTGTAGTTTTCTTTCTTTGTGACATCCTTGCCTGGTTTTGGTATCAGGGTGATGGTGGCCTCGTAGAATGAGTTTGGGAGTGTTCCTCCCTCTGCTATATTTTGGAAGAGCTTGAGAAGGATAGGTGTTAGCTCTTCTCCTAAATGTTTGATAGAATTCGCCTGTGAAGCCATCTGGTCCTGGGCTTTTGTTTTTGGAAGATTTTTAATCACAGTCTCAATTTCAGTGCTTGTGATTGGTCTGTTCATATTTTCTATTTCTTCCTGATTCAGTCTTGGCAGGTTGTGCATTTCTAAGAATTTGTCCATTTCTTCCAGGTTGTCCATTTTATTGGCATAGAGTTGCTTGTAGTAATCTCTCATGGTCTTTTGTATTTCTGCAGTGTCAGTTGTTACTTCTCCTTTTTCATTTCTAATTCTATTGATTTGAGTCTTCTCCCTTTTTTTCTTGATGAGTCTGGCTAATGGTTTATCAATTTTGTTTATCTTCTCAAAGAACCAGCTTTTAGTTTTATTGATCTTTGCTATCGTTTCCTTCATTTCTTTTTCATTTATTTCTGATCTGATCTTCATTATTTCTTTCCTTCTGCTAACTTTGGGGGTTTTTTGTTCTTCTTTCTCTAATTGCTTTAGGTGCAAGGTTAGGTTGTTTATTTGAGATGTTTCCTGTTTCTTAAGGTAGGATTGTATTGCTATAAACTTCCCTCTTAGAACTGCTCTTGCTGCATCCCATAGGTTTTGGGTCGTTGTGTCTCCATTGTCATTTGTTTCCAGGTATTTTTTGATTTCCTCTTTGATTTCTTCAGGGATCACTTCGTTATTAAGTAGTGTATTGTTTAGCCTCCATATGTTTCTATTTTTTACAGATCTTTTCCTGTAATTGATATCTAGTCTCATAGCATTGTGGTCGGAAAAGATACTTGATACAGGGGCTTCCCTGGTGGCGCAGTGGTTGAGAGTCCGCCTGCCGACGCAGGGGACACGGGTTCGTGCCCCGGTCCGGGAAGATCCCACATGCCATGGAGCGGCTGGGCCCGTGAGCCATGGCCGCTGAGCCTGCGCGTCCGGAGCCTGTGCTCCACAACGGGAGAGGCCACAACGGTGAGAGGCCCGCGTACCACAAAAAAAAAAAAAAAAAAGATACCTGATACAATTTCAATTTCCTTAAATTTACCAAGGCTTGATTTGTGACACAAGATGTGATCTATCCTGGAGAATGTTCCATGAGCACTTAAGAAAAATGTGTATTCTGTTGTTTTTGTATGGAATGTCCTGTAAATATCAATTACGTCCATCTTGTTTAATGTATCATTTAAAGCTTGTATTTCCTTCTTTATTTTCATTTTGGATGATCTGTCCATTGGCCCACATCCTTGGGCCAAGGTGAGGCAGGCCCAGCAGTGGGCCCCAACCACATCTGCACCAGATGCAGGAGCCGCAAGTATGTCCTCCGCTCTTCCAGACGTCTGCTATCTGAGTCAGTGGAGAGCAAGCACATGGGACCTGCACCCTTCTCCACCCCGGGCAAGGCAGATGCAAACCAGGAAGCTGGAGGCCGTGTTGTGAAAGAAGAGAGACAGGAAACAGGAGAGAGGCAGAGAGGATGGCTTCTCCACCAACCAAAGTGACGCGTCAGAGAGGGACTTCTCTGGCAGTCCAGTGGGTAAGACTCTGCGCTGCCATGCAGGGGGCCAGGGTTTAATCCCACATGCATGCCACAAGTGGAAGAAAAAAAAAAAAAAGATCCTACACGTTGCAACTAAGACCTTGTGCAGCCAAATAAATGAATAATTTTTTTAATTTAAAAAAATTAAATTGGAAAGAATAAAGTTATTTTTTAAAAAAAAAAAAACTTCAGAGAGGAAGGATCTTCTTTAATCAGACTGAACCTGATTGTCAGTTGGCAAAGGGGTGAAACTGTCAAAATCCTAAGAGAATTTTTTTTTTTTTTTGGCTGTGTTGGGTCTTCATTGCTGTGTGTGGGCTTTTCTCTAGTTGCGGGGGCTACTCTTCATTGCAGTGCACGGGCTTCTAATTGCAGTGACTTCTCTTGTTGCGGAGCATGGGCTCTAGGCACACGGGCTTCAATAGTTGTGGCACATGGACTCAGTAGTTTTGGCTTGCGGACTCTAGAGTGCAGGCTCAGTAGTTGTGGCTTACGGGCCTAGTTGCTCTGCGGCATGTGGGATCTTCCCAGACCAGGGCTCGAACCCGTGTCCCCTGCATTGGCAGGTGGATTCTTAGCCACTGTGCCACCAGGGAAGCCCACCCTAAAAGAATTGAACCTACAATTCCATACACAGTGAAACTAGCATTCAAGTGAGACAGCAAAATAAAGGTGTCTTCACAACCTGAAAACATCCACACACTAAGTCTCAAAAAGGACTGAAAGACATTCCCAAGCAAAATGAGAAGTGAACCCAAGAGAAAGACCTGGACGCCAACAAAGAAACTAGCTTAGACTGCTCAAAGAAAGTCAAATAACAACTTGAGAGAAAATCCCGCATGAGCTCAACATGGCATATGGCAAGGGGAGGGAGGAGCAGGAAGGAAATGTGCACGGAAGTTCTTGTATAGCTAGAGGATTTTAGAATCGATAGAAAAAAAGTCTGAAATACCCAAGTTTCCATGAGAAAAATGGAAACAGAATTTACAGATTTCAAAGCAGCTGGGAGAAAACTGAAATGAAGAAAAATTGACAGTGCCAACTAAAAGCAGAAAAGAGGGCTTCCCTGGTGGCGCAGTGGTTGAGAGTCCGCCTGCCGATGCAGGGGACACGGGTTCTTGCCCCGGTCCGGGAAGATTCCACATGGCGCAGAGCGGCTGGGCCCGTGAGCCATGGCCGCTGAGCCTGTGCATCCCGAGCCTGTGCTCCTCAACGGGAGAGGCCACAACAGTGAGAGGCCCACGTACTGCAAAAAAAAAAAAAAAAAAAAAAAAAAAAAAGACAGAGGCTCTCTAATTAGAATGTAAATACTGTTAAATACTGTTTATGAGAAACACACCTAAAAATGTGGATGGAAAGTATGTGTCATACAACTTATGTTCCTCAGAAGACCATAAAGAGGGCTTCCCTGGTGGCACAGTGGTTGAGAGTCCGCCTGCCGATGCAGGGGACACAGGTTCGTGCCCCGGTCCGGGAGGATCCTACATGCCGCGGAGTGGCTGGGCCCGTGAACCGTGACTGCTGAGCCTGCGCATCCAGAGCCTGTGCTCTGCAACGGGAGAGGCCACAACAGTGAGAGGCCCGCATACCGCAAAAGGAAAAAAAAAAAGACCATAAAGAGAATGAAGAACCAAAAGCTAGAAAGTATTTGCAACACATACACCTTGCAAATGATTAGTATCCAGAATATATAAAGAACCCTTCCAAATCCATTAGAAAAAGACAAACATGCCAAAAGAATGATGGACAAATCCTGTAATCAGTCTCCTTGCAGAGAAGAACATGGAAAGGGCCAATAACCTCACTAGCAGTTTTGGAAATGCAAACTAAAACCACACTGAATAAGCACAACCGTTAAAGTTGGACGCATACCCTGCTGGCCAGAGCGTCAGGTGGTACAATTATCTTGTAAACAATATGGCATTCTCCAAAGAAATCGGGTGTGTGCATCAGTCAGCTGTTGCTGCATAACAAACCATCCCCCAAACTTTGTAGCTCGAAACCACAACAATCGCTTCTTTCACTCATGGATCTGCTATTTGGGGAAGATTCAGCAGCACAGCTGGTCTACTCCACGCTCCACTGGGGCATCTCCACTGGGGGCTGGACAGGCCACATCCAAGATGGTGCACCCATGTGGCTTGCAAGCTGGTTCAGGCTGTGGGCTAAGAGCCTGGGGGATGTCCTCAAGGGAGGGTGGTCAGGTTCCAAGAGCAAGAGTCCCAAGAGAACCAGGTGGGCCCAGTATGACTTTTTATATCATAGCCTCAGACATCATGTAGCATCACTTGTGCACAAACCTGTCCAGATTCAGGAGATAGGGGGACAACAACCCCTAGTTCCTGTGGAAAGAAGTGTCAGAGTCACATTTTAAGAGGAGCACGTGGCAGGGAGAAGTGGCTGTGGCCGTTTGGGAAAATGCAAGCTGCCTCGATGTGCCCACCTGTTCCCAGCTCTAGGGTTAAGCCAACATACATTCCTAGGTCCATCCTCTGCCTAGCTGCATGCCAGAGAAACCTGCACTGACCCATCAGGAGACCTGTCAACATTCAAAGCAGCGCTGTTTTTAATAGCAAAAATACTGGGGGGGAACCCTTAAATGTATGTGGACAATAAAATGAATAAAGTGAGATACGTCTACACAATGGACTAGCATGCAGCGATTGAAATGAATGAATTGCACCACTTGGATCCACGTGGCTGAATCTCAGACACGTGATGCTGAACAGGAGAAATATAATGTCATAATGATAATACAAAGTGTGATTCCATTTGCACTCAGCAGAGAGAACTCGGAGTGTGTAAGCGTGTGCACACGCAAACACATACCTGTATCTTTTCCGATATCTATAAACAAGTCTTGAGCTCATACTGATAGCTTCAGTTCTAACATGACGGATTTCATTCTGCCCTTCCCCCTTTTTATGTTTATAACTCAACAGTGAGAAGTCTCTATGCTTTCACCTGGTAGCTCCAGCCCCATTGTCTGTCGGCCTATACCAGCCAGACAGTTGGCCCCAGACGCATCAACCACCACGCCCCTCAGTTAGATGCATTGGCCCAAAGCTCAGCTCTGGGGACATCCCTGCTTCCTCTGGCTCCGTAGCCCTCCCACCCCCACCCCATTATATCTGCAGCGGAAAGCTTGGGCCCGACAAAGGCAAGGAGACAGGTATTGGTGCTTTTTTGTAAGTTTCTATTTTCTGGCAGAAGTAAGATAAAATCCTTCTTCTTTCTTCTATCTCTAACCTTACATTTAGTAGACTGTGCTTTTGCAAACAAATGAAACATTTTTTAAATGGTATTTTCTTACTTCGGAATTCAGGAAAAATCGTTTTTACTGACTATTCAATTTTAATAGGAATCTAGTTATTTGCATAGGTTCAATAGAAATCAGTCCTCTTTTTTACCAGTATATAATTAGACAAAATGATTGTGCCACTGCAGCCTTAAGCGGGTGTCGTATTTGAGAGCACGTCTCCTGTGATTCAGGGTGACACACCCACCTTCGGAACAAGGATCGTAACCTCTGCGTTGACCCAGTGCCCACAGACCCACACCAGCGCCCGAACGACGTTGTACCAGGTCTCAGCTTCACAAGTAGTCAGGCAGACAGGAACTGTGGCAGACATCTAGGTCCTTGTGAAAAGAGAAACTCACCTACACGCACAGGTGCTGCAGGCAAGAGCAATGCGAAGCTCAGACATGCTGAGGCTCAGCCGTACATTCTTCACGATGACATCTCCAGACAGAAGTGGATTTTGCGGGCTTGGTCCTTGGGAAACCCCACGTGGCTTAGTTGTACCGGGCCAACAAGGAGGCTCAGACGTGCTAATTGCCACTTCTCTCAGCACCTGTGTAGATGAATCAGGTCCAAACACAATATGACCAGCTTTCTGTAAAGAACAACCTTAGTCCCAAGGCGGGGGGTGGGGGGGACTAATAAAAATTTTCCAAAACATGAATGGGTAAGAGGATGGTGGTGGGTCCTTTCGGTGGGAGGCTGAGTGTGGTCCAGCAGACCCACCAAGGGTACTTTTTGATTCTCTAGGGAGTGCATCTGTTTTACTGCCTACTTACTATTGATTATGATTTTAAATAACAGAGTAAGGATAGATTTTAACTTGTAGAAAATGGATGGCTAGGTAACGTGATTCTTGTCTGATAGCAATGCAAATGAACTTTGCCCAGTGGTAAGTGACAAAAATTATCTCTGTAGAAAAGATTACCTGGAAGAGGTTGCAGTTTTATGGCCCTGTAGAACATTAACCAGTTTTTAATCTACATTAGTGAACTTACCCAAGCAAGCTTTTCTTCAGCCACTACAAATCCTTCCCTCTCTCCAATGTTTTCAACCAGCCTCACTATTATGCTGGTTTCCTTGTTAATGATTTAAATAAATCTTGGACACATCCTCACTTTAGAGCTGTAGAGCCGTATTTTTAACTTTTGAAAATCATGCTTTGGCAGCTCCTGCATCTCGCTGCCTCCTCAGCATCTCCACTGTGATGGCTGATGGACAACCCAAACTTAACATGCCTGATGCTCAGCTCTTGGCCTCCATCCCCAAACTGCCCCCCTGTTGTCTTCCCCATCTGTTATGGGTTGAATTGTGTCCCCCCCAAAAAAGACAGGTTGGCATCCTAATCCCTGGTGCCTGTGAACGTGACCTCACTTGGAAACAGGGTCCCTGCAGGTGAGCAGGTTAAGAGCAGCTCACTGGGGTGGGCCCTGACCCAATGGCTGGCGTCCCTACAAGTAGAGGGAACTTCGGACACAGGCTCCAGGGAGAAGGCCATGTGACAAACAGAGGCAGAGGCTGGAGGGACGCAGCTGCCAGCCCAGGAACGCCAAGAGTGACAGCCACCAGAGCCAGAAGAGGCAGGAAGGATGCTCCCCGACAGGCTTCAGGGGGAGGCAGCCCTGCCGACACCTTGATCTCAGACATCCAGCCCCCAGGACTGGGAGACAATGTGCCTCTGGGGTTGAAGCCGCTGGGTCTGTGGCACTTTGTTACGTCTCCCAGGGTACTAAACCACCTTCTCAGCTAATGGTGATGCCATGCTTCCTGAGTGAGAGGCAGTCCTACTGCTCACATCTGATCCATCAGCAAACCCTGTTAGTTCCCCCTTCAAAACATGTCCAGAACCAGCCCTCTGTCACCACCTCCTGTTACTACCCCAGGGCCAATCACTGTCCTCCCTCACCTAGGTTATCTAGGTGTCCAGACTGGTCTGTCTGCTCCCCTTGGCATCTCTGTAGCTTTTCTCTGCAGAGCAGCCCACGTGATACTATCACTCCTGTGCTTGGAGTCTCCCAGTGGCTCCCCATCTCTCTCAGAATAAAAGCCGAAGTCCTCAACTCGATAACGAAAAAATAACCAAATTAAAGAATGGGCCAAGGACTTGAATAAACACTTCTCCAAAGAAGACATACAGATGGCCATAAGTACGGGAAAAGTTGCCCGACATCATTAGCCTTCATGGAAATGCAAATCAAAACCACAGTGAGATATCACCTCACACCCTCTAGGATGCCTAGAATCAAAAAGTCAGGGGAATTCCCTGGCGGTCCAGTGGTTAGGACTCCAAGTTTCCAATGCTGGGGTGTGGGTTCGATCCCTGGTCAGCGAACTAGGATCTTGCAAGGCAAGTGATGCAGCCAAAAAAAAAAAAAAGTCAGATAATAGCAAGTATTGGTGAGGATGTAGAGAAATTGGAACTTTCTTGCATTGCTGGTGAGAATGAAAAATGGTATAGCTGCTTCAGAAAACAGTTGAACAGTACCTCAAAATACAAACCATGTGACCCAGCAATTCCACTCCTAGATATGTGCCCAAGAGAAAGGAAAACACACGTACACACAGAACTTGTACATGAACATTCATAGCAGTATTGCTCATAATAGCCAAGAGGTGAAAACAAACCAAATGTCCATCGACTGATCAATGGATAAATAAAATGTGGTCTATTCATAAATGGAATATTATTTGGCAATAAAAAGGAATGAAGTACTGAAATGTGCTACAACAGGGATGAATCTTGAAAAACGTCCTGCAAAGTGAAGGAGACAAAGGTCACATATCATATGATGCCATTTATATGAAATGTCCATAATTGGAAAATCCATAGAGACAGAAAGCAGATTAGTGGTTGCCAGGGCCTGGGGCAGTGGGAGGGAATGGGGAGTGACTGCAAATGGGTGTGGGGTTTCTTGGGGGATGATGAAAACGTTCTAAAATTGACTGTGGTAAGAGTTGCACAACCCTGTGCATATACTAAAAACTATTGAATTTTACTTTGTTTTTTTTTTTTTGGCCACACCACATGGCTTGTGGCATCTTAGTTCCCTGACCAGGGATTGAACCCAGGCCACAGCAGGGAAAGCGCTGAGTCCTAGAAACTGGACCGCCAGGGTCCCTTGAATTGTACATTTTAAATGAGTGTACTGTAGGGTATGTGAATTATATCTCATTACATCTGTTTTTTAAATACATTAAATAAATAATTACATAAATTTAAAAATTAAAAATAACACCAGAGAGTAGATAATGTAGACTCATCTCTTCCTGCTCCTCCAACTAAATATAACTTTAAAAACAGTGAAATAATACAAGAGACAAATTATAGACCTCTGATAGGAAAAGAAAGGTAGGCTGGCTGAAGATCTCGGATTGAGGAAAAACACTGCAGCCTGGAGTCTCCCATCCCCACCCACCCCCAGTAGTATAAGGCTGCCCAGGTCCAGCAACTCCTGGCCAACCAGTGGCAGAAAGCAGCCCAGGCCCAGTGTCTCCCCACCCTCCCACCCAGCAGCTAGGGGAAGTCCATCTATCCTCCCATGGGGAAGTCAACGGAGACTGAGCAGGAACCCTGGAGGTACCAGGTCTCAGAAGTATCCTCCATCCCATGGGTGCAACCTCTCCCACTCCCCACCCATGGCTCTAGGCAGCCTGGAGAATCTCTTCTGTTCCCACAAGCACCACCAGCCGAATTAAGTGGAAGTTCCAGTGGCACAGATGAACAGAACATACCAGGATAGAAATGCAAGGGCTCTGAAAACTAAATTATCATTGGAAGCACAACCCACAAAAGTAGGCCAGGATGTGCTGCACCTGAACACGAGCAGGGTGACTGCCTGCTAAAATAGAATGTTTCAATAGGATCCAGAGGTTCCCAACATAATTTCCAAACTGTTTAGATTACAATTTTGAAAACCACTTGTCAAACCAAGAATTTAAATGAGAGAAAAACAATCAGCAGATGCCAATGGTGAGATGAATCAGATATTGGAATTATCTGACAGAGATTGTAAAGCAGCCACCACAAAAATGTCTCAACAACCAGTTACAAGTTATCTTGAAACAAGCAGAAAAATAGAAAACCTTAGTGCATAGAAACAAGTTATTAAAAAAACAAATGGAAATTATAGAACTGAAAAATACACCAACATTTAAAACTCAATGAATGGCCTCAATAACACCATGAATATGACAGAAGAAAGAATCCATGAACTACAGGACAGAAGAGTAGAAATTACCCAATCTGAACAACCAAAAGAAAGTAGACTGAAGGAAACAAATAAACAAACAAACAAACAGAGCTTCAGGGACCTGTGGGAGTATTAAAAAAAATAAAATAAATCTAACATTTGTAGAATTGGATTCCAGAAGGAGAGGAGTAAGAGCAGCAGGCTGAAAAAAATATTTGAAGAACTTATGGCAGAAACTTCCCAAATTTATAGAATAGATAACCAACAAGGACCTACTGTAGAGCACAGGGAACTGTACTCAATATTCTGCAATAACCTAAAATGGAAAAGAATCTGAAAAAAATATATATGTATGTATAACTGAATCACTTTGCTAACACAACATTGAAAATCAACTATACTTCAATTTAAAAAAAAAGAAACTTTCCAAATTTAGCAAAAGACATAAACCTACACATTCAAGAAATTGAGTGAACCCCAAATTAGAGAAATCCAAAGAAATCTATACCACACACATGATTAAACTTCTAAAAACTAGTGACCAAAAACAAAAAACAAAAACAAAAACAAATCCTCTTGAAAGCAGACAGAGAGAAATAACACATTGCCTATAAGGGAAAAACAATTGGAATAACATTGGATTTTTTATCAGAAACCACAGAGGCCAGAAGGAAGTGGCACATTTTTCAAAGCTGAAAGGAAAGGACTGTCAACCATGAATTGTATATCTAGTGAAAATATGCTTCAAGTATGAAGCGGAGGGAATTCCCTGGTGGTCAAGTGGTTAGGGTTCTGTGCTTTCACTGCTGAGGGCACAGGTTCAATCCCTGGTCAGGGAACTGGGATCCCACAAGCCACACAGCACGGCCAAAAAAAAAAAAAAAAAAAATGAAGGGGAAATAAAAACATCCACAGACAAAGAAAACTAAAAGAAGTTGTCACTAGCAGAACTACCCTTAAAGAATGGCTAAAGGAAGTTCTTCAAACAGAAAAGAAATGATAACAGAAGGCTTAGAGCTTCAGAAAGGAAAAACAATGGAATGGGTAAGATAGAGGTAAATATAATAATTACCCTTCTCATCACCAGTTTCTTATGTCATGTTGGGTGATTGAAGTAAAACTTGTAACACTGTCTGATGTGGTGTTAAATGTATGTGTAAGAAATATTTTAGACAGTTATATTTTTTAAATGGGGATGGTAAAGGGAGTTAAATGGAAGTAAGGTTTCTACACGTCACTCAAAGTGCTAAAATTATATCAATAGACTCTGATAACTTAGGTATGTATAGTGTAATACCCAGAGAGTCACTGGGAAAACTATACAAAATGTTATACTCAAAAACACTATAAAAAATCAAAATGGAATTCTAAACAATGTTCAGTATCCCATAAGAAGGCAAGAAA